>NC_055679.1:2349897-2977897 GCF_017976325.1 Chelmon rostratus | reverse complement strand
TCCATTGCATTGAGATTTTGGGTGTACTGACCCTTTTAATATGATTTAATATGATGCTGACCCTCACCTGAGAAGGGCAGCACAGTGACAGCACCCTGTCGCAGGAACACTGAACAGCGAGACCTTTCCTCTACTGTATACCATTAAAAGAGCTTCCAGGCTGGGAATGGATTGTAAAAATTGAACCAAGACTCCATTAAACCCCTGTCAAGAACCCCTGGACCGTGCTCTCCCAGTTGTGCCAATCTCTGCAGGCGTTGCATCATCTTCTGCCCAGCACACACACACACACACACACACACACACGCATGCACACACAGGTGGATGCTCTGTGTTGTTGTGGTGATGACAGGGTTCTGCATCCAGGATGGTCTGATTGAAGAGGAGATGTGCAAAGCAGGGTGTTTGTGCAGGCGCTGGGATATGAGTTCTAATGCTGCAGTGTGTGTTTATGCGTGATTACACAGGTGAGACAGATAGCGTGTGTTAGTGTTGTTGGCTTCCTTTACGACCCATCTTCTTACCTCTGTCTCTGTCTGTTTACCATCTTTCTCAAATGACTTCATCGCTCTTTTGTAATCCCCTATCTTTGATTTTTTCCCCCCTATTTGCGCTCTCCCTATTCTTGCCTCTTTCTTTCTCTCACACACACACACACACACGGCTGCGCCATTGTTGTCCTTCAGATAAAGGTCCAGGCAAGCATCTCCCTGTTTCAGGCATGTTTCGCAGGCCTGGGAATCCCGGCTGGCCTCCCAGTGTAAACTCTCACCTCTCTCCCAGGACCGGCAGGGTCGTGACCTCTTGTAAAAGAGATTGTGTGTGTTTGTGTGTGTGTGTGTGTGTGTTTGTGTGTGTCTGTGTGTGTGTGTGTGTGTGTGTGTGTGTGTGTGTGAGAGAGAAAGAAAGAGGGGGGGGTAGTGGTATCACACTGTGACCTTAACTAACACACACAAGGCTTAAAGACTTGCTGCGGCCTAATTCCAAATAGAATGGATCTGATGTGTTCATACTGCAAAAAATCAGCTTCACGACCAGACAGAAACGGCACATTTGCCTTGACTGACGGTGTGAAAATACGTCTCTGAACTTGCCAGTGACTTCATTCGTACCCGCCGTCTTCTCCGCTCCCACCGCGGCTCACATGCTCCTCCATCTGGCGCGGCCGCCGGAGAATGAACGAACCTGGAGTACGCTGGCAGTAGCCTGCAGCGCTGTATTCAACAGCAGTTTGAGAGCGTGCCAAATTAGATTTGGTTTGGAGTGTGCTGCCAGTCTTTGTCAAAGCAGACAGAAAGCATGGCGGCAGGGACAACATTATTTAAACCAGTTCTCATGCTCAGTGTCCAGTCGGGCTATTTGTGCCTGTGTGTTAAAGGAATATGCCAATTTTTCTGTTAAATGGTGCCATCCGCCCACTTACTCCTGCTAGATACTAGCCAAGAAGATAGTTTTCACTCTATCTGCTGAGTTTATGTCTATGAGATTTCTGCTGCCATCCAAACATAGTACATGGAGATGAAATTTCTTTTATGCTGCTCAAACTATTGAAAAATTTTAAACTCAGCCACTGCTTGTTGTCCCAGGAACGATGTCTCTGTAACAGTAACCAAAGATATCATTCTGAATTAATTTTTCAGTGCTGTGAATGCACTAAGCTGCTAACTTAGCGACATGCTACAGCATTAGAATGACTGTATTCAGTAGGCTAACAAGTAGTGTGAAGGCATTCAGTGGACTGAGTGCTAGGTGTTAGCTTGGTGTTAGGCTAACTGGCTAACACCCAAGCGAACGTAGGTGAGGATGTACAGTTTCTGCTAAGAACAAACATATTCCTCCCAGTACCTCCAAAGTGGTCTCATTTATGTGTTACGTCTTCTTAGCTGGCTTGCTAACGTTAGCTACTGTGGAGCCTGCAGTCAGGAATGGCCTGGGTTTTGTTTAAAGTTGTCGGCTAACTGCTAACTTTAAGCTAGCTACCAGGAAAAAAACGTAGCTGCTGGGTAAAGACGAAAAGTTAGCACTTTTCTTTGTCAAATGTAATAGTAAGTTTAATATCTTTGCTGTTAGGCTGATGGTTGGACAAACAAGACATTTGAAGCCATCGCCTTAGCCTGAAACTTGTGATGTAAATTTCTGATATTTCGTGGACCGAAGCCTGAAAGAGAAAATGTGTTGTTAAGAAAAATAATATAGTCTTCAGCTAACGTGCCCAACACTATTTGTATTGGTGTGGAGGAACCTCAGAATCAGGGCCAAATACAACCAAAGCTACCTGCATGCACTGATATTAATAGTGATTTGGGTGAATATGCTGTCAGTGAAAGCATCATCATAGTTATCCACCACAGACTAGTGAGTTTGGGCCAAACCTGTCATCACATATTGTATACTAACTGGACAAAATCCCTAAGGGTTTTTGGAGTCCTTTAAGAGTTTATCTTTAAACTGAAATGAAATATCCAGCATTTGTTAAAAGGGAAAAGTAATCTGACAAAATGAGTGCTGGCGTCATAGGAAAGCTTGCATTAGAACATCACTCAAGTTATTTAAGATGCTTACTGACAGCCGTCCTGTCTCCCAGCCTGAAATATTGAGTCATGAATTTCAGGCAGCTAAAGCTTTTTCCAAAATGAACACGGAGGGGCTTTGAAAGCAAATCCCAGCGTACAATGTATTCTCAGCACAGCGCACGCTGCTGCAGAAACACGCCGGCACATAAAACAGCCTGGCGGTGAAACATACTGTAGGTCATTCGCGCCAAATGGAGGTTGTCACGCCTGTTGCTATATTTCAGCCAAAAGGGCCGGCTCATTTAGTTTAGCCCGCGCTCGCCGACAGCCGTGAGCGACGACCCGTGCCCTTCCACCTCCGTCCTGTCTCTGTGAATTCGCTTTGAGCCAAAGGTTACTCTGTGCCTGTGACAGATCGAGTCTGCCTCATCAGTCCGAGTCTCTGCTGCTCCTTTGAAGGCGCTGTAGCTGCCGAGATCAGCATGGCTAATAAGGCCGTTTGCTCTGTGGGCTGCTTGTTTGGTCTCTTTGTGAAGAGCCTCTGGGATATTTTAGAGTTTTTTTGTGTGTGTGTTTGTGTGTGTGTTCGCACACTGTGCTGTGTTTTTGCAGCCTGTGAGTGGTAACCTGCATGTGCACCCAGGCCTCAAAGTCACATCTCCCACAAAGCCTCCAGAGCGGCCAGAGCCAGACCTGAGTGACCCCATTTAAAATCCCAACATGATTTTTTTTTTTTTTTTACTCAATATGTGCCTGTGTGTGTGTGTGTGTGTGTGTGTGTGTGAGAGAGAGAGAGAGATAGAGAGAGAGAGACAGATTCCCACAACAACAGACAAGGCTCAAAGCGATGCTGGTTTGAAGTAAAGACTGGGAAAGTCTTGGGAAAAAATTAACTATTCCTGCCTGGAATTTCGACGGGAAACTCGAAATTCCTCACCTTCGCTGGTCTGTGGTCAGCTGTAACTGATACTGTAGTGCAGAGAGAGCCTGCTGAGTCGCTGGGGTCAGCGACCTCAAACATGAGACCCCGTAATCGCAGAAGAGAACAGTGTCCGTCGCCTTCTGAGAGGCGCAGGTCAAAAAGCGAAAGACGTGGCTCCGGCCATCGATAGGAAGTTTGGTGATGTAGTGACGGCTTGTGAGTCATGTGGCACGGCTAACATGATATCTTTCACCATTCGATCTGTCAGAGCATGTCAGCGTGGCCGTTGCTGGTGAGCAAATGATCAGGATTTGTGAAGATTACCGGATTCAAACCCTGTAGGCAAATTCATCTCTGCTGGGTCATAACTCGAGGTCGACCGATTAATTGCTGCTGATCGTCAACTCTCCATGAAAGTTCAACACAGGTTGACTTCTGTCTGTGATCTTGGTTCTCTATCAGGGATTTTTGGCTCTTTAATCCGGTTTACAGCTCCTCAGGTTTGCGGTGCATCGAGGGGTCGCCCCCACCATGCTCGCGTTCTGATGTTATCACACACAGAGAGGGGATGGCCCGAACAGATGAAATACGATAGCTGTGCCCTGTGTTTGTGTGTGTGATTGCATGCATACTCACGGGTGTGTTTGCGCTCCCCCAGCCCCAGTCATTGTCCCCTGACCCGGCGATGCACTCCTCTGCCCCCGTGCATGTGTGTATTGTGAGAGTGTATCCCGGACGTCCTGTTTTTGTGATCTTAGCGCTACTGCTGTCTTCCTGCCCAACTCTGCCGCTAAATCCCGGATCAAACGTCCCGGCGTTGTGGGGGAGGGGTCGGCCCCCCGCTGTGTCCCACCATGGCATCACAGATTAGCTGCCACACATGCAGTAAACCATTCTGTTTCTGTTACCTGGTATTCGCTGCTTCTTCACCAGGATAATCTGTTGAAGTCCAGGATATTTAAATCTCCCAGTGAAACTAATTCACTGAGTTAGATGTCAGAATATTCAGACTCCACACGCTGGTTTCCCTCTGCTGCTTCTCTGTCTGCCCTCCCTCTCAACCCTCATCGTTTCACATCTAATTCGTTTATTTCAACCAAAACCAGAGTTGGTGGTGATTGTTGAAACAGTGGAAAGATGAACCAAGAAGGTTTTGGTGAGTTTTATTTTCTTCCTGATGAATTTGAATGAAGGGTGTTAACAGTGCTAAAATTACTGTTTCTGTAAATGGAGTCTGGTGGGTTTGGTGAGAGCGATATAGCAGCTGTTTAATTTAACAAAAGGCTCTTACTCTTCAACAAAAAGGTCTTGCTCCGTAGGGATCCCTTCCATAATGTTGTCACACACTTGGAATAACAATCTGAGTCTGTCTGCGGCAAAAACGCCCAGAGAGATTACATCGCAGCCCGATTTGCAACCGCTGCGCTCTCTGGACCAACTTCAAAAGTTATTGTCTTTATTAGTCACGTAGACACAAAAACATGAGAAAATAAAGTCCATAATCATAGTTGATATCTGACCAGAAGTTCACCCGTTCTTCTAGCACATTGAAATTTTCCAGGACCGGCACTAATTCTCACTAACACGTCACTTTCATCTGAAAATGAAATGTAGGTCAGGCTGATACAATAAATAATTGTGGCATTATTTCATTTCTTTTATTATGTGTAGATAGGCTGATCTTTTAAATTACATGTTTATTTTGAAATAATATAGTAGCATGTCTCTGGTTGTATGGAGGACAAGTGCACCAGCACCAGAAACCCTGTTCCAAATGATTCTAACGGCGAGATCTTATTTTGTAGAAATGAGACACCGTGAGGGAAACTGGTGCAGCTACTTGTTGCTTTCACAGCGTTCCTCTCTTTTCTTAACAGTACAACTGGGATGCACCAATGTTGGAAATTGTCATATTGATTATTCTGGCATTCTGGTAAATACACTTATTTGCATTTGTCTCCAAGAGCGAGATAATCTCATGTGTGTGCGTTCAGTACAGAGCTAGAGCCAGGAGGAGATTCATTTAGCTTAGCATAAAAACTGGTTGAAAAATCCACCCACCGACACCTCCAAAGCTCGGCACTCAGCATGCTGATGAACAACAGTGTACACATCCAACCAGCACCTCTGCACCCCACATAGCTCCCCATTAAACAACGACTTTTTGTTTTGTACGTCTCTGTTTATGTACAGATTCAACAAATGTTGGTTATTGAGCTTCAGAGGTTCGCTTCCCCCTGCTTCCAGCCAGCGAGGCCAACCCCCCTCCAGGACCTAGCTCCATGTTTAGCACACAGACATGAGAGGTGGCACTGCAATCCCCTCATAACTCTCAGTGTTATTTCCCAAAATGTCAAACAATTACTATTACACCTGACTTTTGGAAGTGAGCACCTTAATAACCTCCATCGTTAGGTGAGACATCTGAGTCGTAAAGGATCCAATGAATTTATTATCCCATGCACTGAGCCGCCGCCAGTGCCCTTCCATACAATGGCGAGCTAGTGCCCTGGCTCATCTTGTAGTCAACATGCACGCAGCATACATGGTAAACCCCTAACTCATTTGCACAGACTGCTGTAATCCCTCTAAAATCTGAAAAAGCAGCCAGACAGGGCAGAATCTGGCTTCAGATCGTGTTGTGTCTTCCCTCTTTAAGTCCCTTACTGAATCTCTCGCTGAGTGATTCAGAGCAGGCCGACTGCGCCGTCTGGACTGCGGGTCAGGCAGCAGCCGGAGGCCGATGCAGAGGACTCCTCATTTACTACGCCGAGTTGATGACCATCTGCATGAGCGTCTGGACTTCATTAGAGAGGCGATGAAAGGGCTGCCACAAAGGAAGACACACGAACACACACACACTTTTTTGACCTCGATGGAGACTTAAAGGAGCGTGTGAAAGAAGTTAGCCTGGACCGGAAACACTTCCATATTTTTCTAGCCCTCTGAGGACACTTTTGTCCTTGTAAGAATAAAAATGGAACACACACCCACACTAACGCGCACACACACACTCACACAGCCTGTATGACCACAAAGTCATTAACAGAAACAGTGAGACGACAGCTCAGAACAACCAGCTCAGAACAACAAACGGGCTTATTCTGAGAGGAAACAATAGACAGACACTGTCTGCCCTTCAGAGTGTGTGTGTGTGTGTGTGTGTGTGTGTGTGTGTGTGTGTGTGTGTGTGTGTGTGTGTGAGGCCCCTGCAGACATATCTGCCTCCAGCTTTGCATCTCTGATAACTTCATCTGCGTGTCATCAGCAAGGCTTCCCTGTTTCAAGGGATTAACACGCATGAAACACACACACACACACACATACACACACTGAGCCGATCCCTCGCGGCAGACGCATACCGGTAGGGTAGCACATGGGAAAAACGTCATCACCCCGCCTCCCCCCCGAAAAACCACTGTCTGTCTGGAGAGCAGCGGCCTGCTGTGATCCTCCTGATCCGAGGCCAGGCTATACGAGCTCGCGATTGCCGCCAAACTGTGTCAAACAGTGTCGTAAAAGTGTGCGCGTTCAGACTCCAACGGGTGGAAGGCGTGGCCTGCTGTGGCTCAGACGTCTGTATTTAACAGATGACGGTCTCCCAGATGTTTGGGGGGTTTCTGTCAATCCCCCAGGATCGCTCGCTTCGTCCTCCCATGAATCAGAGGCGGGAACATTAATGATAGTAAATGTCGGCATCAGCAGCGCCTCTGTGCCTCGACATCTGCCCGCCACACATCATAAAACGTGTCTCAGGTTGACGGGGCTGTTTAGAGCATGTTTTGACGGGTAGCAATTTGGCTTCATCTTCAGTCGAGCAAGGAGTGGATGCTTATCTGGTTCATATGTAATCACACAGTACAGTTACGTATTGACAGCACCGCTTTTAATGTGATTGGGCTGATGAGCACAGGCGGGTTTAAACCTTGTACAGCAGTAAACTGAAACATGGCTACCATCTGTCAGACTTCCATGTTCCACACTGACATCTGGCCTCTCTGTGGTTGTCCTCGTGTGTGTGTGTGTGTGTGTGTTACTGCTACTGGAAGGAAAAGAGCCAGTACTTAATGGAGTCCCCAAACAAAAGTGGATGCAGGGAGTTTTTAGAAGACGGTCGCTTCAGAGGCAGTGACACAAAAGTGAATTTTAAAGATTTTGGTGACTAAATCGCTCAGCGAGCGTGAGTAAACTTGAGGCATGCTGTATGTTGTGCTTTTTAATGAATAGTAGCAGTGTAGGCGTGAGCTCCTTTCTGTGCCGCTGAGGAAACCATCTAACATATCACTGATTGGTATTGATTTGTCACGTCCTGCGAGCAGACGAGATTTCCTGCCAGAGATCTGCGCTCGGTTCAGAAATGTCCTTAAAAGCTGACAAAAGGTCAGCTTATCTGAAAATAGTGAAAGACGCTAAATGATGTTAAAGATCCTTTTATTTCTTTGGACAGAAAGGAGAAGCTGCGAGAAAGAAATTCCTTGGCCTTATCTGAGCTCTGTGCCTCAGTCATTAATGGCTGGCAAAATGTCACTGTCAGTATGTAGTTCTTTTGAACGCTGCTGTGTTTTCCTGAACAAGTCACAGCAGCGCTGATAACAGCACAATCCAGTTGGAAATCAGTCCTTTTCAGTGGAATCAGTGTGAACAGTGGGTTTGCTCATGGAGACTTTCTTGCAGAGGTGAGCTTTGTTACACAAATCTGTGCAGCTGATAAACTACAAACCAACCATGATACTGAGAAATGAAAATGGAAGAAGGTCTGCTGCATTGCCAGAATTATGCTATATCAAATAATTATGATGTTTTTTGCATGTAAGGGCAAACACTAATCCACGTGCTGCATTTTATGCATTAAAACATGAACCTTTAATTGTAAAAAATTGGGATCTTTGACAAGTTTATCGCTTCATTTGTCTTCTTCTTCACATTCTGTGCCACATGCATCACTGGAATCAAAACTTTAAAAGATCACACACAAGAGAGATTATTTGATAGATGTTTTTCGTGTATGTAATGTTACTTTAGCATTTCAGATAAAGCAGCCTTTGGGATACAAATAAATTATTTCAGAGGATGCAAACAGTGAGCTGTGCACCAGATGTGTATCAGTCCACAGCAGAAAATAGTCCCCAGTGCACTGCACAATGCACGATGCAGTATTTGCTCTCTTTTGAGAGACATTTGTCAAAAACCACGGTGACAAGCTGTTTTGCAAAACTACTTCGCCTTTTTAGAAAATGAAGCTATATATTCATCCATTTTTAAAGATTTATGTCTTTAGCAGGAATGAATGGCCTTGGATTGCCATACACAGGGTAGGAAAGACTGGCAGTATTGAGACACAGTCGAACACATTCTTAGTTTTAGTCTTTTAATGGGATTTGTTCAATTAAGAAAAAAACACTAGACCATTGCCATCCTTTAATTAAATAATAGGAAGAAAAATTAATTGTTATGCATTTAAAATAAAAAAAATACAAACTTTGGGACAGAAATTAATCATTTCCCAAGATGCAAAGCAAATGTATTGCATAATATTTTAATAAAATTACCCCTAAAAAGGACCAAAACTGTTATAAGCCATGTACTACTGCATCTGCTGTGCTCATCTCTGGAGCTACATAATTATAACTTGAGCAAATGGGGTGAAGTATAAGATTTCAATCATGAGACAACCGTCTTCGTTACAGACCCATTGTTTTATTTAGGTTCATAAGATCATTGTGTAGTAACATCACCTGGGTTAAGGTTAGGCTTAGTTTAAGATTAGGCTAAAAATTCACGTTCATCCAAACGGTGGTTATGGATGAATGTTTAGGGTAAGTCTCCGGGAAATCAATGTAAGTCTATGTAATGTCCCCCAAAGTAATGAAATCATGGCTGTGTGTGAGTGTGTGTGTGTGTGTGCATTGACTGCTGGCATGTTGATAAGTGTATAGCAGGAGTGGAATGGTTCCCCATGGTCATTATGCATGGCTGCCCCTGTTTGACTGCGAGCCCTAAGCAGCAGCAGCAGGCTGATAGGAATGTAATCACACCGCCGCTGCCGATAAATATTGATTTGGTTGTTAGGTTTTAGCCCCGAGCGGTAAGTTGGGAGCGCAAGCGTCGCAACGTTAGCCACATTTGGGCATCAATAACGGCAGAGCGGGAGGGAGCTGGGGGGGGGCATTTTTAGGCAGTGACAGAATGGCCTTCAGACCAGATCTTACAGTCAGTGTTTACCTCTGGAGTGCAAGGAGCCAGGGGAGTGTGTGTTTGTGTAAGTGCAGAGCGCCTGAGTGGGCATGCAGTGTGCCCATTATGCGGCAGGTTTGCCCCCAGAGGATAAGGCAACAAGTGTGTGCGTGGCTGGAATCTTTATACTCGTGAATGCATCGATTTAGAAATTAAGGAAGCTCTAACTGGGCACGATGTGGCACTGGCTCTTTGAAAGTCAAAGTGTGTTTGTGTGTGTGTGCTAAAATGAAAAGGGTGACAGTGTGTGCTGGTGTCCTCGGCTGCCAGATGTACTGTAGACTGTATGGCGTAAGAGAAGTGAATCATGACTTTAATTAAGTGGAGGAGGGCTGAGCCGTGTCTCATTTAACGGCTGCTGCAGGAACATTTAGACTTGCCTGCTCTACACCAGCTACTGGGACACTTAACCGAACAACTGGGAGGGATTTTTCCACTCCTCCCCCACCACCTCCTCTCATTCCTCCAGTCTCCCTCTGGATTTTGACTCATTCTTTTCACTGAAGAAAAGGAATAATCCACCCTTAGATACTCTTTAAACACTGCTAAATGTCATTGGTCTTAGCTATTCCAGCCATTCTAGGAGGGCTTTTGTGATAAACGGCTGCAATTAACTTCTTCAATGTACCTATCTTTCAATATGCCACACCTCGCTTTGCTTCAGTTACAGATTTCCTACATTGATCAAATCAGTTGGAGATCAGATTTGAGCCCTCGCCTTCTCCTTAAGAGAAATATTACATAGAAAAGGTTTTTTAGTGGTCTTGAGGAGTATTAGTGAGCCTGGGAATTCACACACATAAAGTCTGAGACTTGCATCATCTTTTATCTTGAATGTCGTGTCCTTTCTCACACTCTCTAATCTTGCCTCTAGTCTAATTTCTGCTACTTTTGCCGTAGAAATCGTGCCTCCGTGTCACTTGCTTGATGGATTTCTCCCTGTAGGACTGCTGAAGATCGGCTGTGGTGCTACATAAAAGCCTCTTTGATTCTGAGAGGCTGACACCAAAACCTGACAAGTATGATGATGTCTCCATCTCCGTTTAGATTGGCTTGCACTTTGTGTGTGTGTGTGTCTTGACGGGGTGAGGCGTTGCATCTTTATTTTGTCCTATGATTGCTATATAGGTTATATAGGCTACCTATTGCTATAACAACTCAATACTACTTAAATGAAGTCATGGAAATGGGGTAAATGTTATGAATATGTGTGTGTGTGTGTGTGTTTGTTTGTTTTGATGAGAAGCTATTTTCCAGCTCTTTTTACTGTGTACATCAATGTCTTGAGTGAAATGACTTTTTTTTCAAAATTGCTGACATGGCAATTCAAATCTGTGGAGATGAAATCATCATGTGCAGCTCTACCTGATTAATTGTGCAGTCAAACACTATTTCCCCCATCATTCACAACTCCTCCGAGTTTTCCCACATCGCTTCGCTCTCCTTTCTCCTTCCATTCATGCATCTCTCTTTCCTATTATCCATCCATCTGGGCTCGGCGTCGGGGGAATTTTCCCAGCCGGGGTTATTCTGCCAGCGTGGCCGCTTTGGCCCGGGGAGATGGTGGAAGCCGCCGCCGGCCTCGCAGACTTCACGGTGTGGTGCTGCATGGCAGCGCAGGGCCCGCTCAGCTGGCCGCTCCGACGGAGACTCAAAGGCTCCTCTCATGTCCCTCCAAAGGGGTCAGGGCGGACATGCTGGCAGGGCCGAGCAAACAAACCTCTCCTCTTCACTGACTCAGCAAGAAGTGGGCATGCGCACACATTACCCTCAACAAACCTCGAAGATGGAGCCGTGGAGCGGTCTGACAAAGCAATCCTGCAGCACAAATGAGCTTATTCTTTCGGAAAGTTGCAGGTTGTGACTTTGAACTGAAAGTAGGGATAGAAATAAGATAAGCAAAGTGTCCAAAATAGAAAGGATTCATCCTCTGAGGATCATGAATGTGAACTAGCCTCACATTAGATTTTGATATTCCAGATACATAACTGGAAACTTAGAAAACGGGCTGTAGAAAGGCCAGGTGACCTTAAATATCCACAACAAATTTCATCAAAATATAGCCAGCAGAACTTCAGTTGCCGTGTCAAGATCAACCACCACCCTCAGTGAGCCCGATGGTCTGCTACCAAATTTCAAGCACAAGAGATGAATGGATGGACAGAACAATGCCATTCTTCAGCCGAGCCAGGTAAAAGTTTGGCAAATTTAAGTAAATATGTGCCGTTCTGTTTAGCTCTCATATTAGTTTGGTCACACAACCTGTCAGTACCAAGCGTCTAGCATCAAAGATTTTGCGATGACGCACCACAAAATTTTGTTTGAGCTTTTCTTCTGCGCTGCTTTTGGACTCACTGGACGCTGTGATTCAGGCTGCTTCCTCTGAGCATGAATATCAAAACCAAATTTGTAAGATATTTAATGTGTTGGGCCGAGACATGGATGGACTGACTAAGCAGCAGTGCCAGTGGTAGGGAGGAAAAATTAAGCCAACTTTAACCAAACACAGTTGTTCTCATGACTTTGCTGTTTGATCCACAAATAATTGTACAACTGTAATTTTCCCATAAGCCTCGCTCTCTGTTTTACTGCACACACAGTCACAATCCCACCTCCCCTTCAAACCACTGTGAACGTAGCGTCTGTGGTGCGGTGTCTGGCTGGGTCACGCCAGGACACACCATGTCTGAACATGGCCCGGGGGGGGGGATATGGGGGAAGAGAAGGAAGGGTAGCAGAGGAAGAGGAGGAAGGCACAAGAAGTTGTGACAGTGATGGAGAGAATGGAGATCGGACAAGGGAGTTGAGGATGCAGAGTCAAGACAACAGGATGAGCAGATGGGCCGAAAAAAGCCCACATCTGATGGGCAGCATTAATCCGGAGCAGACATGCCGTATTCTTTGTTAGGACTGACTGTAGTAAAGCTTGAGGAAATAAAGCTACAGATTCAGGGGTGAAGATGAGCTTCGAAAACCTTTAGCCGTGTTGCTTCCTACCATGACGAGGATGCTGGTGTTTAACTCCCCTCGCTTGTCTTCCTCAGTCGGTTTTCTCTGAAGGCAGACAGACATAGTGGCTTTTACTTCTTCCGCCATCTGCTATGAGGAGAAACTCTAATGTCCAGAGCAGGTCAAAGATTCACAAAGGTGTGAAATGTGTAAAAATGAACTGGTTCCTTCAAAAGTCCAGAGATGCTCCTCTTCCACATACGTTTACGCTCTGCTTTTTAGCAATTCCTGGCTGAAAATTACAGCTGTGCCTAGAGCAAGTTCTCTTCTTAAGTGCTCCTTTTTCTACTAGACGGCTTAAAGGATTAGTTTGACATTTTGAAAAACACACTTATTCACGTTCTTGCCCAGAGTTTGATGAAAATATTGATACCCCTCTTGTTTCTGTGTGTTAACTGTGCAGTTGGAGCCAGGAGGCTTTTAGCATATCTTAGCTTATTATGAGGATCAGAGGGAGGGGGAAACTCGCTACCTGGGTTCTCTCCAGAGTTCAGAAATCTGTGTAACAACAGATCGATCCTGCTGATTAACACGTTATATCTTGTTTCTCTGGCCAGTGTTGACTGTGAGTCAATGCTCCCGGCCAGTAGTTCAGTATGTCACCTCGTGTAAAAGTGCAGCCATTTTTGCACTTTGGGTTTTGTTTTTTAAATTTCAAATTTAAATTGCCTTCTGTACATTGACAGTAAAGTATAACTTAATGATATTCCTTAAGGACCGTCTGCGGTGAGTTTGCAGGGAGAACAGCTCTCTCCTCCTGTTCTGTGCTGTAAAATAATCCATCTTTGTGCTGCAAAGTGCATTTTCCCTTTCAAAATCAAACTGGTGGAGCTCATATACTGCATTTCACAGAGGCTGCCAGAGGCCGTCGGCGTTCTCCGTGATAGCCTCTCTTTACGGGAATTATACTTATGTCTCGAAATGAATGTTCTTAATGCCTTGTTGACATGAGAACGCTGCAGTACACGTAGCACCTTTAAAAGACAAGTTGTTTGCGAGTCTGCTTACTGTACTGGAGAGTCAGAGCCAAACCGCGTCCAGACGAGCAGAGCAGAACGTCATAACACCAGAGGGTTAATGACAGCTGTCTGCTCCTCTGATCTCTACTGTAGTTTGCTTCGCTGCTCCTCTTTTTTCCTTCTCTCGCTCCAGTGTCTCTAACATTTAGAAAACCACAGCCTACTCCTTTCTCCCCCCACACCCTGTTTGTTATTGATATGAATGGATTGATGCAGGTTATTTGACCTGAGCTTTGCTACATATGTGTAGCTTCTATACCTCTCTTGTACTTGCAGCAAATACCATCCCTCTCAACGGTAGATTGATATTTTTCATCACAGAGAACGGTGCATGATTATAGAGCATTAGTAGCTGCATTAACTCTTTATGATGATGACTGAACATGCATTCATGCGGTTCAGCTTCTTGTCTCTCCCAGATGAAACCGGCACTGCAGCAGCCGTTTTTACTGATGTTGAGGCAGAGCTGTCCAAGTCTGTGCATTAAAAGGCATCCAAAATTTATCCTGTGAATATTAAATATTCAGCCGCAGCACTTACATTGGATTCCAATACTGCCCTCTGATAAATCGCTGCATAATCACTGCACAAAACAAGCTCAGCTAGAAGTGACATATGTGGTGATTTCGCAGGCCGGCACAGGCTCCAGATTTCATGGTTATGGCTTCAGGTTGCAGGTGCAGGCTCAGGTGGCTGGAAGGCAAGGCATGAAGCAACACTGATAATCTGGCTATTGACTGGGGAGAAAAGGCCGGCATATACAGTGTACTGCAGGGCTGATGAGGGAAGGTGGAGACGGGGCAGTAGGTGGGAAAAGGGAAAGGGCAGGTGATGCAAAAAGGTGGCACGGGGGGACTGCGGGGGAGGACAGAGTGGCTGGATCTAAAATGATGAGACAGGTGGGACGTGCATGCGGTGGATGGATGCATTTTTGAAGCAAAAATGTACTTGATTCAGCTCACTCACTCTCAGATGTGAATATATGCTGCTTTTCTTTGTTGCATGTTCACAAACTGAACATCTTTGGGATTTGGACTGTCAGCCAGATCAAACGAAGAGCTTACACTTCATAGACACTCGGTTGTTTTAATGATATTTTTGGCCATAGCTCTGTGTCGTCGTTAGAATCCGTTGTCACTGTGACTACAGTTGCTGTCCTCCATGAAAGAGTCAGTCAGAGCAACCTTTCAACAGCCACCTACTGAATCCAGTCCAGAGGGAGCAGGTCTTTGATATAAAGATTAAAGATTTTCAGTGAAATATTTGCTGTGATGTGTTTTGGAAGTACAGACCAAAGCCTCAGTAAATGGAGAGCTATTTACCTCTGACTAATACTGTAGTCTGGTATGAATAGCCAAACACTGGTATGAATGTGTGTCCAATACTCGGCATCATACTAGAATGAAACTGATATTACTCTCTCCTCTCATTCCCTCTGCTCGCCTCTGGCTTTTCCTTTCCTTTCTTCTCTTCTCCACTTTGATCCCGATCCTTTCTCCTCCCTCTTTCTCCTTCTCGCCTCTCCTGTGGTCCCTCGCTTTGTAACCCAGGTGCTTTCACCAGGCACCCCGGGAGAACCTCAAAGTAATCTGTCACCCTCCGCCCGGGAAGGCCCATCTGTCCTCTGCTTGGGCGTATGTGGGAGAACTGTATAAGTGCCCAAAGGTTATCCGTCTGTGTGCTTCATGAATCACCGGCGATGGTGATTAGGAGATATTTATGATGGCTGGCTGGGCATCTGTTACCTGCTGATAGAGGCAGAGAAAGGATGAAGGGCGTGCCAGGTGGAAAGAGGAGCAAAGAATGACAATCCACAAACACACAAAGCTTTTCCACTTTCGTCCTACTATCAGCTTGCTTCGCGGGCGGGATGTGGTTGCCATGGTGATAGGGAGGGAGGGCTGCGAGGGGAGCAGAGCGACGTCCCAGTTGGCTCGGGTACGCCCAACACAGTAGCGTAGCAGAAGTGTGACTTCTCGCTGCGAATGTGTCTGGAAGAGCTTTGTGGGAGTTTATTTTCACCTCACCATTTTGGTGTCGGGGGTTTGAACACATCTGAAATGTAAGGAGATGAGGATGAATAAATTATGGCTGAAGTAAAAGAAATGCCGGTATTTACCATCCCATCATGTCAGCTTTTCAGCGGCTGCAACAGCCTTGTTTACTCCACAACCACGACGCATTTTTGAGTTTATCCAGCGGGGTTTTGAAGGGTTTCATTAGCCCGAGAAAGTGTAATTTTCTCAACCCGTAAAACAGTATCATCCTTTAATTGGGGTTTAAATATAAAATGACCAAATTTGGAGCCTTCAGGTTTCCACGTGGCATTTGCGATGTAAAGGCTAGAAAAGGAAATGAGGTTTGGATGAAGTAATTAAAGATGATAGAAAAATGTGTCATCTACGTGCAGCACTGTGTTTGTTCAGGCATGTGTGTGCTGTAAATACTGGTTTTAGCTCCACTGAAGAGAGCTTTTTTGAATGGGTGTTATAGCAGAGACTTTTATGATATGATATTTTAGGAAGACATCTCCCTCTTTTCTGATCTGCTCCTCTTTTAATTTGCTGCTGCAGCTGTTTGCTTTAAATGCAAACTCAACACTTCCCCCTTTGTCCTATTAAATTCAGCAGATTGTACATTTCCGCAGCGCTAATTCCACCAGAATAATGACTGTCACTCTGTTTTTATGGAGAAATATTATTTCGTATCATTAAAGTTGGGCCAGTTTTGCCATTTTTTTCGATCAGCACGAAGCCACTGTCAATAAAACTCAACACTTCCTGCACAAGTGGTTCACATTAACAGATTCCCAGCAGCTTCAAGGGCATAATCCTTCCCTTTTCTAGTATGATCTTAATGTGAAACATCTGCAAGACCTGGCTTGACACTGAAAAAAAAAAAGGTAACTGCATATAAAGGCTGGTATTTTTCAAACATGCTATCACTCCAGTCAGAGTGTGTGCCATGCTAACTTTACACTCACCGCCGCCATTGTTGAGGTTCAGGAAATACGTCTGTGGCAAAGCGGCATGGACAATATGTAACCTAAGCTCTGCGTGCAGCCACAACTTACCCTGGAAGTTGATCCCTATGCAGTTAGCTTAAATAGATAATCCGTCGGGCCTCTGAATTTACTTTAAGTACAACTCAGTTTAAAAAAAGACCAAATTCAATGCAGAAGAACCAAAGCTATTCTCTTTTTTATTCCATGCTTTCATCTTGTCAAAATCTGGTGCTTACATTACCCATAATGCAATTCAACCAGTTCAGTGAGAGACTGGAGTGTGTTATGCTAGTAGCGGTTAATGTAGCCTGGGGCGGCTAGCCTCAATCAGAAGTGAGGAAAGGACTACAGATGTCTGGAAGATCACTTACTTGCAGCGCCCCCAGATTTTTTAATCGAGTCTTCAGCCCATCAGACTTCACTCGGCTCCCTCTGGAGCTGAGAAAGACTTTCTACAACTTTTTTCACACATGTAGTTTTGCTCCACGACACTTGTAAACACTCTTTGTTGTGTTAAATCAGTTCATTTCCCCTTTAAGAACCAGGTTGAAAAATGCTGGAATTTTTTTCCTTAATGAACTGGAAATGTGCATTATGCTGTACTCCAGTGAAGACCCCTTTGTACCTTTACCAGGGCTTTATTAGGGACCAGCCTTTATTTGTTTATTTGCAGGACTCAAGCTAGTTTTTGACAGTCGCCCTTGATTTAAACTCCAGTTTTTATTTGAGAATGTCAGGTCTGCATCTCTCCCTGTCCATCTCTATAACTTTTCTCTCTGATTCTGATTTGAGATGACTCGAACACATGTTTTCTGTCTCTGTGCCAACCTGAATCGATTTTCCTTTACATCCTCCTGCCAAATCACGGCTGTGGTCAGCTGTAGATCTGACCGACGGACAGCAGAGACACCTAAGATGCTCCTATCCCCTGCTCTGTGTCTCTCAGGGTTCAGCAGCTCCTTGAATCATGCTTGGTTACTCACACACACACACTAACACATGGGCACAAAGGGCCATAATTTCCCCTGCTGTCTATTTTAAGCGAACTTGCAGTCCTCGAAAAAACACACACGCTATAATTTGGCGGTGCATAAGTGCAGAGTTGCGAGAGTAGACAGCATTAAAGGTATCTGAGTGCACTGAGAGAGAAGGACAGACATGCACACAACACACTGGATGTTCCCTCTATCCTTCATTTATCTCTCATTCAGTCTAATGCTATGTTCCTGCAAATTAGCTTTTGCATTTCCTGTAAGTAACTCCGTAAAAAACAAAAATAACACCACCCGCTAAAATAGGCCTGGCTGCGATGGCTCAGTGCTCGCGTGGAGACAGACGCATTTATCGCAGGTCTTGGCTGCTGCGCGGCAATAAACAAATGAAGGCTGGAGTCAATGGCTTGTCCGGTAATCTGTCTTCCTGTTTCTGTGTGGGCCTCAGCGGGGAAACAAAAAGATGAAACAAAGGGACAAAAACACAGCCCTCGGCTCACACGGCTTCCTCCGTGTTTCGTGCGTGAAAGTGTGGCCGGGGCGTCTTTTTCCACAGAAAAACAAGCGAGGATGGTGGTGGGCAGCTGCTGCGTTCAGGTTGTGAGCTCATCTATTTTGGCAGGGCGCCGATGAATCAGGCCGCACGCGACCTTCAAAAGCACTCAGTGTCATGCAGAAACAGTGTTTTTTCAGAGCAACAGTTTTCATTGAAACACAGTTACTCTCTTTAATGGCAAGATAAAGAAAAAATTCTACTAGTTTCATGTCTGTATGATAAATATTGAAGCTGCAGCTAGCAGGCAGTTAGCTTGATTGAACATAAAGGCAGGAAGCAAGGGAAACAGCTAGCCTAGCTTCGTCAAAAGGTTTAAAAAAGAAAGATCAGGCACCAATACCTCTGAATTTTACTGGTTAATAAGTCGTATTTGTTTATTCTGTCTACAGATTTGTGGTTTTGTGGACAGGCTAGCTGTTTCTCCCTATTTCCAATGTTTAGATTAAGCTAGGCTATCAACGTGCTGCTCTAGCTTAATGTTTACTGTAGAGAGATGTTAATTTATCTCACCTAACCTCTGCAAACAAAGTGAACAAATAATTCAGTCATATACTGTTTTTATTCATACTTTCCATAGCTGGCAAGCTGCACCAAATGTAGATGTCTATGAGTTAGCTACGATGGCTAATCTCTAAATAACTGATAACTGATCAGCCTATATTCAGCATTTGACTCTTTTTGGAGAGTCACATTGTTGCACACTGATGCAAAACCTAATGGTAAGCACAGACATATTACAACTACAACCATTAACAAAAAACATGGTTAAACTGAGCATCCTGTGTTTTATATGAAGGATGTGCAAGCTAAATATAAAGGCCGGTTATAAAGGCCAGTCTTTCTCAAATTTAACCAACCAGGTCAAAAAATACAGCTTGATAATGATCCAACTCATTAGTGCTTCTCTCTTCTCTCACATCCAGCAAGCATCATTTCCTGCGTGTGCATTAAATTAGCATATTTGCCTGGAAGGTGAGACCAAGCGAGGATATGGAGGTTATAGAGGAACAGTTGATCTACTTGGTCTGAAATCATGAAAGCAGTGCCAGGGATAGAAAGCGTCAAATGACATTTTTTTGATTTGATGATCTCATTCGTTAACATTAAAAAGCCTGATGACAGGCACATTAAATGTGTGGCTAAAGGTGACCCGCTAGAGCGGTGTTTCATTTCAAAATGAACTCAACGTGCAATATGGAAAAGATTACAGAGAAAGATTCTCCAATGATATTTCTTTAAGTCAGCTCATGATGTTTATAACTAGATAGCTGCAAGATAGTGACGATTTTTAATCTCTAATACAACGTCTGGTTTGTAGACTGTTTGTCCAACTGGCTGCAATCGCAGTCAATGCACAACAGCAGGCCTGTGAATCACTGAACAAACCAGAGATGTGGCCGGTGATTCAGAGGTCTGGAGCCTGGCTGCAGCTGTCAGAAGGTGGTAGAGCTCTTCATGTACAGTAATCCCATTTATGCATCATGGCTGAACTCAAGCAACTCTTCAACTTCTGCACTCTCAAAACAGACTGCAGATCACTTAATAAAGGCAACACCTAGCTCATCAAAGGTGAGAGCGAGGGTGAGCGGAGAGGAATTCCAAGTCTAATGACGGGGGAATGGAGAAGAAAGCCAAAAAGGTAATAGGTTCATTTCATTTGGAGGCGTAATGAGGAATTGATTTCTCTAGATGTAAGCGGAGATGAAAATAAAGTAGCAGCAAGCTGCCGAGGAAGTGGCGCACGGGACTAATGACGAAGAAAATGACAACAGGCGCTCCTGCATGCGAGGGGAGACGCTGCGCGATAAACAACCTATTAAAAGAATTACGCTGCCGATGTGTCTGACACGCTTACACACACACACACACAAACACACACACAGGCACGCAAGCTATTGATTGTATCAGCAAGCTTTTTTATCTGTCAGGAAAACAATTTAAAGGTAATGAGGAAGACTGGAAATAAAGTGACTCATCTTGTTGTCTTTATAATTGTGTGTGCTTGTTGCTACACACGCACACACTCGCACATGTTTAAATGCATGGACACACACCAGCACAAACATACACTCCCGCTGGCCGGTGCACGCTTTCAGTATTATCAATATTTTATAGCCACTGTTGTCCACGTACGCACAAGCATACACAGACACACCATCTGCGGACATACACACTCACTCTGGACCTGTTTTCCAGTGTACACACACATTCATAACCCCACACATTCCAGACTACTTTAAATGGTGCACACACATACACAAAATCTGAGGACATACACATTTATTTTAAGGCTGTTTTCAACCACACACACACACACACATACAGATAGACAATCTAAAAACATACACACTCACTTTGAGGCTATTTTCAACAACACACACACATACCAATACACACACACAGACAGACAATCTAAAGACATACATACTCACTTTGAGGCTATTTTCAACCGCACACACAGACACACACACTGTGGCCTGTACACACACATGTGCATCATTCTTATCCATACACACTCATTTTCTAAATATTTTCAGCTGCAAAGTCATTTAGGTGCACATACATACTCCTACAGACACACACACACATACACACACACGAACACTCATATATCATTCACAATTTAAACCTATTTTCAATGTGCACACACACACACACACACTCCATCCCAAACCCCCACACACATTCACTCCTGTAAGTGTATGTGTGTGTGTATGTGTTTGTGTAGGTCTAAGCAGACAGCAGCAGTATCTCAGTTTAAGTGTACAAACACACACACACACACTCCCCCTCTGCTCCCCGCTGATTAAGGCTTTTATAATTACAGCCCTCCGAGTGCCCAACTTGTTCGCACTTCAAAGCCGCCCAGCCGTGATTGGAGGATGAACTGTCCTATCATTTCTCTCCAATCAATCTGTCATTGTCGCTTTTCCTGTTTTCTTCTTTTTCCTGAGACCAGTGTGTATTTATAGTTCCATCTGCTGTCATAGAAACTCGTAAATACAGCGTATTAATGCCCACTTCAAACGGGCTAACTTAAGGAACAGTTTGGGCTTTTTGACATGAAGTCGGTAATAGCACCTATGGTTTCTTCATTCAGAGCAGAGCGGCAGTCCTTGCTTCGTGATGCAAAGCAGTGGGAGACTTGAGAAAAATAACAGTTGCTTTCATTGCTAAATTAAGAGCTTGTTTCTTTGCTCTCTTGATCTTGGCGTCCATCTGTTGTAAATTCTCATGCATAAATTCCAGTTTATTTTTTCCTGAATAATCAAAACGACTTTTTCCTCAAGTTCAAAGTCAGACATTCTTTCGTCATTAGCTTTGTTTCTGGCTCATTTCTAAACCGTAACAGTTGCTCTAATTTTGAACTTTAAATTTTTTGATTTTGGTTCCTCCAGGAAATTGAGATTAATCTACTATGTTAAACTCATCCAAAAAATCCTATAAAATCCAATATCATCGTGAAGTAGTCCCGCTAATGGATTTGCAGAACAGCCCACAATGGCCTAATACATTCAGACATACAGTTTGTTTGTTCTTTATAGTCTTATTTGACAATTTGTCACTTATTTCACTGTGTGTAATGCTGCTGCTGCACTGCAATTTACCAGCTTGGGATAAATAAAGTATATCTATCTATCTATCTATCTATCTATCTATCTATCTATCTATCTATCTATTATAAGAGCATGTTGCAGAGCCACATTTATTCTATATGCCAGTGGATTTGTTGTTTTTTGGCTTTATTGGGGGGGGTCAAATATGCCAATGTGAATTCATAGAAATGTGTTAAAATTGAGTTATTAAGAGTTATTGGTTGCTGGAATTATTCCTGCTGGATTTTACCTTTGTGGTGTGACCGCAGTGTAAACGATTATCATCCAAACATGCATTCTAGAGTTCAGCTGAAGCTCATTTGAGAGGCGGGCAGTGTATACAAATGAAGTTGTGTTCTTTGTTCTTGTAGTCAACCTTTTTCACAGCGCAGTGCAACATCTGGCAGCACACTGTGATGTCAAATCAAGTAGTAGTTAACACAAAGGCCATAATTCTGCTATGTACCAGTCTTCTGTCTTAGCAACGAACCCGCATGTGACCGTCGTATCCCTCCACCTCCGCTCAGCCAGGAAACATAGAAACAATACAATCACAAACCCACCTTTTAAAGGCATGTAAGGGGAGGTTTGCGAGCTTAATCAATGCACATGCAGAGCTACATGTCCAGGATAGATGACTGCAGTACATCAGGTCCAAAGAATACAAAGGATTTCTATGAGTCTACAAACCCTGCTTCACTCTGCAATGCAAAGTGTGACAGACCTGTGTGTTAAAATCCCTTTAAATTCAAAATTTTCTTCCATATTCACACACAGTGGTCAATAATGGCATCATGAGGTAAATATTCTCAAAAATGTGTAGTACGATGAGACAGTCTATTGAGTCTATTATGTTGCATTATGTTTCTATTATACATACATACATGTATTTGTGCCTCTGTTCAACGTGTGATCGACCTCGATTGGAAATGCAGCGTGTGTCAAATCAAACTATCTTGCGGGCCACCAGCGGCGTGGCTGGCCGTTCGATCGCCATCGATGGTTTGTGTAGACGTTTAGCAGCCAATTGTTAAGTCCCTGCTCCTCTAAAGTGAGCGTGGCTGCTGAGCCAGTGGTAGTGTAAAATCAATCCCATTTGTCTTCCTGTCAGCACCATAACCACACTGACTTTTTTTTTTTTCCCTGCACGTGTTCGATTGGTGGAACCAGGCCGAAACTGGCGGCTTCCTTCTCCATTTGATGCTTCAGCAGCGTCGGTCGCACATGCGATACCACAAATAGAGCCGACGCAGAAAGTTAGCTCCCATCGCTCCAGCTGAGGCCGTGATGTAATCTAAGCCGAAGGCCGCTTTCGCTGTTTTCACCTGGCTCGCTTTGATGCTTTTGCCACGAGATAATTTCATCAGTAAGTCTGCAAAGGAAGTTTATGCTGTCAGACTGAAATTAATAGCTTGATTTATCTTATTCAGCATGTGAGGGGGGTTATTTCTATCAGACCTCAAAACACTGGAGCTGCAAGGTTTGCACACAACAGCAGATATGTGCAGCTTTACAACCTTGGGACAGGAAGTGTGTTTTTACTCCCTCCTTTGTGGTCAAGCACCAGCTCAACACTTGGTGCTGTTTTCTTTAGCTGCCTTCACCATCTCACCACTGCAGAATACATACATACAAGTATCTATCTATCTATCTATCTAAAAGCCACAAAATTGTTTACAACTATTTACATTATAGCACCAACTAGAACAGGGTTCAAACAAACAGTATATGTCCTCTTTTTTCAATGCTTAAATGCAGTAAAAACATCTTTTTTGTGTATTCAAAATTCATTTATTTCATCAAAACAGCCACAAAATTGGCTCACAACCATTACATTGCAACAACAATTAGAACAGGTGTTCTTTCACTTTGACCGGTCCGACGAGAAACCAGTGCTTGCAAAGGTTCCTAGGTGTGTGTTGAATATGCACAAACCGGCATTAGAGGAATGCATGTGCGATTCGGCTGCAATGTGGATTAAAGCGGTGTGATGCGAATTCGCGACAATCGGCGTTAAGGGGTTAAGGAAAGGTGATCTGAGTTGATACCTTGTTTGTTTGAGTATTAGACACACAGACTTAAGACCTGAGCTGCAATACATCAGGACCCTGTCCAACCCAGTTTGACCGAATAGAACCTGGCTTGACCCTGACTCAGGGCTCAGGTCCTGGATCCTAGAAGCAAAGAGGATCAATGAAGATCTCTAATCCAAGATGTTAGCAGTCATCCTCTGAGCAGCATTGCATTCACAAAACTCAGTCCAGAAGACGCACAACAAGAGAACGTGGACTTTCTGAAAAGGATAATGTGGTGCGGTCGTCTCCTGCATCAATAGGTTTGACAAAGCAACCCGAACTCGAGGTTCATTTACCAGCTTCGTTCAACCACATCTCACAGTCCCAGTCATTCATCAGATACTGTAGAGTGTGCCCAGCTGTAATGGAGGGACGACTGTGAGATGCAAATGAAAGCGGTGGAAAAAGCTAGAAAGTGGACCTTACAAACCCAAAAGCTGTTATTTGGGAGCTGAAGGCGGAATCTCGGACGTCTGGGCTTCCCACCAACACTTGAACAGAATGATACACATTAAAGCAAAATGGTAACGTTAAAGAGAACTAAATGGACGACACGTCTCGAGCTAATTTCAAGTCTCTTCGAGTTCACTCCGTGTTGACGTCAACTGAAGCTAATGGCTGACCAGACGATAGCACGAATGCACCCATCGAGCCAGACAATTAGCGTGCTTTGAGAAAACATCACCCGCGATGTGAATGCAATGCAATTAAATGAGCTCCTGGTGCCACAGAGGCTCTGCTGCTGCAGGTTAGAGCGTGTGTGTGCAGCAGGACTGACCGCGGTGCTGCTGCTGCTGTGATCTACTGAGCCTTTTCTGTTTGAGGCCACAGACAGGCAGCACAGCCGGAGCCATCCACAGCGGCGTGTCTTAAATCACCTCACTCCACTGTGGAGGTTGGGATTGTAAAACATGCTCTGTTGTGCTCTCATGCTCTGCTCTTCTCACCATCTTTATTATATTTGTTCCTCCTCCCTGGCTGTGCAACAAGCCAGTTTTTTATCTAAATCGATCTTCCGTGAGCCTCACTATCCGTTTCACCGTTGGGTTTTTTTTCTCGGAATTGCCTCGGCCTGAGCTCTCGCTATATATTTAGTCCCCCGAGGCCAGCTGTGGCTCCAGAGGGGGCTGATCTGGCTCGGGGCCGCCCTCGCCGGGACTCGGCTCTCCCGCAAAACCCTCAATCGTACGGGCCGCACCCCAGAGAGGAGTTAAATGAATGAGATGTTGGGAGGGAGGGAAGAGACCGTGTGGCGGGTGAAAGGTGTAGAACAAGCTGAAAAGCAGATTTGAAAGAGCAGGAGTGTGAAGGGGGGCAATAAAGAGCGGGAGCGAAAGGCAGAAAATGAGCCCATGAAAGCAGCTCATTAGCTTTGAGTAGAAATCTAATTTTCAGCCTCAGATTGAAACAAAAAAGGAGAGAAAAGAGAAACCTGGCGCACAAACACTTGTTTATACCCTTGTGAGGACTTTTAGAGGCTCCATCAACATCAGGTGACTTGCTGCAAACGACTCATGGATGTCCAACTTTTTTTATTTCGTATCATGACTTATTAACAAGGCGGCAATCAATGCCGTTATTAGCATTCTGCGCAGTCTGCAGCAGTGTAACATAATTGCGATTAGCCCTGGTGCTAATATTTATTCATGTCATTCAGTGTCAGATTTTAGTTGTGTGCAGCACAGTGTACATATTTGGCAAGCCGTTCCATCTCCGTGATCCCATGGTGAATAGACCCCATTCACATTAGCCACTCCATCGTATCCCCCCGCCTCAGAAACGTGCTCAGGTTCACTCTCTATGTTGTCCAGCTCACGGGCTGCAAAAGATGCTCCATCCAGTCAGCGTTTACATCAATTCCCCCATGTCTCTGGCGCTGTTCGCATATGACACAGCCCCCGACATGAGCCTGAGATTGTGCATGTGTGTCAGTCCTCTCCGACAAATGTTTCTAGCCTGCACTCCAAGCTGCAAACAGCCAGCAAGGATCAGACACAGTCGAGGATGGGTGAGCACGGCCATGTCTGTGTTTGACACCCGCCTCGGTAGAGGCGGCGTAATAACCTTCCTTGCTTTCTGTCTCTGGGGAACGGGCCCACATGAAGTGGCCGCCATAGTACAGCTCCTGATCTTGATCTCACACTATCCATATTTGCGCCAGTGCTCGTGGCTCTGTGAGGCTGTAGCTAAACATGGCGGTGCTCTGAGATAACTGCTAACTTCAGCATGCTAAGTTATAATGTAAACCTTGTCTTGCATCCTATTTTAATGTCTAAGCATGCTAACATTTGCTAATTAGCGCTAAGCACAAAGTACTGGTGGCAGATGTCGTTAGTTTTGCAGGTATTTGGTCAGAGAGCAAAGCATGTGACAAACTGACAGGTTGACCTAATGATGGGGCATGAGAGTATACCTTAGCAGACGACCGTATGATTTTTTTGTAACAATTCACTTGATCTAGAAACCCCCATTTAAAAAATGTAATAGGATTACATATTTAGAGTGCCTTTAGCGAGTCTATTATTTTGGCCATCAAAAGAGAATTTTACCACATGTCCTTGCCTCTAAGGATGAAACTTTAGACTGAACATCTTGAAACCACTCAGAGCTCAGATTAGAGGTCGCAAACTGGCTGAGTGTAAACAACCAGACACGTACGGCACAGAGGAGCTTGAAAGCAGGAATCTTTTCAGCAATCTAGGGTTTGGCGTCAGATCTCAAGATCACAGAGGCGAGGCTTCTATCTAGAGCCACCATTTTCCACCAACAGTCAACAATCATGCAGTTAGAAATGCATCAGAGAGGAGGCAGGGACCCTTTTCTGCAGCCACAGTAGTCATCACGACCACTCCCTCCTCCCACACGGCTACGTCTTTCCCGCAACTGAACCAATCAGATTTCAGCTGAGTGTGTGTCAAAATGGGCTAAAAATCTTCTGACCGACTCCCAGCACTCACCATAAATAGATGCTGACACACCCATATTTAACCTTGTTTGCACATAAACTGTATTTGTTCTGTCCTAAAGTGTCATGTATAAATGTTAGTGTATAAATCTCTGCTGAGGGACTGTATCCAAACTGAAATATTGTCACTACAGCCCAGCCAGCTCATGCATTATTTGGTGAAACATGCTGAGTGATACATAGTTTCATGGCTTTATAGCAGCTACCAGTTGTTTGTGCATTGCTTTTTGTGTATACACATCCCCACATCTGGCCTTAGGCCCATACATTGTGGCTTGATGAAAGGCATTCTGGGAAGTGTAGGACACCATAAGTGAAGCAGAAACAGTAGGGGCAGCTTTAGGGAATGTGGGTACCTCAAAAAAGCAAAGATTTCATGACAGAAATAACGGATTGCTCTAAGGCGTTGGGTGTCTCCTGCACCCTCATCAGTGCACGATAAAGCCCTGCAGCATCTTTTGCCAGCATTTGTCCTGTTGTCCAGCGCAACCACCATCCAAAAAAAGAAAAGTCCATCAAGATACCCTCAACACATGATCTCTTAAAGCCTGAAGCTCAAACTGCTTCTTACACGGATGAAAGAACAAAGTGAGAACACACACCAGCACACACATGTTATGATCACCTTCCTCATCAGAGGGATGAAGCACATGCACGTGTACAAATAAAACATAAATAGGAGGGGTGCGACAGTGACGGACTCTTTAAAGAGGCCTTCAGGTGCATATGCAGAGAGGAGCGCTGCGGCATGAGAGAATAACAGCATGTCAGCAGCTGTCAGCCATCCTTTCACCTGAATGGCTGACATTGGAGCGCCATTGGCTTCTGACAGAGAGAAATACTGTCGGCTTCCCAGCCTTGTACCACTCACACACACACACACTTTGTGAGAATGTCATCGGTTATTTTACACCCAGCTTTTTCTGCTGACTCCGGCTTTCCGCTCCCCCCTCTCCCCGTCTTTTCTCTCTCTCCTGTTGAAAGACTCACACTCGGTGACGTAGATCAAGGTGTTGTGTCAACAGCACGCTAACGCGGAGGTGACATCAGCCGATCACGCCCTCCGCTCAGAGCGCTTGGCGAGCAGGAAGCTGACAACACAGTTTGTGCACTTGTATGCATGCCCTGCAATTCATCAAGGTTATTTTTGCATGTTTTACTCTTTTTATTACAAATCATGAACATTGTTGCTGACTATTTAGAAAACCACGCTCTACTACTTCATATATTTGAATGGATTTTTTCCCCCGTCCATTGACGACAAACATCCATTAATCTGCTGAGAGACATAAAAAGGCTGTCCCTATAATGGATGTTACCTCATACACATTCCATTTAGACTTTTTATTCAGCATCAAGTATAATACAGGTGACTGATGATACTGGAACCACTGGCACAGCAGCGGGGATTTTCATGGTGCAACAGTAAATAATATTATGTGAAAAACAAACGGGGCTCTGGTGTGTTTACATCACCCAAAGCATGACGGGAGACCTGTTCATAACAGGCCTTTCTTCGGCCATAAAGCTCTCAATAAGCCTGATGACATCATCAGAGTTGTTTTTCTCAGATGTGACAAAAGTGCCTGTTTTAAGTCCAGATTGATTTGAATAGCCTGTTCTCCATTTCCTTATCTAACTTTTACAATAATTAATGTTGACTTAGTATTCCCACTACTAGAGATCTGCTAATAGATTTTGACTGAATGGAAATGAATGAAAGCCTGGAATGTTTGAATCAATACCTGGTTCGCTGTGGTGTCAGGTTCTATAAATGTGATTTGTAGTAAATTGTCTGAAACATGCATCATTTGAAGTGTTCTCAAGGATTAGACTGGCGGTCTACGTAAAGTTTGAATCTTCAAGCTTTAATTGTTACCCCCTCCGTCAGTCGAGTCAGTGTCGTGCTTTTAAAGGTCAGTCGGACCTTCAGCGTGACGCTTACAGGGCAGACTGCCTCTGATCCTCAACAGGTCTCACCATGAGGGCGACAAAAGAAATTCACCTCTTCAAATATGACAGCTGGCTCAAATGTAAGATTAAACGTGACTGAAGTTAATGGATTTTTCAAGCCGCTGCTCATAATACGATGCTGTATTTGATTGTTCCCCCTCAGCCTTTTACAGGCTATCATCATATCAGCTGATGGATGGTGCTGAAGTTTAACATCAGAACAAACAAACATATTTTGAGTTAATTCAATGAAAGCTATAGGAGCAGCTTTGACTGAAGCAGTTCCGTCCTCAGAGGGGCTAGAGATCAGGGGTTCAGGACTGCTGGATGCTTCAGGACCAAGGCACCTTTCTGAAAACACCGCCCCGCTGCCCTGAAATCAATGACGCTGGTTCCGAAGTGCTGCTGCAGCGATGCTGGAGACCTCCCGCGTGGCAGAAGGCTTTGACTTGTTCGCCGTCCCAGGGCACAATGGGAGCTCTGCATGAGGCATTGCTCTTCTCCACAGGGTGCAGGTCATAAACACAGCAGCTCCACGGTTTGATCTGGGGGGCCTGCGAGCGTGTTTGTTCAGCCGGGCTGGATGAAATGTGGGGAAATGAGCATGACCTCATAAAATGCAAATAAGCTGCCTGGTGCACAAAAAGTTACAGAAATGCATTTTCCCACAGTTAAAGGATTATATGGTGGATGACTGTAGAGAGTAGTCATTCTGAGTACTCACACAAAGAGGTGCACAGGGTCTAAACTTTGGAAACATGGAGCATTAGTATTGTAGCAATAACCACTGTTCAGATTGGGGGTTGGTATTTGCATCCACAGTAGGTTGCTTCCCTAACCGAAAAGGAGCACTGCTTATAGAAGCTTTGTGAAGCGCCAGCAACAGTTTACCATTTTCTAAAACTACTGTTTTGTGGCTGTTGTTCAACCAACATGCTGCATTTACTTCATCATAAACTACATTGGTGCTATTTTTGCTCCAAGACGTCATCATCTTGATGGAATCTTGATAGAAGTTTTATGCAAAGATTATTATCAGCTGCTGTGATGGGTTTTGGGAGAAGAACTTTAAAGTTTAGAACATTTTTTCTGGTCTATGGTAGATGCAAAGCGGTCGAAACCATGCATAAACCACGCCTCTCGCCATTTGACATCTATCAAGTTGCTGCAGGTGCAGACAGTTGGTTAGGCTGGGTATCAAATGTCACCCAGATGGAACAGAGACTTGGACCTGGTTTAGCTTTATTTTAAACCTTAAACATACATATTTGACCTTCCTCAACTCAAAGCTGCAATAAATAATATTTTTTGGAAAAAAATAGTTCCAATGACCATGTGAAATGTGAAAGATGTCGCTTGTAGTGACACACGTATCGCCCCACCCTGCAGTTCCCCCCAGCTCTATTGAGCATTATCATTTGATTCAATCTCACTGCTGCCATCAACTGCCTCCTGCTGTAGACAGACAACGTTAGCAGCCAGCTGGTGAACATAGTGGAGCATTAAGAAGCTAAAGAGACTTTAGCTTCTTAATGCTCTCTCCCAGGAGTTGGTGGAGACCAAAACAGAGGGTAAAAGGAGAGTGAACACTGGACTTACATTTATCGTGTGACCACACCGCGACTCCAAATGAATGCTAATGTTGGTCTGTGTCTGCTGGATGTGTGGTTGACAGCTTTATGAGGTGATAAAATGCCTGAAATGTATTTACAGCTTGCTCTGCTCTGCTGTTGTAGGTTATTGCTGCCCTTAACAGTTAAATAAACCAGTTTCGGCCGTTGTCACATAAAATTTCCATTTTGAGGGAATATACTGTAATCCTTACACATAAGTGTCCACAGCGTGCAGTCTTTGCTTCAGGGGTTTGTTTCTGATGTCCTGTGGTTTACACTTTACAGTGAAACAGTCATAGGCTTCCCTAGTGGGAATTGATTCCTAACCACAGGGCTGGGGTCACACTCCTGAACCATTAAGCTATTGAGAATCATTTTGGCTATATAGAGCTTTGCGTGTGTGAGTGTGTGTGTGTACTTGTAAAGCTACCAATTTGAGTTTTAGACCTTGGGAGAGAGGACATTTTTGGAAAGTGAGAACATTTTTGGCCAGTCCTCACTCTCGGACAGACCTTCAGAGTGCTGTTTGAGGATTAAGTCTTGGTTTTAAGGCTTAGGTTAGATTTTGGTTTAGTTAAGGTTAGGGTATAGGGGCTCGGGACTGAGGCTCCCTAGGGCAAAAGCACAAACGTGTGTGTGTGTAACCCCTCTGTGTTATTAAGTGCTTTTCTCCGATTATCAGCGGCCTGCTGAAGCCGTTGAGTAGGAGTTGGACTCCTTCTGGGTATTAACCAGCGTGATTTTTTAATTATCCTGTAATCAATGTGTCTAATGAGCCACATTAAGACAGAATGGAAGGTCAAAGGTCTCAGCTCAGCTACACTCAAGCACTCAGTGTGGGGAGTGAGAGGAATGGGAAAAATAGAGTTCCTCTTGTTTTTGTTGTCTTGTACCCTCTAAGTGCTTTTGACAGTAGTGTATCGTTGGCTGCAGTAAACCTTTGTTATACTCTGACTTGTATTTTTCAAACGGCATCCATGAATACAGATGTTGCGGGCTCCGATATTAGCATCAGAATCTGTCTGGCTCATTATAGTTGCGTTGAATGAATCACATTAATCTTTCATTACTTAACTCATGCACGTTTGTTTTTATTAGTGTGTCTGTCAGCAGGATGTTTGCTAAACTGATGAATGGATTTCCATGGCGACTGGGGAGCAAGTTAGGCTGTTGGCCAAGGAACAATTGATTCAATACTGTTGGGAATCCAGATGTAGTGTTTCTCCAAATGAAACAAATGACTTTCTTGAAGGGTGAAAAACAAGTGTTTGCAATTTGATTTGATTTATTCGGCATATGAAAATATATGTATAACAGCTCGCACACTGCAGCAAATACGAATACACTGAAAATGTCAAGGACACAATAATCCAGCTATCTAGTATCTACAGTATGTAAAGATTATATAATAATAGAATATAGAAAGAGCGTGATTGAAGCTGTTGCTGGTTTTGCAGCAGGACCCTCAGGCACAGCAGGGACGGGTCCAGCAGCCACGCCACCCATTGTTTGCCACGAGAACAGAGAAGGCCAATTAACTGAGCCGAGGATGGGAAGTCACACGCTTCAGCATCTGCTACACCTACACTTCAATCTTACTCTCCCTCCCTCTGCCTCTCTGTCCATCTGTCTGCACATCACTCAGTTTTCAGCTGCCTTTTATAAATCTGTATCTCCAACAGGCCCCATTTCACCTCAGAGAGAGCTTTAATCATCCTTCCTCAGGGACCTCTATGTGTGTGTGTGTGTGTGTCTTCCTAAATTCATTTGACTTTCACTTTGTTGAGTTATTTATTTGAATATTTAATAATGCGGTCATATATCTGAGAGTCTTACCCCAGCAACCTGCTGCTTGTCATGGCTAAAAAGGACTTAGATATATTTTTAATTCAGCAGGTCAGGTACAACTTTGTGGAAGCATTAACTGGATGCAGGCAGTGAAAGTGAAATAAACAATCCCAACAGCAATTTTCTGGCCACTTACTGAGCAAATGATCCCACCGTATGAACAAGCGCACCGGCTTCTAAAACTGAGGGTCAATTAGCATTAAAGCTGTGGTAATCAGTATTTTTATGTAAACCAATCAGTATTGGTTTGTGCTGTTCGGGTTCAGACTCGCTGCTCTAATCTAACTTGCTTCCAGATGGCAGCTGTTTTCACTGAAAAAGCTTCGATCCCGCTGCACACCACCTGTCCAGCACCAGCCTGGACGTATGAATAAAAGGGTGGGTGGGCCACACTGTCTTGTTCACATGAACCAGCACGGTTACTATAATTAAATCCTTTGCATGCTCTGCTGTAGAGGAATGTTGATTAGATTCTCATAGCTCTTCGGGTCACACCTGTTCTGTTGGGGACCGAGCCAGCACAGCGAGGAGCTCCGCGCCGTGTGTGCATTTTCATGCATTTAACCAGCTAAAGCCGGAGCAGCATCGCACTCCACCAGCTCGGTGCACTTGTGTTGCAGTGGCTGATTCAAACAGCACGCTCCCGCACGACAAACCCAACGTCTTTGCTCCCGTTCCAGCATCACTCCAATTACCTCTCTCCAGCGGAGAGGACGGCAGTGCTGGGAAAGTTACAGATTTCAGCTGTAATGGAGGGTTTTAGTATCCCAAAATCTCTGAAATGCTTTTTCAAGAAGCTTTTCCACAAGAGGAAACTTCTGCTCTCTTTAGTCCGTTTTTGATTCATGTTGTGCCAAGAAAATGGTCCAAATTAAAGATATTGAATATTGGCACAAATCTGATTCAAAAAGCCAAATTGCTGGAACCAGGGTGGGTCTGCATGCTGCCTGTGTAGCGGCACGTGTGTTCCTGTGTGTGCCTGTGTGTGCTTGCTTTTGAAAGCCCCCGCCTTGCCTTGGAAGTGTTACAGCTCTCCAGATTTGGAGTAATCTCTCTTGGACGTCCAGCAGCATCTTGCACAAACACACCAAACTCACACTGAATGGAGCTGGACCGGACTGAAAACTGAAATGATAACAGGAGCTGTGCGTATGTGCGTGTGTGTGTGTGTGTGTGTGTGTGTGTGTGTGTGTCACAGTGGGGTGCATATTGCTGCAAGGAAGCATGTTCAAATCTGGACAGACAGCTGCAATCCTGCACTATTAAATATTACATGCAGGCAGTTAAAGAACTGGATAAAGAGAAAATATGAATAAAAGCCGAAAGTCCCACTAGTGACTTTAGTCTGCTCAGTAGACTTTGGGGATGATTATATAGAAGTAGGAATTGTGGTTAGGATGCATCCTCTGTGGAGCATGAATATCCACAGCACATTTAATGGCACTTTGATCCATAGATTTACATGTTGTTCACAAGGACAGAGTAAATTTCTTGGAGGCCAAAAATCTGAAAAATCAGAGCAATGGTGGAGGTTTTTCAGGTTTAGGGTCTTATTTTTGATAGAGTGCAAACATTTTGGTTGTTGGCAAACTTTTTTGAGCTTCCACTATTTGATAACTCCAATAACACTATCAGAGATTGTTTTATCTTTGTCTATGGAGGGTTATTACAGAAGATTCATTGTATACTGCTCATAAAGCTGTCACTGTTGCCTGAGCCAGCGAATGAAAGTGTTACTGACCTAAAATAGTGACTATGCAGCCTGCAGTGTCTGTTCTCAGGCTCACAAACAAAAACTTCTCACATCTGCAAACTACCAAAGGTGAATGTGTGTGCGTGTGTGTTTGTGTGTGTGTGTGTGTGTGTTTTGCACCTGAAACGATAACCAGCCACGGCCCCCACTGTTGCCTTCAGACAACATGGAGCTCGTGCAGCAGAATCCCCCCACAGCTCTCATCACTCATCGTAGAAATGAATAGTGCTATACTGGAGATCTCACACAGTCAATGCCCACCTTGTCAGCCCAGCTGCTGATGACACACACACACACACACACACACTCCCTATCCCTCCAAGGATTTTGAGATAATGTGGAGAATGGATTGTGTGTTTTTGCATGTGGGTTTCAGGGGTTACTGAAGGGTGATGTGTTCCGGAAAGAGGTCAGTTTAGCCCTGGCTAGGAAGGTAAACCGCTAACGTGTGTGTGTGTGTGTGAGTGTGTGTGTGTGTGTGGTTTCCCGTGCTAAGCCGTTTTCACATCAGTGTAATGTTTTGTATTGCCATATTTAGGCTGATGAGCTGGCTGCTATCTGATCTAAAACTTTAATGGAAGTGGTGTGTGCGTGTGTGTGTGTGTGTGTGTGTGTGTGTGTGTGATTCTAGTCACTTAAGATGATTCTTCGTCGTGTGTAGACTGTATCAGCCTGTGGGCGCCTTTGTTTATGACGGGTCTGCATTACTCAGACTGCTTATCTGTCTTATTCCATCCTGTCTTTCTTTTCCTAGTCGAATGTGTGTGTTTGTGTGTGTGTGTGTGTGTGTGTGCATGTGTATGCATGTGTGTATTCCAGCGGCGGTGACCTATCTCATCCCATTATTTAACCTGACTCAATGAGCTGATTCAGCAGCAACAGTGCATGCAGCATTTAGCGACAGCCGGAAGGCGCGTCCCTCCCCGCTGTGCCGTGAACGCAGCACAGCCGCGCTGCCTCCAGTCAGCTGTGTGTGATGACAAGGCTCCCTGCTGGGCTGTGGTCAGGGGCTGCATGGCCAGCCATGTATCATTTTGCAACAGTTTAAATTTCAACAGCAAATACTTCTGGTTTACTGGAAACGTGTCGTACGGCTGCGTTCGCTGGACGCTTTTATCCAAATTGGTTCAAAAGCAGGAAGGTGTATATTTTTAGCATGGGGGGGGAACAGCACAGAGGAGCTTCAAACAGATGAAGAAGAGTGTGTTAGTCATTGATGTTCATGAATTCGTCATCCATCCACAGGGAAAAGTCTGTGCAGCAGCTGGTTAGGACATCAATTCTTATAAATGGTATATTGAGACGCTGAGAGTCTAAAAAGAGGGTTAGATGGGTTTGACAGTGGTCCAAACACACTTCAAGATATAGTTTAAGCCCAGCAGGTTATGAAACAGGCTTAAATTCCCAGTACACTCGCCTTCTTTTTTTTTAAAGCTTAATGCCTAAACTGGTCAGTGTTCAGGCTCATTTGAACTCCCACAGATCATGTTCTTGAACTGTGCCTTTTAGCCAGAACACAGAAAGTACATAGCTTGTACATATCAACACACATCTAAAGACAAACCTGCTCACACCTGGTCAGAAATACTCGCTCTGCACACCTGGCCATTCGCTGTGCATAATGTGCATGCCTGTACGATTGTTTATTTCATAAAGTCTGACATGTCTGACATTGGAAGGTTCTGTTAGAACGTTAGGGTCCGTTAAAAGGTCCGACAAGCTCTGTGTTTAAAACCACAACCACCAGGGACCTGGTTTAACTAAACCACGCTAACAGGATGTTATCCAGCTAAAATGATCCCGTTAACTCTCATTTAGCGAACTTGGTTCATCAAATGCAGCGAAGTGATTGATTTGTTCTTTGATTTGCACACAGTTTCTAAAAACAAAGCTAAGGCTAGCATAGAGTCAAAACAGCGATCAGCTCTTAGCTCTTTGATTGGCAGAGCGCTAGTTGTACTAATTAGCTCATTTAAAGTTAAAGTTGCCCTAAATGATTCCTTTGCAGCATATTATCACCTTGTAAAGGTTTGATGTGCACATGTTTATGAAAGAGGCTACCTATGTACACATCCAACTGATATGTAGCAACGTTAGCATTAATTTAGACCACTCTCCTTGAAGCCCTATTAATGTCTCCTCGAACTCCTTAGGGAAACATCTGTGTATTTAGCAGTTAAATGTTCACTAGCTGATCGCTAATTTTGCCTGTCTGCAGCCTGGTGCTGGACAGACTTTGATCAGACTTTTTTGCCTACAACAGCTGCCTGACACAGCTGGAAAGGAGACTGATGTGAGTTAAGAGCTAAGGGGAACTGCAGAGCTGGGATGTAATTTTCTTTGGGTCTGTCACTACGAGCAGCGCCTTTCACTACATACATGCTCATTTAATTCATTGTTGATTGCTTTAAAGCCACTATGTGTTGAATCTGAGAGGTTTTGATTGTGGCGCCTACCAGTGGTTGAGTCAAATCAATAATCAAATCATGTTGTCTGTCCTGCACCTGGTTTGCATCAGTTACACTAAGATATGCAGCGTGTTTTCTGTCAGTCCAGAAGGAGACAACCCTGATCATTGAGATTAATTCTTGTGGTTTATAATAGCTGTGATGTTAGCAGTCGTGGTCAGTCATTTCTCATCCTGTGCATGCAGGTACTCTCTCTGTGTGTGTGTGTGTGTGTGTGTGTGGCTGATGGAAATTTCACCCTTAAACACTCCAGCGCTGTTAAAAACAGATATTTTGGGCCCATTTTGTTGTCTGGTCACATGCAACTGGCTTAATGTAAATAAATATTGTCGTGGTGAGATGTTTCCAGGAGCTACTGTGGCGTTAAACAGCAGAAAATGTTTGAGCAGAATAAAACATTAGCAGTGAATATGATGCTTCAGTGCGTCAGACAGTAGGGACAGTGAGGACAACAGCCCGTCAGGAGTGACAGAAATGGCCCAAAATGCATTGCAGTCGCATTGGGTTTGACCTCAAGACTAGAACAGACAAGGAACCTTATGCATAAACTACTGACCACACTGATCCTATGAGAACAAGTGTTTTCTCAACACCACACATAATTTGCACTGTATAGACATAAACCCCTTTCAAAAATGCACTCAATTTTGGATGATGGCATCATGTTTGAAAAAGATTCATCTTTCTATAAAAATCTGTCTAATTTAAGAACAAGCATGGAGTAAACATAGGTGGTCCAACTGGTGCAGTGCACGGGGGCCACAAGCTGTCAGGGGCCCATACAGACAAGGCTCAATAATAGTAAAAGCTTAACCCCCTTAACTTTTTCTGTTCATTCTCTGTGGTAGATTTTATCATAGCAGAACTAATATATTTTTGGCCACAAGCCAGCTCCCCCCCTTTAAATAAAAATAAGGAGACCCCCCGTTACTTTTAATGGCTAGAGCCACGAGGTGAGTAGCTTAACTTACTGGAAGCAAGGGGAAACAGCTAATCACTTTATAAATCACAAGTTCTCATCTCTACGTTTCTGTTAAACGAAAATATTAAATGTGTTTATTTGGAAGCTTTGAGCTGCTCTCAGTCTTCATGCACTGAAGCTGGAGGCCTCTGCAGGAGCTGCAGCCTCACACTTCCAGGCGCAGCTTGGCCCGGAAACCTCGCTGAACCCAGCTGCTAGCGCGAACGCAGCCCTCCCTCGCCTGCAGCAGCTGGAGCATCGCTCCACCCGGGCCTCATTCTTCTTCTGAGCTTATTGCCACGGGCAGAGCTGCAGTCGCTCCTTATGTTCAGCTTGAATTGATAACTCATCTTTTTAAGAATCTCTTCACGTCCACCCTTCCTCCATCTCCCCTCTTCTGCTGCTTTTGCCTGATGGATCTGCTGTGTCTGACTCATCTTTCTTCATGTGGTGCTTCTCTGTCTCACTAAATAAACCAAGGACACTGTCATATTCAGGTGCGTTTCTCACATCTATTATTAGACCCCTGCGGTTCTGATCCATGGCCTCTTTATCGTGGGTTGGTGATTTTCAAAATGGAAGGCTTTCCTCAGATTGCGCTTGCTGTTAAGCTCTCCAGACAAACCATAGGCTGGAAGCTGGGATGTAATGTAAATGCATTAGCAGCTGTAGTTGGAAGATTCCCTCAGGTTTTATGCCTCCAGCCTCACAGCAAACTTCAGGAAACAGAGTTTTTCTGTCTGCTGGTCGGGAAAAAAACTCACACCCGGGAGTTTTAGCATTGAATTTATTCATTAGTCTTCTCAGTGTGAAGAACAGCTTTCTGAGCTGACTGAAGGTGACCTTCTGAACGACAATATCTAGAGTTTCGCTCCACAATTAAATATCTGCGATTTGAGCAATGTGACCTCTGCTTCCATGAAATGATGGCAGGTCTGAAGGTAAAAGTCATTATAAAGATAATAACTGTAGCATTAACCCTTTCTCTCAAAGATGCAACCCTTTACTCTGTTAATATTATGCAACAACAATCAGTCATTGGCAAACAGGTGGCAGTCTATGTTGCTGGTCTCCACCTAATGCCACTATGAGGTTGGCTTTTTGTGTATTGAGCCATGCTAGTGCTCTTTGGTGGCGGCATGACTTTCCTCTAGAACCACCATGAGATTTTGGACTGCAACGGAACGTATTTCACACGTTCAAGCCCCCCCTCAGGATCAATTATAAAATCTTTCCATACAGGGCTATTATCAGGCTCTCATCACTCCCATCAGCCTCGGCTGTACTTTTGTTAGTTAGCAAATGCTAACAAGCTAGCATGCTAAACTGAGATGTTGAACATGATAAATATTACACCTGCTAACAATTAGCATGTTGCCATTGTCACTCTGAGCATATTAGCGTGCTAACATTAGCATTTAGCTTAATACACTGCTGCTGCAAGGTTGCTAGCAAGGCTGCAAACTCTTATTTTCTCACATCTATGCTGCAACTTTAATATAAAATGCTTTATACCACTTTACAATAACCCACTTACACTTTTAAAAGCTATTCACCTCATTAATGTTAAATCATATTAAACAGGCTGAAAGATCTTTCATTAAAATAGCTCCGATCCCAGAAAAGTTATTTTTATTCATGTATTTACTTTGACCAATCTGTAAAGTATGAATACGCGATTCCTCATCCATTAATGTAGTCGTTTGTGACTTCACAGATTTTAGGAGTATAGTTATTAACAGAAGGTTTTGATATATGCAGACATATATATTCTGTACTCAAGTTAATGTGTAAACTGTGGTTTTTATTGTGGTCCATTCATGAGCACAGCCCACATGTCGTCATCATCGCTGCTCAGTATCTCCCCTTCCTTGAAGGAGTCTCTCGGCTGAAAACCCTCATAAATTACTCATGACCTCCCGTCAGCTCAGAACGTTCCTCCAACTTCAGATGTTTTATGCATAAGACCCTGGAGTGCAGGCAGAGAGGACCAGGGAAGACAAAGATAATTTCGCTCTGTAGTTTTTTAGGGAATTAAGTGGCTTTGTTGCTGCCGTGCATCATCTGTGGCTTCTCCAGGCCTTCCGTGTCCGCCTGGCTGCCTGTCTGCCTGCCTCGCCCGCCGCTCTGTGATGTCTCGCGGATGACAGCTCAGCTTGTCAGCTCGCCGTCGAGCCTCGGGGATCAGATACCTCCGTCTGATCCCGGCACCTTTTTTCTTCTTCACTTAGTCCATGTTGGCTTCCATTCACGCTCTTTATTGCAGGGTGGAGTGCGACAGGGTGGAGGGTGCAAGGCATGAAGCGTGTGAGACTCCCACAGGGCGTGTGAGAGGAGGTTCAGCGAGTTCACTCTGATCTCTCCGGTCGGCCCGTCTGTATCCAGGCAGAAATCTGTCCTCTCTCCATCCTCATGACTCCCCCCTGCAGTGTCTCGTGGTTTCTGCGGCGTCTGCTCTGGTGCCCTGGTCGGCCCCTCTCATGTGACCGGGTCTCCTCCACGCTTCGCCACCTTCCGACTGAATCGGCCCTCGGTTGACCGCATTTCACCGCTGCGCCGCTTCCACTCAGTCAGATTGTATATATGTGTGTGTGAGTGTGTGTGTGTGTGTGTGTCCCAGGGGAGGCGAGGACTATAAACAGCCATCACTTGTTGACTTCCTGCCATCCGTCAAAGCCTTGAGCTCCATTAAGTCCACGTTCCCTCCGTCTCCCTCCACCCACTGAAATCATTATTGCATTGCAAACTTCTGCTATGATAGAGATCCCTTATAAAACTTTATTTTGTTTGCATATTTTATTTTCTTGCTTATTCAATACAAGTTTTGGAGAACACTCCTCATTTGAAGCCAGTGATGTATCATATAGTTTCTGCACCAATAAAATTTCCCTGAACTCAACAAATTTCCATTTTTACGATTAATAGGGAGACTTTTACTGACAATGGTGTAAAGTCTGGTTCAGAAGCTTTCTCTTGTAAATAATTCTAAGTCTGGAAACTGCCTTTACATATTTGCCATGAAAATCTTCAACTTTAAAGCAATCAACTAGACAGTCCGTGTATCTGTCTGACTCATGCTTTTCTAACAGTTTCCATGCAGACATGCATGCTGCTTTGCACCCACGTGTGTCACAGAGCCACAAAGAGTTAAATGAACATCTGTGGTCATGGTTCCCATCTCACGGCCACTGGGTATGAATTCCTTTCCTTTTTAGTGAAGGGAATGTTGAGTCAGGCTATGACTCAGGCGTCCTGGGTTATAGGGAACAAGCAGATGTGGAACCGGGGAGATGACGTCATGGACGGGAGCTTTAAAGGGTCAGATCACCTAAATAGCAAATAGATAGTTCATCATTCGCCCCTGGTGGTGTCTTGGCATGCAAATAGTTTGGTTTTATTTGTCCAAGTTTGGAGATATTAGTCTCTGAGGTATCAGCGTCTGAGATTTCTGTCTCAGCCTCCACCAGGATACAGAGGAGGGGAATGGATTAGTTTGTGATGCTCACATCACTGATAAACTGCATGAAAAAAAGTTCTTTCCATAGACTGTGAAAAGTTTGTCATGTAAAATGCAATGCAATGCTGTATTCAACAATTTTGGCAATAAAAAATCAGCTTGAACCTGGAAAAATGCAATCATCGCTATCTGCATTGCTAGATACCACTAGGGGGGAGAAGATAATGGAAGACGCTTGTGGTAATTTGGGTGAGCCGACCCTTTCATGCTTTGATAACACACATTATTTTGACCAGCTCTGCCTGTGGTGCACCAAAGATACTAAAAAGCGATGCGATTTAGGAGCAGCAGCAGCAAGCGCTTTACGGACTTCTTTGAGCTGTTTCACTCCTTTGTATCGGAGCACAGCCAGAATCACTGGTGGGGGAGCGTAAATGTGCTCCGCTGCACCTGTAACCACACCCAACAGCGACCAGCCATGGTGTACCACACCCTGGACCACAATAGGCTGCTGCAGCGAGATGAGAAGTTAAACCACTGGAGTTCAGAAAAAAGCAGTTGCCAGCATTTCCAAGGTCACTCTTTCAGCAGGATCATACATTAATAATGCAGTGATTTACACAGCATTCCATCATCATGAAAGCCGTGCTGACCAAATTTAATCATATTGTGGTATTTGCTAGATTAATATAAATGCATACAAATGAAGGTGTAGGTGTGGGATACAGTCAAACTCTCCAGAAAGTTAGTGTACCTTGAGTGTGGGGTGCTTTAGCGCGGTCACAGTGCACATTTCCAAGGTCATCAATCAGAATTTCTAGAATTTTTCTTCACTGTGCTTCCCCGGCCTCTGAAAACAAGCCTACGCCACTCTTGTGAGCAGTTGCTTATGATTGCACCGAATGTGAACACGCCAGTCAGGCGGCAAGTTAAGGCTGTGTGATTGAAGCCCACGTGAGGCGTTCAATGAGTCTCAAAAGCTGCACACACGTCCAGGTGCAGGCTTAACGCTCGCTCGCCGAGGTGACTTCTGGGACTTCTGGGACTTCGGAGGCAGTGATGGAATAGACCGAGGCTGAGGTCTCCTCTCCTTTGATTGGGGGATGAGCGTTGAGCTTGTGGGACCACATTTGCGTATGCGTGGCAGAAATCCTCCCTCGGGAGGATTCCTTTCAACTCGCAACTTCAACTTGCGCGTGAGGAGGAGTTTTTTCGCTCGCGGATGCAGTTCTGTGGGCTCGTATCATGCCTATGCGCCTGGTTTTTATGTTCTTCATGCAGGTTTTGAGACTAATCAAAAACTCTTGTGACTGAACATTCCAGTTGCAGGCCTGCCATTTGACTTTTCTATACTGATGTAATCCTTAATCGGTAAACCTACATTCCCAGTTTGGATGACCTTTAATGAATCAACATGAATGCAGAGAGCTGAACAGAAAGAAAGAAACACAGACACTGTAGTCGTTCTCCACCACGCCTTGGGTCATCATCACCCACCAGAACTGAAGCCATGCTTGTTTGGGATCCCCTATTGCATCCACAACCTCACAGCATAATAATTTTATTAAATACCAAGTAATTAGTGTACTTCCTCTCGTCAGGCATTAATTATTGAGATAATTAATGGAGGAAGCCTTGAAGCTGCAAATGTATTATTTATTTCTCAGAAACAACATTTGTCCCAAAGATTCTCACATAATAATGACTGTATTCATTAAACGGGTTCTTTGGGATCTGTGAATTATCTCGTCACCCTCGCAGAATCACCCGACACATTAATCTAGTGGCTGCGTTGCATTCTGGTCTATTGAACCTTAAGCCAGTTGAGAAGCGATCCTGTGGCTGAAAACGTGGATCTATGCTAAAACATAACACACAGCAGGACTGGGCTCAGGCTTCATGTGCATTATCTATGTACACATACTGCAGCACACAGCCGTGAAATGAATGATGAATGGAAGCGCATGGCGGGACGATGCAGAGCTTGTCTGAGCGAGGCTTTCCAGTGCCTGCTCAGAGACTGGATGTGAGTCTTCTTCTTCATCGCTCTTCCTCTTCCTGACCTGCTGCTTCTGCCGCTGCGCTCTGTGCTCCACTGACGGCTCTGATGTGTTAAAAGAGGCCTGAAAAGCCCGGCACGCTGTTCTTGAGTTATGATGTAGACGTTTCAGAAGCTGTCAGGTGCTATCTTCGTCTCGGCTGCTCTTGCATTCCTCCGTCTCTCCTCTTCTGTTATTACACACACACACACACACACACACACACACTTGCAGTTAGAATCACTCCATTTGCCAGCTACTGTATAAGAAATCTGCTGAAATTTCTCTTGGTGACGGTGGTGCAGGAACATATTGGCTGCAAACATGGTGGAAAGTGGAAAGCACGCTGGTACACATGGTGCAGGACTACAGAAGCTCACATTCTGTGCTGGGGAACCAAGTGTAGGACGTTCAGTAGACAGCATGCTGTCAGCGTGTGCATGCAGGCAGAAATGCATGTAGTCAGTCCAGAAGTGCAGAGTTTCTCTAATTAAATAATCTTGAAGCATCATTTGCTTTAGATTATTAAACTTATTTCAAGGTTACTGATCATCATTTTTCTTAGTTAGATATTCAATCTGTTTTTGAGCCAGCTGAACTAATCTGAAAAGTGGGTGGACTGCATAGCTGTCACAGTGACACCTCTGTCATCTGCTAGGACAGAACTGACTTTTTATCCGCTGAACTGGTTAAAGGCAGTCTTTTCTGCAAAACCATGTATCTAAGTAGGCGGAATAATCCTAATCCTAACGTGTCCAGGGATATTTGATAAGCGCATTTGGGGCAAAGGGTCAAGAAAGATAACTGCTGATGCAAAGACAGGCCTGTTTTCATCATATCTGTAAGAATTACATTTTAAACTGTTTTAAAGAACCAATGCAGCATGTGTACTAGTAACTATTAGGAAGTCAAGTGATCACATGATTAATCACATGTACTGTGTGCAAGGAGGAACAGCCAATCAGAGAGAGTCAATTGTTCATATTTATTTCACAGTTACACTTCCTTTACATTTCCTTCACATGTTTTCAGTGATATGTTAACATGCCAAAAATGTTAAATTATCATTAACATAACATAACATTAATTGTATATGTCTGATTTACAAATGGGATTAAAGCCAACCTAATTTATATGATTACTATAATAATTATGAAGTCAAGTGGGATTTTTTGTAGCAGCTGCTAATTGCTTGCTGCTTTATGCCGAGTTAACATGTCTCAGTATGATCAAAGCTATAGCTTATAGTACAGTCATTCAATTAAATGCCTCAGAGGGAGGGGCTCGCCTCTTCAAAGACAGTTTTACAAACCTTTTTATTGGCTTTTTAAAGTTTCACTGCTTGAATCTGGTTTGCTGCTTTTGAGATCGAACGGGTTTTCCCGTTGGCATATTTAGTTGATATGATGACCTGCGTGAGATGTTTTAGCTTTTTTTTTTTTGAAACAGTGCAATATTCTGCAGCAAAAATACCCTTTTGAAGTTTATCCCATTGTCCCGCCGTTTGGCACTTCTTGCCACATAGCTGTCAGTCAGAGCTTGTGGGATTATAATGATACACTGTGATGATAAAGCCGAGCAGAGCAGAAGGACTATCTGATCTCTCTCCTCCTGACTCTGTCTCTGAGCCTGAGGTGAGGACTGTCAGAGCTGTAATTGCTCGTGCATTATCGTCATGTCAGTAATCATCATTAAGAGGATTAGACTGAGCACTCTAACCAGGAAGAGACACAAGCAGCCAATCATCACTGGACTTGATTGGTTTTACACACAAACACACACACACACACACGCAACATTTGATCACTTCTCCAAGTTCTTATTGAGCTTTGTTTGATGAAGTTGTGCCAACATTGCTAATCACCTGCATCTCCACTTCTCTGCTCTGCATGCATTGTTCATTTAAATCCCAATTAGGCTGCAGCACTTAGATTTGTGTAGGGTGATAACAGCCCTGAACACACACTGACACACACACACACACACACAGCCATAAAGTGGTGTACTGTACATCAGTGTTTAAACCCAATCATCCCTGCTTGTGCGTGTGTGTGTTGGCTGATGTGCGGGCGGCCCAGCGTGAAGCGGATCTCCGCCCTCTCCCACTGTGAAGGTAAGATTAGTGACAAATTAATCCTCCTCCAGCGGCTTCTAATCGTTTGCTGAGAGATGGCGGCAGATGCCGTGCGTGATTGCGGGCCCGCACTGAGCATGTGCAGGAGCGGACCTGCTGTTTGTAGGGCGCCTCGTGTGTAATCAAACGCTGAGAAAATACAGCGCGGTGCAATACTCACTGACTGCAGTGCTGGTTTTAAATTAGGTAACATTAAGGCTTGACGACTGGGTTGAATCGACAACTGACAATCTTATCAACAAACAGGCATTATCGAGTTTGCCAAATTGTTATTTACCGCTCTGTGGGCTGTTTTGATTTGCTGAGTACAAGCCCTGTTTGTCTGACCTTATGATATATGTGAAATTAGGTCAGAGCCTGCTGAAAGTCAAAGATAAAACCAAAAATTCATTCATTTTAATCACAAACATGCATTCATTGAACACTGACACATTTTTATCTTATAAAGCTGGCATTAATGAAGAGGAGGTGATGTCCAGGATAATTCATGCTCCATTCTTTCATTCTCTAATATGTTTCACCGCTCATGATCCACCACGTCTCCAGTCTTGTTACTCGGCAGAGGCAGCTTTGGGTGGTGTTTTCATCGTGATGCCACTGTTTTGTCCTCTCAAAGCCATCAAAGACGTTCGCTCGGATGCTTTAAGTGGATTATGAAATCCATCTGTTTCCAAACTTCCTGGGCACAATGCAGCTTCGTTTCGAGGCGCCGTGCTCCAGGAAGCGGCGTGGGTGCATTAAGTTTGACTGGGAAGCGCTTTAAGCGTTCCCTCCGGGTCTTAGCGGATGACACATGATCATTGTACTGAGCTGGGAGCGGCCCAGCTTCTCTCCACCTGCTTTAAAGACGACTAATAAACTCGAAATTGAAGCTTTTTTCAGCAGCAGGTGACGGTGACAGGGTGGAGGAGGAGAGGAGGCGGAGGGCTGTCAGCGGAACAGTATCCCTGCTCATTCTGCTGAAAGTAGAGCGTGAAAGCTGACTTGTGTGTGTGTGTGTGTGTGTGTGTGTGTGTGTGTGTGTGTGTGTGTGTGTGTCTGTGTGTCTGTGTGTGTGTGTGTGGATGTTTGCCGAGCCCACGGAGCGTCTCTTCCCTTCAGGGTACATACTGACTGCGATGCTGGTGTTTAGTCTGGCAGGGTCACTGCTCAGAGCATCACAGCCGGGGGAGGAGGAGGAGGAGGAGGAGGAGGGGGAAGATGGTAAATGGAGCTCTTTAAAGTCATGTGTCAGCAGCCCTGTTTGCATCAAGGTGTTTTTATGCAAATTTTGGAATATTGCCTTCAAAAAGCTTGGCGGAAATGGAAAAATAAAAAAAAGCTTCCTCAATTTTGTTAATGTATTAAATGGGAGATGGAAGCACGTTTGCCGAATAACTCGTATGACTTCTTGAAGAAGAAGAAAAAGGAGAAAAAGAAGCTGTTTCTGATGTCGTCGTCTTCTCAGATATTCCCATAATGTACAAAAACATGGCTGATAGTACCAACAGGTGCTTGAAAACATGGCCAACGATCAGGACACAGATCCTTGCAGACCTCTCTCCATTTTTCTCTCTTGTGGCTGAGGCTACGCAGCAACGTCGCTTATACCACCAGCTTCTGGTGGAACTACGCTTTGCATAGCCTACTTTATTTTCTAAAACAGTTCATGGAAGCGTGCCTAATTCATGTTTTCACTCTTCTCAACTTAAAATTTGCTTGACAATATATGGAAACACGGCTAATAGCTCACTGGCCAATCACCTTCGAGCAAATTTGGTCCATTTAGAAAGGCTGACTTGTAATGTTGGGCGTCAGTAAAACTTCTTGTTCTACTAACATGGCCTCGTTTCAGGATGTGTTTCATGTCTTCAATAATGCTGTACATCATCAACCACTGACAATAAGCGATAATAACTACAATGTGTCTTAAAGTCATACATATACGTGCTTAACACCTGCAGCACCTACATCAATCCAACACAAATTTGTCACAGTTAATGCAGTTCCTCTACTCACCACTAGATGTTCAGAAAATGAACAGATTCTGTATATCAAATGTTTTTTTCCACCATTTGGAGTGAACTGATTTGAAAACTGCACTCAGTGTACATCCATCCTGTGTGTTTGCCCGTTATGTTTTTGGTCTCATTGATCCTCAGACTGTCAATATCTGTCAGTGGGAGAAGTTTGAAATATTCTTAAACAAAAGTGCACTTTCCACAAAATGCTCCAGGTTCAGTCGTTTTGAGTCTGGATTTGGGATTCTACTTCCTCTGGAGGTGAAAGGTCAAATTTCAGCGCTCACGTTTCTCCTCCAGAGACTCGCGGCCCTGCATTATTCAGAGTGCTCTGCTGGCTGGAGCATCAGGTCAGTTTTCACAAGACTGAGCATGGGGATACGTTTCAAAGCTGACGCTCTGAGCCCACAACACTGGTCTCATATAGATTGTAATGCCTGAGCCTATTAGCACAGCATCATGAGCGTGTTTATGTGTGCACTTTGCAGTGGCACACCTGTCAGCACTGAGGAAATGAGAAGGTTCTGCTTTCCCATGACCTTACCTGATTCCAGCCCGGAGGAATCCAGCCAGCTGGTGCAGGTGAGAGGATGGTGAAGGGTAGCGGTTTCCATGGTTGCAGCTCAGTTCCCACCAACCACTGAGCCAGGTGTTGGCGGGGGACTGTGGGTGACCTTATGTTCCCGTTGACTGGGTGGGCGTACACCGGTTACACACCGAGCTTTGTAAGCTGGTTTTCAGCTTCATCGTACAGGTCCCAGTGCCATCAGCGTGTGTGTGTGTGCGTGTGCGTGTGTGTGTGGGACAAAACAGTCAGTCGAGGCAGCAGACAGACCAGAGACAGGATTACTGACAGATTAAACAGTTCAGCCCTGTGTCAGCTTGCCGTCTGTGGGTATGATGTGTGTGCATACCTGCAGGCATCAGAGCAGACCAGAGCACAGCGATAATGCCTGTGTGGACGAATTTATATGACTCTTATGTGTGTGTGTGAGTGAGTGTGTGTGTGTGGAGAGGGTTTATACACCATGTGAGGACAAAGGGATTTTGAAATATGAGCTTTTCTCATCAGCATAAACCCACACAGACATTGGTTTCACTTTCAAATCGGTTGAGAACAGCGAGGAGGCTGAAGGAAGCAGTCGCTTCCACTTGAAATGGTCAAACTTGTTGAACTCTGACCTTCACAGGTGATTGAAGCAGCCGCTTTGGATCAGGGCTGAATGGCACGCTGCCTTTTTAACATTTTTGAAATGAAGCCTCCAACAGTAAATTGAATGAATGGCTGAAAGTAGTCTGAGAGGAGAGATTCATGAAGCGAGCCCCTGGCGAAACTGTACGCTTCCAGCGGCCCTTCATAATAAAAGCATTTCAGTCGCTCGGAATGAAGCGAGGAGGCGTTGCTACAGGCCGTTTACTGTGAGGCACCTGCAGCTATGTGGCGTCAGCTCAAAAATGCTTCACAACGTGTTGCCTCAATAAACATATGCAAATCTGTCCTTCCAGCACTTCCTGTGTCACAGTCATATATTGATGTTACTGAAAATAAGTTGATTTATTATTTGACCTCATTATGCTCTTCAGTCACATCATTTTGAGTACAAGCGCAACACATTCAGTGTATTGATGAGTTCTATCCGGATCATGCAGCCCAGGCTGATGACATCATGAAGAAATATATCATAAGTATATTGTTGATATTGCAGTGTTAAATGACTGCACTCCATTACAGCAGCACAGCCAGAATTGACATGATATCTATGCCACCTTTATGCAGGGTTGACAGGTTTTCATTAACAGCATTATTCATTAATAATAAATACTTTATTAATGCTTTGTAGGTCAATTATAAGCCATGAATGAGAACAAATTATGAATTCTGAAACTGTAAAAGTGATCTATTAAAACAAGGATTTGTATTATAACCTTTATTTCAATGATACCTCAATGACCCTATTATTAGCATCTAACTATATTAGGCATATTTTGTGACGAAAGCTGTTTCTTAGAGGTTTACCCCTTAACGCCGATTGTCACAAATTCGCATCATATCGCTTTAATCCACATTGCAGCCGAATCAGGCATGCATTCCTCTAATGCCGGTGTGTGCATATTCAACACACACCTAGGAACCTTTAGCAAGCACTGGTTTCTCGTCAGACCGGTTAGTGAAAGAACCCCTGTTCTAATTGTTGTTACAATGTAATGGTTGTGAGCCAATTTTGTGGCTGTTTTGATGAAATAAATGAATTTTAAATACACAAAAAAGATGTTTTTACTGCATTTAAGCACTGAAAAAAGAGGACATACTGTTTGTTTGAACCCTATTCTAGTTGGTGAACCCACCTGAATTTATATCTATTGTATGTGCTACAGAAAAATTAAACTCCTCTTAATTTAGGATCAATTTGAAAGCAAAACCACAAAGAATTATTTTTTTAATATAATTCTAAATAAATTCAGGCGTCAAGGTGTTAAATGTAAAATAACTGACATGCAGTTCGTTGTTTTTGCAGTTTTACAGGTGAGAGGCACCACTGTAGCAGTGGCGACAGCCTGGTTCAGCCTATCACAGAGCCTCCTTTTCCACTGCGCTGAACCTAACTTGACCGTCCCTGATGGGAAGGACAGATGACTGGAAGTATTGAATCTGCTAGCGTTCACACTCAGCACAGACAAGCTTTCACCCTGATTTATTTTGGCATCCGTCGTCATTAGCAGTGGGCTCACTGGTGCTAGCACATAAATATTACCACGACTCTGCGACCCATCGGTGCCGCTCGGCGCAATCACACACACACACGCCAGGACTGAATCTCCATTACCTTGAGCTCCACCTCGAGCCTGTGTCCACAGCAATCAGTAATCACCGCTGCTCTGCTGATTCAGCCTGCTGGGAGTGGAAGTGTGTGTGTGTGCGCGGGCGTTGGGGTTGTGCTGTTCTGTGCGAGCGAGCCCAAGAAGCAAATATTCCATGATTGCATTATTGCACCGACAGCTCTCATCCTCAGAGAAAGCAGTAATTGCCTGTTTATATCATCTAGAGTAGGACAGAGTGTTGAACTGCATTATTAAGGACCAGCTTTAGCAACAGAGTTATCAATCACACTCTATGTGTGTGTGTGTGTGTGTGCATGATTAATCATGCATGTGCAGGCATGTGTGTGCGCGTGTGTGCGTGTGTGTGTAAAGGCATCCCTCGCCTCTCGCTATCCTCCCCTCTGTGTTTGAAGGTCATGGCTGTCTGTTGGGGCTCGTTACACTAACAAGCGCTCAGCTCGCTCCCCAGGGCTCCGTCAATGGATCTGATTTGGGCCAATAGAGGGATTACAGTTCACATATACAGGGATACCGGGTGTATCTGCGGTAAGCACAACCTCAGCACGGCCCATTCTTCAATTTTTAACCAGGATTTAAAAAAAAAATCAACAGCCTGCTGAGAAATGCGAATCCCCTTCTTTGCTTTGATGTTCCTCCGACACGCGAGATGAGAGGAAGAGCAGACGAGCCCGTATTGATGTTTGAAGGAATATTTGGCCGCTGCGGCAGCAAGGAAAACAGAATATAAGAGATGAAAACACTGACAGTCACAGACAACATCATCATTATGCCGACACTGAGCGTGTCCTGGCTAGAAAGCAGAGACAGATTTGCATGTTTGCAGTCAACAGATTTGTACATTTACAGTTCAGCGCATGAGCAGGTGGGCAGAGGAGCCAGTGTGGATTCTGACATTAGCAGCTTTACACGGCAGATGTGCAAATTTGCATCCTGTACTACTCACCATGCACATTGTAAAGAGAGGTAAACATATATACAGAACTATGTCCACTAGTGATAATGTGTATAATCAGCTACTGATTATGAGTCATGGGCTCCTGGGCACAGGCAGAGCAAAAGGCCCACCACGCCTCCTGACTGGAAGATAAACCAAACAGTTTTGCATCTTTCTATGATGGCTTTCAGTGACATTCTGCAGGTGGAGAAGAAAGAAATGCTCCAGATCACAGAACCTTAGCCAAACAGAGTGTTGTGTGGTTCCATATGTCTAGATATGGGTGTCATTTTAGATTTTTTATTAGCTGCTTTTAACAAGCATCATTTCCCATAAGCCCCGGACCGCCATGCGTTGAACACCAGCTTGACAGAATGAGATGAGAGGACTGAACAATGTTAAAGCACAGATTATGGAGAAAAAGTTGTAAAAATGACTTAAAGAGGGAAGAAACCAATGACGATGACATAATTACACATGCTCCTGCTGGTAAATTATCATGGGGAGAGGGGTTTTTTTTTGCATTCTTAACTAAATTAATCCTTATTTAACTCTTCTAATATCTAATAGGCTTCAACTTGTGATAGTAAGTGTTATAGTAGATGCTCAGAACCTTAAAAAAACTAAATCCTAGCAACAAACTTTATTATCTCTTTAAATACTGATGAAAGAAATGCTCAGTAAGAGATTGCATTCAGCTACAGACGCTAATGGATGATGTCTGGACTTCAGCTCTCAATGATTAGTGAAGTTACACAGTCCTGCCAAATTATTACAAAATTATGGGTCCGTAAAATAGAGCATTACAGTTTTATTGCCCATGATGAAGGTCTAAATGGTGGTTCAAAGACCCTCCATGCTGCCAGAAGCGCATATCTGAGGGTGAAATACTGAAACTTGGTGGAAAAACCCGGAAATTAAGATGAAAAAAGCTAAAAGCTGTAGAGAGTGCACTCCCTCAGCTTAAACCCAATGTCCCAGAGAAAATACCAAGCGCATGGCATCAGAGTCCCAAATGGAAAAATGGAAATGATCAGGACATAATACAAAGGAACAAATCCTCACACTTGAGAAGCTGGAACCACCAGAAGATTTGCAGTTTTGACAGTTTATTTAATTATCAAATCGTAATTTCTGTTCATGTGCTGATCAAGTGATGGAGTAATCAATAGAGTAAGATTATAAGTACAACAGTGTATCAGGCATAAGTTGTCGTTCACATTGTTGTAAAATCTTAATTACTTGCAGTGTTAATAGCAAACATGCATTACTGGTAAGGTTTCCAGGTGGAGATGTGCTGCACAGAAGTGAATCCAGCGTGAATATGCATCATTTGTTATTCTCATCATCATCAGCCCTGATGGCAGCAGCACATGTTCATCCATGAACATGAGGCAGATGACGTGTGGAATAAACTGCCATTAAATCCTTGGCTTCCTCGTTAGCGCTTCGTTTTCTTTCCCTGTCGATCCCGCGCCGTCCTTCAGCACTTTTCCATCCAGAGTAATTGGAGAGAGTGTGCTGGTGGGGGCGGAGTGTTGCGCCGGGCTGCTCCCGCCGAGCCGCTGCCAGGAGCTACCGCTCTGTATCGAGTTGTGTAAAGAGCTGAGATCCAGCCAAACAAACGCTGAACTGTGGCTTCGCCCTTGGCATAGAGTCACTGCTCTCATTATTTATCCCTGTAGCTTTCCGCCTCCTTCTCTGTGCAGTTGGCCATTTAAAGCGATGGCTCCCAGAGTGGCGTCCTTGAGGAGAGGTACGGGGGGACCACAGCAAAACAAAGCGTATTTAGATTTCACTCTTGCATGAATCACAGGACCATGACCCTTCTGATCATCGGCCTTTTCTCTCCACAATTAGCGAAAGAGGACAAGAACGTTGCATAAATAAACATGGCTGCCAGAGTCTATATGAGGGTTCTTCTTCAGCTTGAAGATACTGAAATTAACTCAGAAGGAAGGGCCAATGTGCAAAATGCTGGGACATATTTGCTGTCTTTGTCCATTCATTATGTCCAACAACTCCTCAACAGCTTTGCTCCTTTAATGGCGAATGAATGATGAAAGTCCAGTGAAAGTTGTTTAGCCCGGATAAGAATCACTTCTTGAGCGTGAGAGTCGAGGTTCCCGAGCGAGGGAGGATCCGTCTGAACTCTGCTTCGATTAGGTTGCTTTGAAATGCCCTCAGTTCTCAGCGGTGTCTCCTCTGTTTTTTCGCAGTCATGCGGAGGAATCCCTTCGTGGTGGACGGCTGCTGCAGGAAAGGGTCCCGCAACGCCCTGCAGGAGCTCTACAACCCCACACAGGTATGAGGCTGGCTCTTTCTCTTCATGTATCTCATTATCTGTCTCTCTTGACCCTCATCTGTTCCTGCTGGCGCTCCCGTCCTCACCCAGCGGTCAGACGTCTGACCCGGCAAGGCCCTCCGAGGCGCTCACCCCAGCTGGCTTTAGTTTAGCATTTTTCATGCAGGCCTGTTTTCAGACTTTTTTCAGCATCCCTGTTCCTAAAAGTGGATTGTTGCCGAGCCTCCAGTGACAGTGATGAGTGCATCAGCGTCCGAAAGTCAGCGTGGAAGTGACAGCAATCTTCCACACTGACTGCCCCGTGAAAACTCCAGGGGACGGCATTAGCATAATGACCGTCCACCTTCCATCCGGTAGTCCGGGAACTTTTCAGGCCCAAGGCGACAAAGCCATCCTCAGTCAGTTCAGGAATGAGAACAGACAACGGGGGTCAAGAAAGGACGAGGTTCTGCTGAAGTCTGAAGATTTACCTCCCTCAAGGACAGAGCAGAGAGGACAGTCTGCTAAAACGAAGTGTTTAGCATCAGCAGGTAGTGCTCCTCACTTGTCTCGGGACTATTATTGCTCTGTGAGTGTCTGCTCCAGCCAGTGGAGCCTCACTTCATTTAGGTATAAAGAGCTTCATGTGAGCCTGGCACCTGCTATAACTGCACGATTGCCGGCATGAAATTAAAACATATTATTGGTCGCGGGTTTTAATGGCTTTTCTGCTTTATCGGGCAGTTTACAGTGAGGGGAGGAAGAGGGAGGACGGCGGAATGGGATGGAGATGGTGACAAAGGTCTGAATGTTAATGGTTAGCCGACAATTAAAGCTGCACCAGGCAAGATTTTTAAGTAATAATTCACCCATATTAACAGTTTTACAAGTCAAAATGTGGAGCAAAATGTCATCAGTATTATAGTATTATAGGTTCATTGTATTTGACCAAAGAGTTCCGGTGGTTTGACACAATGAAGCCTTTTCACAACAAATGTGTGTTTTATGTGCGTTACAGCTGACCATTCTCCAAACCATATCATACGTTTTAGGATGATTTCCTACCTTGCAGACAGTTATTAGCTTTAAGGGAAGAAAGAAGTTTTTTTTGGCAGCCAAATCAGTTTCGATGCGGCTGCCAAAAAGTATTGCATTCATAAGCTATATTGTAAGGAAATCAAATTTGGAAGACAAAGAGCAAATGTTGTGAAAAAGATGCTTACTGAGTCACTGCTGACCTCAAAGCCCCTGCGCGAGTGTAGAATTTCTTCGCCGTTAAAGCTTTCTTTCAACTTTTTCCGACGGCATAAGCTTTTTGCTTTCTAGAAAAAACGAGACGATCCCAGAGACGACTGGTGCAGGCTGAGCGCGGTGCAGGGTTGATTGATTCTCGGTGCAGGGAGGCGGAGGTGCAGTATCGGCATGCATTGCTAATAGCCTCACTAACAGCTGCAGAAACGCCAAAGAACAAAAACGAAACGAAATCGAAAATGTGCATGCAAAAACCAGCAGTAAGCACACCTGTAATGTATCTAATTTATTTACATTTAAAAGGCGATTCGGCCTGTAATCCTTGCAATGAACCGTTTGTCTTGTGACTGAACCATCTGACTACATGCCAGAGATTCAGCCTGTTGCCACAACACAACAGTTCTATCACAACCAACAGAGCTACGAAAAGCTCAAACTATGAGCCTGCAAGGAAAACTAAACCTAAAACCTAACTGGTAATAAACCATAAAAAAATGATGTTCCTTGGCAGAGACCTCCAAGTGTCCTTGAACGCATCAATGGCGAGAGTCCTCAAGACAGTGCCTGCTTGCACAGATAATGCAATTCTGACAAAAAGCAAGGCGACTTAATGTTCACTGTGATGGATTACCAATCTCAAGCAAGTGAACTGAAACCAGTGGGTGCCTTGAAGGTAGGAAATCAATTCTGCAACCGAAAAAAGGAAGAAAAGTGGACACAATGTGTAGTTTATAGGCTACATCATGCAAAACCACGTCCTCCCTAAATGGACATTTTGGAGCATCGTGGAGGGAAGCCAGCGTATATGTTTTGCAGAAGCTGAAAAACAGTGCTTTCATCAGGCATGGGTGTTGCGTTCGAGGACAGCCTATCAGCCGTGTGGGGCAGCAGCTGAAGGGAGAAGCAAGACAGGAGGACGTGGCTGGAGGTGATGCTATCACAGTGACGGATTGGACACTTTCTGCTTCTCTTCTCCTCTCCCATCACTGTACTCCTCACTATCTATCACGCTGTCTGCTGCCTCTTTCTCCTGCAAGTGAGCCCGGCCTGTCTCCTCACACCTCCACCTGTCCTTTATTCCCTCAAACTCACTTTCCCCCTTTCTCACATTCTCTCTATTCATGTCTTTCTCTCCACTGGCCATGTATCACCGTGCACCTTTTTAAATGCATACAGGGGGCTTTAAGTGGTTTTCTGGACAGCTAAGAATAGAGCCGGCGCACGTGGACTCAAACTCACCATAGGTTCATTTTCCCGTGGCGGATTTTTCCACACGTTCTCACTCATGTGAAGTCCCATTGATATGTTTCTGTGTGCACAGGCGGGTGTTACTGCAGCTAGAGTAAACTTTAGCAGGGTGCTTGGGGTCAGTGGTCAAGACAGAGCTGTCGCTGTGTGTGTGTGTGTGTGTGTGTGTGTGTGTGTGTGTGTGTGTGTGTGTGTGTGTTTGTGTTTGTGTTCCTGTAGCTCTGTCCTTGTCAGAAGCAGTTAGAATTGCAGACCTTCAAAGTCAGGACGTTTTGACATATTTTGGCAAGGATATTAAAGAAATACGCAGAATATTTGGGGAAATGGGCTGTTGGTTGGCACGCTCGCAACATGCTGACAACATAAAACAGATACCCAAAATGTTAAAACAACAACATGTCCTTTTAGGAAGGGGAACTATTTTGTTGTTGTTTTTTATCAAACATAAGCCAGGTGCAGTGACTGTGGGCCGCTTCCCAAAGCCTTTGACATCACAGCGAGGTTGCCATTTTTGGTACCACCGTGCCTGTACAGAACCTGGCAACCTGCGCTATAGCCAAAGACCAGACTGATAAACTGTTGCTACATCAAGGAACTTAATTTGATGGAACACTTAAAGGTCAGCTCTTTCCAGAAATGACTTTATTATAAATTGAGCACAAATATACTTAATTAGCATAAAAAGCTTCAAATAAAGTCAATGATTTCAGTCTCTTTGTCTGCATTTACACCTCTAATCGTACAACCTGTGTCTGGATAAAAAACTGCTTGTTGATGCATCATTATAATCAGAATGCTTTCAAATTGGAAGTGAACTCAACCCTGTTCATCAAAATTGCACATTTAGTTTGTCCAAGAAAGAAATCCCTTCATGTGGCACATGGTTTAAATATAAGTCTACACCTTTGCCTTCATGTAGCACTCCCTGCTCCTACCCACGCCCACCACTCCACCACCCACCTGCGGCCCTTCCCATCAAATACACACACCTCATCAGCAGCCGAGCCACCCGACAAGCTGTCCTGAGCAGCATTTGCCGCATCTTTGTTCATCAACACTCTGGAGCCATGAAAAATGTGCCTGTCAGCGTTTGACATGAATCATCATGCGACTTTAGCAGGCAGTGGTGGTGTTTAGGCAGAAAATAGTGAAACTTTGCTTGCAAAATACAGATACAGATCTACACCTGTTTCTCCTCTGATACCCCTCGTTTCGCTGTAGACCCCCTGTGGTTTCCTTACAAATACAAACCTCACATTGAAGAAATCTGGAGAGAGAGAAAAAAAAACATTTTGGAGTGAATTCTCCTATTCAAGGCTGAACCTCCCACTTGCCGGGGCTTGAAGGTACAGTAGGCAGGGAGCTTATGTCTTTGTGGCTTCCAAAAGCTCACAGAGATCCTCTCCTGTGCTATTTTTACTCACTGTGTGTTTGCAGTGCATTACAGTAAACCTGGGCTGCGTGACCTCGGGGCTGACGCTGGTTTCATTAATCAGAGTTAAAATCAGAATGAGTTGATTTGCCAAACGCAGTAAAGCTCCAGAGGCAATGATTTGATGTGGCCACACACATGGTCAGATATCATCTAACTACAGGGAAGGAGCCTAGTTCCCTCACACAGTAATAATCGTTCCCCCTGATGGAAATGTCTTTTTCTTCCTACCAGTAATCACAGGCTGGCTCGCGGAGCCATGTAGACACCATTATTAGCAAGCCAGAGCCTGGCTCATGGTTAAATGCTGATTCAGAGATCAGAGCCGGGGCTGGCGGACAGGATGTGCACATTTGTGCGCAGTCCCTCAGTGGTTTGAATCAGGGACATTTGACTCAAAGCTAACATGAGCACCAATGGAGTGTTCATGGTCTACGTGTGTGTGCGTGTGTGGAGGATCAAATGTCCTCACAAGGATTGAGAGTCGAGGAAAATCCACCGAACCAAGAGCCTTTGATGATCTGTATTTGATGTATTTTTAAGTCTGAGGTTTAAATTATGGATGGTTGAAGGTTAAACATTAGACAAACCCAACCCTAGACAAAAGAAGGATGAGACTACGGCTTCAGAAAGCTGCTAAATAAACAAATATTCCAGCAACATGGCATGTTTCCTCCAGTTGTTTGTGTTCAACAGAGAACTGACAGCATTGGTAGTTTGTCCAAATACTTATGCTGATGCTTTCATGACATGCAGTGACTCTAGGACTGTCGTCTCCGAGGAGCAAAGGTGGAATTAGTGTGATGTTGATGCCGCAAAACATCATAGGTGCTGGTGGCGGATGAATCACTTTCGTTGTGGTCGTTTGGAACTGAAAGCTCCGTCCTGATCTTGGAAGCAGCAGTTGACGAGATGTGTGATACGATCAGACTAGCTTCTACTGCTATTATAGCTGTTGCTTTACATTACAAGCCTGCCTGTTATTACTGCTATTATTATTTTATAATTACCCTGTTATTATTATTACTACAGCAGCAACACCCCCTCTTGTTACTTTAATATGACTGTATGAACCGGGCTCTCCCACTGGGTCTGGGGGCTGTTCATGATGGGTGACGGGTTCTTGACCTCCAGCAGCCAGCCAGCAGAAAAGGAAACCCCTGCCTAGTAGTGAAGTAATAAATTGGGAAAAAAAGAAAGAAAGAAAGAGTTTTTTAAGCGCTCATATCCACACATACACACAACAGACTGCCCTGCACCCTTTTCTTAAACCCACACCCCACATAGGAACTACAGCACCTCCGTCACATCAGTCTGCACTGACTGCTGCGCACAGTTAGCCCCCATCCGTCCTCTGTCCAGTTACTGAATTCACTGGAGGGGATGTTCCTCGCAGTATTCGATGGTGGTACTCTTAAAAATCCTCAGAGGAAATGGCGCCATGACAACTGGGTGACTTCATCTGCTGAGGATGACTGCAGTGTCGTCCAGGGGGTTTATTTTGGCAAATGACCTGTTTTGTCATCTAAACTGGATGTCCTCCTGAGACAAAGCAAAGCCTACCACACGTCTCTCTGCCAGCCAGCTCTTCCCGAGGGAATCCAAGGTGAAGCAGAGGCAGATGGGATCCCTCCAACGTGTTCTGGTTCGATCCCGGGGTCTCCTTCCTTTCAGACGTGCCCAGACTACCTGCAGGCAGCTGGAGGCTTCCAGAAGGCCCGGTGCTCGCATGCTGCTCGGAGCAGCTTCAGGCTGTTCCTCTGGTCAAAACGCAGAATGGCCCCAGAGCCCCTGATCACGAGGACGGACGGACGGGCAAATGGACAGACTCAGACTTTCAGCAGCGAGGGCTCCGCTTGTCACTTGATTGAATTTTCTACAAATGGAAATGATGAGGAGGTCGTCAGTCCCGGTTTGACAACCAACACTCATTTTCGGAAATGGTCGGAAGCTAACCTGCTGAATATTCATCACGCTGTGCTAATGTCAGCGTTTGAAAATGAACGAATCTCTGCGTGTGTCTGTGCCACTAGATAATACCTGCCTGGATTGTTTCACCAGCTGCAGATATCCTGCTTACCCCCACAATCCCTTCACTTCAGTTGAGTGTGTGTGTGTGTTTTTCTCCCCCCCCCCCCCCCCCCCCCGGAATTGGCACCAGATTATGCAGGAGTGGAGCGGCAGAGGCTGGCACAGACTTGAAAGAAGCGTCGCACCTTTAACCCACAGCAAAGAAGGGAAAGCAGCTGTCTGGGTGTTGCTCTGCTGTAAAACCATCAGACCAGAGCGCAGCCATACGCTTACTATGAGTGTGTGTGTGTGTGTGTGTGTGTGTGTGGGAAGCGGGGTAAGTCACTCTGGGTTTAAAAAACAAAGGGATTTAGAGGAGGAGGCTTTACTCTTTTTGTGTCTGTCCATCTCTGGAGGCTGCGTATGAAGAGGGCTGAAGAAAGGAGGTGAAAGGAGAGAGACAAAGGGATTTAGAGGAGATGAGCGCTCTCTGCTCTCTGAGAAGATGTAGACAGCAGAGACTGTGCAGCACAGAAGGCCACAGAGCACATGTATAAATAGGATTTTTAGTCTCTTCATTATGGAAGGGAAATTGTTTAGGATCTTGGCTTTTATTGCTTGTTCCTTCGAGGCCGTCAAATAATTGCGTCACAGTATACATCATTCAAATCCAGCTGGGGGCCTCGTTGCGTATCAGCCCTGCCTCTTTCTCAAGGCGTCAGACTCGTTGTTTCTCACTGAGAACACATTTGTGTAAAAGAAACTTGGTTTAAACTGTTTTTCCAGTGGCGCTCCTGTTAGTTTCTCCTGTTCACCGCCGCTCACAGCGAACACAGCCTCTTGTGCCGCTGACAGCGGAGAAAATGCTTCTGGCTTAAGGAAATGAAGAGAAAATGAAGAAGCTGAATAAGCACCAGCGCCCCTCGAAGTAATGACGAAATACAGCGAAGCTAAAACGAAAGTGAAACCGACAAGAGAGCTGAAACTGTACCGTCAAGGCAAAAATAAATGCCCCAACAAAATAAAAGATACACAAAAGTTTGGTTGCTGTGAGCTATTTCCTACATATATGTATATATATATGTATTTTTCGAAACATTTCTGTAATTGCATTAATGTGATTGTGGACAAAATGACATATCACATGCAAGTATAATGCATGAATGAAAAGAGCAACCCACTCACCATGGGTTCAAAATGTCTATGTAAGTACATCTGTGGTTTGACTGCAGGAATTAGTCATGCAAAGTAATGATGCTTGTTTACCGAAACTCATCGTCTGGCATTTTAAACTTGTGTTATTTTGCTTTAATTTTTTGGTCTCTTTTGATTTTTTTGGTCTTACAGTATTACGGTGGCGTTTTGCACAAGAGTTTGGGTAGATAGCAACCTTTTTCGTCTGTTCAGCCGTGCAGCCAGGCTCAAGAACTAAACCTATGAGAGGCAAACCAGGTCTGCCCTATTATATAATATATAAAATAACCCTATTAATAAAACAAGCTTTATTGCATGCAAATGCTTCCTACACACAGCTACACTGAGGCTGATCCGAGCGTGCACACACGCGCAGCTGACTGTCAGATTCTCGCAGATTTTCTCTTTAATCTCTCACAGGCTGATGCATAATACAATGCAACGTCGCAGCCAGTTGTCACAGCACAGTACGAGTGCGAAAAGGGACGAAAGGGAACTGCGAATGCTGAGCCTCAGGCAGCTACATCGGCTCATTACTTATTAAACAAATGACGGCCAGTCAATAGCTGTTGACCCGCCGTGCGGTGAGGGCATAAATTGTGAAATATCCTGCTTCATTAATTACTGTTTGCATAGCAGGGAGTGATTTTAGCTTTGCGGGCTGTCAAACCCCTGATTGGATCCTGGTTTAGAGGTCTGGGAAGCAGTCTCGGTGTCTTCTATAAGGGTGTCTTCTATGAACATTTTGGATGCTGTAGCTGGTGCTGCTGTCAAAGTGTCACGCGTTACCCCGACAGGTGTTTCTATCATTTTGTCCACCCCATTTAAACCAGTGAAAGACTAAAAAGCAGGAACGTTTGCCTGTAGAATGCATAAAGTCACAATAACAGCGATGCAATGGACAGGTAATCCCACAGTTATCTATTAGAGGACCTGTTCAGTCAGCTTTAAATCCAGCATGAGCAGTGACAAACAGACAAACAACCCATTAGCATCCTCATGTTTATCACCAACCAGCTTTGAAATGAACTGACACACTACATGACTTCTGGGTAATGAAGCCCCTTTAAAGTTCAAACAAATTTCCTCCTTGCTGCCATTCGAGTCCAATCTGTGAGCTTTCCAGATTCCAGTTTCAAAACTGAGAGCACAGTTGCTGCGCGATAAGTGAAATCCTCTATTTCACTTTTTTCCCCTCCTTCACCTCCTTTTGCTTCTTCCTCTCCTCTGATGTTTTGCTCCCTGGGGGGTAAAAACACCCCATGCACGGAGAAAAAGGGTAAAGTGCTCATGAAAGGAGGGAGAAACTTTGATGGCTCTGAGGGAAAGTCACAGCAGTTTGTCATTATCTTGTCTGTGTTGCTGTAATTATACCCCCACTTTTCTCTTTGAGATATACTGACACACACACGTGCACACTCAGACACACACTGGCCTCTGCACAAGTAGTGCTGCATCTTCACATGTACAAGTACACACAAGTCGCACATACACAAATAGTGTGCCACTGCCTGCAGTGTGCATCTGCAACGTGAGCGACACTTCTGCTGTCCTGCTTTTCACGGCAGCACTTGGGTCCGAATGAAAGCGTGCGAATGTTTTGTGGCGCAGTCTCAGGCAGGCTAGCTTTTCCCTGGGAAGCAGGCAGGTCGCCGAGCTCAGGTTGCAGGTTTAATGTTACCGTGGGACAGGCAGAGCCAGGCTTACCCAGGTGTCAGATATCTTTACCCTGAAGTGACAGCAGCAGAGTTCACTGGCCTCAGTTTGCTTTGTGTTTACATGATATACGAGTTCATCAGCAGTCAGCTGGTCAAACCATTCACTGCATTTATTTTTAAATTTTTTTGATCAAAATGACATTATGGAGCATTTTGCGGTTGCACAGCTGTGAGACGGATGGTTTTCCAAATGCTTTTATGGGCAGGTGGGGCATTCAAGGACACACCAGAATCAGTGAGTTGGAATTTGGCTGATGAATAGCAATCCACTCAGAGGCTACTTTGGAAAATCTGATCTAGGGTAAAAAAAATAAAAAAGAATCAAAAGCTTGATGGCATGGACAGGACCATTTAAAGAGGAGTTTTTAAAACAGTCTGTGCTCACAAATGCCTCATTGTTAAGTGATAGTGTAACACTGACTGCACAAATAGATGTTTTTACATGTACTTCTTTCTATGATCTGTGCATGCCAACTCTGGTATGGTTATATCAAAGGAACTATGACACCGTTATGGTAGGGTGGGCTAAATGTTATGCAGGCAGGGTTAGGGTTGAGCGGTTGGGGTTGAGGAAACATGGGTTTTCATTGGGCTGTGTTGAATCCATATCAGCTCCTGGTTGCTGCTCTGAGCAGCTTTTTGGCAAAGGGCCTCAGCTTTGAGTTGAGCGTTCTCTGTTTTTACCAGCTTCCTTTGAGTCCTCCAACTTTATCGTGGTGAAATACTAAATCACTGGATTTGGATCACTGGCTGCTTCAAACTGATTCCACTCCTCAGTTAGTCTCCAGCATAGTTCTCTAAAGGAACAGTTGATTACCAATATTGAATATTCAGTCCTGTTAATTCTGAACAATTTCCTTCCAGCAAAAGAATCTCTCCATTCAGTGCAGTTGCATCCCTGTCAGAGTGGAAAACGCCATCATGGGGCTTTGTTGATGGTCTGTTAACAGCACCTTTAGGCGAGGTGAGGCCGCAGGGTTTTACTGCAGCTTTTACAGACAACAGACAACGACCCCTGAAGCGCTTCGAGTAAAATAATATCCACACTCCAATCACGCTTCGTGGGCTGAACGACTCATTTAGGTCTGACTTTTGCCGGAAGGGAAATGTTGGGATTTAGCAAATGATAGCATTGTTATTATATAACATTAATTGCTTCTGAGAAACCCTGCAGCAAATACATTTTACTGAATCATGTATTACTTATGACATTACTCATCAGCACCAGAGAAGATTTAAGTGGGGTGGACCTTGAGACAATCACAGCCAGTGGCATCTTCCAACCACCCAGCCAGACCAGCTGGACCCTGGTATTTTTATTGCAGCTGGTCATTTTAACAACACAGATCTCAGAACTGTTTGACCTTAATTTTTTTGCAGCTACAAAGCCTCCCTAGCCCCGTTTTGGTCAATCAGTCCATGCTGATGGTTTCATGATGATTTCGGCTCAGCATTCAACACCATCTACCCCAGTGAAACGCAAGCTTAGGGCTCTGGTTTTCAGCACCACACTCCAAAGCTGGATGTTAGACTTCTCGACAAACAGACCCCAGACAGTTCGGCTTGGCGGCCCCGCCTCCTTCACAGTGGGGATGTGTGTGATTAGTCACTCAAACGCTGCTGCCCTCGCTAGCCTGCACCAGAAATGCTCGTCTTCTGAACTTATTATTATTTTATCAGTGTACACATTTAAATTAAAGGATAATGTGCAATGTTCATAACACACAGTGCAAAGGGCCACTTATTTCACTGGCATTTCAAATACGGTTTCCTTTTACGTTTTTCGCCTCATAGACTAAATTGTGCTTAGTATTGACTGTTTATTAGTCTATTATTGGTTAACAGTCTGAGTTTAAACATTTAAACATCGGGGAAATGATCGGAACAGCTCCAGGGCTGTGTGCTCTGCCCCCTCCTGTCCATGCTGCACACCCATGACTGCAATACCCGGCAGGGAAAGATGTGGAGTTTGCGGTGAGACAATGAGAATTCATGTTGGGAGGAAATCAACAGTCTTGCAGAGTGATGCTGCTGATTAGCGTCTGCAAAACCAAGGAGCTGACTGTTGATTTTAGGAAAAAAAGAGGCAAAGACACAAACCCCTGTCTGCACCAGTGGAGCTGAAGTGGAGCAGGGGAAGAGTTTGAGGTGCCGGGGGCATCAGCATGGGATGGCATGGGCTACGGACAGGAAGGCTCTGCAGCGGGGGAGTAAAACAGCCCAGAGCCCAAAGACAATACCCACCCACAGCACCCAGCCACAGCCCCGTCACCCTGCTGCTGTCTGCCAAGCAGCATCTTCTTTCCTCAGGCAGCGAGACTCAGTTCATCCTCCACACTCCACCACAGATAACAGTTTATTTTTAACACTTATTATTTATTCATCCATTTATATAATTTTTGTTTGGTGAATAGCATAAAGAGACTACAACATGCATTTCATTGACCAACCCTGTGCTGTACAATGACATGAACCTCGCGCCTTGCATCGTGTGTATGTGTGTGTGTTTGCGTGTTTGTTTGGCCACGTCGGCCCCGGCGGGGGAAGCCCACTGCTTTCAGCCCCTGGCATACACACAGTGTCCATTCACGGCCCCTCTGCAGTGCCCTTACATAACAGGCATCAGCACAAAATTCATGAATCAGTAGATTCACAGCTTTTAAGTTTGCTTTTTTTATTTTCTTTGGCTGCTGTTCGAAAACTTTTCGGGATGTCTTGGATGTTAGAGGAGCTGGATTGTGAGTAAAAGGTTGCTGGTTCCAATCCCAGCAGCCTGCTGTGCCAGCTATGTGTAAATTCAAATGAAATTAATTAGTTAGTTGCACCATTATTGCTTAAAATGCACACCTTCTCCCAGAGCAGGCGGAGTCATTAACCAAACACTGAAATTGATTACTGAAGAGGGATATGATAACTAATTTGCATTGAAATGACATTAATGATAATAAATAAAGAATATATTTGTTATATATATTAAAAGACTAGTGTAGTGGCTGTTGTCTGGACTGTACGGAGGCTGAACATTGATTTTTACGATGCATTCACTTGAAAAAATCCTGGTACAGTTCAAACGGGGATAATTCCCATAAATGTGACCACTGTGACTCCATGGATCATGCTAGCTTTGCAAAGGGGGACTCAAAGCTGCATGAGGCTCCTACTGCTGCCAAATATACATTTCTATATAAATCATTTCAAGTGTGTGTCTCTGAGTCTGACAGACTGTGAACACAGAGAGCAGCCGCCTTTAATAGGCATAGCTGTATTGGGATCCACATCCAGGGAGACCTGCTGCCTTTCCTCTCAGCTGATGTTCACATTGTCATTTCAGATCATCGTCGGTTAAGGAAAATGTGTAACCTGATACTTCCGTTTATTGCTGCTGGGTCACAGATATTGTAATCCATCACGTAAAATAGGTTTTTATATGTTGTTGATGGCTTTTTTTCCCCTGTTTGGAGAGCCAGTCGGCCTCGCTCTTGTCTTCCAGTTGATGCTGAGGAGGTGAAACACAGTCTCTCCTGTATTATTCGAATGCTGTGTGCTTTATTTCTTAATAAAGGCTGTGTGCTATATTAAAATATGAGGACTTTTTATCTAAACATTGAATACTTCCCCCAGTATTCCCTTTGCTTTCCGATGACTCGCCTTTGATGAACACATTCACCCCGGCCCCTCCTTCGGCGCTGCTCGGCAGACGTCTGTGGTCGAGCTTTTTCCAGGTATGAAGACGTGGAGCTGCATGAATATGAATCAGGCCACTCCAGAAAAAGAGCATGTGTTCTCAGTCGTTTCCCCCCGGATAAAGAAAGGTAAAGAAACGCTTCCTCGGGTCTTTTCCGTGTCGCAGTGGGTGCAGGTGGTTTGCAGCTGGCGTGTCACGGCGAGGGCCCGGGCCCCGATCGACTGCTCGTAAATGACATTATGGAAAGTTAATGTGACGGCGGCCTCAGTGGAAAGGATGAATCCTCCTCATAAACTGTCAGCATTGTTAAGCTTTTATAGAGGGGCCTTGCCTTGTTGCATTTTACAGAGACTCAGGTGAAGCATTACACACTTGACAGTCAGGTGTGTGTGTGTGTGTGTGTGTAGTACAGTTGTGTTACACTGGCAGCCTTATTCCTGCTCTATGAATGCCAGTCTGTAAGCAGAGAGGGTCAGAGAGACAGACTGCCTTTAGTGCTCAGTGTGTGTGTGTGTGTGTGTGTCTGTGTGTCTGTGTGTCTGTGTGAGAGTGAGAGGGAGTTTGATGAATGCTATTGATCTTTGTTTAGATGACTTCACAGGCGGCAGGAAGAGAGGAGCTGATGCGGCGTCAGAGGACGAGGCAGATGGATCAGGTTTTAGGAGGCTAACTGCAGCAGGCCAGCCAGACTAAAGCGAGGAGAATCTTTTCTGCACCGCTTTGCTTTCACCTCACTCACTTCGGATGTCAGGGGGCATGAATTCACCAATTCTCCCAGTGTTTTTTTTTTTTTTTTTTGCTATGTGGCCTGTTTCCAGACACTTTTCAAATCTTCCAGAGACACGAGGGCGTAAATACCTGGGAAGCAGCCCCAGAAAATAAACAGGGCCGCACAATTCATTGAGGAAATATCTAAATGGCGGCATTGACTGCTGCGGTGTTTAAATTGCGATATTTTCTTCTTTCATTTCTTAGAGGAAAAAAGATGCTTCAGGCATCTTGCCTAAACAAAGTGCTGCGATGCTCTGCAGGATCCCTCGGCTACAAATCACGATGCATTAGCATCTCATTTCCTCCACAACAGTATTTAAGACACATTTCTCAACTTCTGAGGAATAAGTGATCAACACAAAGCTGCTTCCATATGTATGCTAATTCAGAGTGTGAATGGGACACTCTCAATGTACATCTCCAGATGATTTCAGTCACAAATTTTATATTGTGATTTCACCATGGTTAAACTGTTAAAGGGCCCTGGACCCCGACTGACCGCATGTCCCCATTGCACCTGTTTGCAGTGCCTACCTTGTAGATTTTTATTCTTCTTTTTAGTACTTTTCACCAAAATCTAGTGAGTACTGTGTGTATCACTGAAGCTGAACATATGCATTGAAAGCATTTCTTAAAGCATATTATAAGCTAATTTAGCAACCCAATAGCTTCAGGCTGTTTCAGAATCATGTAAGGTTTCCAGGAACAAGCTGTTTTTTCTGTTAAGTAATGAGCTAACATGGCCAAACACTACATCGCTCTTTATTATTTTCTCTCAAAGGAAAGAGACGACTGAAAACAGCCCAACGCTAAAATATATTAAAACAACGCAGGGGGCTGTGTGGGTGGGGGTGTGTTGCTTCAGGCGACGGTGAGACAAAAAAGTTGATACAGGAAGTCCAGAAAAAACTCTCATATTTAATAGAATTTAACGTTCTGTTGTGATGGTTGTGAGGAAATCGAGGGTTGCGAGGTTACAAAGTAATCCACCAGGAATGTGTGCTCGCATGTGTGACTGTTTGGTGCTTCCACCTTCCAACTCCACCTTGCTGGATAACGCTGGGTTGCAGCAAAAGTTGAGCCACGTTCAATTTATCAACCCTTTTGTTTTTGTTGCCAGAGTACCACACATTGGCAGGCCCACTGTGTTGCAGGACTGGCCTTCAAATGAATGAGAGAGCTGCGTTTTTCAAGCAGAGCTCAGTCAGTCATAAACCAACGTATACAAAAGCCACAGCCAATGAGAAGCTCAGAAATGACCGATGCTCCATGCTGACCAGCATGGCTTTGAAGGTATAAGGTAACATGGGGTTCTGCTTGTAAATGTATTGCTGCATAGCATGGTCCAAAAGTCTACAGACTACTTTTAAGTACAGTGCAAATGGCGTCTTCCTGTTCATCACTTGTCTTGCTGTTTGTCTGCTCAGTAACTCACTTATCCTTCCTCCATGTCTTGGCTTCCTTCCTCAGTTTTTTCTCTCTTTGCAACCATCAGCAGATAAGCACGAACCTATTCATTACCGCCATTGCGTCTTCACTTCAACACAATCGTTTGTCAGACTCATAGCTACTTTTAGCGAGGATGATACGGCCGCGGCGAGGGAACGAGGATGGAACCTCAATCTCCACGTTCCCCTGTCATCAGTTTCTCACACGTTTTAGCAACAAACGCGCAGCAGCGGGAAACGGGCGCCGTGAATGAACAATGGGCTCGTCTTGAACCGCTCCCGACGTCTGAAGATAAGGAAAAAGAGATTTTTCTATTTGCATGTGCGCCGCTTATAATGACTTCTGTGGTGAGATTAGGTTTGAATGTAAGCGTCCCACTCCTCTTTGCATGGTCCCCCAGTTTGGATGCACCAGTTTGGCACAGCGAATGGATACAGGTGCAAAAAGAGAGTGAAAAATCTCCCACACACTCTCTCATTTCAATTAGTATATAGTATCTGTATGCTGTAACACTAAGTCATTTATCATAGAGAGCAGCTGCACAGGGAAACTGCTGAGCTGAAGGGTTGAGGCCCTTCTGGGACATTGACCAATCGGAAGAGAATGAACTAAATTGAGCATATCATGTGAAGCTGCTAACTACTTTTATAGCTGTGGTTTTATGACTTTTTCTTGCTCTTATCCGACGCTGGCCCGCTAGTTCATGTCCACGAGGGATTAGCGGAGTAATGTGCGAGCAAATCGCAACTAATGGCATCCGCTCTCCCGTGGGAATGGCTTGACATGGCCAGAGGTCAGCGATCTCCATCACGGCTTCCTCTCAGACTGCATCGACTTATCGCCTCTCTCATCTCCTCTCCCTCCTCATCCTCACCCTTTCATCGAAAGCGACACAAGAGACTTGACTGAGTTGCTTGAGGAGGAGATAAAATGGCAGAAAGTAATCCTGCGGAAAGAAGAGAGATAAGGAGAGGAACACAGAGGCGAGAGATGACAAGATTCCCTCCCCTGCCTCCTTTTCCCATGTTAATTACAGCGTTTGTCCTCCTCTGGGATGGAGGGCTGCACGCTCGCCGCAACGTTTGTGTGAATCATGGCTCGATGTCTCTGAGAGGGTATAAAAAGGAAAGATTTTCCTCAACAAAGAGCCGCTGTGTGCTGTGCTCTGTCGCGCCTTAGTGGGCTTTGATGATGAACAGGGAGGAGTGGAGCGCACACAAAGAGGGAAGAAGTGGGAGGGGTGCAAAACGAGGCCTTCTTCTTAAACAGAGACGTGCCTCGTCAAATCGTTTGATATGGCGGGGAAAGGTGAACTGGGATTGAAAAGAGTGTAACAGGTCAGAGCACAAGTAACAGTATGGAGATGGGAGGTCGGTATTTGCATGAATTCCCTCCAAGAAATTAAAGAAACTGATAAAGTTCTGAAATTAACAATGGGGACAAGCTTATAAGCTGTAGGGGCAGGATATTAAATTGTCCACATGAGATATTATCATGGCGAAATATGATATTATGTTTCGGGGACAGTCTTGTGCGAGCAAGATCAAGACTTTGTGCAAAAAAATTCCTTCTTGCAGGAAGATTCAGATGTTGTGCGCACAACCTATTAACTCCTGGGAACAAATCATGAAGTTGCGGATGCAATCCTCTGAGAACGGGTTACATCCGGTATCCTGTGAGCACAAATCATCATCTGGTGGAGGTCAGATCCACATGTGTGCACACGTTATTATTTTGTGGCATCCATATGTTCCACATACAAGTTATTACCCTGTGGGAGCGAGATCCATATTGCGCTCACGAGTGAACGTCTTGTGGGAACGAGATTCATATACTGAGCCACAAAAATCCCCAGAACTGTGGCGTGAAACCAATCCAGCCCGTTAGATACATTCAGCAGTATGAATATTTTCACTTATGTGGTTTCGATTAACCAACTACGGAGTGCAGAGTTCCTGAATATACCAATGAAGCGCTATGAATATAATCTGATGTCATGGCTCTGGATGGGATCCTCTCCATAGCAATCCCCAAACTAAGTGTAAAAACAGAGCAGAACACGCCTTCTCAGACGAAAGAGAAACATTGTTAGCATAGCATGAAAATGTATTTAGCATTTTTAAAATCTTAGAGAGCGTTAGTGCGGTAAATATTGCTAAAATGTGAACTCACAGTGGGAAAAACCCTTCCCCCCACCTCTTCACCCAATTGATTTCTCAAGGAAATGAAGACAGAGAGCATCGACCAATGGGCCGTATCCCCACGAGACTATCCTGCGGAGCTTATTAAGAGAGTAACAGCCCGTGAAACATGACTTCTACAGACATCATTCAGAAATATCTCTGATTTTAAGGTCATGCTTAGGACTCTTTCCTTCCTGACTGCTTTTGCACGACCACGAAAAAGGTTGGGACGCAGAATGTAATCATCTGCAAATGAACTGTGTTTACTCCTTCATCCAATCGTGTGTTCACAAAGTGTTGAACCTCGCTCCATCCTCCCTGTTGAATGACTGAGCCTTTCCAGGACGCTCCTTTCATATCCAATCATGATGTTATCACCTGTTACCAATCAACCTGTTTACCTGTGGAATGTTCCAAACAGGTGTTTTTGGAGCGTTCCACATCTTTCCCAGTCTTTTGTTGCTCCTGTTCCAACTTGTTTGAAACGTGTTGCTGCATCAAATTCAGAATAAGCTGATATTTACAAAAATCAATGAAGCTGATTAGGATTAGCAAATTATTCTGCTTTTTTTGGAATCAGGACTGTATGAAAAAGGTGGAGGACTGGTTTCCTCCCAGGTGCATGATGAATTGCCCACTTGGACACAGATGAAGAACGACTTCAAACAGAAATACATACAGGGCTCTCGAGTCAAGCTGCCTTCGTGTGAAGCGCTCGGTGGTGGTCCCTGAGTTATTTCAGCACTCGGTGTCAGCGGCCCTCCCTCCCTCTCAGTGCTGAAAGGCCACACTTGTTGTGAGTGGGACGGAGCGGCGAAGATGCAGGCCGCAGCACAATCAATTTAGATTCCGCGAGGAAACCGGGGCACTGCCCTGGAGGGGAATCCAGACCCGGAGGAAAAATAATCAAGAGGCACAAGAAAACATTCTTGCCCTTCAGATGCAAAACCCTCAGGCTCCTCTCTGCCTCAGACTCTTTTAATTCCTCCCCAGCCTCCTCCTCTCCCTCCTGCCACGGGCCACTTCATCACAGGCTTCACGGCGAATATGAAATATGCCTCAGATGAATGATTGCTGACTGGATCTGCGCATATTGAACACTCAATATCTGTAATATCCTCCAATATCATTATTTTCCTCCATGCCTGTGGACTAATCTCTATCACAGCCTGTGGAGTGACTCAGATAGAGGGAAAAGATAGAGTCAATAAAGAGATGAGTATGATAATGAAGGCTGAGATTAATAACTCTCTCACTATCTGTGTGCCTGTCTCTTCATCTCTCTCCCTCTTTCTGCTTTGGTTCAGTTTCATTCATTTCAGAGCGCTTTATTGGCACGGTAAGGTTGTCCTTACACTGCCAAGGAAATTCTATAGTAATACATATGAAAAAGATGGAGAGACAACAAGACTACAGAGATGAGAAGTCGTTGCTTTACAAAAATAATGTGTTGATATACAACAGCCAGGCTGCAAATAGATACACCTGAAAGCAATATCAGCAATAAAGACTTATTTTTGGATGGAATATAAGATGCATTGAAAATACACAAAATACATTTAAAGCGGAATGTTTTTCAAACCGAGGCTATTCCATACAGCACGCTGCATATTTGTTCTGATTCACTGAAGCAATGTTTTTTGCAAAACAACTTTTTTTCTCCCTATTTCTTCTCCAAACTTGGATTACTGTGACACACAAACAACAGCCCCCTTCCATTCCCCTTTCGTTAATTTACTAAACTAAAGCACATGACCGTTGATTATATATGACGAAAGTCATAACTACTTGTTGAGGTTTCGGAAAGAATGTGGGTTGCAATAAGCATGTAACTGGAACATACGTGACGTGAAGTAAGTACATTATGTGACTTACAAACAGGTCAGCAACTTTTAGCTTCTCACAGGTCGTCAACCACGGGGGCCTGGGTGAAAGAACTGTTTGTTTGACCCATCCATCCACCCCACCGTCATCAATATGTGGACTTTCTTGCTCTTTATACCACCTCATCTGACTGCCTCCTTTGCTCCCGTCATAATAACTACAGACACTAGAGGTCGCTGCCTAACAATAAACATTAATATGCTCATAATAGCCTACTTGCAAATTTGACTCATAAGGTTTCTTTTCTGGTGAGGGCGGGCTCTAATCTGAATACCAAAGTAATTAACTTTGACGCCCCAACTAGCATCGATTCTGTGCTAGCTAGCTTCTGTGTAAACCAGACACCCTAAAACTGTTTCCATGAAAGATGAAATCCATTAGATGTATGTAAGCACCATGATTAGAAAGTCTCTCTCCTGAAAGCCCTTTCTTTAAGTTTCACAGCAATGTCTCTCTTTCCCCCTTCTCTGATTCTCCAGCCGGAGCTGTCTGGAGCAGCCGTCCTGCACCAGGCCAGGAGGGATCAGGTCGTGGATGCCTGTCGAGTCTACAGTGCATCCAGCCGGAAGCGCAGAGTCCTGACACCCGGAGACCTCAAACACCTCGTGGTGGACGAGGACCATGAGCTCATCTACTGCTACGTCCCCAAGGTGGCCTGTACCAACTGGAAGCGCGTCATGATGGTGCTCACAGGCCGGGGCAAGTACAGGTGAGTCTAGTGCCTGGCAGACTGTGAAATGGGCTTAGAGAGTATTGTGTGCCATTTTTAAATGTATTGCTCTGCATACAACGTGTGTGATGTAGTACAGTACTCTGCATGCTGCCTATTACACTGGAATTTTGTGATGATTCTCATGAATTTAAACAGCTTTTTTGAAAAGTCATGTCTTAAAATGTCCTTGATATTTATAATTTGTAGTCAACCCCATCCTGTTTTTTTCGGTTTTTAGTTGACTAATAGTCTGGGATTTTTACACTTATCTTTGTCAAAGAAAACCATAACTATTTAAGTCGATTTTTTTTCAATGAAAACTCTGACATTTTAGTCTTTTTTAGTCAGATTATATTGAACAGCATTTTTATTTAATCAAATTCATGCCAAAATACATCATTTAGTTAGTTAGCTGCAGGTGTTAGGTGCATATTAGGCCATTGCTCTGATTGCAAGGCACATGCTTTTTAGCTAGTTAACTCACTAGTTTTAGACTTGCTCTAACTCTAACTTACTAGCTAATTGAAACATCAGCGTTTCCCGTACAGTCATGCTCACGCACACTGACCAACTGCTGACTCAGCTCACTTTGTGCTGACGTTGTGCTGACAGGCTAAAACATTTCATCTCCTCTCATCTGTCAACAAAAATAGAGAGATTTTGGTAAAGATGTTTTTATTTTCCAAATTAAATTTTAGTCTTTCTTTATTAACAATATTGCATGCTGGCAAGGTCACAGTCAGTGTTGACATTGATGATGACGTTGGTGCCGTGTTGTCATCGTCACATTTCAGTCGTGGAAATTGTGAAGTCATAGAGTTTGTTTTGGCATTGTCCCTCACTCTCTTTGTGCCACTCTTCCACAGTGACCCGATGGAAATCCCTTCCAATGAAGCCCACATTCCCTCCAACCTGAAGACGCTCAACCAGTACAGTATTGCTGAGATCAACCACCGCCTCAAGAACTACTTCAAGTTCCTCTTTGTTCGTGAGCCCTTTGAGAGGCTGGTCTCTGCATACCGCAACAAGTTCACCCTCAAGTACAACTCATCCTTCCACAAGCGCTTCGGCACTCGCATCATACGGCGCTACCGCAAGAATGCCACGCAGGACGCCCTGCTCAACGGGGCTGATGTCAAATTTAAAGAGTTTGCTGAGTACCTGGTGGACCCGGCCACGCAGCGAGATGGTCCCCTCAACGAGCACTGGCAGACCGTCTACCAGCTTTGTCACCCTTGTCACATCCACTACGACCTGGTGGGCAAGTATGAGACGCTGGAAGACGACGCGAACTACGTGTTGCGGCTGGTGGGCGTCGGCGACACCTTGCGCTTCCCAAGCTACGCCAAGTCCACTCGTACCACAGATGCCATGACGGCCCAGTTCTTCAGCAATATCAGCACTCAGCAGCAGATCCAGCTCTACCAGCTTTACAAGTTGGACTTCCTCATGTTCAACTACTCCACACCCAGCTACCTCCGGCTGGACTAACGGAGGACAGAGCCGGGACTCTGGCGATGGCTGCCTTGTTTAGGTAGAGGCGACAAAACGAGTGAAGGGCAGAATTTTTCGGAAGCAAACTTGATTTAAAAAACTGTTGCTGTATGCAGGCGTGGGGTCTGAATTAGACATGAACAGGTGCTGATGGGAAGAAAGGTAATGTGCGCTTGTCTGGGCATAAGGGGGAGGATGTCCAGTCAACTGTGGGTGACACAGAGAGCGCTGATTGGATTAAAATGTGGACTCAATGAACCAAACGCATGCAAAGACTAAAATGTGTGGGTGAAGCAGGTCTTCAAGGTGTTTTAAAAGGGGAACTTATCCTCAGAGGACGGACTTGAAGAGGGATTCTCCTGATGATGTTCCCTACATGTTTAAACTGCTGACAAATTAGGCTGCTTCAGATTCTACAAGGCAAAACAGCGGCCTTGCACGCGCCCTGACCCCAATGCATCGTGGGAGCTAAGCTTATCTCCCCCTCCCCCCGATCAATAGAGAAACTCCGTGAAATTGTAAAAGCCAATTCATGTCCTTTGACCCATCACCCTGGCCCTCATTAGATTTATACATTTGAGAGGGAAACTGGCTCACCACCATCTCAAGGATGTCCTGTAATCGAAGGCTACAAGACCTCTACAACTGTAACCGTGGCGACGTGGTCTTTGGCCAACAGCTACACCGACACGAGTTGTCGCTACCCTCTATCGTTATGATGTTGGCAAGAAGGGACCTCATGTGGAACAACCCGAGGACCCTGTGACTCCTGTCGCAGCAGTAAAGTGTGGAAGTGCTTAATAAATCATTGCCTGTAACACCAAGCATCCTTAACACTCCGAGCCAGAGGACGTGGTTGGATGCTGTCACGGGAGCGGGGGCGCCAGCCGTAAGAGATGAGTCTGCATGGAAAGCCTGAGCTGGAAGAGAAGAGGCAGCCTGCGGGGTCGTGAAAGGGTTAAAGGCACTGGAGCCCACCCAGGGGCTCAGCGGACGCACCCAGGGCATGAAGCCCCTTCTCCAACGACCAAACGCGTTTCAGTAAATTAAGATTATCCTTTGTCTTCTTGCTTATTTTTTTTGTTTTTATTGTCTTATGAAGCATTGCTGCGAGCAGCAATGACAAAAGATTATTTAATTTGCTTTGTTGATTAAAGAGAGACAGATTTAACTTCTTTTTTTTTTTCCTTGGCTGATGAACAATTTAGGAAGTTTTTCAAGTTGAACTGTTGTTAAGCGTTTCGTTCTGTCATGTTGGTTTCTCCTCCACAACCTGCCTCCGATGCATTATTCATCCTGAAGGCTGTACGGTACATTTCAGCCCGTGGCTTTGTCCTTCTGTGTCTGAGATCATCAGAGATTTATGGGTTATTTTCTACTTCCTGTTGTCAAACAATTGGTGCCAAAATGGCTGTGAGAGCCTCAGAGATCCCCCACATTTCTTCCCGACCAGAACATGAGAACTAGCTGCTGTTTCCAGTGTACATATCAACAATCTCCAGCCCACATCGCAGAATCAGACACTGTATCTCATACTGTAATGTGATTAACGTTAGCGGTGTTATGCAATGTCAAGGTTAATAATTGCACTCTCCATCACGCTGTGAATTGGATTACAGGCTGTTGTGTAAGCATTATACAGGAGGGAGAGAGGGAGAGACAGTCATTTCGATGTTTTTACACCTCTTTGTAAATTCTGAACCACTCCGGCTTTAAAAGCGAAAGAGGAAAGAGAGAGTGGAAAAGCTGCATCTCTTTGTATCTCTTTGTCGACTGAAGCAGAAATAATGATTTTCTCATACACTCCGATTTGGACTGTTTTTAAATCACCTCCGAGTCCCCCAACCTTTTGGGAGTGCAATAATCAATAACTGGGTCCCACCTTTAAAGGCAGAACAAGTGGGACATTTGTCATTGCAGCCCCTCCTCCCCGGCTCAGCGGCATCAGAGGTGCACGCCGCCTGACCGCGATCAGGCACCACATCCCTCTCAACAGCACGGCTGGTCACTACGTTTTTATAGGTCCCGCCCTCACACCCTGCGCGCTGTTACCAGCCGGGAGCTGCACACCCACTGCCCAAACGACGACGTCCAGGAACGTCCCAAACAAAAAAAGCAGCAGATGCTTTTAATGGAACATTTCCCTTATGTGCTTCATAGCTCATACTGCAGTTCCACATCAGTTTCACGATAAAGTGAAGTCTCGTGGTGCCCCCGTGTCATTAAAATGAATCTGGTGAGCGAAATATCAGATTAATTGATAGGTGTGATGACCAGACCTCAGATTATAAATAGATATTTCCTTCAGGACACATTCTGGTGGATGTTTTACTGTACATGTGCTCATGCCTGTGTGTGTGTGGGTTATAATGAGAGAACAGCCGTAGTTTTCTTTTCCTTTTTTTAGCCCCACACAGGCATCTGGCTCTAATAAAGAAGAAAAGCTACTGGCCTGGCCTGAAGCCCCGGCCGGCGTCCTCCTGCAGAAACAATGGCTGTATTCTCAGCACGGCCTCCTCCTGGGACAGGCGCACAGAAACACACACACACACTGAGCTTGCACATTAGCGCTCCTGCTGATGTTGATGCCACGCAGCATCTTACTCAGCAGTCTTACGCAGAGGCACAGCCGGGCAGGACCTCTCCACTTTAACACACTGGCTGAGCCTCGGCTTAAACCGCTCATTTAACCCTCAGAACAGAAGACGGACGATACACAAAGGACCTCTTAGCCTGCAAACAAGCCATTACAGAGGCCTCTCTCCTCCTCGCTCTATTTTCTCCTCTCCACCTCACTCAAAGAGTGGCCTCCTGTAGAAAAAAAAAAACAGCAGCAAGTCAGTGTCGATGATCCCTGCCGTCCCTGCAGGGAAAGGGCAGCCTGCTTAAGCAAACACAACTGGTAGAAAAAAAACCCCACGGGGAGCCAAGAGAGCACAGAGAGGCCCCGGCTGATTTTCGGCCTCAGACAAAAACAAACAACCACATTTTGAGCACTTTTGTCCCTATTTTAAACTCCCCAGTGTGCGTGAACCCAGGCCTGTTCACCACCTTCTGCTGCCGGAGTGTTTATATTCAAGTCGAGCCAGCAGGTATATTTATGCTGTTTTTGAACGACGTCTATTGTTAGACTGAATTACATACTTGCTGTTTTGCTGAGGTTTTTGTGTTTTGAGTGGATGATGTGATTTTCTCTTATATCTTTATTTTGTTATTTATGCAGAGATTAACACATTTTTATCGAGGCTCCAGTGAAGCGTAGTGTCAGAGCAGGTTAATATATGAACCGATTGAAGGGATAGTTGGACAATTTGAGAAATGTGCTTATTTGTCACCTGACAAATTTGATGAGAAGATTAATCCCACTTTAACAAATATGGAGCTACAACCAGATGCTCGTTAGCTTAGCTTAGCATGAAGACTGGAACAAGGTGGAAACAGCTAGCCGGGCTCTGCCAAGACTAACCCACTCATTCCACTGGGCATGGCTGCACGGCTTTCCAGCTGCCACTATAGACAATGCTTATGATTCCACCAGAAGCTGTGGAGAGCGCCCACGCCGTATATTTTTGACAGAAGCCGTATCAAGCTGCACAAAGCAGATCGGGCCAGGCAGGAAGTCAGACGCAGGCTCCTGTGGGGAGCACAGATTCCTATGTGTTTACTGGCATCCAATCAATAGAAATATTGAGATATTTCCCATTTCCAGTTTTAATGCTAAGGGAAGCTAACTGGCTGCTACCTGTAGCTTCATATTGAATGGATGGAGGTGTGTGGTGTCTCTCATCCTCCCAAAATGTCAATCTATTCCTTTAAAGGGCAGAAGATATCTTGTCGTATATGTGAAAAAAGGTTTCTGTAGTTTGGGGGGTTTATTCTTCCTTTTTGGCACCAAAACTACAATATTTTTAGATGTATTTCTCCAAAACTATTAGAATATGTCACATGGTGAGCACAGATGGACAAAGCCAGGAAGCTGTTATCAACCTCTGTCATTCCCTGCCTGTTTCATTTCCCACATACCCTACAGTGTAGCCATGATGTCATTCATGCTGCTGTTGTTTTTGAGCTGTCATGTTTGGATGTTTGGGTCGATTAATTACTCCGGTTGCCTCACACACACACACACACACACACACACACACATTATACGTTTGTGTGGTACTCTTGTTTCTCTGTGCCTTTCATTCACAGCAACACAGAGCCACTGAAAAGACCGGGAACACCTTCTCTCTGTGGTCACCTGGGCCTTCGTCCATACTGACACACACACACACACAGTAACTATTCATTACAACCCACAACTCCACACTCCCTGCTATTGCTATATTGTTATAAGTTATCAATATAATTCTTAAACAGTTGGGACCCTGGGTGAAAAGACTGTCTGCCTATCCTTACATCTACACTGCATTGAATGTTTGGGTTTATATTTTGGATTTGCTGGATTACTTTGCAGCATCTTAAAATCCAGCTACACTGGACTTTTTTGGCTTTTAACCCTCCTCTAAGAACCATTCATCAACAGAGGAGACGAGCATCAACACGCACTTTGCAGCAGGAAGCACCCCAATTCAATTCAGATTGAACTTGCAACACAGGCAGTGACACCAGTGAGGATGTGCTTTTTACTTACTCCACTCACACTACCCCTACTACTACAGTACACACACACACACACACACACACAGACACACACTGTTGCATGCGCTGACTGTGATATCACACAGCGCAGCACCTGCGGAGGCCCATGTGACTGCACACAGAGAGCAGAGGGAAGCTCCAGAAGCTCACAGGTCATGCTAACACCCATGTGGATACATCTGAATCTTCTTTCATCTTGAAAACGTTCTCAAACATGGATTAAACAGACTCGTGTTATGGGGAAGATTCTTTTGTGTAATTGTCATGAGATCCATATTTGAGAATGATGACTTGCTGGCACGCCTGCTTAGAATGTTTCATTGATTGCAACCTGGGCCTTATTTCCAAAATCCGGCCATCATTTGTACAGCAAAGCAACTGAGATCTAGGAAAGAGGCAATATCACTGAAATGTCACTAATGATCCCTCATTGTGCCGAAGAGCTGCGGCAAGTATGGCAAGCACTGTAGGTCAAAGTTGAACCTCAGAGTTGGTCTCTAACAGGCTGGTTCCAAAACTCAGATTTGGTAAAGAATATGGACGTCATCCTTCTACAAAGCTAGCTGGAGCTACCAAGCTATGGTGGAAAACAATGGTGAGAAGCGTACTGACTGTGACGCAGCTGCACAGGTCGACCAGCACAATTAACAGCTATTAAATCAACATATTCTTCATTCTCATGGGGAGTACAATGTTATCATAACCAGTAAAAATGATGGACAAACGAACCAAAATATGATCCACGTTGTGATACATGATACATGATTACATGATCTCATTGTTGTTAATGGAGCAAGCATGAAAAAGGTTCCCGGCGGAACACATTTAAGTAATTTTCTTTGATAAATTAGTGTGGGTGGAAGGTTTGTCACATTTTCAGACTTGTCCACATTAGCGTGGCCTTGGTGGGCCCGCCAGTGTCTCTGTGTTGCCCTGACATCTCGTACATCCTCTTTCAGTGAGCAGGGGGTCACACACCCTCTGACCTCCTGAGCATTTCCAGCAGCTTCATGGTGTGGGTGTCGTGCTGTAACCTGTACAGTCATGTGTGTGTGAGACCTTTTGAGGAATGAGTCCTATGTCGGCCGTGTCTGTTACTGAATTTATACCATGTCATCAGCATTTTTCACCACGGTGTGCATCAGAGTGCCTCATGTGCTGTATCTGCAAGTGGAGTGGCTGGATAATGGCTGCGTGAGTGTGTGTAGGTGGTCTGTGTGTGTGTGTGTGCGTGTGCGTGTGTCAACGCTCTGTGCTGTACCCACTCTGCCTTAGAGTGAACGTCTCTGAGGAAGGCGAGACTCTCATTCAAACAGGCGCCACTTATTTATTTATTTATTCTCAGACAACTACCCTTACTCCTTCCTCGCTATCACCATGGCAACACACCTAAACTCTCTGTATCTCTCGTTTCCTCCCAGGACAGCCTCTCGCCGTTCTGTTTTACTCCGTTCGTTTTCAGGCGCGCTCACTGAACTCATGAATAATTGACTGTGTACTGTACACTGAGTGTGGGAGAGTGTTGTCGATCCTACAGCAGCGCGGCCTGCAGGTCATCTGTCTGATGTTTTCACAATAAAATAACACTGAAACTCCCAGCGCATCCCACTGCTTATTTTCTCGTGTGGAACATACCAGCCGTGCGTGACCTCTGACACAGAAAAATCCACGCAGCACTGGAACACACCATTCTGAGCAAGAATAAAGGCTTGAATCCATCTCACTTTGCATTATAACGTCTACATTTCTGATAGAATGGAAGATAATGGTGATCTAACACGAGCGGTTATCACACATTTTATAGTTAGTTACAGATACTTTAAGTCTTTCTGCCTTTTATTTATAATCCAGTGATTTCAGTGGGATTTGTTGACAGGCTTTCAGGCAGTGATCATCCTTACTGAAGGATATAATGTCTCCCTGCTATCATCACTTCACCCCATCATTACCAGTCAATGTCTCATCTATGGCTCCCTGGAGGGGAGGGTCCCTGAATGGCTTCCATTTATAAGCTTTTACCCCTTTCAAATGATCTAATTGACAGGATTTCTTAGCATATGCACACTTGTGGTGCCTTTTTAAATAATAGATACTCAGTAGTTTAGAATGAGCAGTAAACTGTGAACTCGGTTGCTTATGAATAATCAACATTTTGCATTATATTGGTAATTTTTGCATCTATAAAATGTGACCATTGCATTGTGGGATCGTTAGCAGGAAGAGGTATACATGCCATGCACATAAGTTTTCATATTTAATTGTGTGAATGTTTGAGGGCTGTAAATATAAAGTAAATATAGTGCTTTACACTGCTGAGTGAAGACAGATATTTTGGATACAAGCATGCAGGTATTTGCAGTGCCCAGAATACATCATTAGTTGATTATTACTTTAGAGCTGCATTGACTGACTTTATGGAACACAACACTGACATGTTATCATCTTGTGACATTGGGTGAAAACCAAAATAATGAGCCACAAAAGGCAAAAGGTCCACAGAGCTGCAGACTCAGGTGAGAATTCTTGGCGGGTTTGTCACTATGAGCAACACCTTTCACACTACACAGTCATTTCATCCATTGTTGATATAAAGATATTAATTAATGCAGCTTTAATGGGTCTATTCACCTATTTTTCTCACTTGAAGTATCCATTTCTAAGCCTCATTGTTTCATGGTGATGATGATAGAGATATCTCAAAAGTTATTAGCATGGATACCACATACACACCACCAGCCATAAGTTAAGACATGTTTTGATTTGGGTGAACTGACCCTTTAAAACCTTTAATTTTGTATGGTTGCACATGACACATCTGAACTAGACTTACCTAATTTACCTGAATTACAGGTGCTCCCCAAGCGTTTTGACATAAAGACTGTAATGTACAATACCTAATATGTATTTTGGACTTCATGCACATCATGTTATTGCTTTTTAAAACAACAAGCATGACAACAATTTTCATCACCACCTGAACATGTGTTTAAGCAGATATCTTGACCCTCCACATAATATTCTTGTATTATTCATACAGTATCTATCCAATAGGTCGCTGTTGGGTGGACTTGACATGATTTATGGCCTCCAGTAGCACATCATGTTCCTGCCACTGATGCACCTGCTAGCCGTCAGCCACAGCTCATTAAAGCTGCAGCTGCTGTGTGTGTATCTCAGCCTACATCTCTGTCCGTCTCTGAGCCTGCACAGCCTCGTCGCAAAGACCGCCATCTCTCTCATTACGCCAACACGGTGCTGTGCTGCATTCAGTGGTTCCTTTAAAGTGGCCCGCTTTAAAGAAAAGGCCCTGGGTCCAAGAGCTACCGCATGAAAAATGCAAAAGAAAAAAAAAGAAAAGAGAAAGGCAGGGTAAGATTGCTCTCATCCATGAGCGCCACGGACTGGAGTGTTGTTAGTAAAATATACAACCCACTGGCTGACCCTCTCTGACCTCCACGCAAAAACTCTACTAGTGTAGGGACTGCAGGCCAAATTTAACCCTTCAACGCACTCGTTGCTGCTTCACAGTGACTTCCACATAACTGTTGCATATTTTAGAGACTTTTTGAAGGCATTTCAGGTTTACTGGACAGTTGGCAGCGCAGAGATGAGAGGCATGGGAGATGAAGTGATGAGATGTGTCCAAACCCCCGGGCCAGCTGAGTATTCTGAATGCTGTGCTTATTTACTGAAAGTCTCCGGGCCAAACTGGATGCAGATCTGAGGAGCGTTTCAGTGGGAAGACGTTTTGAGCTGAAACAATGGAAGTCCTTCAAAGTAAATGAATGCAGAAGCAAGTACCTATCCAAAAAGTTAGATGAATTGATTAGTTAGAGTACATATTAATTCAGTATTGGACTTGTTTAAGTTTGTGTATGCGTTGGTGTTGGCTTGTCTCCACACCTTCAATTCTGGCAGTTCAAAACAACTATAAACACTTTTGCCTTCCGAAATAGTTATTTTCTGGCAAAACGTGGCCCTAATTGTGCTAAGCTAAGCTAAATGACTCCTAGCTTCAGCTCCATATTACTGTTAGTGTCCAGACACGAGAAATCTGGATCTAACCCTGAGCAACGAAGAAAATCAGCTTGTTAATACCAAACTGAAATGTGAAAATGTGAAAAATAACTCATTAAAACAGGCTCAGTTTGGCTGTGGCTCAGGTGGGGAAGCAGGTTGTTCGTTAATAACAGGGGCTGGTGGTTCAGTTCTTGCCAGTCCACCTGTTTAAGTGTCTTTAAGCAACACGCTGACACTGATGAATGCATTTCCATTCACGATATTTCAGCTCTCGGGCTGAAATAGAATCTGTGACAACGTCTTTTTCCGTCTCCTCATAACAACACTGTTATAGTCAAACACTGCACGTGTCCCGCTGTAAACAGGACACACTGAAATGACAGGGAGCCGTGTTGTTGTTGTTTTGATGGGCAACCGAGTGCAACCACCTGCCTAACCCCCGCCCTCCACCCCACCCCCCCAGCAACCACACATTTAGACACACACACAATTGGCAGCGTTCCTCCTCCTGGCTGACCTTGTGGTTCCATCTCTGAAATACACATTGCCCTTCCTACCCTCTCCAACTACACACCCTGTCATTAGCGGGACGCCAGTAACTGGTGAGTGTGTGTGTGTGTGTGTGTGTATCTACTTGTACGACTATCTTTGTGAGAACCAATTTGGCTTTCAGACCTTGGGAGAGAGGACATTTCTGGAAAATAGGGACAAGGAATAGCAACAGAGGGGGAGGCAGGCTCCCTAAACAAGCTATGCGCCTTTGGTGCCTTTAGGAGTGCAGTGGTCATGTGACCCAGACAAGCAAGACACAGTGGGAAACTGCCTCGTATCTCTCTCGTGTCCATTGCAGGTTTGTTTATGACCATAAATCTGCAAAAATCCAAATTCTATGTGATGCAAATCTGATCTACTCAACCTAATCTTTTTCTAATCTTTCAGAATTATAATTAATTCCTATTTAATGCTAAGTTTAAGATGCTATTCATAGTTTTGCTATGATTGAATGTGGGTGCATCACTACTGCAGTTCAATCTCAGGCCATTGGAAAGTTTGGAGGGAATTTAAAAAGGATTAAAGGACTAGTTCGCATTTTTTCAAGTCTGTCTGGAAACAATTATGAGCTTTGAAGCAGGTTTTGCCTGCTGTAGTCGCTCATCCCGGTCAGAGTTTAAGAGAGGGTCCCTTCCTAATGTGCTTTTAATGTAAGAGATGGGGGACAAAATTCACAGTCCTTGTTCTGTGCAGAAATGTATTTGTAGTTAATGCAAGGCTTCAGATGTCTGAGTTAGACAAATCAAGGCGGCGTCTTCCAAAGAAACAGGCTTTTTAGTATAAAATTCCCTCTTTGTGTTTGCCCAGACAGTGTTTCTCTGTGGAGCTGCAGTGTGGGGACAGTCACAAAAAGAGAATTTTGAACTAAAAACAGCCTAACTAACAGAAATCTACGTGATCTGACTCGCTAAGGCTGCTGAAGCCTCGTATTAGCGCGGCATTTATGCACAAAACGAGGGCTGTGGATTTTGTCCCCATCACTTGCACAGAAACACATGAGGAAGAAGATCTCTAAAGGGTCAGTGTGAACAGGAGGAGTGATCACAACAAGCCAGGACTGATCCAAAGTTCATATGAACATGTGGGTATTGTTATAACTGTGAACCTATTCTTTAAGACAAAAGCAACGTGGATGCTGTGGACAGCCTCAGCAGCAACAATAGGAAAGCAGGAAAGCATCAGAGGACTGAGGGAAGGCTTAGATTTTGACATGGATTACTTGGAGTACTTTAGTGAAAATGAGGAAAACCAGCCAGACAACTTGTCAAATTTAAATATTCATTAATATAAGGCTTGGTTTAGTTTAAACCTACCTGAATTTACTTTTTTATGATATGAAGGTTTCAAGGTGAACTTTCTTTACGCATCCGGCAGACACAACAACAATAGCATCCATGTGGAGTCCAGCTGACCCTCTTTTAGCTCTGTTTGTGTCTCTTTAGCTGCTCAATGCTGACGTACGCTCACCAGCCAGTCACTGTGCATGCCTGCTGTGTGATGCTGGGGAGGTGGTGTACGGCGGGTTTATCAAAGCTTTTGTAAATGTAAAAGTGAGGGCCATAAAAACCAAAACAATCAGCTAAAACTGAGACAAACCAGTCTGGTGATAATTCTCTGTGGGTTTGTCACTAGAACCACTTACTGTCATCGCTCACATAAAAACATCGCTGGCTAAATTTAATATGATAAACTTCCAGGTTCAGATAAAAGCTCTGACATAAGTCACCCTGTGTCTTCGTATTGTACCATAAAACTTCAAACTGCACAGGGGTGAGAATAATTCGTCTGGACCGTGCAGAGGCGTGTGAGCGCTGGTGTGAAACCTGAACTGACACACTGCAGTGAATGAATCAGATAAGATGGTTTTCATGCCTCGTTATGGCAGATATCATCATATTTACGGAGGTTTCTGGTTCAAGTTTCCCATGACTGGGATAAGGAGGCTTGTCAGCACAATGTTACAGGTCCAGGTTCACACCAGCGACACTTGATTCTCAGCAACACATGTCAGGATATCTGCTGTGATGCTTATCTCTGCCCTTGAGCAAGGCACCTTCTCCCCCGCCGCTGCACACTGGCAGCTTTAAAGACCTGTCAGAGCGCAAGTGTTGGGGAGGGTTCTTGCTGTAAAACATTATGCATGTTTAGTCGATTTTTCATCCATAAAGATGAAGTGTTGGCAGGGATGGATTACCTGATGTGATGATAAATCACCCGCTGATTTATGCAAATGATGACATTTAGAGTTAAGGGCTGAATGAACAGAAGAGGGGCGGGCCGCTCCACTCGCATCACAGGCGTTTTGCTTCCCGAGGGTTTACGCTGCTGTAAAAACATCATCTGTCATAACAGGGAGAATTTGTAGCGTAAGGCGGCCCGGTGGTTCGAGGCACTGGGCTTTTAGCTGGGGGAAACTGTGAGCCAATCACACTGCTGCATTGTCCAAGGACTAGACTCTGAATCCCCACCAACGGAAGACACTGCAGCTACATGTTAAAGCCGTGGCAGTAGCTTAGGACTCGGTCACAGCAACATATTGGAACAAAATTAAGTCACTTCAATGGGATCACTGAATTCACTCACAGAGGTGAAGCATATCCGTGTAAAGCTCAACACAGGTGAGCTATAATGTCCAAATTTAAGCAGACAGTATAAAAACACTCCCTTGAATTGACTGTACTTTTCTAATAGTCCCTGTGTCAACAAGCTTGTTTTCGAGCGATCCGATTCTTTTCCATGGCTCTTTGACAAGAATGAAGGGAACCACCTGAAGAAGTCGTTCTTGGAAACTGGGGCAGGCACTTCCAAAAAAAAAAAAAATGTTTGCCAGATGATTGGATGAGCCACCTGTCTATCGCAGGCTAGCTTCAACCAATCAGATCAACGTACCACCTGATAGATTAAATCAAACTCTTATCAAACCCAGCCAGGGGGAGAGCAAAAGCATGTTTTCCATTGAGAAAAGCCTTCAGCGCTGTTCTTATCAATAAATACTCTCCAGCTCTGATTGAGCTGACGCTGCAGCGTTGTTGTTGTGTTTTTTGCAGTCACTCTGCACGACTTTCGGTCTGGCAACGCGAGTAATTTAGCGCTGCTGAATCTAGTCCACACATGCAAAATGAAATGAAACTGTAGGAATGTCTCAGTTTGAATTTGGTCCAGATCTTACCCTATCATTATCCTGGTGATTATTCCACAGATGAACCTAGTGACCTCCACACCCTAAAGAGAAAAGAGAAAACGGATGACGAGGCCGCCTTTTGAACGGTACCCGGTAAGCAAAGGAGCCGTGAGATCCGGCTCCCTTCAAAGAGCCGTAATTCCCGTCACTGCTGCAGAACCCCCTGCATGCAAGGGCATGCAAAGATGATTGAGTGGTAAACTCAAGCACAAAGCCATAAACTGCTCCTTTAAAACGCAGCGGCCGACAGCACAGATGGCTGTCCGTGTCTCCGCACAGTCTACGAGCCTTTACAGGCCTGTGCACAGCTCTGAATGTGACCTCTGATCTGCCTAAAGTGGCCACGCAATAAAACAATTTCTTCACAGGGTTTAGCTGCGTACATTTGCTTTCCTTTCAGGACAACCCACATATTGAAATAACACGGTTATTGATGGTTATATAATGGTTTTGTTGGGCTAGAGCTGCTTTTTACGGCCTTCCGCTGCCCGTGAATTAAACTTCTGTCAGAATCCCCCAGCAGCAGGTCTGCAATTACACGCTGTTTTCCAGCCTGGATATGAGGGTGGGCAGCTACATATTCAGCATGAATAATTACTCTATAAGCTCTAATATGCAACGTTTCACCTTCAGGCTGCACTGTATATGCCACTCATCTTGATGAGCTGTCTGCACCGAGACAGTTTCCAGCTTGAGGCTGAGCTAAAGACGCCGTCTGCGCTGGGCAAACAGATGGGGGGGAGCAGCCAATCGTCGCTTTGGCTGATGTGTGGATGGAGGTACAGGAAGCGTCGGATCAAAGTTTGACTTCACTGTTTTTTTTTTATGAGGACTTGTTTTGGGTGTGAGGTCTGTGGTTGCTGCATTGCTGAAAGGCAGAGAAGTGTTCACAAAGGAACATACTGTTCTATGCTGATCACACAGATTGCAGTGTGCTCTGTTTGCTGATTAGTTTAATGTGAAATTGCACTCGCCTCGCTTCGTAAGTTATTTGTATTTCCAATTAAAAGAGGAGGTTGAGATGCTAAAACAAGACAGAAGCGAAGAGTGGCCAAGTTGGACACATTAAAATCTGTTTCCAGGTGCTCTGAGTAGCACAAAGTGGTATGAAGCCTACTGTGTGTCCAGAGGGAGCTGTGGGAAGTCTGATCAGTTGCCTCAAATGATGTCACCTGAGTCAGCGTTGACTGGGTCTGAAGGCTCCAAGTTTGAAAAAGACTAAACTCTGGGGGTGTGGGGTGCAGGGAAGGAGCGAGCCTACCGGACTGATGCAGCTCGCTCTCTGCTTGAGGGTCCAGGCTGCATAGCATAACAGACCAAACCGTCAGTGATCGAGCTGCATTGTGGGTAATGACGGCGCCAGGTTTTGACGTGTGAAATAAAAAGGTGACATCTCTGATTCTGCGCCACTTTCAGTCCTTTTTAAAGAAACTGTCCATCATGAGTGGGACACTGCTGTTGAGTTGTCACTAATACTGAGTGCACATCATAGAAAATAATAACATCCAACAACATGACACAACTCTGGCATTTCCAGCAGATTAGACACGTTTTCACACCGCTGCAGTGTATGTGCTGTCGAAGCTGTGCAGCAGGTGCGTGGCGTGTCATGGAGGATTAGTTGACGAGGTGAACAGGGCTGCAGCAGCTTGCACGTGCGGTGATCCATCAGTGTTGGCGTGCTGTGTCTGTGAGGCCCAGTTGTGGCTGGGTGGAGGGTGAAGGACAGTCGCTGGCTGTTTCCTCTGCAGTCAAGCGATGACATGTGAGGATCAGTGTCCTCACTCTGCGTCCCTCCGCGCCGACGGCCAATTAGTGTGCCTCGGGAGTTCACGAGGTGGCACTCACGCCGTCGTGAGTCTCCCCGCAGAGTAAAGGCTGCCAGCCTCCTCCCGCTGTCTCAGTTTGGGTTGTGGTGCCAAACGAGATTGATAACCGCCTAAATAAAGACGGATCGACCAGCGTTTCACTTCAAGAGCACTGAACACCCACTACAGGCTGAGTCATCCGTCCTCGGGAGCGGCGCTATCGATCTTCCCCCGTCCGGTGTACAGTTACTGTCAGGGTAAAAGATAGGGGACACTGTGGTGGAATAGCGTGAAACCACAGCAGGAACGAGTGACGCAGCAACCCTGCGTGCTGGTGGGGGCGGCCTCATAACAGCAACAGATGACGCCAATAAGCTCCCGTTAATCTGACGTAGAACTGATGTTATCGTGTTCTCTAACTGGTGCACATGACGGAGTAAAACAGCAAGCAGGAAAAAAAACACAGATTTCTCTCTCGTCCGCAGATGCAGGCAGGAAGTTTCAGCTTCATTTGCAGCACACTGAGGCTTTAAGAGCTGAGGGTCTCCTACACCAGCATGTAGGGGTGTTCGTGTGAAATCCCCCATAAGACGATATAATACAGCGCAATGATGCGATTGTTCTCGGTGTCACCCTCACAAGGCTTTTGCTCTTGTACTTGGTGCAGTTGAAGGTCTGCGGTTTCAATGTGACACTGTTCCAACAAGCCCGAGCACCTTGGCTTGACTGGCAAGACCCGCAGGCCTCCGGAGAAATCTGCTTCCAATTACTCTGTGTATGAAACATCTATTGTTTTCCTGCGCGCCCAGGGAGCTGCTGGGGGATTCACAAGGTGCCCCGCCAGCCACCGGCAGGCCTCTCAGAGCCCTCCCTCTGTCTGGAGGATCCACATTAACATGCCCTTAATAGCCCTGAGGGTGGCTGGATGAGTGACAGAGGGGGGTCAGGTTTCACAGGCCCTCCGGTCCTGTCTGGGTCACCGCTGAGCCGGCGGACCCCCAAAACTTCACAGCTCGATTTATCAGGCCAGCGCTGCGTCCTGCCGACCTTGTTAAAAATGAACCGTCTAGACGCTGAAACAACACGTGCTCGCACACCAGCTGAAATATATTAATCATAAGCTGTTCGATGCAAGCCTCCTGAGCCGTAAGAAGTCCTTCATCTGAAGAACACGGCGGATTCTCTCAGTCCATAAGCATGAGTAATCTATATCTGCTGCCTTTCGGCTCGGATCACGAAAGGTAAGAAAATCCATTTGACGATGTCGAAAAGTTGTGAGGAGCGCTGGAACGTTTCTCACCACGTTGGAAATCCGTTGGTTACACAACCCAGGACTTTGAATTTCAGCCACGCACGAGGTCTGCAGTCCCTCCTTTCCTTTTGATCCTTTCACTGCCGCTTCCTGTTTCCAAGGAAGACACACCTAGCGACGTCCAACTTCGAGGCTGTATCTTCTGTCCGCGCCGACGTGTTAGCGCCGCTGTTTCCGTGAGAAGCCGCGCTGCTGCTTTCATCAGCTCGCGCTCGCTGCCTTATCAGCTGCGGCGAATCGATTCTGAGGCTACTTCTGAGGAAACTTTGATGTTTGATGGTGTTACAGCTGCAGAGAGATGCTGCACTTTTGCCAAATTAGCGAACCGATCAGTGCTCATGTAAAATGGCAGCTGTCGTGCTAATGAGCCATCAAGAAGGGAGACGTGAAATAGATACAGAGACCTGTAGATGAGGTCAAGGGTGCACTTTTCTCTGAAGGGACACCCCACACCCCTGTTTTATACGTTCTGTTTTCTATAAATATTCTCTATCCTGTCATGAACATCTCTTTCAAAAAGCTTCAAAAGTGTGTTTCAAAGCCATCTCCACACTGCCTGGAATACAGTTCTGGTGACTCCTTTATTCTGTCTTATGAAGCCCCTGAAGTCCTGACAAGTCATAAGGGCCTCAAAGCACACACAAAGGGACAGATGGGCCCGGATGGGTCCTTGCTGCATTAATTTTGTGCAAGTGCCACCCATTTGAAAGATGGATGGATTAATAATATGTATGAATGCAATAAAGTAGTAGCTCAGAGGGCACGCAGCACTCAGGGCGACAACAGGTCTCAGATCAAACTTATAGAGGAAAACTGAGGGTGATTAGCTAACTTGTCCAAATTCAACTTTTAGTTTGAATTATTTAAGGAGACCGGAGCACAAAGACAATGAGGAGCTCTCTTGAAGCTGGACCAGCAGTAGAGGTGAGCCCGAACTCCGAACCGACATGTTGGCTGGAAAAAGCCTCTCGTCAGCCCCATTCACAGCACACTGACCCCGGCTCACCTGCCAAACCCCTGATGCCTCTGAGGCAGGATCCGGTCCAGGTGATAGACAGCCCCGAAAGTCACCTCTCCGCGCTAAATGAACCAGCCTGTCAATCCAAACTCAAGTCATTCCCGTCCACGCAAACAGTGACTGACATTGCTCAGTAAGCTACTGTACATGAGTTGCTTTTTTATGAAGAACTTTGTTTAGAACCATCACTGCCTTCTGTGTTGTCTTGTGTGTGTGTGTGTGTATGTGGCTCTGATGCTGTAAAGCATAAAACCTGTTTTCTTATGAGGGTTATTTTATATATCATTCAATAAGACAGAACTGATGGCCTTCTTCCTGGCTAATCTCATACTTAGAGACAGAAGTTATCCTGGTGCCACCCAAGTGTGTGTGAGGCCCATTCATAGCATTATTGCTGGCTATGCCATGAAAGAACATGTTTTTCATCATGTGATCCATTTAATATCTCGTGCATGTGATAGGAAAATAAACTTTTGGAATGTTGGACGCTGCGATGAACCACAGTACAAACTGTGCTGGTAGCCAAGCCCGTTGACAGGCGGGGGGCAACCGGGTATGTTGTCCCGGGCCTCAGGACCATAGGGGCCCCTGAATGACCCTTAATTTATTTCACTTTACATTCACATATTTATTTTTAATTAAATCATTGCCTGATGAATTAAATATTATTTTCTACTCAACATATACTTAAAAACTTTAACATATTAAATATTTCAAATATATATATTTTCCTTTTTTTGCACAACACCCCTACCCCCCGTCTTAGCAGAGAATGGTTTGACCCCACTCTGGCACACTTAAGGAGGGAGGGGAGGGGGGTGCTGGGGGGGGGGGGGGGGGGGGGGCCCTATGATGTTCTCTTGTCCCCGGGCCCCAGCAAGTCTGTTGACAGCCCTGCTGGTAGCATCACGTTTTGAAGCGATAGCTCCGTTCCTACAAACCTGAAACCCAACAGCAGCTTTTTCGGGAAAATACAAGCTGCTGTATGTGTAGGAGGTGGGCGTATGTGTGACATCTGTGCAGAAATGCATGTTTCCCCTAACGGAGGTCAAGAGGATGAGCATCGCCTGGGCCCGTTGTCATGGAGACCAGATGGGAGAACATTCAGAGGTAATATCTAGGGCTGATATCAGGCGTTTTTACTGTTCATTTCAATCATGACTCCTGCTTTCATTCCTGGCTCAATATCTAAGCTTTCATCTGCTGCATTCAGAGCTCGGTGACGGCTGTCTCTCCCTTTCAGAGCGGTAATGACTGCTGCTGTGTGCCCGCGTGGATAAGAGGACGGCTACTTGTCAGCTAAACCCTTCAACAAAAATAACCAGAAATGAGACGCTTTTCAATTGAAAGACATTTATTTCGACATTTTCGGCCCACGTGAGCCGCAAAAGTAAACACAGGGTTTCATACCAAAAGGAAATATGTCCACTTTGAACCAAATTCATGCCATTCTGACAACTTTGATATCTCCAAGTAGTTTCATGCCTGTGATTAAAATGGCAGATATTTCGTCTTGGAATGAAACTCTTCAAAAAATACAAGTCGTTGTCGTAGAACTGAAAGCGAGTACAAAAAGAAATCATTGCACGGTATTAAAATGCTGTAGAGAGAAAATTGCATTCATGGCATGGCGGAGAAAAATACCTTGTTAACCAGTGAATCTCGAGAGGCACATATTGGAGTTGAAGAGAGCCACTGGCTACGTCCACATGCGCACTACATGCTGCTCAATGATCACATGAAGGAGCAGGTTTGGTTTAGGAGTTCATTTTTAACCAAGGTGGATTTCCCAAATCTTATTTCTCCTGGGGTGAGAGGGATTTGGTTACTAATTGCAGCGCTTCATCTGGATCAATGTTCTCTGACCTTTTAAACACATGGCATATTCAGAAAAAGTGAATGAAACAGCAGAATCTGGCATTTAATCAGGTTATGTATACACTGATTGTTCGATTAGTTTAACACGAGCAGAAAATCACTGTGCTGAGATGGAAACTGTTGAATAAGTGCATGCATGCCTGTTGGTACCGTGCATACATGCACTGTAAACGGCATGTGACTAAACATCCACCACTGTAACCCCACAACCGGACCCCCACGGAGGAAAACAGGCAGGACAAACAAGCAGAGGAAATGAAGGAGAGGGAATGCAGGTCGACATAATATACAAAGGCTTTCATGGTTTGTTTTACATGAGAGTCAGTTAACGTTTACAGGAGGCTATGAATGTGGACATGAAGTAAACATCTCTGCCGATTGGTTGATCCAACTCAATAAATGACCGTTCACTGAACGCTGCTACCCTTTGTTCCTGCTACGCCTGTCAGGCTTCCTGTTCTCACACAGCCGCACGCAGCTTATAATGATTATGTTATGTTATAGTGTAACAATGCATCCTTGATTTCAGACAGTAGCAGACAAAAGCATCTCCTCATTTCTACTGTTTGAAAACATGAACAAGCTAAGCAGCAAAACCAGATTAATGTCCTTTAACATACCAATAAGACTAAAACTAATTACCTCTACACTGCAGTACAAGACCAGTCTGTTTCTCCAATTAATGCTACATCTCTTTCACATCAATCATTAACTTGTTGACAGGGACCGGCAGCTTTGGCCTCAAGCTTTTAACCACCAGCTGCATGTCAGAATAGGAATATTGGCAAGTCAGCTACAGATGCTGCTAATGTCAGCTCAGTTAGCTCGCTAGCTAAAACTCAGCAACAGCCGTCATGTCAGTCAGCAACATGAACGGGCGCCTGTACGAAATGAGGAGCTGCTATTGTCTGAAAGAGGGTTTTAGGGCGAGGACTAAAAAGGAATGGCTTCCTGGGTAAAGTTGAGGTCTCTGGACTGTAACCTTTCATCAATAAAGAGCAGCACATAGCTGCCTCTGAACTCTGATGGAATCCAGGAGCAGCTTCCACACTCACGTTAGAGCCCATGAACACATGTTAATCCATTCCCTACACTTCTGCTCCTGTGGTTTTGGATCGGTAACAGAAGAAAAGCACGCTCATCCAAACATTCCAACATAGCAAATGTGCCACCATGATGCAGCCCCATGCACACCGCCCCAAAGCTTGCTGTACAAACCTGTCATGCCTGGACAGTCGCTCTTCGGGGGAGGGGTTTAGCGAACAGGACCAAAAACTGGCATTAAGGTACTTTGCTGTTGGGCCATGAAGATTCTTTTGAAGTTGAACTAAATTAACTTGAACTTTATTGATTAATTTTATTTTGTCACCTTTTTGTATTTCTTTCATGTTCCTACGTAAGCATAGTTTGCTAAACTGAATCTTGGTATAAAATCATTTGCCTCGTCTCAATTCAAAATGTTACAGTATCGGTTCACAAGACTGGAATTCACGAGGCAGGCTAGGAAATGGAAATAGAAAAAAAAAGTGTGTATGTACGTCCATAGATTGCTGACTTGCAGACGGGATGAATGTTCCAGTCTTATCCTTGCAGAGAACACTGTGCGATAACTCAAAATACTAAACTAGGAAAATTATAACTGTACTGTGCACATACTGAGTTTGGACTCAAAAACTGAAAAACAAAAACAGGTGGACAATGGATGAAATTTCCACTTCTCGTACCATCAATGCAAATTCATGTTACTCCCTTTTAAGTGGTGGTTTGGTGCTGGTAGACCTGCCGTCACAGCAGTTCAAAGTGTGCGTTCGTGAGCTGACCGTGGACTTGCCTCCACCCCGGCAGTATCTGAGTCCCTCCACTGACTTGATGAAGCAAAGCAGTAATACACAAGGCAGGTAACAGATTTTGGGGCATGGCGGGTGGTAAATCACTAAAATATCTACCTGTCAAAGAGACTTTTTTGTAAGCAGAAGTCCTCTGACAGATGCTCGGCTGCAGAGTAGACCACCTTGCCAATACCAGCAAGGTTTCCTCAGCATTGTGGGTGGTGGTTGGTGTTTTCCTGCTCCTCTTAATAAGACCAGCAATACGATATGCAAGTGCTTTGGTGCAAACTATGCAGATCAAAATCTGTGCTGAGAACAGTCTAAATTTATGGAATATAATGTCTTTTGTTTGTACAAAAAAAAAAAGCCAGGAGCAGAAAATAGTTTTCAAACCATCATGTGGTTGAAGCGAAGTGAAGCGGAGGAATGTGCTGGTCAGTGACAGAGAGCACCCACATTCCCACAAGGCTTAAGGGCGTGAGAATTCGGATGGCAAACAGCAGGTTTCCCGTCTCTGCCAACGCCTTATTATCAGAGGCTGTCTCAGTCGCCCACGTCGCTGTCCTGGTCTCCTATGACCCACAGGAAGTGGAAGCTGAGTGCCAGCAGGGCGGTGCCCAACAGGTCACCCAGAGCTGTCAGGTAAGGGATGGAGAAACTGTCTGGATCCTTGCCACTGCGCCACATGGAGTGCACCATCCAGTCTGCTATAGACAACAACAGCAACACCTGGAAGGGAAAGAGAGGCGGATTAGACTGCTGCTTCCTAACATGAGGACACTACAGGAAGCCCACAAACCTACCCTGGTAGGATCCGAGGGTTTCTCTCTCTGATAACACCCTCATGTCTGTACGTTTAGCCGGAGCCTGCAGCCAGTTAGAGACTGGACACACTAAATCCTGGTGTTTACACTTGTTGTCCACCAAATTAACATTGCCAAGAAATATCTGGCACATAAGCCCCCATGTGGAAACGTGTCGCTGAACAAACGACATATAACAAACATTTACTCATTTAATGAGTGAGCTCTAGAGGTGCTGCTAGGTGGCTTTTCCCTGTTTCCAGTTTCCAATGCTAATGCTAAGATAATTGTCTGCTGGCTCCAGTTACATATTTACTGTCGGGACGTGAGAGTTGTGTCAATCCTCTCATCCCCTTTCTCAAAATGTCAAACTATTCCAAACTAAGACACAAAGTAATGACTTCTGGTAATACTTGTTTTGTCCTTCATTAGGTTCACATTTGTGGTTGTGGGTAAAATGTCTCAACAGCTACTGGATGACTTCCCATGAAATTTGGTTCAGACATTTGGTTTCCCCACAGGATGTACTGGAATATTTGTTCCTCTGTCAACATGTTTCATTTGTCCAATACTTGGTTTGCAACCAATTTCCAGTCGCCTTCAGCTGTATTTTGTCCACCGTGCTAATTAAAATGTTAGCATGCCAACACGCTAAACTTAGATGGCGTACACGGTAAACACTGCACCTGCGAAACGTCGGCATGTGACATTAGCATTTCGCTTACAGCCCCGCTGAGCCCAGGCACAGCCTCACAAAGCTCGTGTTATCAAGGCTGGGGGGGGGTATAAGTGCTTCAAAATGCCGTGCTGAATGCCATAAACACTTAAACTGTAGTGGGAACAGAGAGGAGAAAGAGTAATAGACGGAGCAGCAGACCGAGAGACGAGTTAAGAGGGTGTTATTCATAATTCAAGTTTCCACGCATGGAAGGAACAGCGCAGAGAGAAAAAGAGAAGTCTATTAAAAGATAAGGACAAGTCTATAATTTAAGGGGAAATGAGCTGTCTTGCGTTGGCAGCGCAAACATTAGAAAAACGTACAAAAAAAGCATTGCAGTCACTGAAAGATACTGACATGCTCACAACACAAGCAGCAGTGATGGTATCAAGATGCAGCAAGGAGAATTGATTATGATAATAAAGCATTTTGTGGAGAAATGTCTGAGTTCTGATTACCTGCTGACAGGTTTGAGTGTGGGGGAGTTTTGTTATGGGACGCGTTATCCTGGTAAACAACATCCCGCTTTCCTATCCAATGATGCTCATTCACGGCACGATGAAAGCGTCTCACAGGTGAACAACAAGCTGTCAAACCCGACTATCCGCAAGCGAGGGTGTCACGGCTTCGCCTTTTATTCCCGATGACAGGGTGGCGCGGTCGGACATCCTCTCAGCTCGTGCAGTTGTTGCTTTTGGACCATCGCCTGCCTCAAAACTGTCAACTACAATCCATCATTTACAGTACACGGCTCCCATGGAGGATATTTGTTTGTGTTTTCCCTCGGACAAACAAAGGAAGAGAGGCGGGTGTGCAAAGTTTCACACTGTCGAGCATTAAGATCCAGTTTCCACATTTTGGCAAAACAAATGAAAAATGAAAGAGACAAATATAACAGAGTGTCGATCCATCATGCAGTCTCTTTTCCGTCTCTGTATTTGGTTCTTTAATCATGTCTGAGTGGCTACAGAGAGGAAGTGTCTACAAGATAAAGCTGTTTGATCTCCTGAGATGGCCACATTCGCCCACATCTGCCTTTGTGTCAGTTTCTCCAATTACAAACCACTTACACAAGAGGCGGACAGACGCATGCGGCTGAAAATGAGCATCTGAATGTTGTTCACTTTGTTGTTCGTGGTGGGGAAAGGATAGGCTGATTGGAAGGAAGCCTGAGCAAAATGCTCAGTAAACACTCGCTCAAACAAGTGGAATCATGCAAAGTGTTGGAAATGTTCTTTCTGTACAAACCTGTCGTCAGGCGATGGGCAAAAACATGTTTTATTATTGTCAGAAATCTGACTTTTTTCAAATTAATGATCCGATACTGATCCAGGCCTAAAGAACAGCAGATCCCAGCGTACTTTAATGGATCAGTATTGGCTAAAAAAAGCCCTCATTGGTCTTGCAGCCCTGCATGCGCGAGACTGTGTGAATGTGAAAAATCCTTTGGGTGCGACAGTGTGAGTGTCTCTGACTTCTATTCTTTTTCATTGAGTTCTTTTCCATTGAGACTGAAATTCACTTTTTTTTGAGAGCATCCCAGCCAAGGCAGACAGCAGAACAATGACATGGCTGCAGACATAACCCAAAAAAACAATACACGAAAAAACAAAGAACCAATCAAAAATACAAAAGAAAATGTTATCAATACATCAACAGCCTGATGAACTTGCTTCCAAGTGATTTGGAATCACTTAAAATGTAACCAGCCCTCAAAGATTCAGGTAATTTGGAACTGATTCCAAGCTGAGAGAGCAGCATATTTAAACACCCTTTTCCCAGTTCAGCATGGACGCTGGCAACAGTTAGTAGGAATAAGTCCTGGAAGCACTAACAGTAATATGGCGTGCTTTTTGAAGGGTCGGGATCCGTGGGTAAGATGGAAGCAGACCGAGAATAGCCTTACAAACTAACACCAGCGTTAGCTAAATACACAGAACTGAAGACGCTCGCAGATCTGTTTCTCCTTCTTATCAGCAAACAGCAGTGAACGAAGCATTCAGGTGGCAGCGTCTCATTTTGAGCCGCAGCACGACGTCACTTTCGCTGGCTAACATGACAACCGTCGCCAGCGGCAGAGCACGTCAGCTGTCACTAATTTATCCTCTGAGTAACTCGATGTCCAAAATGAAACTTGCTGTGTCTGAACTTGACCAAAGTTTCCAACAACTCCAACAGAGTGACATGTTTTCTCCAGGTTAACGATCCGGCTGATTGCATCACATCACAACAGCTAAAGGAAAGCTTTGATTCTGCTTTTAGTATTAATACAGAGTATATACAGTACTACCTAAACTGGAGGGAGATGTGTTATTTAAATGAAGTATCTGATCTGACTCAGGGACAGCAGATACCAAATATTAAAGTACTTTGAGGAATTAGAATCAAAATACCTTGATTTGAACATCTCTGATTGTCATTCCTGTAAATCCTGTAGTGAAAACTGGACATTAGATGCTTAAATCACAGCGCATTTTTTTTCAGTGTGGCACATTCATGCACCCACTCAAACAAAAGCCCCGTTTTAACCTGCTCTCTCTTATATTTACTCAGACTTGCTCCTCAGCCCGCTCTGCCTCTGTGCACTACTTAATGCATGCAAGCATACACAACCCTCAATCCTGTGCTCAAAGAAACCTGGAAATCCTGGCTGAAAGGACACACGCCGTATCACTTAATGCCACTCTTAGCTACTCTTGAACACTGCAGGTATTTATCGTCGGGGCAAACATAATTGGATTTTGCTGTACTCTTCCAAAAAAAAAAAAAAAAAAAAAAAAAGCCCACAGAAGTGGTTGATTTGCAGACCGTTACAAGCTGTTTCACATCGTTGATCCGATATTGCGTAATAACTTATTCTAGTGCATGACTTGAATAAAATTTGGCTCAAGACTGACTTGAATATACACAAACTCATGCATGTTATTAAGGCTTTTTCTTTGTATTCTGCCAGCTTTAAGTGTTTGTCTTCGGAAATTAAGAGAAGAAGATGACTAAGTAGGCACATATGGGCGGTTTAAGAGAAGCAGTCACACCAGTTTCCTTTTATTTAGAACTTTCTCTTTGCACATGCTGTTTCCTAATGCTTAGCTGGTAGAGAGATGTGTGGGAAATACAATGACCTTTGTCAGGCTTTGATGCAATTTATGATAAGCTATGCTAGTTATACTCTTGGGTGACATTTTTGTGAATGAAACCTGTCTGCAAATGGGTGAAACCTATAGCAGTAGGTAGCATCCTCTACCATTGTTACAGCAGGTGAGGAAATGTGTCCTGATGAGCAAAGTTCAGCACTTCCTGAAATGTTCGAGTCAATCCAGTTGCTGTGTTCGGACATTGGGGCATTTCTAGGCCCTCTCTCAGCCATTTGGACGCTCATTTCTGGTGCTTGCGCGTTTCATTGCTGTGTAATTGCCTGACAAAATGAGTTTGGGACGCATTAAGGTCCAGAATTACTTCAACATCACACTGCCACATCCTGTTCAGGTCAACATCTTCATTCAGCTGTAGTGGGCACCCTCTCCGGCTCTCACAGAGAGAGCGGTTTGACGCAAAGCAAAGGGACAGAGACATCCTATTTTTAAACTCCGGATTCTTGCTCTGGCCCTGAGTTAATCATCAACAGCTCTCTTCTGCTCTCCTCGAGCAACGCTGTAACGCTTAGTCTATGTCTGGTTGAGATTTACAAGTGTTTCTTCTCCTGTAACATCTGCTGTCACTTTTGGATCACCTATATCTAGACATTCCTCTTGGCAAGCTGTGTTTTTCTCATTTCGCAGAGGAAAAGGCAGGAATTTGTAACATCTCAGTGGAGAAAAAGCATGATAAATCAATCTCACACTTAACTCAAGTCGCCTATTCTGCTTTCTGTATCTGGACTACAAGGTTGTAAAGAAAGAAAAACAACCTGCTGTCTGTCTTTTCATGCCTGAAGCTGGATCCCATTAGCACTTTGGGCCCTAAGCTTCAATTCACTGATGATATAAGAGGGTCTAAGTCTGCACTGACACCTCATCATGTAGTGGACACCAGCTTTGGGAAGTTCTTCACCCAAACGTTGTGACACATCAAACACAAACAGTCTTCATGAGGAAACTGCGAATCAGGATGCAGGTCTTTCAAGTGTCTCAATGCTGACCCATGAGGTGGTTTCAGAAAGTGAGCGGTTGCCACCACGGCTGCCACCTGGCAACATCACCAGCAGAGGGGTGCAATGCCATTACCGATCCTACCAGCCCGTGCGCCACAGGCTGCTACCGTCCATCTACACTCAGAGATGAGACCCCAGATCTTTCCAATACAGAACATCAGCATCTAACATAAGAAATATTTGTTAGATTGTGTTTTTGGGAGCCTTGTTTGTGAGCCAAGCTAAAGCTAAGCTAGATGTGCTGTAATCCTGATCCGTCAAGATAACAGCGATGATACCAGATACCCAGCCTTGACTGAAAAATGAGGTTTGGGATTCAGAGCAAGACACATTCAGTGACTTTTAAAGAGCCCTGAAAATTACTATTATAGGTTTGTATCTGACCATGTGCTGACCCTGTGACTTTTGGCCTTATTATCATTAAATGCCCCAGTATCATGATTCTCATGAATGCTACATTACCATGGCCATGCATATTCATCACTGGTAAACTTTATGCAGCCTGTCCACAGTTTCTTGACTCTCAAACTGCCGAGCTAACATCCTCTCCAGTTTTCTTTGACCCCTCTGTGGCTTGTTGCACTAGTTTACTTCGCATTGCCTCATTCTTTGTCTGAATACACGATGGCCTCACAGAGCATTGTTAAATCGTGTCGTCTCGTGCATTGTTCAAGTTGTGTTTTCATGTTTCTACTCTTGTTTGGTATCGCCCCTGGTTATTTATTCACTGTGGACAAAACCATCAACCACTGCACACCAAAATATGCACAAGTCTGGGCAATTCAGTTCTTTCCCAATCAGTAACTGTGCCATGAGGCTCGCAGAGATATCACAATGAGCTGAGCTGTTCTGCAGAAATGTTTCAATTTCTCCCCTAATTTTCTATGGCTTTCACTTTAAATAGAACATTATCAAACCACAGCATATGCAATTTCTGCTTATCTCTGCTATTAAAGAAACAGGCTGTTACAGTACTTTTTACTTCAACTGAATGACATTAGCAAATTCCACCATGTTACCGACATCTCTGCCAAACTGTGTCCAGCCCCATATTAGAAATATAAAACGATGCTGTAAGGTCTGAATATACTGAATCTGGAATGGATGTGAGTCCATGTTAGGAGTCTGGCTACTGGATATTTGAAATGTAGGTCATGTGAGAATTAAACATTCATTTTTTTTTACTTAGGGTTACATTAAATAAAATACATGTGCATGGAGAAAGTGATTTCAGTTTTCAGATATGCAGTGATACACCACACCAGGGTCTTTTGAGGGCACCGCCTCAGGCTACTGACATCCATAACTAATGCTGCTGTCTACCTCATTCAAGTGTCTGAACTGAGCCCCTTTGATTTCTCTCTTACCCAGATTTGAAACAATCTATTCCAAACATGGACAGAGAACATAAACATTTAAATTAATGCTCCTCATGAGATCAGGGATCATGCATCGCTGCAGAGGCTGGCTGTCCCGTACCCTCATTTGACACACTTAAAATGTCAAACTTATGTGTTCATTTGAGCGTAATGTCAGGCGAGATGATGAGAGCGGCAGGATTTTTATTACTGTCATTAATGCCTGGGTTGAAGTGTAGGTGGAGCGGTTCACTGGAGGTGTAGCCACTGCACAAGTATATACCCTGCTCATAATTCTCAGCCACACGTTTGTTTTCAGATAGATAAGACATCAGGAAGAGCCGTGCACTCATGCCCATTGCTTTACTACCTAATGCTATTCTGTAGCTGTCCAGATTAACATTATGTATAGATATGTGTGGGTGTGTGTATGTTTTATGTTATTTTACATGTGTGCACACGTAGTCATGTATGTGTGAATATACTGTATACATCAGGGGTCACCAACCTTTTTGAAACTAAGCGCTACTTCAAGGGCACCGACTAATGCAAAGGGCTACCACTTTGATAATACACTTCTGAAATAACAAAGTTACACAGTGTACCTTTAATTTTATATTATTATTAATGATATTCTATGTGACACTGATCACAGTGAATCACAATAGTTATTCAGAATGATTAAAAAAGGTAGGAAACAGATACATTTCAATATGCAATATCCAATTGTTTCATTTTCAAATGATCACTTCCACAACATTTTGCAGGAAATCTTTTTCAATTTTTACTAGCCACTAACAGTTTTAGCTTTTGTGACATGTACTGAAGTGTCTCTCCACGTTGTGCCGCTTAGCCGACATCACAGTCGCCACAAATGAGACACACACAGTTTTCTTTCACGTTAGTAAAAAAGAACTCTTCCTCCCATTCACTGTGAAAATGATAAGTTTTCTTCCTTTTTTCTGCCATGTTTTTGTGGGTAGAAAACGCGTTCGTCTCCTCATCTTTGCAGTGCTCACAAGCTCATCTCAGCAAAGCTGGCTTGTCATGCGCACTAGACTGACCTCCGACCCATACTACGTCACAGTTCGTATATTAAACTTTTTTTATGATATACATTTTTTTACGTTTTTATGTATTCGTTTTTAAATTTACATCACTGTAAATGTAATTCAAAAAGAATAGCAACACAATTAAATAAAATTTTAGACAGAGCTAATTCGTGATTAGTGCTATTTTTAGAACTGGCTTACGGGCGACTGATGTGGATGCTGCGGGCGACCTGCTGCCCGCGGGCACCGGGTTGGTGACCCCTGGTATACATAAAAACATGTCCTCCTATCTCTGTAGTTTTCATGTGAGACAGATTTCCCTTCTAGAACAATAAAGACTATCTGCCTGAAAAGCACTGCAATTTCTGGTTAAAAAACCCGAACACTGAACACATGGATTCTGTACTGTGTAGGAGTTTCATCTTTTTTTTTCTAATACATTAATACAGAATCTGGCATTTATCCATTTTGCAGTATTAAAAATGAGCCTCGGATTGAATATGCCATTAAGAAAACTTACAATTAGTATTGAACTTCCATATTATGTGCTGCATTCAGCCTAATAATTAGTGTCTGCTATTCTGTCTGAGTCTGAGCGAGTGGCTGATGACAAAGCAGATGAAATTCTATGAGCATTCTGCGGCACGCTTCAATAAGCAATCATTCCATTATAACCTTGCTGCTATGTCGCTGTGGAGAAACCGTCATTCAAAACAGAGTTCAGGCAATTTCCCCGAGATGATCCGGAGACAAATCAACACAGGCAGCAAAGAAGGTCAGTGTCTTTTGTCTGCCTTTTAGCCTGACCCACTGTGTTTTCTAACCCAAACAATAAATTGGTCAGTGTTCCTTCTTTAATGGCTGTAAATATTAAGATATGAAAGAGGCTGCATCCAAACTCTTTCTACCCTTGCAACTCCATGGGCCTGTTTCTGCCATTTGATATTCTATCTGGGACTGAAGCACCCTTAAAGCAGCTCTACTGGCTACAGACTTAATTGATTTGGAAAGTCTCCAACTCCTCAGTGGCCAGGATTACATCCTAATGTTCCATGTCTGCATTAAAGATTTAAGGCCTTAAAAAGCCTTCGGGCAAAACAAGCTCCCAATGCATGCTCCAAAACACGCCAACGACATTCTTAAAATTCCAGACTTTAAGACAGATCATGGTTCACCTGAAGAAGTTAAAGCAGTCATTCATGATTCAGGTCGTTCCGTTCATAATTATCTCAACTGCTGCCAGAACAAAAACATACAGACGTGTGAGATTCCTTCAGGCGTCGCCTGAAACCACAACGCTCCAGGAGCTCGCAGGGTGCACACACCTGCTTCTCCTCCTTTACTACAAGTGTTCTGAGGGAAGCACGTGCACAGATTAAACTTTCATAGAAACATATTCCTACTCACTCATGAGAAAGTAATGTTGGCTTCCGAATATTAACGGAAATCACTACAAGCTGAAAGCCCCCTTATTTCCATATTAGCTCTCATTTTGAGTTGTGTTTGGGTCCACTTGACAGTAAATCCGATTTTTCCTGTTCTTTTTTCTCTGTTTGACCTCCACCATGACAGCGAAAGACATGAAAGGCTCTGTAGAACTGGGGGGAACTGCTCTGTGGGTGGGTTCATCACTGTGAATGACGTTTTGCATATTACACATACTCACTTGATCCATAGTTGATATAAAAATGTGGATTAGTGCAGCTTTAAACAATCTAAAAGACAGGGGTCTGCTTTTTTTCCTACTCACTTTTATATTGGGGTGAAAATCATGAAAATGAAACTCCTTCAAGCTGCATTAATGTCTGCTATATTAAGACTGGATTGTGAAAATGGCCCTTGAGCTTGAATAGTTTTATGTGGAATGATGAGCAATGGATGCAAAATAGACTATCTTAGAATTCTAAAGCTTCTTGAATATTAATGCACACTGGCACTGAAGCCACCAGGTGCTCACCTGCAGCATGGCAGCAGCCAGGTAGACGGACATAAAGATGGGCGTCAGGGTGGTGTGTCCGCTCTTCATCAGATGGATGGTGTAGAGGAAGATCAGGTGGCCGGGGATCACTAAAAGGAGGAGCACCTGAGCAGAGCGATGATTGGCTCCTGAGAAAGGATGGAGGAGAAGGAAGGTTAAGGGTTAATGGCAGGGGATCGCTTCTTTACACTATGACTGAATAGGCTGGTGACAAATTGTGCCGTTTGAGTCAGCCCACCTACTGTCCCCGAGATTCAGAGTCCTGCTGGTTTTCATTCTAGACTTCTAACAAGGAATTAATTTACACCTGGGACAGCAGGGGATGGCAATTAACTGCCTGGTAGGGCAGAGAAGCAGCAGTACTGCAGCTCAGCAGCCAGAGCTGAGAGCCACAGCTTCAAACTGTGGACTTGGTACACAATTTAAAGCATGATTATAATCCTGGCAGCATTTTGATTGACCATCATGTCCAAACTTACTTGTGTATTTATGTGAAAGCCAAATAAAACATGTCAGGCCGAGGGCTTCTCATCAGCAATCAGCACAGCATTAATAATCTAGGTGCCTCTCAGCTATATTGGAGTTGGACAGTAGTGCTGAGACGATATGCTTGTTGCACAGTTCTGACCTGTACCACAGAATGTACGGCAGGGGTAGTAGCAGCCCTTGGCCTCGTCAGGAACCTCCCCAGGAGCACAGTGGAAATGCAGGTGGGTGGAGATCCTGCTCGACTGAATGGCCACCAGGTTGCCCCCGATTCCTGGACAAGACAGAGGAGTTCATGGTTCATGATTGGAGCAGAAACTTCAATGTGGGGTCAACTAAATGAAGAGACACAGGCAGGGAAATATGGCTATATAAAAACGCTGCAAAAAAAAAAAAAACTTTTTCTTTTTATATTTGGCAGAAGGTGGAAAAGTTGGTGTCCTGATAAAAGCAAAGTGCGACAACGTAAATAAATGATGACATACAGTACATGAAGCATGAGACTTCAACGTCCACTGCAGCTTCCACTGAAGAGACGGCACCATCAGGTTTGTGTGGAGTGATGAGGAGACTGTAACCTTCCTCACATTAATACATGAGGCCCACAGAAAATCCACATTGTTTTCCACTGCTCAGTCGCTCTTTTAATTACGTCATCTCATTGGGCCTGACTGGGGAATGTAGCACCACCAGTTCCTAACATTTACACAGCAGTGTGGTGGAAACATTCAATGATTTGTGTTTTCTTTTGGAGATTTTCAGCTACATCTGGGTGGAAATCTGTTAAAAATAAGTTAGATGTGAAAATATTCAGCTCTATGCGCTGTTTTCCCTGCGTTGCTCCTCTGATGTCTGCCCTCTCTCTCGCTCCTCTCCTGGTGATTGCTGAACAGTGTCAGGTTTTGGTGAGTATATTTTGTTCCTGTCGTGTTTCAATGAAGTGTGCTTGCAATGACGAAATGACTGTTTCTGTAAATGGAGTCTGGTGGCTCGGTGAGAGTGATACGGCAGCGGTTTCTGGTTAAACAAAAAGGATCTTTCTCTTTAACAAAAATTAAGGATCCTTTCCATAATGCTGTCAGACATTTAGAACAACATCTGAGCCTGTCGGTGGCAACAACACACACTTTTAGTGGATGTACACTGATGGTAGGCAAATGTTGCAGCCCGTTTCGCTGCCACCGGCTGCAGCTTTACACTGGAATACCGATTTCGAAACATGTTGTCCCCATTCATCACTTAGACATTTGTTTGGGACAGTGAAAACTTCCAGGACACAACTGACTGGTAGATGCAGTCCAGTGTGCACCTCAGCTGAAAGCTAACTGGTTAGTTACCAGTTAAAAGCTGCTGGGCCATCAAAAGCAAAATAAGCCGAAACTGACATCCCAACACTAAGTGGTATTTCTGTAGTCTCCGTAGCCTCTAGTTACATTTCTGAAGAGGCATAAGTCAGATACAGAATGCAGATGCAGCTCTGTGCGAGGGCTCATTCACCTCAACAGACAACTATAAATGCAGCTTCAGGCTTTGCAATATAATTACCTTGGCAGAAAAGAAAAAAAATCGAATCTGTTTTGAACAAACTATGATTTTCCTCTCATCTCTGTGTGCAGTTCTATTTTCTTCATGTGAGATTTTAATTAACATCAAGCAGATGAACAGTCATGAGAATGTGGGACGCCATCTGTACTGACAGAATCCAGGACCACTTTACATTCACACGCTGCGGCGCTCACACCTCCCTTTAGCAAGTAACACACAAACTAACTTCCCGCATCTTTCGTCCTTGTAGCCACAGTCTGGTGACTAAGCCCTGCAGGAGAGCTCGCATACATGCAGATATCAACGACAAAACTGGCTGACAGGTGGGCGCAGAGCAGCCAGGAAGAGAAGGGAAAAAGCTTTGCTAAGCGTGCCTTTGTGTCTGTAAGAAAACTGTAGAACTGAGAAAGGAAGTGTTTCTTTCTTCACAATCATAAAAAATGGATCATTTAAGTGCATGCAGTGCAGCAGGTAAACACATCTTCTATACGTAGCTGGCTTTCAGTCACTGAAGTGGTCGTGTGCTGCAAACCGTGCACGGAGAACAAGAAGCCGGATGTGTTTGTGTGTGTGTCCAACCAGGCCTGTTATTGTGATGAGTATATTAAATTAGACACTGTCAGCACCTCAGGGCGGTGTCCACTTAATTCAATCTATTGTGGTTCTTTGTCTGCCTGGTAACATTTTATTGGAGCGTTACCAGCGCTCCCACTGGGCCTGTAAAGAGACATAACTTCACAACGAGCAGTCACACTCACTCTGCCCCGTCTGTCCCCGTCTTATCACAGTCCTGCCCCCACAATCTGAATGTGCTACTGGTCTGATGTTAAAGAACAGTTCAATGCACTTGCTTGCTTCCTTTCCCAGAGTGATGTTAAAAATGGAGCTGGAGTTAGGAAATAGTTAGCGTAGCACAGAATCGCACATATTTAGGAAACTAAACTAGGGTAGCAGTCTTTATGCTAAGCTAGGCTAACATACTGGAGTTAGGAAGTTAGAAATAGTTAGCCTATCTTAGCATAAAGACTGCTACCCTAGTTTAGTTTCCTAAATTTGTGTGATTCTGTGCTACGAATCCCATTTACCTTCTTTTCATACTTGATTCCTTTTCTTATGCACTCATTTCCATTTGAGAAGATGTAGTTTGTGGTGCTATTGAACCATAGTGCATTATTTAGAGAGGTGTTTCTGTTATTTAGCCTCCCGACCAATACAATTCAACAACACAACAAATTACATACATACAATGTAATTTACTGTTAAGTACAGGTAATGCAATTTAAAATCACCATGTTACATTTGAAAGACCAAAGATCTGCTATTTATTTTCAATATTTAGTTATGTTCAGTTTATTAAACTCATACTATTTTTGTCACTTCTTCCCAGGCATGAGTAACTCCTGCTGATGGTGTGCATTATGATTTTGGGACAGCAACACATTAGTAACCCGCTAATGAACTGAGTAATTTCAGCATGCAATTTCACATTTCAAATATATTCTATGCACTTTGTATTGTTGTCAAGTCATGGTTAAAATCGGAATAATTGGCACTGATTTGACTTTCTGGCTTTCTGTCCTTAGGATGTTTGGGGTGGGTGGGGGGTAAGAGGGTGGAGGGTGTTCTTAACACCTCAGCAGGGGGCAGAGGTAGAGTGAAGCAGGTTTGGGGGCGATCTGGCTTATTCAGGTCACTGGGTCTGACAGGAGGAATGGGGATGAAGAGGATGAGGAGGTCTGGGCTGCAGCGAGGCCGCGTGGGGGAACTGCAGGGGGTCTGCGCTCCTTTCAGCTGGGCCACTGTGCCCGGAGGGGGGAGACACAGGAACTGTCTGCCCGGCGCCCGCTCATCTCATCTCTGCCCCTCTCCTCCAGGTATCATTTCATTTTGTTTATTTGAACACCAGGATGTGACATGAAAGCAAACACAGATAACATATAACAATATATCTAATAATAATGAAGAAAAAGGTGGAAAGAAGAGGAGGAAAATACTTATTGCTGGAAGAGAGACGTCATAAAGCAGACAGACACCTTATCTCAAAACAAACAGCAGAAGGACTGCGAACAGGCAAATATGCCAAGATGGCAAGCAAAGATTAAAGACTGTATTCGAGTGATGTCTGGTAGAAAACTGCAGAACAAGATGCAGCGATCAGCAGGGTCAGAAAACCACATCAAAGCCTTTTTAAGACCTTTCTAATGACCTAAAACTGAATTTAAAATCAAAATGAAGGGAGGAACACCAGGCCCATTTGTGATGTGATATATACTCGAGCTAATATAATGGGTGCAAGCGCATCAGGAAATTAACTGGCACACTACCTGGATTAACCATACCTGAATAGCTTTTAAGTCATTTAAATATTAATATAATTTAAGCAGCCACAGATACCTTCTGTAGCAGGAGAAATTGTACAAAATAGGCATGTATTCAAATGAAATAATGGAGGTCAGTGTGGTAAAAAGGAGGGGTCCTCCCTCCGTCTGTCTTTTCTTATCACGCGCTACACATCTCCTTCCCCACTCCATTCTAATCAAACACCCACACACCATCCTCTCACACTTTCTCTTCTGTCCGCCCTTTGTTCAGTTGTATTTTTTATTAGAACAGGAACCGTGGTGCATTTTAATCAGCTGAAAGACACGAGTCCACCGCCTCACTGCTTCCTCACCCATGAATAAAATGTTGTAAATCTGAGACAGTTAAAAAGTTTGCTGAGACCTGGGTTTTTCCGACACGCCGCACACGAAATCACACGTCGGCGGCCTCACAAACAGACATGCGCTTGATTGGCCAGCTGTTTGTGCCTGGGGTACGTCTCGATGGAAAACCAATTAGAGTCAGAATCGTATTCCATCTCGTTAAATGTCTCTCATTAATGGCATTTAAATTAAAAGCTTATCTCTTGTTGTGGAGGTGCCGAGCCCCGAGCAACCGTGGCTGAGCCAGTTAGCAGTGGCAGATAGAATGGAGAGGAACTGGAAGAGGACCAGTTTCGTCAAGTGGAGACGGACTGGACTGCCTAAACCAGACTCATTGAATAACTTATTTATGATGCTGAACATTTGGAGTTTGGATTTAGTAGCCTTCATTTATCCAGGGACTGTTGACAGAGTACAGTCTCTCCTTCTGTTTTCACATTCACATACATTCACACCTGCGAGCTGGACAGCACAAGACAAATAGACTCTATGGCATGCCATCCATCTTGTGTACAAACACTTTGTCCGTATCTCAGCTCAAAGGGTCAAAGTGTGCATTAATTGCTGAGAGGAACAAATGAGACAAACAACAACAGAGTTTCTTTCTTTCTAAACTTGCAAGTTAAAGCATCTCATAAAGAAACCTTTTAACAAATCACTGCATTTTCCAAGTTTTACTATACAAACCTATCCAGAAACAGACTTAAATCAACATACACATGCATTTCTGACTCATGTTCAAGTGCATTTGAATATTTGCTTTTACTATTAAGCCACGTTTCCAAACGAACGTAAGTCTTTTTTTAAATACACAGTCATGCTATACCTATAACAGGTTACAGTAAATATTTGATCTTTCTTGCTGGGATTTCACATCTTAATTACCCATAAGTCTTAGAGACTGTGAAAAAAGACACCAATGTATTCAGAACACTTACAAGCAGGAACAACCCAAGATATTTGCAGATTGATCATAAATCTAAGCAGAACTCAAACTCCATCACAAGAGGACAATTTCTCCACTGACAACACAGCCAGCCCATTAGACCAGAGTGCAAGGCGGCCGTAACGCAGCATGTGCTTTCAGTAAGTGGCGAAAGTCGTTCTGGAAAATGCATGACGTCACCAGCTAAGTTCTTTTATTACGAGTGGATGTAGACAAGGGTCAGCAGGTTGAGGAAAAGTGGCAATAAGCATCCCAGAAGATAGAATATGATAAAACACTCTGTCACACTATCCAAAAATGCATTCTGCCTTATGGGTGTCTTATGAGGCAGATGAGGGATGGGACAACTGGTCTAAAGATCTGCTGGGGATCCAGACTGACCAGACCAGTCTTAGACTGGTACCCTTGTGTTTCCTAACACATCATTTAACCTCCATTAAACAAGGTTTAAAATCTCTTTATACAGGTTGAATACTCTACACACATGGGCCATTGATGTCTTAAGCGACCATCCAAAAGCAAAAGCTAAGCGCTAAATCACATCAGCATGCTCACAGTGGCACTGCTAACCTGTTGATGTTCACCAGGTATTTTGTCATTAACCAAACTATAAACAGACTACACTTGATGATGGTGTTAGAGTAAAGATCAGGGGATGAAAGTTTTTACAATTCATCCTGACGGGGGCATGGATGTCTGAACCAAATTTCTGTGCAATTTCTTTCAAAAGCTGACGGGATATTTCAATAAAAGCCCAAAAGGTCAACTCATGGTGGCGCCAGAGAAAAAATCAGGGGATCAACAAAGTCAATAGGATTCATTGTCTGGAGACCATGACAGTCTGCGCCAAATTTCATGGCAATCTATCCAATAGCTGTTAAGATATGTCAGTCACTCACCAAAGTGGTTGACCAACAGACTGATAAACATCTACATCCTAAGAGCCAGAGTCCTAGTGCCACGAGAATGGTGACAAACACTGACCTATTAATATCTGACCTGTAATAATTTCCAAATCATTCCAAACTGACTTGAAATTAGAAGACTAGTATATAGCGCTCCGTGTGGAGGAATGTTGGACTCATACATTATGAGATCATAGGCCATACTGTTTGTGGCTACAGTACATGCATGCACGCAGGTAAGGAGGGATCAAGAACTTGTAAATGAAGGTCACTGACCTGAAGACCTCCACCTGAGCTATACATATGTTCAACCCCAATCTTGTGGTGTGACTGGTGGGTGTTGTATGTGGGTCACTGAGCGCAGCACAAACTAAAACCGACTCTTAGGAGTTGTGTCCTGCACTTTCACAGAGGAGAAACACGGGATGTGGGATTACAGCAATCTAATTGCACAAGCTTTGGGTTTTATTTACGTGTGTATATGTCTTTTCTAAATCCCCGGGGATTTAGGAAGCTATTATATGAAAACCTTCGGTGCACGCTTCCACCAGATTCTCCCTGTCTGTTCGTACCTCTGGGGGAAACAATTGCAAATCAAACAGTGACACCTTGAAGCCATTCAGAGTGAAGGAAGAAGAGGTGCAAATACTGCGACTCACCGTTGATAACCGGGGTGTACACGACAATGCCGGCCAGATTTGGGTCAGACACTGTTTTGTCCAGGATGAGCCCTCCGATGCTGCAGAAAACAACATAAAAAGATCATTAACTGGTGTCACTGTGTGTGTGTGTGTAGAAGATGGAGATAGAGAGACAAAGAGGGGCATGGAAACAGAAAGAGAGAGCATTGTCTTAATCTCAATGCTGTCCACAGTGAATTTGTGTGCTGCTCTACAAAAGCTACTCAAAATGCATCATCGGTTGCACTGAATGGTGAAGATTAGAGAGAGAGACATACAGTACAAGAGAAAGAATGGAAGATTTTTTCAGTAGTTTTAGAGCCAATATTTGTGTTTTCTTACTCCTGGATAAAAGCCTGGGAAATGTTGGATCACCTGCACTGCGTGTTGAGAGGAGGGCGTAAGAAAGAGTGAGTGAGAGCGAGCGAGACAATCAATCCTTTCCTACGGGATGTATTAGCGAGGCTGCCAGGCTCAAGGGGACTGGAGGGTGTATGTGCTCGGGTGCTGCAATTTGTTTAGGGGATGAGTCATCAAGCAAACCAGACACCGGGAGTCGCAGACACAGAATAGCTGTTCTTTCCCCTTTGAAGACTAAACACACACACACACAGTTACATACACAAACACACACCTGCTGATGACCATGGCAGTGATGACTGGCTCCCATCCGGAGTAAAGCAGGGTGCGGCTGGCTGGGTGCTTGGAGGAGATGACGATCCACAGAGGAGTCAGACACATGAAGAAGGCGCAAACCAGTGATGACACGTAGGAGTAGGAATCTGGGGAAAGGGAAGAGATGCATTCATTTTTACTCTTTGGGTGGTGGGGGTTTGAAGCCTATCCCAGAATGCACTAGAGAAATGAAACCTCCTGGGTACTGTTAGAATTTTTTCACTATCAGTGCCAATATGATATCAGTTACAATACCAAAATGATTTCTCCAGTAACTTAGTTTGAGGAATACAAACATGTTTTCTCCATTTTGCACTTTGCATCAATGTTTAATGCTGACCATGGTTATTTAACGTGCTAAACATGAATTGAGGCCCCCACTGACCTCATATTCCACTCTGTGAATTTGAGTACACAAGTATCTCTTTGATTAAATGTATTTACTTGGGAATGTGCACCTTTTAAACAATTTGAACTGAAATAACAAAATTACTTAAATCTGGATTTCCATACACTCCACATCTCTCTATATTTAATCATATTTTGGCCACTCAACAAGAAAGGATCCCAGATAATGCAGAATCTGCATTAAGGCCATTTCAGGTGATATAGAGCTGTGTTGAGATTACGCCACAAAAATTTCAATTAGTCAAATTGCAGCAATCAAACTGACACAATGTGGATTTACAGTGAGGCTGCAGCACACCTTGCCCTGCTGCTAATCCAACCTTGGCTGTACACAGATTGAAATGTGGCTTTTCTTGCACACAGTGAGAAAGTTTATTCATGACACATGATGTCATCCATAGCAAAGGGGTCGGCCCCACCCTTCTCTTAGCTGAGGAGTTCTCTCCATTCCTCAGTAAAAGTCCTTCTCTGCAGCTATGTAAATAGACTGAAAGAGGAAATTCTTAACTGGGAACTTTCAGCACCATTTAGACTCCTGCTGGTAAAGTAGGTTACTTTGTGAATATGGCTCAATATCTCCTCACTGAAGCCAGAAGCATGCTTCTCCAGGCCACAAGTAGGCAATCATGCGGGGAGGGGTTGAATCAATCAATCAGCTTGCATGATGTGAAGGTCCACACAGGACCGTGTTGACAATTTGGTTAACCATAACATCCTTCTCTGCGTAGGTTCTCACAGACTTTTATGTGTCTCTTTATAGAAGGATAATTCCAGCTGAGGACTTACAACTGTCAGTCAACTGTCACGACTGTTGAAATGATTGACTTCTAAACAACACTAAGAGTTCACAGACAGCATGCTAACACGTTTACAGTGAAAGCATTAGCATGCTGATGTTTAGCAGGTATAATGTTTGCATGTGCACCATCTTAGAGCTGATGATGGCTGAGGATGAAAAGTCACCAAAGTCACAGGGGCAATGAATGTCTGGACAAATTCTTGTGGAAATCCATGAAAAAGTGGTTGGGATATTTCACCCAAAATCAAACATGGCAAACTCGTAGTGGCGCAAGATGAAAAATCAGAAGATCAGCAAAGGTATTAGGCTTCATCATCTGGGGACCATCAATGTCTGTACCAAATTCCACGGTAATCCATCAAGACATGCTTAAATCTGGACTAAAGCAGTGGACCAACTGACCAGCACTGACCTCCCAAGGGCCACTGCAGTATGGTTACAGATCTAGGTGCTTTAAAGGTGCTTAACTTACTTTCCAATTTTCTGAACCTGAGGTACACCAAGCAAACAAAAGGAGACAAGATTTGAATTTCCCAAAACATTTGCTCCATCAACATGTACAGTGGATGCTGCAAATTTTCCATTTCTGACAAATTTCTCCCTCACCACTTTCCTTAACATTAAGCTGATTTCCACTGAGGTTAAAGGAAAGTAATTAGGTAAGGGAAAATGATGGGAAAAGTCTCCAACCCATGAGAGCTGCATATGTTGTAACTGTGAAAGGAAAGTGGAGCACCAAGAGGAAACACCAACACAGGGAAGGTTTCTCCTGCTTTCTCTCTACAACTATACCTCTTTGTTCAAACTACAATACAGCACAACACAGCTATTTTGAAAGAGTAATTATGGTAAAGCACCTGCTTAGAGCCACCACCAGATGTTTCCAGCAGGATTCTGTTCCAAGCACTAAATAACTGTCATTAGGAAACAGTCCCAGATTTATTATCTCCACGGTCTCATAGGTAGAGAACAGAAAGGGCCCACTGTTCAGTTCAGGGTATAATGGGCTCTAGCAGACCTTCAGTCCTAAAATATAAAGCTGAGGCAGATATACTGAGGCACACATTTGAAAGGGGAGCCTTGTCCCACATCAACACAGCTGCCTACCTAAGCTGCAGACATTCACAGGGAATCAGACAGTGAGTTGACATACACAGAGCAAACTAGCTATCAGCCGTGCTCTAATTAAGGTCTTCTACAGGTTAAACTGTTTACATGAACCTCTGACACGCCGCCACAGAGTATCGCTGTTGCCGTGAATAAACCACCAAACTGAACAATTGATATTCCTGTCCATCTCTGCTGGAATACATTTTGCTAAAAACGCTCTGCCAGGAAAAAGAACGGCACGGCTGCCAGCTATCTCCTTTAGCTGAGAGATGGCGAGATGCTTCTAATGCAGGGGAAAGAAATGATGATCCCAGCAGTGATGATAAGCACTGCAAGCTTACATGGTGTATGATGACAGAAGTGCCCGAGGCCCAGCATGAGCTCGCAAATGTAAAAACAACAAGTGAGAGAAGTAAGATGGTTCAATCCTGGTTAACCAGACATCTGAAACAGGATTACACAAAGAAAGGACCTGCCAGTTACTCTCACGTTGATGTGTTGACATGGTGACTTGATGGGTAGGGACTGAAAGTTGGATGCAGTGGCAAAAAAATATACTGTAAACAGTAAAAGAGCTATTTTAGGCCTCCAGGTCTCTGGGAGTCCTATTCATTTTTCTACATAGACGATGTTACACGAGTCTGGAGCACTTGAAGGACATAAAACCTTTCTGGTTGAATGATCAGCAAAAAAAGATCAACTGAGCAACTGAGTTAGAAAAGAGTTGCTTCTTTGATACTATTTGATCACATATCTCTGTGTCCACAGAGATATGTGATCAAATAGTTAACATTTGGCAAGCCATCCAGTCACTAAGCTTAAAGCTGCACTAACCAATATGTTTTTATTAGCAAACGGTTAAATGATGACATGTGGAAGGTGTCACGAGTAGCGACAAACCAACAGAAAATTATGACTAGACCCTACAGTTGCCCTCAGTTTGACACAGCTTAATAGCAGCTTTCGGCCGATTGTGTTAGTCTTGCAGCCCACATCTTACTGTTTGGTTCACCCTCGGTGCTCTCCTCAACCCTTTTTGGCAGCTGGCAGCTGTTTTCAGTGAAAAGACTCTGATAAACCCCCCGTAAACTCCCTCTACAGCACTGCACAGCAGCCAGACACAGCTGGCAACTAGCTGGTGAACATAATAGAGCGTTTAGCACCTAAAGGTCCAGATATTTTTTTCTCAAGACTTAGTGGAGATCACAACAGAGCATAAAAAAGAGTGAGGGTGACAGAGTGAGAGTTTAAGGACAGAGGGTGTCGTTTTATAGATCGTAAAGATCTTTGTAAAGATCTCAATTTGTGGTATCGGGCTAAACAGATATCATACTGGACTTAGATTTGCCAGGTGGTCAAAAGAAGACTCAAAATAAATGTTAATTTTGCTCGGTATGGAGTGTTTGCTAACATGTTGTCCATATCACCTTCACAAAGTGATACAGTATGCCAGTATTGGGTTTATGGCTTGTTCTGCTGCCCCCTAGTGGCCAAAAAAAATTAATTAATGGAGCATTAAAACTCTGTTGTGTCCGATACTAATGGCAAGCTGACATGATAAAACAGCAGTGTTTCAGATTCAGGGTCAGTTCTGAATTAATTCAGCAACTACAGCAAAATGTTTTGTTAACTGGCAAAGCTTTCTTTATTAGCTCCAACTGATTTATGCCTCCGGCTGCCTTTTTCTCCACAGCAATGCTCATGGGTATTGTAGGGATTACAGCCATACACCATGACAAGCTGATGAGAAAAAAAAAAAAAAACATGATTTCTCAGAAACAAAAAATGCATCTGTATTATCATTCAAATATCCTGGAGACTCCCGTGTTTCTGTGGAGTGACATGGTGGACACCATTTATAGAAACCTGTCATGGAAATTTCCAGTGAGAGAAAGCACCAGAAACCACTCCCACTTTGCAACTCTATGTGGTATTTTGGTTGAAAAATGCTACTTTAAGTCGTCTGTGAATTCTATTAGCGGCACACATACTTGGATCCAGACATTTCTACTACTCTCTGGCACTTTTTTATGGCACAGTCTTCTGCCAGTTTATGGCTCCATGTAATGATGTGGTGAATAAAAAAATAGTAATATGTATTGTAGATAACGCTCTCTGTCTTTATTGTGGGCCAATTCACAGGTGTAAATGCAGCCAGTGTCTCAGTATTTGAGTGGAGATCCAACCTGATTTATTAATCTAGCTCAATGCCGGCAAATTTAATCCCATTTTGTTTACATCATCGATTCGGTTCTCTGGTGGACTGCCCTGAAATGGCCCAGCGTTGCCACATCCACACCAACACACAAACTGTGCTCGCACACAAGCTCTGGCCCCATTTTTAGTGTTTGCGCTCCATCTCATGCTCTCATTATCCCTGCTTTTATCTATTGTTGAGCCCTCTCACTGAGGCTCCCTGTAACAACCCTGTTTGTTGAAAGCATTTTAGAAATAAACTTGACTGGGCTCAGCTTGGCTCCTGCAGCTACTACGTCTCGCTGGTGTCTCATCTCTACTCTGGTATGCTTCAAATCTGGAAGCACCAAGTTCTAATCTGCATAGATAATCAAGTGATTTAAATTCAGTTAACTGACCATTAGTCCGCGTGGCTGGGCTCAAGAACAACGAGGCCACTGTCCTGAGAGTGACACAGCCAGACAGCCTCAACGCACTGCCCTGCCATGGAAATATGAAATCTGAAGTGTGTTTAATACATTTAGCTCACAGCGCTAAACTGTTCCTTTCATAGTGGTGAACATCTATGTCATATAATTAGACCTGACAGGGTAAGTTAGCACGAGACGCTTTCCAAGAGGAAACAGCTTCCAGTGTACGCTGCATTAAGTAATACAAGGTGGTGCAACACAGGTCTGGGTGTGATATGAATTAAACATGAGGAATGTGTGGTGAGAGGAAAAAGAGATGGTCTGTTCTGCAACTTGAGGGTAGGACCGCTACAGAGAGGCAGGAGGGACCTCTACTGGCTGACTGAGGAAGTGTTTTGTAGTAGACTCCATTATAAAACCATGTATGATTGGCAATGTGTTACTTGTGTTAATGAATTAATAACTGGAAACTAGGACAAAATCATATATCACTTCAGTATTAACATCACATCATCACATGTCTGCGTGAGTAATGGACAGGATATTAAAATTAGACGAATCAGGCATGCCAAGGCTGCTTTCACTCTTTCAGTTCTGGTCTGGTTCAAACTGACACTGACTCTCCACAAACCAACAAGAGTTGTAAGCATGAAGCCATACAGACTGATGGGTAGCTCACTGATTGGACAGTTTTGGCAGCTGTCATCCTGCATCATCAGCTCTACGTGGACCCACCTGGGGAAATCAAATTCTACTGACTGACAGCAGGTCAGGCTGTACGTAACTGAGCCTCATGAGTTTATGCATGTTCTCTGGTGTCACAAAGAGAAGAAATGACTGATTAAGAGCATTACTAGTCCAGACTGCAACTACACCTCAAATGTCCAGAAAGGGTGACAAACAAAAACGTATTAAAAAAATTAGGTACAACACACAATTCATTTTCATTTTACCAGGGAGAATTTGCTTGTTCCCTGTAAAAGCAGGCGGCTAGAAAGGGATCTGCAATGGCATTTACACTAGCTAATAGCACTGAATGTGCATGAATAAAGTTCTAAAGTTGTGTTTTTGTCAAAGTTATACATTTATGTCTTTATAGACTGACAGAACAACAGATGCTGGACAGTTAAAGTTAGAATCTTGAAGATTTTCATTTAAATAGGCCTAAATGTCTGTGACGTCACTATCTTTTACGAGTGAATGAGTTAACACAATGATGACTGAGCCTATGGCCCCTATCACAGTGTTGCAATAGTTAAATATTTGCAGCATTTAAAAAACTGCAAATATTGTATTAAGTTACTGCTAACTCAAACCGAACACTTTCTACTGCTGCAGCTTCATATTAAAAGCATCTGACTGACGAAACATGACTGGACTTTTATTGTGAAGCACTCACAGGCAGTGCTGTGTGTATGTCAGTGAACTTCACTAGCCATCAAAAATGCGTCTACAAAACAAAACAGTCATTTTTGGCATTTTTTGACAGCGTATCAGGTTGTATTAATGGAACAAGAAGGAGCAGCCACAGTGTGCAGTTAGATGAAGAGCAGCAGGCGACAGACTGCAAACCATGTAACAAACTCTGTCTGGTTTCACTGCTTCCTGTTGTCCGCAGACTCTCCGTGTGCAGCACAAAATCACCACAGATCACACACGCTCGCAGAATGATGGAAAAACGTCAGTTGTTGCCTGACTTCCTCATTAGTGCAAGAATACTTTGTTTCACTGCCTGCAGTATTAAACCGCACCAGTAACAGTAACAGACCGAAATCTGGCATTTTTAATGAACTCATTAAAATCAGAAGTGTCATGCTGTGTCAACCTTAATACTGACATACTTTCTGCCCCAAAATGGCCCATGGTAAGTCATGAATTGTTTTCAAATGAACTTTGCTGTATGAATCTGACGAAATTATGCAACTTTAAAAAAAGAATCAAACCACATGCCACAGAACCACTCCCTCTAAATCTCTCTGCTTACGGCCGTCCTTCCCATGCAGCCTTACCCCAGCTGCATGTGTTTACTCTTGTGTTCTCCTCTTAGCCTTAATGGTGAAACACTGTAGGAATTGTGCTCCCTCTGGTTTTCTGCCACAAATCTCTTTTATGTGCCAAACACAGTGTACAATCCTGAAGAGAGATCGGCGCAGGCTGTAACTTTTTAACAGCGATGGAAATGTCAAAATTACTAGTTGTGTCTCAATTCCACGTTATACGATATAAAACAATTAAGTATGTCAACTCCTTGTGTACTCACTGCAAACAGTGTGCTATAAAGATTACTATATGGCATTTGCTGTGTATATTCAGAGTGTACTCTGAAGGTAGCAGCTGTTCACCTACCCAGGCACTTGTAGAGGCCTTGGCTTATCCAGGCCAGGATTGCCAAGGTTATGAGGTCACCAAAACTGGCAGCGATGGGTGTGGCTACGTTGTCCGGGTTGATGCCCGTCTTCTTCGAACCCACAATTACACCAACCATGATAATACCTGAACATGACAAAAGCAGGGTGGAGCACTTGACTAACAGTCAGCACATTACTGCTAACTTGCAGGAATTCTTACACACACAGTCTATCATCAAGAAATATCTGTTTTTTCAATGCAAGTGAGATCAGTTACAGACACTGTTTGTGAAGACGACAGGATTGACGAAGCTTCTCCACAGCAACAGTATTAACAGTTTATTTTAAACCGTGGTACTCAGCTGTGTGTGTGTGTGTGTGTGTGTGTATTTACCCTGCAGCAGGGAGGCTATGAAGGCCGTGGCCACGCTGCTGGAGCACAGCAGCACAGCATGGCTCATCTGGAACTTCCCCTCTGGGATCCAACCAAGAACCACGGCAGCTACGGCAGCCAGGAAACCCACCACAGTGGCCTGAACCTGGGGGAGAGAGGCGGGGGGATTCACCTGCTGTGCTCTTTTACTGATAATAGAACACAAGCACTAGCGTTGCTTTAGGGAGGTAACTGTCCGTAAAAACGTGATACTGTAACTTACATCAGATGCTATTGCGTAACACATCAGACAAACAACGGTAAAACGCTGCAATGTTGCATGTTTTACGATGTGTTTATCAGTGTGTTGGTAGATGATTAGCAGAGCTTGTACTCAGTCTTACTACACAGGCAGGGCTCAATAAAAGAGTCTGAGTTAACGCCCACCTATGTCCAACCAATTACCAGCACTGGTAGTGGCAATGTGTATCAAGAATATAATACACCATGTCACATTTAGAGAATTATATACATTTGATAGTATGTAGGTGGGGCTTTGTGCTGATTAAATATTATTACATTTGTTTATTTGATTCTTCATTATAATATTTAAAATCAGTAAAGGTGCCTCTGAGAACTGCATTCAGCTTGAATTACTTGTGCATATCTGCGTAGAAGCTAATAAAAAAACAAACATTGTGGCCTAATACTGATTCGGTTTTATTGAAAAGTGTCTGTTATGTGTAAGTGGTCAGGTCAAGTGTGTGTGTGTGTGTGATTACCTGCTTCAGTGCCAGGTTGCCTATAATTAGATTCCACTTCTCTATTGGAGAATCCATCTTGCCCACATTGACCTGTGTTGGGAGGGAGGACAGAATAAAGAAAAAGCAAAAGTAATATTCTATGGATTTTCAGTGACTATGCCATGACCTGAAAAGTCTGTAGCCCCACTATACATAGCTCCCCAGTTTTAGAGGACCAAAACTAAGTGGACAAATCATGATGAACTTAGTATTGTGTGTTCATAAAGTTGGGGGCGATATAAGAGACAGATTAAAGAATCGAAGCGGTACAGGCAGAGATATCCTGACTTTCAGGCCCTGCTATGGGTCAAGCTCCCAAAACACTGGATCCTAAAAATGTTTTCTTGAAAGCATCCCCACCCAGTAGAACCGAGCATCTTTCAAGCTCCACAGCCCCAGTATGGAAAGCAAATTTGTCTCCAAGCTCAAGCAGAGGCAGCGTTGTGTTTACACAGGCTGAGCAGTACTTCCTTTGGAAATGAATTCCTCATATTTAATATTTGATGTCAGATTGTTTGCAGTGAATGGCTGTCTGAAGTCTACCAGCAACAGAAAACCTCACCGGTGATGCTCTGTCAGGCCTGTGTTTCTTGCTCGTTTCAAGGATTTTTTGGCGACAGTTTGGTTTTGATAAGTGATAAGTCTGAAATTCATCTGATTTGACCAAATTTGGTGTTATTTTCAAGCAAATATTTTCACTTGAGAAACCAGAAATAGTTCATTTTTGTCAGGTGTGCTACCCAAAAGATTAACTAATTACAGTCTTACAGTCTGACTATACAGGCTGGTGTTGTGGTCAGGGTTAGTAGGCTGTGAAAACATGCTGGAGTGACTCTTTAGTCAACTCACAGATGTTGACTAAAGCTGTTTTGCAGCTTTACCGCATAAATTACATTGAGCTGGAGGTGAGCCACGGTTTTAAATATACATACATATGCCTTTGGACTGGACAGGTTTCATCCCTCCTTAAAAAATCTTTTCCTGTTACACAGCTGATGCCAAAATCAATAGTTAAATCCAAACAAGCTTCATAATCTATAAATACTCTATGCAACATTTTCACTAGTTGAGTAACTGTAAGCAGTCCTGCAACATGTTTCAGTGAGGCACAACCCCCCACACTGTGAATCACTGTCTGTTTCACAGCTGAGCCGGAGGAGAACAACAGTAACACAAAGACAAACAGTTTTTTGGGACGCTGAGGAGTATCGGCTCACACTGAGCTCTGCTGTCCGTGTTGACACAGCACTGTGAATGTGGAGCCTGTATGTGGGGAGCCAGGGGCCAACGAGAAGAGCCAAAAACCAAACAAAGAGACGATTCTGCTCTGTCACTTCTTCAGCTTCTTCGACTTCACTGTGTTTGAGTAGCGGAGACAAACAGAGACCTGCACTGAGGACTCTCTGACAGGTTCTGCTGAATAAGTGCTTCATGCCCTTCTGTACGGGACTGTAAATGCACAGGTTTGTGCAGAGTGGCTTTACAGGAGCTTATGTAGGGCTGCTTGACTATGGCAAAAATCCTAATCAACATTATCTTGGTCAATACTGAAATCACGTTTATTTAACACAATAACTCACTGACTTTGGAAAGATCATGCATAACAGTGGATTTCCTTGAACTTTAAATAAGAAATATCTTATAATAATAATAATAATAATAATAATAATACAAGAAACGCCGGCTTGACAAGGATGTCACGACTTGTCACTTAACCACAATGAGCTGAATTGAACATGCCGCAGCCTGGCTCAGGGTGAGGTTGGACTTTTAGGGAGGGGTAAAAACGCACAGCTGTACAGGAAAGAGGTGCCTGGAATTGTAACACAAAACAAATGACAGCGTCATTGCGTAATGACGCTGTCATTGCGACACAATAATCTTTTTATCTTGATTTTCTTGGTTTTATATTAGTTGGAAGCCAAAATCATAACTGAAAATAAAATTTAATTCATCGGCCAGATGACACTAACAAGCGAACCTGTTCCCTCCTCACTGCTCTTCCCTTTTTACTGCTATTGTTCTGAGACGTCGAGGTGGAGCAATAAATTTGCCATCTGACTGTTAAACCGTCCTGGTTGCAACAGCCCCTCTCACCTCCCTCCACAGGAAATCGCCCCTCACTCTGCTGCATCAGCAAATTCCTCGACTAATTCCTAATCCGCAAAGCTCTAACACCAAAAATCCATTCAAGAGGCTCCGAATTAATTCTTACTTGAAACTCTCCAAAGTGATTAGAACATGAACTTAGAAGGGGACGGTGAGAGCAGAGAGAGCTGGACTGTTTTTCTCCATTTCACCTGACACAGTAGAAGACGTTCAAGATGTAATTACGGCCTGGAGCGGCTGTACAGAACGTGACAGAGATGACCAACGACAACCATACACAGAAAGAGGCTTAGCCTGTGGAGATGAGACACCCCCACAAAAAATTATGTCACGCCACACAAACAAACACACCCGCTCAATAACACCGCACATCTAGACCTTCATCCACAGCAGCTAAAAGGACGTGTCATGAGGCTGACTGGAAACTGTCAGCCAAGAACAAAATAAAAAACTAAGAGGCTTTCTGTCGACTAGGCAGAAGGGAAAAAAAAAAAAGGCAAACAGCAGTCACTGCAGCATAATGCTAGATTCCAGCCGTCTAATTACAACTAGAACAAGTTGTGGCAGAAAATTAAACATGTCATCCAAAGAAAGAAAAACAGACAGACCCCTCGTCAGGAACTGTCGTCTGCGTAGCTCTTTCAAATCAGCTGGCGAATATACGGGGTGTCAGATCCTCCGCAATGTTTGTTATGTCTTAATATATGCATATTTTACTGTCTAAACTTTTTAGTGACAAAAGCTAAATCCATCCCAACTGAGTATAAAAACATTAATTACTTTGTTTCCTCATGTTTCATACTGCTGTGTATGTGCGTGTGTGGACATGTCTTACTCATGTTGTGGGGATAGTCCCCATACCATAAATCATTCAATTTAGGGTGAAGACTTGGGTTAGGGTTCGGTACAGGTACTGTTTAGGGCTAGGGTTAGGGAAAGTCTCCAGGAAAGCGTTCGAGTTAGGGGTTAAGGGGGATGTAAGTCAATGTACCGTCCTCTGAAGTGATGGAATCATGACTGTGTGTGTATGAGTGTGTGTGTTTGGCTCACCGCTGTTGACAGCCTTGAGGCCAGAGTCATCTCCAGGTTGCCTTTGAGGCCGAGCAGAGCAGGAACCAGGATGAAGATCTCTGTGATGTACTGAAATGCCTCCCAGTGCTGTGGACGACACAAGGAAGCCATACGTTGAAAATCATTTTAATATGTCTGACCGTCTAATCACTCAACTTTCACACAGACTCATTTGACATTCAAATTCAGATGCTACGCTGTCGATTAGATAAGGTAAATTCCTCTCTTGCATATGAACTTCTGACCCTGCGGACTAGATCTAACTGTATCATCAGACTGGTTGTCTCTCTTGTAAAAAAATCATGGCAGTAATTCAATAAAGGTCTCAGGGGTTTAAAACTGCAATTTCAAGTGTGCTCACTTTTGGTTTTTACCTCCAAATAAAGTGGTTTAGATAATCTGATAAACTGGCTTGTTTGCAACCCGTCTGAATGTCTGACCGATGGTGTTTTTTGCCATTCAGACTTTGTTCTTGTGATGTTACTGTATTCCCACGTCTCAATGGCCCATGCTATGAAAAAAAACCCCAAGCGTAATAAACTGGACTTAGCCTTTAATGCTTACTGTCTTGAGCTCTCAACTATGCTGGTTGTTGTTTGAATAATAGCTGTATTGTGGCTCAGCTTACCTGCACAATATCCAGCACCATACCAGCTGATACGGTTCCAAATCCAGCGAGCAGGAAAGGCACCAAGATCTGAAGCGCCATGGCCAGCGGCGACTCCTTGGGCATATTTTGCACATCAGATACCAGCCCTTCTTCCTCACCCTCTTCCTCCTCCACATCTGCCTCCTCCCCAGAGAGTCTCCTCTCAGCCAGCATGGGCTCTGTTTCAGAGTAGCCTCCATCTCCGCAGTCAGATAAAGTCACAGAGGACCGAGAGGCCCGATCCAGGAGCCGCCGGCCTTCTGTGTGTGATGCCTCTTGTCTGTAGCCATTCTGGAGCGAGCCGGCCTCTGGCTTAGCTCCGAGGTCCACCATGGCTAGCCGCTCTTCCTGTAGCTTGGTATAACCAGTGGGGACCATGGTCTGGAACAGAGAGGCAATCCGACCAGAGGAAACAGGCTTCAGGGAGAGAGCACTCCACCCGCCACCTGCTCCGCTCATACGCACCGTCAGGCTAGAGCCCAGGGAGTCGCCTATAGCTCCTCCCAGACTCTGGATATTCATGATGTGGTCTACGGCTGCAGTGTCTCATCTCCTGTCATCAAGTCTGAGAACGGTGTACAAATGATAGACAGTCAAACTGGTTTACTCTGGCTCAGGTGCACCATCCATGTTAGACACTGGATACAGGAACTCATCAGCCTGGGGAGAGCACACAAGGAAAAACAACAGAAACAGAATGGCTGCAAGGACAGCAAAACACATCCTGGAGCAATAATCAGCATGATATTACACTAAGCCGGAGCAGCTGAGTCACCTTATGAAGAGGAACTCAGTCAGAAACCAGAGGAGGCTGAAAAAAGGAGCAGCTGTTTTCTAATTAATTACAGACCGGTCTGAGGGATCAATGCAACTTTATCAACATGACTGGTAAGTGTTTGAATCAAAAGTTCCCACATCATTACAGCAGCTACAGGCTTTCTGTTTCTTGAAGATATGGCCATTGACATTTGGTCCTCTGTCACCAGGAGAGTCTTGCTCATGATCACAGCTGAGTGTCGGACACTTAGCTGGCAGCTTCAGGCCATTAGCACAGCACACAACTGCCAACGCTACTCGCCATGTCTCTGGATGTTGAAACCACAGCAGCGCAGATAATGCGACGTTATCATCAGTAACCTTGTGTCAACAAATGTAAAGTGGAGGGACACGATTTTTTTTACGCTGTCTGGTTATCAGAGCGCACAAGCAAAAGCAGCAAATATACGTTTTAAATATGTCATTTCGGTTAGACCACTGTTGCGTGTCTTATGCTGACGATGCAGTCCAGAGACCACAGGCTGTATATCGTTACTTTGCCCACCCTCTATCTCGCACTTCATCAGTCTTCAGGCCTTTCATATTTACTTACCTGTCTCAGTTCACAGCAGTTCTATTTAACGGCTTCGTGTGGCACAAGCTAATGTTTACTGATAACCTCGCTAAATACGAACATTTTGGCTAGTTGTGGACATTTGTTTATGTTAGCTAACACTGTGCTATGTAAGCTAGCTGTGTACGAATCAAAACAGTAGCAGACACGGCTCCCTACTTTCTTATGCGTTAACCGGGAGAATACAGTGTCCAGTGTTAGCTAGCGGATACCAAAAACAAAGACAAACTTAAAACTAAAAACGAATTCTATTCTACTCGTCACCGGATTTAATTTCTTTTCCAGGAGTTACCTTTCTGCTCCGGGGACATTTTATCCAGCAGAAGAGATGCGAGTCTTCTTCCCTGACAATCGGCCAGCCAGAGGACCGCGTCAGAGCAAAAAGTGCCAACAAAGCTCGTCTATGTTGGGAAGATAATCCACCCAGTTTGAAAAACGGTGTACGTAATCTCCACTGCATAGACCGGCAGAGTTTTAAAAAGTTTAAAGACAGTTGCTTGATGCACAAGAAAAACAAAATATGTTTCCTTCAGGTCCTAATACTTTAATAATTTCTGATTGTATTCACTTATTCACTCGGCGGAATGATGCAATTATCTGAAATATTATGTTGTCACTAAATCAAATCACCTCTGTGCTTTCAACAGATAGAGATAAATTCATGATGTACGTGATTTTCATTGAAATCGACTGGATCAATCCTACCTGAAAGGTTTCGCGGTAACGAAAGCAAGTTAGAGTGAGATCTCCCGGTACACTGCGGCCTTTCTGGTCAGAACAAAAAGTGCCAGAGATATTTTGATTGTAGTGCGCAGTCGCAGTGTACACTTTACTATCGTAGCTGTCCTTTAAAATAAATAAATAAATAAAGCTCATAGGTTTATTACATTTACAGATAATTTCAGTGAAAGTGTGGCCTAAACGACGTTTTTTATAATATTTTTGTTTATTATCGTTTTTGTTTCTTGTATACGTGTGGTCGGTGAAATTTTTACAGCCACCTTCACAGTCTGATGTGGTGAATTCTTCCGAACAGTAGAGGGCGCTGTCTAAAGCATGGCTCAAATATTTATATCCTGACCTATCACCCGGATGGCTGGTCTTACTTGTGACACACATGTCGCCGAAAACACATCGTGTTTCGTGTAAAATGGAATTAAACATCAAGAAAACGAGTTCCCAGGCTTTGCTGTCATGTGGCAACGGAGGAGGTTTGTTTTTTTTTAGTTGCGCTTAAAGTGTTGGAAGAAAAATGCCCAGAATAAGAATGTTAAAAGCCGGTGCTCAGCTCCGGCGCACTCAAAAGTTAGCTAGCTCGGTTTCATTCAGCAGTGTTTCAGACATTGTTATGGCTTGCAAAATGTATTGATATAATTTCATACACTGTCCTGTACAGTTAAATGTGATTACTGTTGAAGAAATAAACAAGCCCTTAAATTAGACACAGGACTTGGGAATATGGGAAAAATCAATATCAGGATATTTCTGAGGATATTTTCTGTCATCAACATGACAAATGTTTACAAAATCACACCTAAATTCGTTAAATAATGTTCAAAGCAATGAAATGTGTTCCACTGTTGAGCATTATATGGGAGACAATTCTTTGTGTCAAATCAAATGACAGAATTTGTAGAATGATGCCATGACCAAAACATCACAAATATGATTTAAATTAAATTTCAGTTAACAATAAAGACTTTTCACCCACATCTCATTGGACAGGGTGCTGCTGCAGAGCTCACATTACTTTGCATTTAAAGGAAAACGTCCCTCTTTTACAGTCCACTGTAGAGCTTCAGTGATGAATCAGTAGTTGTAAGCTATTAAACGCCAACTATTGTATTAATTGATTAATCTGTTTGAGTACAATTTTTCAGAAAAAGTTAGAAGTCAGGCACCATAAATGTTATCATTTTCTGCCTCTTCATTCTTCTATTGAAGAGCCAGTAAACATTTGAGGAAGTCCTCTTGGCCTTTATGAAACACTAATCAACATTTCTCTGCATTTTCTGACATTTTATTGACCAAACAGCTAAAAGCTCAATCGACTGTGAAAATAATTGTAAGTCACAGTCCTGGTTCACTGTAGTATGGACCAGGGCTGTCACTCACAAAACTGCTGCTTGTTTGGAAAAGTGTGATAATAAGGACCATTCAGTGACTCTTTAATGTTGGGGCATGTCTTTATTGTGACTTTATTGTGCCTTCTTCAACTTTTTATATCACATTTTCTATCTTGATTGAACCCTATTACAGTCTAGAGACAATCAGATCCTATATAGTAACTCACTGTGAGCTTGTTTGTTGTGCTGCCAGGTCTCAGTGAGAAACTTCTCCTCAAGCCAAAAGCTGGCAGCTCCCTGCAGACAGAGAGAGTCCCGAGAAGCAGCGGTGAGACCAAACATCACTTCCCTGCATGCTCTCTTGCTATTAGTCACAATTTAGTATTTACTTTGACATGATTTTGTCTTAAAAGTAAGAACAAACACCATCTGAGGCAGACGTGTGGTGATGTGTTTTGTTGTGTTGTGTGTCAGTGTTGGAGCGGCTGCAGAGCTTCCTGCCTCAGATGGCCGAGGCCAATGAGAAGTTGAAGCAGCAGATGGAGGAAGCTCCTGCTGGATGCTTTGACATAGAGTGTGTGGAGGAGGCGCAGAAGGTCATAGAGATGGTGAGTGTCAGTCTGCTGGTAAATGGAAGCTTTTCTGACCCCCTCAGCTGAACGAGAAGACTCCAGATGTATATATAAGAAGGCTTCTTGTAGTTGTTTTAACTCTATTTGTTGTATGTTTTGATTGAGTCATGTGATTTCTTCCTCTTGTCCACAGGACGTAGCACTGGTGGAGCTCAGTGGGTCCGACAGCGACACAGAAGATGAAGAGGAGACTTCAGACTCTGAGGGGGAATCAAACTCTGGTGAGGAGAGTGAGATAACAGAGCAAAACCTCAAATTACCTGGAGACAGAGGCAAGAAGAAGGCCAACATCCAGGTTGTCGATCAACAGGGAGAGTAGAAAAGTTGGCCACAGACTTGGCAGTGATTTCAGTTTCTTTACCCTCTGAGGTGATGTGGGTTAAACTGACCAATGGCAAAGCCTCTGCCTCAGGTGTGAAGGGATTTTAACCTACTTCGCAGACCCAGAGTCGGTGAACAGAAAGCTCCTGTGTGGAGACATGCGGATCATCCTCATCCCTATGGGAACAACAGTAAATATTATTTTGAACATTTAAAGGACAGTTGCAAAGTGCCTTCGGAGCCAGAACAGATACTGTGATGATGTCATCCAGTCTGGCAATCACATGACCTTGTGACCTCCCATTGTACACAATGTTACATTGAATTACATGATGTGAATATCCTTGTTTTCATGAGCTGGTACACATTTTTACATCAACTTAGGCTTCGAACTATTAGTGCTTTCATGAGGCATAGTTGTGATTTTCCAGAGGAACAAGGGGCATCAGGAATATGGCAATAAGGATAAAGCCTCGATACACATACAGTACACTGCTACATCCAAATGTGTAATTGCAGGCTCATATGTTAGCTTTCTGATAATCCTGTTAATCCCTTCAGATTGTCATAATAACCATGTTGTCTGGTTCAGCTGGTCCAGAAGTTATGTCCTTTACTCAAAATGTTGCAAACTGTATTTGGATATTTGGTTCTTCTTCTTTTTTTAATGAACTGTGAACCATTTTATCACATATAGGTGTTGATCTCATTTGTATGAAAATTAAATTGTAATGATCATACTAACAGAGATGATTATGCTAACAGCTGATTGCTTCTCATCTGAAATCATAATGTATATCTATGTAACACGTACTGTATGTCAGTGTCTCTCTACTGGTGCCTCTTTATGTTTGGGGCTCGACTTGAAAAGTCACGATCCAGATAACTGAACAAGCTGCAATTTGCAGTTTGGACTAAAGGCCTTGTTGCTCAGGCAGCAGATGTGTTGAAAAAGGTGGCTCAGAAAAGCACTGCTTGTTTTGAAAAGCCTGTCTTGAATGAATTAATTTGCCTGCCAAACTGAACCAGAATCAGTCCGTTTGTAAAGCTGGTTTGGGAAAAATGTGATCAGATTCAGGCCTTGACCACACGTATGTGGATATTTTGCTAAAAAAAACCACTTTCCTCTGCGTTTAGGCTGCTCTTCCACTGCGAACATTTTTCAAAACTCCAGATTCTGTGTGTGAAACAGACCGTTTGGGACACAGTTTCATCACCTCGATTCCCACATGCTCGTTGTTGCTTTGTGCAATGAGCGTCTGAAAACAGCAACAATGCTGGACTACTGGTTAGTGTACATTTAGAAAGTATCCACTTACACATGGTCAAGGCCTGAGTCGAGTCTGATTATTTCAGAACTTTAAAACACAGAAAATGTTCACATATGCAAATCAACACATATTAAACATGGTATGGAGAGTAAAATATTAGAGCAAGATTACACCAAAAACTTTGTGATGCTGTGTAAGATGTAAATAAAAACAGAATATAATGATTTCCAAATCCTTTTCTACCCATGTTCAGTTGAATGAAGAATAAAGACAACAGATTTGATGTTCAAACTGAAACTTTGATTTTTGTAAATATATATATTCTTATTCTGAATTTGATGCAGCAACACGTTTCAGACAAGTTCGGACAGGAGCAACTAAAGACTGGGAATGATGTGGAATGCTCCAAAAACACCTCAAACAGGTTGATTGGCAGCGCCCCTGTTACAATCTATAATGCCAAAAGATTGAGCGAATCTGTAGAGATCTCTGCATGAAAGGGGCACGGCTGAAAACCAACGATGAGTCTCTGTGACCTTCAATCCCTCAGACAGCCCTGCATGAACAACAGACATGGGGTTAAGATGTTTCTCAGCTGCTAAACAGGTCTCCACTCATCAGAACCGACTGTGACACTTTCTGCTTCCTGTATTTTAGTTTGAGCACGTTTCAGCTCATTGATTGCAGACACACACAACTGAGAGCTCGTCACTTGCAGGAAACAGGAAATTAACAGCAGCCAGCAGGACACAAGCTGGTCTTGGGCCCAAGTGCCGCAGGTTCATCCAGTGTTTTGATAAGTTGATCATATCCAGCTTTCCTTCTGTTATTAAACCTACACTTCAGAGGTCATTTTTGAAACCTTATGTTAACCTTCATGTGAATCCTGGAATATTCTGCTCACTGTGCTGCAGCAGTGCATGTGTGCGCGACAGTTTTCTTGTCACAGAAGTCATCCCGTGAGGAATTTCCACGTTTTAAAATATCTAAAACTGAAGTCTTTGCTGCTCGTAGTTATCAGACAACTTTCTTAAACACCACATAAATTGACAAAAGACATTTGAGGGAACCTTGACAAAAAAACTGCATGCATTGCTTGGCACTGCTGGAGCTACACCTGGATATGACTCTCCCCAACTACTGCAACTGTTATGCTACATTTTAGCATTTAGCTGTGCACAATGAGCTCAATATTCCATCTACTGTTAATACATTTGTAGGAACACTCTCCACATGAGGCTCGATGGTGCAGCGTCACTCTGTCCTCCCACTGTGCACGATGTCAGCGAGTAAAATCAGCAGTACGCAGGAAAGTTCAAATCAAAGTTTATTTACCAATGCATGACATTACTGGCTTAAGACATACTGTTTACTGAAGAGGCAGCTCTCACCTTCACCCAGGGAGAGAGAGAGAGAACTAATGTCACAACTTCTTCACATCTGTGATGCATAAAAACATCTAGCTGGTGTGCCTTTGCTGAATATAATACAGTGCTGTGACACATAGTCTTCCTCTGACAAAAATATATCAAAATGTCCTTTTTCCCTCTATTGTTAAAAAATATTTACAAAAAAAAGTCAGATTTTGCATTGAAAGACGTTCCGACGTCTGAGAGCTGAGAGCCAAACGGCCTTTTTAGTGACAAACAACTACGGTGGCCTTACTCTTTTGTGTTTGTTTTCATGGACTTCCTCACGCCGCAGCTCGTGACTGTGACGCTGTGAAGCAGCTAGATCTCAAATATGCCAAGAACTTAGGTGAATAATTAGAATAACCTAAAACATAAAAGTGGCCGAATGTAACTGCACAAGTTTCGAGTCTCTGAAAGATGATCGGCATAGTGTACAGTGACTGAAACCTCCAGCGGTTGAACTCCTCGCTTCGCTTCACTGATGTAGAGGTGTGCTCCAGGGGGAGCCAGCATACTGTGACATCACTGTTGGGTGTGGCTACAGGTGCGGGTGCACACTTCCAGAATGTGACTGGGAAGCGGACTTGAAGACGTCAGCCGGAGCAGGCGGTGAAACGCTGCGGTCGGCCTGGTGCTTAAGCAACTGTGCAACTCTGAGTTGTGTCTATTTTCTAATATGGTACACGACAGCCCAGCAGCTGCCGCAGCGCAGACAAAGAGGTATTAAAGGAAAGGTGAAGGCAGCATCATAAGAGAATGAGAAAGGCATGACATCAGATGATTTTAACATTTTTCACAGAATTGACTGACGTATTTGATGATGACAGGAAATCAGGCTTCAGGTTGAGAGGCGGTGAGCGTGTTTTAACATAAAACACACTTTCGGGAAACTGAAAGCTCGAGTCAGACCCTGCTCGGCTCCCGTCGGGAGTCCAGTCGAGGGTTTCATGTGTGGATATGCAGACGGGTATAAAAGCGGGCGTCCTTTGTTCGTGATGTGAATTTTCACGCAGAAAGTCCAGAAAAGACAGGCACGTTGTCCCCGCTGAGACGGACAACAAAGCTCTCCTCTCATTCATACACACACACTGTCCAGAAACAATGCCAAGTGAAGCTGGATGTCCGACAGGAGCAGACAGACGAGTCTCTTCCTGTTTCGGATGTGGGTCACAGTTCGTTAGGAGGGTCTGTGCCTCAGTACTCCACAGTCACTGCTTTGGTCTTGAGGTATTCCATGAGGGCGTCTTCTCCTGTGGACGAGAGCAAAACAGCGTCAGTCATGTCAGTCACGGACAGCTGCAGGTGGACAAACGGTGAGATACGTGACCATGATCCACATCCAGAATCACCACTCCAATCTCATTCTGACTGTTACCATAACATTATTGTCCCTATGCTCTGATTTGGCTTGTGACCCCAGTGTGCGTCACAGGTTATGGCCTTGTGTAGGCATGAGTTCAGCCAAATTATTATTATTACTAGTAGTAGTAGTAGCGTATTTTTTGTTTAAACATCACATTTTCTTTCCTGTTTGGGAACCACTGGTCTATGCTGTGAAAATCCACTCCTCTCCTCGACGAAGGACCTCAGATGCAGATAAAAGCATCCTCACTAAATCATCATTTCTTTTTGTGTACAAACCGTGTGGAGCTAAAACTGCTCAAATACACAGGCTGAGGCCATTACAATTTCTGGACGTAAATATGAAACCACGGCCCTGAAAAGGTTGAGGAACTACGATTTAGAACACAAAAGTAAAACATGCATTTCCAGACTGACAGAGGGAGCCTTGAGCATTTAAGTCATCCTGTGATGACATCATCAGGGTCATTTTCTCAGACTTTGTAAAGCTCCCCCAGAGGCACAGACCAGCGCAGGGCAGTTTAACTGTTTCAGTTGAGCTGTCTAACGAGTGAACTGCCAAAGACCACGTCACTTCCATGCCACCACTCACCGAGGTCTTTGCCGAAACCGGACTGCTTGAAGCCTCCGAAAGGTGAAGCCACGTCGGTCTTGTTGTAGGTGTTGACGAACACAGTCCCCGCCTCCAGCCGCTCGCTCACGTACATGGCCTTGTTGATGTCGCGGGTGAACACGCCCGAGGCCAGGCCGTACTCCGTGTCGTTGGCCCTCTGCAGCACGCCTTCCACATCGCTGCGGTTTGGAGAGAGAGGTCAGAGGAGGTCAGCGATGCAAACTGCGCAACAGCAACACCTGTAGCAACACCAGCAAGACAACGTACCCGTCTTTGAATTTGGACACCACCATGACGGGGCCGAAGGACTCCTCTTTGGCAATGAACATGTGGTCCTCCACACCAGTGAACACTGTGGGCTCCATGAAAAATCCTGAGGGAAAATCACCATATTGATTATAAGCTAATGCTAACAACAATGCTACAGAGAGACTGAAAACAAGAGAAAGCAGCTCCACTGGGTCACATGCTGAGATGATAAATTACAGAAAATTATTCTATTATAATTGTGCAAAGCTCCTGTCCAACAAAGACAAATCCAGACTCACCAGAATAATACTAATGCATTAACAAGGTTTTACATTATTTTGATAATTAGACTAGCAATTGTGTGTTCGGTGAATCAGCCTTCTCCTTGCTCAGTAGCTTTATTTTTATCTGCATGTTTATTTTATTCTAGTATCTTTTTTTATTTTATTATCTTTATTATCTTTCTTATTGTTTCTAACATGGGGGTCTTGAATTACTAACCGTAGGTTGCAGCCAAGAGGACAATGGAAAAAAACTCCTCACTGTTTTAGTGTCAAAGATCTCGGCCTGAAGTATAAAAATCTATTATTAACAGACTGGAAATTATAGCTATTATTTTATCTTTTACCACCCTAATTTCAGGATTTGAGAAACAAGCTGTCCTCTGTATCACAGCATTCAAAATGACTATTTTCTTTGATTTCTGAATGGTAAAACCAGACACCAAGAAAGAAGCCTTTAAACAAAACCTTGCATTGTGGTAATAAATGTGATTATATTCATGGGAAACTGCAACTTCTTAAAAAAGCACTAAAATGTACTCACAGACAAAATATATAAAAAAACAACTGTAAATCTGATCTGGATTGAAAATGAGTCCTGTCAGCTAACAGACACTGTGCTGCCGGTCGGCAGGCGTAGCAGCCATGTGCCTCAGGAGGATCGGTGCGTGTTCTACCTGGCCTGTCCACCTGTTTGCCTCCGTACACCAGCGTAGCTCCCTCCTTAACTCCGACCTCACAATACTCCAGCAGCTTGTCCATGTGGGCTTTGTGATTCTGCGGGCCGTGGTCTGTGGAGCGATCCAGTGGGTCTCCAATCTTCATCTTCTTGATCTCTTCCACCTTACAGGGAAAGGATGGTGAAACAGAGGCAATATGTTTCATGTTTAATAATGCTGTATTTGTTTTCCAGCTCAGATCAACACTGTTAAGCTGCAGTGAAAGTGTTGAAGCTGTGTTTTTACATCTGGACCCACGCTAGAGTAACTAAAAGTTGGGATATCTCGGCCTCTACTGATCTAATTCTGATGACTGTTTTTTAAATCTGTCTATCATGAACTGTGCAGATGTACCCTTTTAATGTACACTATGTACTATATTATTCTAGAGGAGGGAAGTGTCAGGGCTTTGGCTCACTCACTGTAAATGACCTAAATGGTGACGTTTGTTCAGTTTATTAATGTTTTCTTGTGATCTTTGTTGATTTGTCTCATTTGGCTCAAGTTCTAAAATTGGTGCTTTTATTTTGAAGGCGGAATGCGGTAGGAAGTAGAAAAGACGTATGTGACGGCAAACATGTACAAGTGCTTCTTCCAAATGAGGGAAAACGTCACGCTTTTGTTTACTTAGCACCTGGTTGAAAAGGGCACAAGGTTTGTCTGTGTTTGTGTCATTTGTGTGCAACTTTGAGTCACATTATAATGCCTTTTCTGAGAAGTTGTTTAGAGTTTATATTGAGTAGGCTCCTATGTGTAGGCTAGCTAAATTGCTATATTAGCCATGATACATTGAGATTTGTTATCATTGCTATTCCTTGGTTGAATTTATGCTTGCTTACATCATAGTACTCTATTGGAGATTGTCAGTAATTGTGAAGAACAGGTTAAAAAAGGGTCATTTCATGATTTTACTGAAATAGCAAGGTTAATTCATTTTTTAGATTTCAGCTTTAAATTCAAGTAAAATGCATTTGAATTGTGGTTAAATATTGGAAGATTGTAAGGCTCAAAGGGACAGAAGTAAGACATTTATATTTTTAAATCAGAATGGTAAAGTATTTTCCTGTTGTGTTTATTTACTTCCTAGCTCTTACGGTGTGTTCAGAACAAGTATTGGAGCAACAGTTAAAGATGTTGTGAACCATCAGTTGGAGAGTGAGATCATCATTCAACCAGGGATGCTACACTCACCACTCGGCTGATGAACTCGTCATGAATGGACTCCTCCACAAACAGACGTCCGGCAGCGATGCAGTTCTCACCTTTGTTGAAAAACACAGAGCTCATGCCCTGTGGAGACACAGCAATCACAGCAATCATATAAATCCGTTTACACAGCCACTTTGTGATGCTGCAAATGTTAAAATGATGCTTGTTTACGTTTAAAAATATATTAATTCATTCAAAAACTATTCATTGCATTAAATGATTAACAATTAACTGGGCTAGATCAGATCTGGGTGCATCAGTGTTGTTAAGACTAAATTCCTTCACACTAAAACAAATGTTTGTTAAGGAAAGTTTGATTATGACCAAACTTCCAATAACCAGTAACAGCAGACATGATGTGGTGTTATCTTCATTGATTGATGTGTCAGTTTTTTTATTTATCAACGAGTCTAGCAAGTCAGTCAACGAGTGAAAAAGACAGTCCAAAACCCAAACATATTCTATTTAAATCATATAAGCCAGTTGAAAGATGTACGCATTGACTACACTGACATGGTGTAAAAGCAGCCTGAGTACCCTCCAGCATGCAACAAGTCTAACACAGGTCTCCGCCAGCGTCTCACCATGCGAACAGCCTTGTCCATGTCACAGTCACTGAAGATGATGAGAGGCGACTTCCCGCCCAGCTCCAGAGAAACCTTCTTCAGGTTGCTGACGGCGCAGCTGCAACAGGACATCACAGGAGAAAAAAGGCCATGAAGTTTCACCTGACACTCACATCAACCAACGAGCGGTGAGTTCGTCAGGTCATACCTCTTCATGATCTGTTTGCCGATCGGCGTGGAGCCGGTGAAGCCCAGCTTGCGGATGTCAGGGTGGTCGGACAAACGCTGTCCCACCATGCCGCCTGCAGGAGAGAGGTTAGGAGGGATTATGGATGGACGAGGACGCTTCCTAAGTGAACTGAGTCATAAGGATCACAGTGGCAACCATGCTAGAGCTGGTTGACTTGCTGAACAGCACGTCCTTTTCTGTCTCTGCCAACCCATAATTTGTGTTTATGCAGTCAAAATGATGTTTACAGAAAGGGAAAACAGTGGAAGGTGCACACTGAACACACAGGTGGGCTGTAATAGGCAGGTGTTACTGTATATTTTCTCACTGTCAACAAATCCCATAAGAAGACCAAAACCAACATGTGTTTGTCCATTGGTTCCTACTGAAGATGGAAATCTCACAAATATGTTGCCATTTGAAAAAAGCCTCAGTGGTTTAGTAGCCTTTAGTAGCAGCTGAGCACTGTAGTTTTTAACAAATGTGCATTTGTTGGGGACTATTTTCAGCGGCGCATTAATCCACATTTGGTGCTCTAGTGAGTATTTGGGACAATAGACCTAAATTACAATGTGTGTGTGTTTATGGTAATGAAGGAACACTGATCTGTTTGTTGGACAATAATGGAATAAGATGTATCCGGCTTTAGTACACACACAGTACTGGTCTGAGTCTTTTTGTGGGATTTGTTGACACTACAAACAAATATATCACCAGACTTGTCCTTTAAAATGTGCATTTTAGAATCTTTGAAAAGCTGCAGATCTGCATGGGTGCATGTTGTGTAAATGCATCCTTTTGCAACACTTCCAACCTCAGGCTCAGAACACAAGAGGTTAGGGGATGACTTTTGCAGACTTTTTTTGTAATTTCTGCTTTGTCTTCTAAAATGCTGTTTTGCTTTTCTGGGCATCTGAAAATTATGAAAACCCAACAGACTGTAAAGGGAATATCCCTATTTGACTGAACTGCTCACAAATTCTAGATGCGTATCGATGTTGGAACAGCTGGCCTGTGGTATGATCAGTCAGGCTTTCTTACGCTGTTTCCTTATAATTTGTAATGGATATGTTTCCTTGAACTCACGACATCAAGAGCAGAAGTCACATGTGGTAAGGAAAGGAAAAAGGACTATGTGGATCCTGTATTTGTGTTCATTACCTGAGCCTGGCAAAATGTTCACAACTCCTTTTGGAATGCCAGCTTTCACTGACAGCTCAGCAAACTTCAGTGCCGTCAACGGAGTGACCTGCAAAGACAGGAAATGATGGATGAGACATGAACTACTCTCAGTCCACTTGACTGGCTGGGAAGGATGAAATAAGACATGTATGTAGGTGAATATTCAGCTAAAGCAACATCATTACAATTAGAGTGTGTGGTATGTTGACCTCACCTGTGCGGGTTTAAGAACGAGTGTGTTTCCAGCTGCGAGGCAGGCAGCACTCTTCCACGCCAACATCATGAGAGGGTAGTTCCATGGGATGACTATGGCACACACACTGTCACAGAGAGTACACAGTATAATGGATGAACATACTTACTGGACAAAAACACAAATCAAAACAAAAGCTATGCATATAGACAAGCATCAGCTAATAGGATCGCACAGCTGAATACAATGACGATATTCCTTTACCCCAGAGGCTCTCTCTTCGTGAAGGTCAGATTGCGATTGGGCCGGGCTTGGTTGATGGGGATCGTCTTGCCCTGCAAGAAACAACCGCGCGTGTCTCTGCTGTCATAACCAGTGTTGAACGTTTACAAAACTGCATTTTGCCTGTGCTAGAATTTTAACCTACCTGGATCTTGTCACACCAGCCGGCAAAGTATCGGAACGTCTGGATGGACATGCCTACGTGTGTCTTGAGGGCCAGCGTGTACACGGCTCCCGAGTCGATGGACTCGATGGTAGCCAGCTCCTCCTGGTGTTCCTCCATCAGGTCTGCAAGCCTGGGGGGTCGAGGTCAGACGCAGACCATGTTCATTATACAGGTAATGCTACAGTCCTCTAGCTGTAAAGGCACTTCATAGGACAATCGTTCTCTAATTCTAAATCCAAGTGAAAATGTTAGTTAGAGAAGAAGGAGACTTAAGCAGGAAAGCTAATGTGATATATATTCTATAGCGGACACACACAATTATTTATTTGTATTTATTTATTTATTTATAGCCTTGGGGAATTTGAATGAACCTGAGTGTTTCTTTTCTGCTCGTGTAATCCTGCTCTAGTCCTCTAGGTGGAGCTACTCACTTGTAAAGCAGACTTCCTCTGTCTCGAGGGTTCATCCTGCCCCAGGGTCCATTATCATAAGCCTCTTTGGCAGCTGCCACCGCCCGGTCCACATCCCCCACTGAGGCGTAAGACACCTTACATATCACCTGGTGGAGGACGCAGTGGTCACACACAGTCCGATGATTAATATGAGTGCACCAAACGACCCTTCAAACAAAACCTTCTCTGTGTGTGTGCGTGTGTGGATCCATATGGTGGCATGTTCATGGGACTCACTGATCCATCTGTAGGGTTGATGGTATCGTAGGTCTTCCCGTTTTCTGCATCCTCAAACTTGCCGTTGATGAAACACTGGTATGGCATTTTCACTGTCATGTTGTTCACGTCTTTGGTTGCCTGGGAACGATAAAGACTGTCTTTAAAGGCCCACACTTTAACTCAGCCGGCCTTCACCGACACGATACAAGCAGGAGACTCACATAGTCGATGACCAGCTCCTCCTCCTGGTCCTCTCCTCTCAGTTTGCGGACAAACATTTGGATGAAGTCCTGGAAGGTGGTGGCCATGTACACGTCCTCGGTCTGCAGCTGGACGCCGGCGCACTTCTGCTTCACCTCCTCCACCAGCCTGGACACAGAGAAGACATCAGTGCATGCACTGCCAGTGGCTTCCTCTCAACAGCACCTGCACAGCAGTGTATCCAGACTGTGAAGGGTTCACGGGGTCAGATTTTTTGGTCTGAATTTGCATTATTCACATTCACATCACAAATTCTTCGTCTCATTTCACTGGTTTCTGGTATTTTGATGTGCGCTGTCGGCTCAACAGCCTCGTTAATGAGTGGCTGTCATTGGTACACTGGTGACTCTGTGAAAACCAGGTCTCACACTTGGACGCAATATTTTCATTTAAAAATCTTGTATCCTTTCAGCTGGAGAAATGCTTTCCAGATGAGGTTAAGAAAATAAACAGAAGCACTGTTTTTGCTCACAATGGGGCCTCTTGATAAGTAGCTTTGGTACTAGTTGTACTGAACAATATTTGGCGACGTACAGTGAGAAATGGTTGCCCTCTTGCTGTATTTGTGGCAAAACAATCAAAGCATGAAGCATTTTATTTCAGATAACATAACTGCAAATAGACAAGGGAAGGATGCTAATCATAAAAGTATCAAACGCGTGTGTGAAAATAAAAAAAATCATTTCTAAATCACTGGATGTTCTTGAGACTTAAGGGCCAAATTTTGAGATTTCTGATGCTTCAGCTCTAAAAGATGCAAATTGTTTGTTTGTACAAAACTTATTTCCAACTTTCTGGTGAATCATATCTGACCAATCGCTGCTCCGGCCTCCTCCCTCACCTGACCACATCCATGGAGGCTGCTCCGGACTTGAAGAAGTCTGTGCTGTCCTCAATGGCTGGGACGTTACTGAGGATGCCCTTCCAGATGTTCTGTGGTTTAAAAATACATATCATTCACGATCAGTATTCAACGCTTCCTTTCTGACTAACACAGGGAAATGAAGTCGTCTACTTGCCCTGATCTCCCCTGCCATCTTCTTCTCATCATCAGTCAGCTCAACGCTGGAGCTTTCCCCAGAGGAGAAGTATTTAGAAGCGGGGATCATCTTCCCGTCTTCAAACTGCAGGTTCTTCACCAGCAGCTGTGGAGCAAACACAGGGTGGAGAGAGTCAAGTGACAAGCAGCCGTAAATCCTACTGTTCCTGGAGTGCGGCGGCATGACAGCAGACAGCGGCGTGAGCGTTGCCACACTCGCCCGGTTCTACTTTTGTTTGCTCTGAATATTTGTTTTGTAGTACAACAAACTGCAGAAACACTCACAGGCTTCCCGTCGGTTCCATACAGGACGAGGCCGTTCTTGGTGACCAGGCCGGGCTGGGACGCCCCCTCTACCTCCAGGGGCTGACCGGCTGGAACCGATCCCCCCAACATGGATGAGCCATACAGGGTCACAGACTGAGAAAAAAACACACACAGAGGAACATTAAAAACAGATGTGTTGTGTGTCTCTTAAACTTTCATTAAACTGAAGTGGTCACATTTAAAATGAACCAAGTTAACACATTTTTGTAATGTCATATTGCATTCTTCATTGTGTGTGGGACTGTCCTCACATAGCTGCAGGCTCAGGCCTATTTGCTGAGGATTAAAGGTGGTTCAATAGTTTGGGAAAATGGGCTTTCTGGCCAAGAGTTGGAGAAAATCAATACCACTCTCATGTCTGTACACTGAATGATAAGTTCCCGCCGGGCTAACTGCCAACAGGTAGCCCAGATCCATCTAAAGGTAACAAAATCCACCTAAAAGCACCTCTAAAGCTTATATATAATATCTTGCTTGTCACAAAATCAAAGTGTAAAAGTATCAGTTTTATACTTTGGCTGTTGTACAGCTACAGAGCTGTGGCTCTGAAGGACAATCTTTCTTATCACATTAGCTGTGGGACTTGGACAACATTGGGGCACAGAGGAGACCCAAAGACTGACTTCTGGGATGAGGGTTCAGCCAGGAAAGAGGACCTATCAGATCTATAGAACTGCTGTATCCAGTGTAAGTTTTTAGCAAAACAACAGGAGAATTTTATGTATTTGTTTTTCTCTTATTCCGTAATAAAGTAATATTATCAAACCTTTGATTTATTAAAACTTAAATATTAAAGTTTTGATTTGATTAATATTAATCTAATCATCTTTTCAAGTCCTTCACATGTCAATGCAATGAAAAGTCAGCTATATTTTATTATTGACTCAAAAATAGAAGGAAAAGATGACAAAATCCACACTGTGAAACTGCAACATGTCTAAGCCTGTATTTCAAGATTCCTCCAGGACTTGCAGACACCACGTTTAAGTTACTCAATATCTGTCTCATGGCAAAATATCAGGATCTATACCAGCCATCAGAACCAGTCTGACTTTACAATAGACACCTAGTGTGTGTATTTTCTCGTGTGTTCCAGGAAACGCACCTGACCATCAATGACGGTCCAGGCACCGGGGACTTTATCATGGCCACGGATCCAGTTGTGGATGGCTTCAGCTGGCTGGGCCAGGTTGACCTGAGGGACAGAGAGACACCGGAGTCAACATGCTGTAAGGTCAAGTTCATTTTCAGACCAGGTCTCCTAAATTTCTGAGAATGAGAAGGAAGCCCAACAGCTGGCTGCTGCTTGCTGAGCGACACGTGGAAAAGCCATGCTGGAAACCAACCCTCTGCACTAAGAATAGCACATTCACAAATGCTGCCAGCAACGTGGCTGCAAGCGACAAATCAGAAAGCAGCTATCCTCGGCCCCACCTCTGGCTCCCCCCCCGGAAGATAAACATCGGCCAGTCCCTCAATCTTACATATTTGGCGCTGAGCAGCATGTTGAGCTAACGGTAAATTTCCATGCTGTTGCACTGAGCAGCTGTCCAGCAGCTGAAGGCAGCAGAGCACATGCTGTCTCTTCTTCTTCTGGGGAGAAATGTGGCATCTTGAGCGTCAGCACCATCGTGTTGGAGTGATGTAAATAATGAGTGAATCAGTGTTCGATGTCAGGGTTTTAAACATCTTGTGTTTAGAGTAATTCGAGTCACCTCACCCACCATCTGCTCTAGTAGATATTAAGAATTATGAATGGCACTTTTCCCGTGGGATGGACCTCCAAATGCTGCGTACTGCAAAGCTGCTGCTCTTATCCCCTTTTAGCTTGAACACAAACCCTTCATAAATTCAGGAAATGTGTTCAAACCCATGCGCACAACCTCCTTCCCGCTGCCCCGTCCCTGTGGTTACCCCACTTCCACTGACACTCCCGCCCCCACCTAACAGCTCCGGCAGATCGTTGCTACAGCGTCTTATCTTTCTCCACGACTGTCTTCACCAGATGCATTTCAGCCATGCTAATGCCTACATACCACATCTGATGGTCATCCAGAGTTCACAGAACAATAGTTTTAGACTCACTCCTGATTAGTAGAATGAAGTTTCTGTACACATAACCTGCTAAAAGTAGATTTTTAATGTTAAGCGACTCTTTAAAACAATGCATCAAGTGGGAATAAAACTGACTGAAATACCTGCAGTATTACTGTGAAATTCCATTGTTACAAAGGACAGTGCCTTATGATGAGGTAAAAATTCAGCAGCCACCTTAAGGCCCTTATATTGTAGTTTAAATTGTGCTGTGGTGGTGCATATTACAAAGCAAAATTTCAACCAGTCAAATCACCACAAAATAATAGACAGCCTAGGGCCTTTAGGGTCCCTGACGGTCTGGGGCCCTGAGGCTCTTTGCTCAGCTTAAATGAATGAATCATGAATAATCATGCCACATGACGCGGTATGTGAGTGACAGCTCTCACCTTGGCGTTGGATTTCTTCTGAATGCCCTCATAGCTCGCTCCTTCCTCTGTCTGGGGAACTCGTGGGGCCTTTCCATCAGCGATGAGCTGCACCGACTCCACCTGCGCCAGGAAACAGCATGAGTGAGACACTTTGGTCTGCAGTGCCGCATGTTTTTTTATGTGATCAAAAGGAGCAGTTCAACCAGTAATATGAAATTCCAGGTGGTTACCATCGCCTTGATGCCCTCTGGGAAGAGGAAGCGGTTGTAGATTGTGTCCACGGTGTCGTTGGGTTCGACAGCACACTCCCTCTGCAGCAGGATAGGTCCAGTGTCCAGTCCATCATCAGCCCAGAACACTGTGAAGCCAGCTTTCTTATCACCGTGGATCAGGGTCCTGGACACACACACACAGACAGGAAAAAACAGCACACACACCCACATGAAGTGATGCCATAACACTTGTATTTTTACAGCCGATAGGGGACATAAAGTAGACCGTAAACCTGAGCAAATGGAGCAGACTCAGATAAAGAAAAGATAAAAGGTGATTGCACCTGGAGAGAATGAGACCGAGGCAATCAGACTGTGAAACAATCATGCTGTCGACCATCGGGTCTCACTGGGAAATTAAATTCTGGCAAGCAATCTTAGAATATATTAGTTCGATTGGATTCATATCATAGATGCCAGGAGTTCCAAGTCAAATCAAGAATCAGAACTATTTGTCAAAACACAAATGTGAGCATCTTAAAGCGGAGCTTTGACAAGCCACAACTAAATCGACATTGTGAATTTGAATTACCACAGGTCAAAATGACCTTGTGAGGTGTAGCTGGGCTCTCGCCAGCCTCAATGAACAGTATGTGCTAAAAAGGAAGAAGATCACATTCACTCTCATGTTTGTCAGTTAAATATGAAGCTATTAAGTGCATTATGCAAAATCATTTCTTGGCGAACCGTTGCAGTTCAGGGCATTTCTGAACTTTGAACAGAGCTAAGCTAGCTGTTTCCCTCTCAGGCTGTACAAGCTACGCACTTCCTGGTTGTAGCTTCATTCATACAGGACAAACATGAGAGTGTTAGACAAACATCTGCATATTTCCCAAAGTGTCAAACTATTCCTTCTGACTTAAAAAGACTTCTTTAGCAGCTGGTAGTAGTGTCACCACTACCAAAGAGCCAGATTTACTGTGGGCGTAAATGGGGCATAAATGGTGACACAGGTTCAAACCTAAAAGTCACCGTCTTGGAAGAAAATATAGTCCAGGTTGTGTTTTTACAGTTAAAAACAAACGGAAGCCATTCATTCACTGATAAGAGGAGCAAATAGATAGTAAGGGTGGAGAACAGACTGGCAGGAGTTTCACAGATAAGAAAACCAGCTTGCTAGGAGGTTGAGGTCAACCAGAACTGGTTTAGACCTCCTGTTAGCAGCTAAACCTGCTCCACCTCTGGTCCGACCTGGAAAACAGGCAGGACTTGGGCCTGTGAGCTGTATGCTTTTACCCCTTTAGCTGAAGCACAGCCAGCTACTAACTGGTACAGCTAGCTAGCTTGTAAAACTCTTGCTTACCAGCTGCCACTGTAGCCACAAGTACAGTTCCTGGATAACTTTACTTATGAAGAGCCATAAAGTGAACACATTTACTCAGAGTAGCTTGTTACCGTTAGCGAGCTAACACAATATAACATTAGCCATCACAGGCTAACGGTCATACCGGATCATGTCAGGCTGTAACAACAAGACCCCTGAGTGAACTTAGCAAAGATATGTTTCAGTGCTTATGAATCGAACTTTTCATTTGTATGAGAAAGAATGTCTTTTTTTTTCCTTCAAAAGTTAGTTTTAATGCTCTCTGGTACTGGTACTGTGTTGCATTGTGGGAAATGTAGGATCCAGCTTTTTTGAGGTCTGATCCATACTAGAGACCAAAAGTAAGAAAATATCAGCTTCTGCAGCCTCAATTTGGACCATTCTTTTTAAAATTAGAATAATCTGCCTCAGCTTTTTAGAAGATCAACACTACTTCACTTTCACATATTGGATTTCGACAAAGTGTGTGTACTGCAACAATGTACACACTGTATATTTCTCCACAGGTAAATGATGTTTCAAGCACCACATCATGTTGTGCTGCTGAACATATTTTTGGATATTTGAGGTCACATGACCCATCTGAAAAGTAAATTTAAGGATTTAAGGATCCAGCACCTGTGAGGATGTGGCATGCGTGTTGTTCATTTTTTGAATCCCTGAGTCACTCATGTTTTCTGCTGGACAGATGTGTGCTGTATTGTCATGTAGTAAACAGAATTTATCCCCTGGCTGCTTCCCACTCAGGACCCACCAATGTATGATGTCAGAATATCCAGTCTGGCATCAAGACATTTTATCGAGCACACATCACACCTGCACCACACCTGTTTCTACTCCCTAACTCGTCACCACACCAACCCAAGATGCGATCTTCAACATCCTACTGAAAGCGGAGACAGATTTAAAGAGAGAGAGCGACTGCTCTTCCTCACCAGTTGATGGCCGAGGCTCCTCTGTGCAGCGGCAGGATGGAGGGGTGGTAGATGATGGATCCGTGCTGGGGGTGATCGATGATGTTCATGGGGATGAACTGGGAGCAGAAGGGCATGACGTTGAGCTCGGCGCCCACCGCCTTGTAGGCATCCACCACCTCCGGGATGGGCTTCCCCTTGACCCGCCACCGCGGGAACTTGAACACCGGCGTCCCATCCTTCTCTGCCGCCACCGCTGAAAGAGGAGAGGAGTGTTTACTAATAAAGCCCAGGCTCTTCATCATCGCATTTCATCATCTTTATATAGCTGTTCAAACTTGCAGTGCATTTGCAAGCAAGGGCCTTTTCTGAGACTGCATGGCTGTCTATGAGGGTGTTCCAAGTTATGAGATTTGACAATCAGTAACTGTCAGTAACTTTTCAACTTTGTAGCTTGTGAATGCCATGTTTTTCGACTAGTTTTCTATTGTCCCTTTCTTGCATCCTTAAAGTGGAACAACCGTGACCGTGACAACAAACAATAGTAATAAATTCTTCTCTGTGAGGAGCCCTTCAGACCGGGAATCACAACGTCAACATCAGTCAGATGAGCTTTAATTCCAGTCAGAGAACCAGTTCTACCTGCTGTACCTGCATAGACATGTGTCTTCAGTCTAACAGCTGGTCTGATGTGCTACAATATGCCACTGAAGTCACAGGAAACAATCAGTGTCCCCACCAGCTCTCACACCCAGAGATACACATCAGCTAGAAAATGCAAACTCGGGCTGGTCTACATCTGAGGAATGAGGTTAGGCTGGCATAAGACATGCCCTAAATGCAATAACAATGCAATAAAATATGGTTGGCTTTTTAACTATTTACAATATGATCAGAATTGCAGTTTGTAACAGCAAACTGTCTTCAAAGGAACTTCATTAAGATCTCATCAATACTGGTTTAATTCTGATGTCATGTCAGTCTTACTTGGGTGGAGGCTATCAATGGACAGTTTGCAAAGAAAAAAAATCAACATTTTGTGTGAATCAAAAAACAGACCTTATTGTGCAAGCACTCTACATAGTCCCAGACTACAAGGTGAGGATTTCTGTATTGATGACTGTACTGCAGGTATGTGTAATAACAGTAAATGTGCATTTTGAATATCATAGTATCTTTGCTGTATTGACCACCTCCACTTGTTGAAGGGCCGAAAAAAAAATCCAAACTAAATATGTGAGCGACTGGAAATAATAAGAGAGCAAAGAGTTGAGTATTGGCTGCAAAGCCTCAGAGGAAAGGAGGATGACAGGCAGAGGTCAGGTGGCAGCTGATACTCATGGTGTTCCTGGAAAGATTGCATCACACCAAAGACTTGTCACCTCAGAGCTGCCGGGCCACACGGGGCCTCTTCCCACACAGACAATGGAGCCACTATCCCGCAGCTAACGCAGGATAAAGGCCGGTCATTGTCCAGGAGCGCTGCAGGCTCAACACGCATCTACCTCAGCCACAGCACAGGCCTCTGTTGACCCAGAGAAGTCCTGGGACATCGGATCATCAGAGACCGTTGTTGTCAAACCCAATTCAATTGTAGAAAATGCAGCAGTTGTCTGTTTACTTTGTATCCCAGTACTGAAGCACAAAAATGATTGTGTTCACTACCTTAAGGGGCCATTTTCAGGAAGTAGACAGAGCCACCCTAACACAGTGGATCTAACTGTCAAGGTACTGTGCTTCACAGCGACATTTGAAACTGTCACTTAAACAATAAGCACGCTTTCTTTTTAGAGAAACTTGTAGATCTAACTCATTATAAACTAATGTGTTACCCTCCATCACTACTTTCAAGTAGAGTTGTGACGACCACTCATCCTGCAGGGTTAGTGATGTTGACAGTGAGGGGGGAGCAAACGCGTGATGGACTCAGACAGGACATCAAGAAAAGGCTGTGCATCCTGTTAGGCTGCAGCTTGTTCTGCTGTTTTCCAAGCATGTGGAACTCTGCTGGCTCTAGGGTGACATTTATGCCTTTATACTCATAAAAGCTGTATTTTTATGTTGTTTCCTGCAGTCACTTTGGACAACACACCCTTTTTACAGAAAGACGGAGGTTTGGATTTTGAGGATCGAGTGACACCAACTGAGGCAAACTGAAGGAGTAAACAACTCCAGAGATCAAACCAACACACATTGTGAATGCATAAATACATGATAACCCTTCAGCAATACCAGCTCAACAAAGCACCAGGAAGAGTCTGGCTGTGCACAAATCAGAGAGAAAGAGTGAACCAACAGGTAAGAGAGAATGGGATGAACTCACCCAGGGGGTCGGCCTTGCCGTCCTTGTCGGGGACTGTGAACACACCCACCACCTTGTGACCCTGCTTCCTCAGGTTGCTGTACACCTCCTGGCCGAACAGGCTCTGGCCAATTATGGCCAGTTTAAGCTTATTCTGGTAATAATGCTGTAACGAGAGCAAACACAAAGACAGCTTTACCCATCTGCAGTATGTCTCATTCAAACAACACTGCTTCGCGGTGTTTGCACAGTACACAATGATTTTCAACACCCTCTATTGACCTCATGTTGGTTCCATTGATATTATGCAAGTCACAGTGGCAGAGCCAATGCAGAGGCGGTCCAAACAGCAGGCAACTGCAGCACTCTGCCTTTAGCACCAGGAGCCAGAGGGGCCCACAAAACACAGCTCTTGATGGGCCGCTCCAGCACGACCGTGACGTTTTTTGAAATAGAATGGTCAAAACTGATGCAGCTGAGGCTGAGAAATCCTGAATTTACTCTCATATATGGGTCAAGTCCCAAAGTCCCAGTGACCTCTTCACACCTGGTAAACACCCAGGTCTTTGAGACTTCATACTTATTGTCAGATAACCCTGATGACATAACTCTGACCTCATCAGGGTTATTTACTTGGACTTGACAGAAAGCATGATTCAACTGTTGAACAGGTTGAGTGGTGCTCCTTCATGAGTACATGTCACGCCTCCACTACTTCACCGACAGATGATCGAAGGAACCATCATCATCTAAGGTTGCTGCAAACAATGACAGTATCAGCTGGCTGTCTTTTTTTTTTTTTTTTTTTTTAGCAATTACTTGATTTGGTTTACAAAAACAAATGATGTGTCTTCAGATTGCACTTTTGATCAGATGACATTTCAACATCCACCCAGACCTGAGGGCTGAACCCTCAGCATCACTTCCAGGCATCAGCACCGCTTGGTGTGCATTCTTTCTCTACTAAATCTCCTGTCACTACCCTTGAACAAGGCACTGGCTTGGAGCTAAAGCTGGTCCCTGGGTGCTGCACAGCGGCTGCCCACTGTTCCTAACACTGAGGACGGCAGACAAAATCTCACATCTGATAGACAACATCAATTAATTGATTTGTTTTGCACTTAGTGAAACCGTACGGTTGTTCTTATTTAATGTCAGAGATGTATAAAACGTATGCGTGTATAAAGAGCATGAGCTGAGAGGAGCTAGGGGTGAGATTCAGGGGGCCCCCCACTTGCCTTTACCGGGGCGCCCCCTCACTAAATCCACCCCTGGCCCAATGGTTACTTAATGTTAAAAGCCATCTCTGAGAAAAGCTATTGGCTGCCAGGGAGCACAGCCCTCATCCACAGAGTGAGGAGTTCCTGGCTGGAGCGGCACACGTGTGAGGGACTGAGGTTTCAGGTTTCCCATGCACAAATGAGCGGTGCTGTCAAGTGCATGGGGCACCCTCTCTGGCTGTTACACTACAGTCTGCAACGTGCTCCATGATGCATTCAAAGCCATTCATTCTAAGCGACCACTCACAGTGAGGTAGCTGGCACATTGGGGAAATGACATGAAAAACATCCCCGATAACGGTGCATACCCGGGCGGACTGTCCGTATGTAGATCTCCTCCGGCTTAATGCAGGCCAGCAGGATCGGAAGTAAGCCGCTGTGGATCTACAGTGTGAAGCTCATAGGCTGATGCAACTCCTCCACATCTTATACAGTAAAGGCCAGTTCAGTCAGAGCGTACAGGGAGAGGGAGGGGGGGCAGAGGAGAGCGTACAGTAACGTGGCAAACCGGCCTGATACCCCATCATTTGCTCTGCCGACAATGCAGCAGCAGAGGGACTTGTGAGGACCTGGACGTGAACTATCACTCACTGATCCGCAATCAGAGCCGAGCCTGGCTCAGTCCTCTTCATGTCACCACGACCCGACATGCGATCAGTATTTACCAGCGTGATTTATTCATAATGTTAGTCAATGCAACATAAGTATGAAAAACACTGTTCTTTCTCTGGTGCAGCAAAAGCGGCGTTACTCACGGACGAGGTGGAGAATTTCCTTAAGACTTGGCTCGCCGTCCACAACATAATGGCGGTGTTTATGTGAATAAAGATGTATCAAAAGGAAGAATTAATCCAAGTGCTGCAGAATTTGTCCGACCCCGCTGCTGAGGTAAGTGCGCTGCTGTCCACACACACCTGCCTCTGTGCGTGCGTGTGTGTGAGTGTGTGAGTCAGAGGAGCGGCCGTGGTATGGGCTCATCACAGCCAGCTTATACTCGACAGCAGCGGAGTACGTGCTGCTTGGTACTGTACGTGCGCGCTCACGCGGCGCTTACTATTTCGTCGACTGCGCGGGCACGCTTGGGAGTTGATAAAAATTCGCACTGTGTTTGTTGTAGGCGAATTCACCGTAGTGTACGTCTAATATATGTCACTGTAGAAATTAAAAATAAAATAACACTAAAAGCATTTTAAAAGAGGCATTTGGTTAAATATATACATTATTCAGAAAGCCAACTACAAGAAACATGTCTTTCAGTGGTGCTAGTTGTACTTAAGACAGCAGCTAATTTGAGTTTTAATGTTAACGATTCGATAACCTCAGGGAGTGGTTAGTTCAGTGTTATTAAGCTAACGTTATCCTAATTGAATAATGTCAGCCTATCTGTTGTGACGTTATCTAAAAGTGTGGGCAGCTGGCTAGCTAGTCTATAAACACATTTTTAAGTGCTTATTTTGGCATTTTTCAAACATAAAACTACAGGTTGATAATGTTGATATGATTTGCAACTTCTAACGCAAGACAGCAACTTCTTAAGCAAGACCACTTTTATTAAAAAAATAATTGCTAATATTCCTAATGTTTCTAGCAAACACTTAGCAAGGTGGTAGCCTATTTGGTAGCAAAGTTGCTAGCATGCCAGTGAGGCTAATATGAGTAGAGTCAACATAGTGATACAGGGATATTTTGTAATTTGATGATGTATTTGGATTTTTTACTCTAAACTCAAACATAAATCAACATATATATTGTTTCACTACACATTTCTCTGCTGCTTCTCACTCCAATAAATAGCGTTAAATTAGCCTGTAACCTTTGTGTAGCTGTTTGATGGCCAGTGCCAAAGACCAAAGGCCATGTGGGTATAAACCATGAATCAGTCAATGTACAAAATTGAACTATAAATCACTTTTTAATGTGCTGGCACTGTACCAGCCTTTACTTTCTAATATTAAAGGGCAAAGGCTGACTTGGCCTCAGATATCATAGAGGCATTAAATTAGCCACAGCTTTTTAAGACACACAGCCCCTTTCTGCACCACCAACAGCAGTTTGTTCACAGTATCATAGCTATTTCTAATTTCGTTTAAGATTAATAAAACATTACTTATTTATATATTTGTGTATTTTTGTGCTGGTTCTCACTCTGTAGTCCAACAAAAGGTGTAAAATTAACTTGTAACCTTTCTGTAGCTGTTTGATAACCAGTGGCCTGTAACAGTAAAACTAGCAGGGTAGTATTTAAATCAGCCACAGATAATACACACTGCACAATGTTTAACCACAGAGAGCTTTTAAGGGTGCTGCCACTCTTCTACTTATTATTTTGCAATTCCAAAGGTCCAAGGTCTGCACCAATACTTTTTTTCACTTTAAAGATAAACCTCTATTTTTATTCCCGTTTCACTACACTTGCATAGCACCAGATCTTTGCAGCATTCACCTGCTGTACGTCTGGCCAGATTCCCACGCAGAACAAGCTCTGCTCAAACACACATCTGGCACCGTCCACACTCAACTGCCCTGCACAGGTTCCTGTGGAGCAAAGGTTCCACCAGTCAGCTCACAAGCTGCAGGGAGGCAGGGCAGTGACACACCCACCCACACACACACACTTCATGCCACCTGCAAAGTGCACTCAGCCTTAACCAGTCTGTCTCATTCAGTCTGGACTGGACTCCGTAGACCTGATTAACTTCCTGGCAAGTGCTGTTGCATTTATTCCACCCACTGGATGACCCATAATGTGATGTGACTATTCAGATATGAAATTATAATGGACCTGTCCTGTTGCAACACTGTTTTGCTGATATCACTGATAGCTACAAATCAAAGGTCTTAACTTTTGCTAGAAGTGTGGTCCCAAATGTTATATACCTAATCAAGGTTAGTCCCCAAAAAAGACTATACCTCATTTTGAAGGCAAGAAACACCACACAATAAAAGATATATGAATCAATGCACAGTATCCAGAACTGATACCTTGTATTTGAGACACCACAAAGGATCCAAAGAGAAACAGGGGAGCAGCTGTGATTTATTTGTGAATAGCATCAACAACATCAAAAAGAAGACTAACGGTAAGAGCACTGGTGGTGGATGTTGCTCAGGGGGAGTTTTCCATCACAGGGATCAAGCCGCCGTCCTTTGCATCAGACAACAACGTTCGAACAAACTGCTTTGGCACGTCGGCCGATTCCCTTCGAACACCGCAGCTGTGATTAAAAAGTGCTGGTTTCTCTCGCTTCGTTCCCTGGCTGAGAGTGTGTGGTTTATGGGTAACTGTCAAACAAAATCATCAACAAGTCATGCTCCTGGGTAAGAAGCAGTCCTGGAAGGCAGACAGGGAACAACGCTCTGTAAAATAAGTTACTTTGTGTCACCACAGGAAACACAGTGGGTGAAATCACTAGTGGCCGACTTTTTCCCCAGACAAGGTGCCAGTGCTGGAGATTTCAAAAACTAAACCATCAATCAATAATCTACTGGAGAGAATAATCACAGATGTGTTGTTGAGATTTGTCAAAGATTCATCATGATTGTATTTTAGCTGTAGCTGTCATCATGTCTTGAGGTTGCTCCTGTATCTGGTACCCTGGTCTCTCGAATTGGTGAAAGTCTGTTCGGGTTGTGCATGGCTCAGCACTGGCACTCTGCTGTTCAAAAGCCTTAACCGGTGCATATCAAAGGAGGGCAGGGGGGTCAGGCACGTTTCCCCAGGACATATGACCCATGCTAGTGTTACACACTCTACAACAAGTTACAGTTGACAAACAACAAGACGTCCTCCCTTTTCACATCCCAGCCTCTGCAAGAGCACTGAGGGCCGTGACGAGGTTACAGGAAGCGGATTCCTGCTCCAAACTGGACACCATCACATATCCTATGACAGGAGAGAAGGATTACTGTCAGACAATTCTGAATATTACACAGCGATATATGTAGCATTTCAAGTTTTGGCCACCATTGGTGTAATGTTTTTTATGAGCATGCATGCTGGTGGTATGACTGATGATGACGTTTCTGCCAACATGGCCGGGAACTAATTTCATTTAAACTGTTGGATGCATGCTGACAACATCTGAAAATTGGTTTCGCCCTCATCAGTTAAAAAAAACATCGGTGAGCCTTCCTCCTGCATATCCAGAAGTAGAAGTGAACAGCAGCGTACCTGTCTCCGCTCTGAACTCCCATGGGCACACAGTAGTTGAGCTCCAGTCTGGCGATGTTGCCGAGCCGCAGCACGATGCCCGCGCCGTACGACCAGCGAATACACTCAGCTAGCTTCTGAAGGTGCGCCCGAGGACCATCGCCTGTACACGTAACACTCAACATTACAATCCATCTGAGACACTGAAAGCTTTCCTAATACAGGCTCCTCACTGAGTCTGTGATGTAACATTTCAAGACTTTTTGTGCAGCTATGAATTCCCTGTTGTTTCATGACTTTCCTGAAGAATTTCTTAAATTCTGTGGTGTCATTATAAGCCAAATATTGTCAACTTTCCACAACTAATTCCTTTACATTAGGGGTTTTTGTCATTTCTATTTGATGGCTCAGAACTCCACCCACCATAGTTGAGGTTGCAGAGGTTGCCTGCATTGAGGAAGAAGTGCGTTCTGAAAAGGTCTCCAAAGCCGCCCTTGCCTGGTCTGAAGGGCAGTGGAGTGTAGAGGTGCAGTCCACCTGCCCAGTACGCCTCCCCACCCAGATAGTCACCTGGAACACACAGAGCATTAAACCAAGACACGCTGCTGTGCTACCTGACATAATGGGACACACACAAATCTGTTCTGTGGTAGGCAATTTCAGTTTTTACCTTCACTCTGTGGCCCGATGCTGTACATCCCAAAACCTCGCACACTGGTGGGACCTCCAAGGTAGAACCTGGACAAAACACATAAGTGTCATTGAACCATCAGCTCAGGATGCACTGTTGTCTCAAAATCACAAATCCACCATTTGAAAACAGTGAGCTTATTAAGAGCACACAGTTAAAGCCAGAATAATACTTAAAAAAGCAAATAACACGTAGAGCTTCTTAATGATAACCTCATGACCATTAACAAGCAGCTGGGTGTGACTATGTGTCAGAGCCAGGTGACAGCTCATGGATAACCAGATGTACCTGTCAGCGATGCAGGACGGCTGTCCTCCCAAGGGATAAAGCATCCCACCCCACAGAGAAGCAGACAGGACCTGACAGGACACAAGATCATGTCTTTATATACACAAAACTTATTCTGTCAAACTCCTCTGCTCCTCTTTAATAATGTACTGCTGCTTTATCGCCCCCTGGTGGTTCTTTAATACAACTAAAATTACAAGCGCACCACACAAACAGTTAATTCTACAGTCACTTGTTTTTGATAATGAAACTTGATAGGAGGCTTGAAGCATTACAATAAAGGTCCATGGGGCCTGTTCATGCATTGTCTAAGAACAAACAATGCACCAAAACAAAACCCTAACATGTTTTAGAAGCAAACCCTGTTGAAAACGAACAAATAGACTAATTTCTGTCTTACTGAGTCCCAAAAGAGCCGTCTGTTGAGCTGCAGCTCAAAATCCTCTTTCAAGAAGCTGGCGTCTCCTCCTGTGTACCCAGCCAGTTCCTGCAGGGCAAACGCACACCTCAATAAAATCTTCATTATCTTATCTTTGTTGGAAAAAACAGGAAGAATACAGCTGGCTGTTTCAACACACTAACGGATAATGTCTTTGTCGGTCGAGAAAACAACATAAAAGTACAAAAATGTCCTACTATATATGATACATAGTATATATATTATGTTATATGGACACAAAGGGTACACTCACCTGGTTGATCCGCAGTAAGGCACCTCTGCTGGGGAAAATGGCAGAATTCCTCGAATCAACTGACACGGTGTGCTGCAAACAAACAAAACAGGAGTTCTACTGAACTGATGCTGTGGACAAAAGGGTCTCTAACAAACATTTCTGAAAAATTCTATACATCAAAAACAAGTATGCAAAAGAAAATTATATTTGACAACAGACTAAATTATGTGAAACATAAAAACATCAGAAATGTCAGAAGCACTAGGAGGTAAGAAAAAGGCTCCGGGCGAGACCGAGAGGGCAGATTTCAGCGAGTGTCCGCTCTCCTCTCGCACGGCGAACGACGCACTGCGTGCCAGGCAGCCCAGCTCCCTCCAGACACCCTCCCACTTCAACGTGTGGTTGGTCATTCCGAGAGGAAACTGCAGGAGCACAGGAAGGTGGAGGATTTCAGCCAGCACACTGTACAAATACAGTGAGGTCAAGAAGCTCTGACATGTTCATGTCGTGCAATACAGATTGCTTTTAACATTTATTTCGAATGGCCTTAGATTTTGTACACACACACATATAGTATGGTGGTTTCAGATTTTTGCTGGTCGCTCACTCTCTATGTAGTTAAAAATCTCTCTCTCTCTCACACACACACACACACACCCTCTTACATTGACTTCTGCAGACATGCCTCTGTCGGTCTCCTTCAAGGAGCTCCATGGGAACTGGCCGGTGACTTTGTACATGTTGAGGGTGAGGCTGAAACACAGGACACCAGGTCTGAAAAGACAGAACTCAAAACCGCTTGTCTTGGTGGTTCGTTCAAGCTCACACTGGCATGCAAGATTTGAGAGAGATTTGAGAGGGTCGTAATGTCTGCGCTTTCTTGAACGCACCGTCAAAAGACTATTCAGAACATTCCCTTTAAGATACAGCAGAAAACAGATAAAGTGTGACAGGCAGGCTTCCAAAAAATTACTATTCAAGCAGTATCAGGAGAAGCTGAGAAGTTCAGATTTGGTTCACTGAACCCTGCCAATGCCTAACACTGGACTGCAGCAGCCGGTCTTGCCCGACAGAAAGGCAGTGAGACAGGTGGGTTTACGATCTACGACACTGACATACTTGCGTTCGAAATGTCCGGGCTGGGGCTTGAAGAAGGACAGGCCATATGACGTCTCCTTGGTTCCATAGGAGAACTGGAAGGTGAGTTTCTCAGCTCGGCCCAACATGTTAGGCAGCTTCAGACCCAGCACCTGGAAGACATGACGCACACAGTTAGCTCTATAATCCTTGAGGCTCACAGTGCCACATGTGTCATCAGTCCTAATTAGCCAGTTATTAACAACTCACCGCGGTGACACCTGTGATTTTCTGCTGTGACAAGTCAAAATGTCTCCTAAGATTCAGCAAGTATTCTGCTATAGCAAAGATCACCAATTAACAAAACTGTTGCTTTTTCATTTTCTGTCCAATCAAATAACATCTGTCTCGTTGCTATAGTTCCAGCAGTCTAATCTCAGCTCAACTGGACTCTACTCGCCTCCGTCGAGGTTCCAAGTGAGCTGAGTCAAAACTAAACGGCGGAGCGAAAACACTGCAGGCCACTAATTGGTCAGACAGAATTGTCACTTTCGCGACACAGACATCCTGCACACCAGCCGCAATTTTTATATACTTGACCCAGATTTTAATAAACAGCAGATCAAAAACATGCTGTGGCAAACTGTGCAGACGTTCCTCTGTTTGGCTGCAGATGAAAGGATCTCAAACTGAAAAGATGTTCCTGTGTGTTTGTGTCACGCTGATGATGATATCACGGCAGTTTCACTCGGTGTCGCTATGACGATCAGCTAAATCATCCCAGCTACACTGAGGGCGTACCAGCTGCAGTGGAAAACAGAGCCGAGAAAAGGACCTGGTACCAAAAGTGAGTCACGTTGAGCCGAGCTGTAGCATCCAGGATACACAGAACAAAGAGTCCTGATTTAAAACAGTGATCAAAATACCCACTGGCACAATTTAAATTTTAACAGACACCTGGCAGCCAATCAGAAAGTGTGTTCCATGGCTGTGGTTAGGATTTTGTCAATGCTTGAGAAACCTCAACTAAACAAAAGAGCTCAGAGAGCATGTCCATAATACAGAGAGTACATGAATAATATAGATAGATGGATAGATAGATACTTTATTCATCTCCAAAGAGAAATTTGCAGTAATATGTAAGTGTTTCTCTCACCATGCTTCCTTCATTGTTGCCAACCATGGTGTTGTAGCTTCCTGTCAACCTCTTTACCTCCGTCACCTCAAAGGTGACATCCAGACCGTTAGGCAAAGCGTCTGTACCTGAAGAGGGACAACCAATGACGGCGAAGAACGTTTGTTTCCGCATATTCACATCAGCTGAGCACAAAGCCATTAAATCCAATAGAAAAACACAGAGCGGTCACACTTCAAAGGATGCATGAAAGAGTACAAATAGTGATCCTGGGCACTGAAGGCCGGTGAATCTAAACATCCAACTACTTAAAAGTGGAAATGTTAAATGTTCACTATAAAAGAATTCTGGGAAAAGTTCTTTCTTAAACATTTTGGTTTTGGGGAACAGAACGTGATGCTTTTTTGGAAATGCGTTACCTTCAGACGTATCGATGAGAACCTCCACCTCTTTGAAGATCCCCAGGCGGAGCAGCCTCTGTCTGGCGATGTGAGCTTTTTTCATCACCTGTAACCAACACAGAGCTCTGAACTTAGCAACCCTCGTTAACCGCACTCTTCATCACTTTCCAAAACTTTTTAAAACCTGAAGGTGACCACTTCAGGGCGCTATCATGCCAATACATACATCAATCAGGTTTTTGGCGTGGAAAACATCAGAGATCTCATAGCCGAGCAGATCCTCTTTAGTTCTTCCAAGACCCTGGATGTTGACATGTTGGACGACCACCTGTAATCAAACAGATTTTACTTGACATCTGCTGGTCTTTTTCCAAGCAAAAGCTCTGAGAGCATTGTTAAGTATTTCATACAGATTTAAGTTATAATGTCTATGCACTTTTAGATTAAATGGTACTGTGGTTAGCTACAGTGATACTAGTTCTACTGCTCCTCACATCTTTGTTTTCAAGAATCTCCTGTTTGGCGTCCTGCTCCAGTTCTGGGGTCTCCATCAGGTCATCAGGGTTGACGCCCAAGTCCCGACCATGCATCGGGAGGGGATCCAGACTCTGCAGCAACGATAAAGGACAACGGTTTAAAATGACCCCGCCTGGAGGATCTAAAGCAAAGACATAACAACTCTGTAATAAAGCCTGGTTAGTCGTTGAGTCTGTGTGCACCGAGGAGTCGAGTCATTTCTGAGTTTGGATTTTGGTTTGTTCCTGAGTGAAACTGTTAAGTGAGGTAGCAACAACATTTTAAAATGAATCCTGAAGGAAACAGTATGTATCATAGCTTTGAAGGGCAGCTACAGCAGTAAAGGCAATGGGTGGAGCTTTGAACAGAACACTGTGATGTCCTACGACCAGTGAAAGTCACAGCACATAGAGAGAGTTGACTAGTTCATTAACTCAGTCCAGTATGTGATGAATAAGGATAGGAGACTGTATATTTTCTGGGATTGTTGGTTATGTAAGGTAGCGACACAGGTAAATATTTCGAGTCTAAGTCTATTACAGAAGAGTGAAATAACTGTCTTATAGTATTAAGTGTTACATTGTTTTGGATTAACGTTTATACAATGGCTTCTTGTAATGTCCTCCTCTATAAAAACTGTCTAAATGCACCATAAGTCCGCTAAAATATTTAAAAATACTGGCAGCCTTACGGCCATTTAAATGAACTAAAGCCAGGTTTACATGGTTTCGGCGCCCACACGTCGCCAGAATACACTCAGGTTCAGCCGTCACTTCTCTCTATCGTTCGGGGTGTAACAGTACATCGAGTACAAATGCTGGGCAGTCTGCAGCCTTCAGCACTGGCTGAACAGGGAGGTCATGGTGAAAAATACACAGAAAGGCCAGCTGTCAACAAGAAAATTCATTTTACCTTAGCATGGACAGTCCCCATGGTAACTACCCGCTCCTAAAAGCCTCTTCAGTCGGGGTTAACTGCCCTTATACAGGAGAAATCTGATAAATGACAGCGTCTACTTTCTCCAGTACCAATCCCCCTTCAAGGGAGACGCCATGACAGTTGGTAAGGTCTCGTGCTATGTTCAAGTACTCCTCGTAATGTAAATGAACTTCAATAAGGTCTTCCATTTCCCCCATCTCGTTGTTTATAAATCAGTATGCATTTTTACAGTTTACGTGTAAAATCTACTACACAGACATACATAAATAAAATCTCTCGAGCGTCTAAAAAAATTAGCTGAAAACTATGAAAAATATAGTGTTTATTTTATGTTACAGTTATAACGTACAAGCACCGCTCCTGTGAAGTAGCTCCACTGTGATGATGCTACAAACAAATTCAGCGGCCACAATGTGGTAAATGTTACTATCGTAGTAAATGAACGGCGCCAGACAGCAAACGAAAAGTTACTCTAAGTCTAAGATTACGGTGTGATGGTAAAACATTTCTTGCTCTTAAAGGCATCATCATGTCTTCTCTCTGATTGGATAGAAACGAGTACGCGTTGAAGTGCGCGGAGCGGAGCTAAAGTCACGTTGGATGAGTTTGTCCAGTAGATGGCGCTGTTGGTCCTCTATTCACCGATTCACCCCCACGGCTAAGATAATAAGAGTGGAAACGGGCAGCATGTGGACTAGACACCCGAAAATTGTACCTCAGTTGGAACATGTTTGTTGGGTTCCCAGCCAGAAAGGGGCCCTGTCTGGAAGTGTGCTCGGTTGATGTAGCCTCTGAATCATATCACCAATAAAGCTATAGCTAAACTTAGACACAGGTTATTGATACATTAAATCAAATAGGGGAAGTAGTGGGGAGCTTTACATCTGTGACTGTTTTAGATATAATGGTCCAACATAATGGTTCCCAATATTTTTCCTTAATCATTGAGTAAGCCATCAACCAGTTTACTCAATAACTGACTTATTTTAAGGATACTAGATATTAAATTCAATGCATAACAATAACAGCATGGAACAACTGATAATTTGTACAATTCAATCTTTAACAGTGAACACAACAACTGCAGGATGTTTGTTAAAAATGAGGGATCTGGATGAATTTTGAGCAGATTATTTCCTTCATTTTGACAAATTCACTATTTGCAGGATGAGACTGACCAGCAGCAAGTGAATGCTCTCTGAATATAGTTTTCCATGTCTTGATTATGCTCTCATCCTGTGAGACTGTTTTTAGTTTATATTTTAAATAATAATCTGAACTTTTAAAATGACAATTCAATTTAGCTCTCTTCTCAGAAGCAATGAAATGCTATGATGCAGACCTACTGTAGGTTCAAAAAAAATTCTTACACCTCTGAAATCAAGGAGGCCCTATGACCCCCTGTGATGCTTTGGCGACCCCTGGTGGGGGTCAGGATCTCCTGGTTGGGATCCAGTGGTCTGGCCACAATATTCATGAATACACAGTGACACACACATTCCCACAAAATAAAGCCCCACAAAGCAGCTGGTACTCCCACGCTGGAATACTGCCCTGCCCGAGGTTTGTGTGTCAGCTAGTGACTGATCATTTAATTATTTCACATTGTGCACAATGCTTTACTGTGCTTTGATACAGTAAGGGATATACTGTATATTAGATAGAAAAACTGATGTTTTCCCTGAGCAACGAGGGGCCAGAGAGCAGCAGAAACGTTTCACCTTCAGTGCAAATGATGAACGCGCTGTCGTATCTGGATGTGGAGACATGTGTGGACAGAGAGACAGTAGATGAATGAATGCGTCCACCTGATCCGTTTCAATGACTCTGTTGGTGAGCCATTCTGGACCCTTGATGTCAAACCACTAGGTGTCAGTATTTCTTAATCCTTACACATGTTGTCTCATGATGCAGAAAACTGTGCCTCTAAATACTGAAGAAGAGCAACTGAGTGTATTCAAGCCGTCATAGACTGCCTGAGCCTGTGCACGCAGTAACGCCTAAGAGGTTCTCAAACACAGTTACAGGCACAGTTAGTTTAACCAGCAGTGCCATGAGTCTGTGCGGATCATGACAGAGCAATCTGCTCAACAAAATCCACCAAGACTCGTTTAAATCAGTGATTCGCGACTTTTGAATGATTCTGGTGACCCCACATGAGCAGTGAGCGGTCTCACCAAGTTAAGCAGGCTAGCCTTTTTCTCTCTGGTAGTTATGTTTGAGGATTTCTGTGGAGTATTTCACAGGGGAAAAAAGCAGAAGTGAGAGAAAAGTCAGAAAAAAACACATTTGATTCACTTTGTCTTGTATTTTGTTTTTACCAGCTGGCAATCTGGTGACCCCTCAGATAAATCTTTAGGTATTTTGGAGCCCTGTTCCCGTGGTTGGGGACCAGGGCTATAAATTCTATTTGGGGTTCATTATAACGGTTTTATTTATTTACCATTTCATCTGGGATCTGGGACTTTTAGGTTTGGGGAACCCTGAACATCTCCATCATGACGCTGCTCATCCCATCATTTAACTCTCTCTCTCTCTCTCTCTCTCTCTCTCTCTCTCTCTCTGTCTCTCTCTCCCCTCTACCGGCACAAACAAGCCAATCAGATGGCTCGGATTGCCTCCACTCTCTCTCCTGCTGTTCCCTTTCTCTCTCTCTCTCTCTCTCTTTCTCTCTCTCTCTCCCCCCGCCGCTGCCAGTCCACCAAAAGCGGTCCTCCTCCTCTCCTATCAGAGACACACGCACACACACACACACAGACGCGCACACGTATACACACACATATACACACGCACACACAGTCCAAACCCCCAGAAAAGCCCTGCTGAATCCTCACACCGTCTGTCAGCATGGGGAGCGCTTGTTTTTCCCGGGACGTTTGTTTGTTTATCCTCCTCATAAATACTTGCAGGGTGATGGGGAATGTCGGACTCGCAGGTAAGAGCTCCCCTTTCCTCTCTGTCTTGCTTTCATGTCAGGCATTGACTGCACTTTTTGGTGGCTTCGGTCTTCCCGGCGTGAAAAGGGAAAAAAAATGATGGAAACATGAGTGAAAATCGGCTGGGGACATCCTGACGATATCACTGGAGATTTCAGGCCATTTTAAACTTGTCATCCAGTAACACATGCGCAGTGGAAGTTCCTATAATAATATTACAGCGTACTTTATTGCTTTTATATCCACTGTGTGATTAGAGGAGCAGCGTAATGATGCAGAAATGCACTTAGTGGCACCGGAGACGCACATTTGCGCACCGTTTTCTCCACGGTTGGAGCTGTCATAAATCACACATATTTGCGCGTTGAGTTTGGTCACTTCGTGAATCATGTTTGACTTATTAAATGCCAGAGCCTTAGCAGAAACTGCTTTACATCCCAGCTTTTTCCCGAGAGGTATTTGTGATGCGCAAATGATCTCCAGCCGGTTAACCAGCGTGCCAGACTTCACTGGAACTTCTGTTTCCTGCGCGCAAAGGTCAATTTCAATCGGAAACCGCAGCTTGATCTCTGGGTTAAGCACTCATTTGCTTTGATTTTGGAGTGAGAGAGCTGCCTGTTGGAATATTTCACCGTCTGCAAATGGTGCAAATGATTTACCGAAGGGGGTTTTAGAAGCTGTCCGCTGAGCCGCTAGAGAGCACCTTGGCTCCGGCTTTGGTGGCCTGTCCGGAGCTGGAGGAGGAGGAGGAGGAGGGAGGTGGAGGCTGTGTGTGTGTGTGTGTGTGTGTGTGTGTATGTAAATGTGGGTTTAGGGGGGGTGGTGGCGGCAGGAGGGCCGTCAAAGTCCCAGGAGGAGCAGGCAGGCAGGCAGGCAGGCAGGCAGCAGGGGCCCAGTATCGACCGGCCAGCAGCACATTGTTCAGCCTCCCTCTGCTGTGAATGGGTGAGGAGTCAATATTGAGACAGTGAGCCACCACGCAGGCAAGGCTTTGTGACCAGCAGGAGCAGAGAGGCTGAAAAGAGGAGGATCTGAAGTGAAAGTGTCCCCTCAGTCCGGATTCACATCAAACACCCGAACTTGTTGCTGCTTTTCCTCTCTCTCTGTCTCCCTCTCGGCTTTGGCTCCAATAAAACTGCAATAAAACTTCTTTAAGAGAAAAAATATTTATTGTAAATTCCCTTTTATCGTTTATTTATTGCCTCTATAAGGCAGAGCCTGGCGGGGGGCCAGGCAGAGAGCAGGGGAGCAGGGGCTGAACCACATCAGCTTCCAGCCGGGTTGCCTAACTGACACACAGGCTATTTATACTCAGCTGGAGGCAGAGGAGCTCTGTGGTGATGCAAAGCTCTGCTGAGCGGTAGCCATGCATCTCTGTGCTGGTCTCGGGGTCCCCCCTCCCTCTCTCTGCGTGTGTTTGTAATGAGCGTGCCCTCTGCTCTGGGGCTCGGGCTCTTCTATCAATAACCGGATCAATGCGGGAGCTGTTTAACCTTCTGTTCTCTGTATGTTCTCTGGGGCTGGACCTTGACTTTAGAGCTCTCTCTCACTGTCACAGCGCTTTAGAATTTATCGGACCCGTTTGGGAAGGACGTCCTACATTTTCAGACTGCACACCCCAGGTGTGCCCCAGCTACAAGCCCAAGCTGAAATAACCCTGATGACATCATCAGGGTCATTTTCAGCTTCTACATAAACGAATATGAAGGCTGATTTACTGACTTTCATGTGCAGTCAGTGGCCTTTTAAAACAACGCAGAGTCTACTTGTGACCCATTTGTCACTGGGTTATGACCATTTTCATTTTTTTCATGTTTTATTTGAAAATTTAAAAGGTCTGAAGAGGTCAAACAATTCAGTGATTCATAAGAGGAAAAAGCAAAATCTTTTAATTTTGTGTCAGATAAATGATTTTTCCATTTTCCTATCCTTGTTATCCTCCTGTCACCAGTCAGATTTATCTTTAACCTTTTGGGAGGTCCACACCCCAGGTTAGGAGCCGCTGGTGTAGGGTCACTATACTTTCATTAGTGTCACTGTGTATGTCGATGGAGGATGAAGCATCCGTCATTTCGTCCTCCTGTAGGTGTAAAACAAGCTAAATGAAACAGAAGCAGTAAGTAAGTCGTGCAGACCTGTTATCTGCCGCGTTCTGTCATTTGAACTGCTTGTAATGTGACATCGAAACAACAGCTCAGCTCCACTCAGGGTGTGCGCTGCTCAGTGCCAATCCAGTACCAGGATTTTCTTTTTCCTTAATTTAAACTTCATTGTGTAGAACTCACTGGGTTCAGGGACATGGCTGATGGAGGGGCAGAAGGTCAGCACGGGCACCGAACGCTGCTCTCTTCGTCTTACCCAACACCGGGGTTGCTGAATCCACAGGGACTAATAACTAACTAAGTCTAATTGGGTATTGATTTGTGATTTTTGTGCAGATGCAGACGAGTGCGCCGAGGGTTCGGACGACTGCCACATCGACGCCCTCTGCCAGAACACGCCCAAATCCTACAACTGCATCTGCAAGCCGGGCTACAAGGGAGACGGCAAGCAGTGCGAGGGTGAGTGGCCTCTGGACACCGTCATACGTCTTCACTCACTTCCTGTTGTGTCTGGCCTCATTAACTCTTACCCTTGTTAACACATCCACAAATTAAAGATTCGTATTGGAGCAGTGTGTAAACTGCAGGTTGACCGTGCTGCCTAAAAAAAAGTGTTTGCTGGATTGTGTAACGGTGTCTGAAGCCTCTTTCCGGTGAAGGAAAACTTAGCAAAATCGACTGATCTGACAGTTAAGTTGTGCAGTGATTGACAGGATGCAGAGGTGTTTTTGTCACGTGCACAACAGAATGCATCTCCATGAATGGCCGCCTGCATTTCATTGAGGCGTGAACCTCAGTCCGTCTCAAACACATCGAGACATAATCTGGATGGATCTGGGTGCAAGAACTGGGCCTGTGATGTAACGGCCGCTTAGACAGCTGTTTCACAACCCCCACACGCACACGCACCCCCCTCGCCACCACCACCGCCCCCCCACAGGTTCTCCTAATTAACGGGGAGGAAGTGGACTGAGCGAGGGTGTTAGGGTGAGACGGGGGCAGCACCTGGCTGTGCGTTCACACCTCCACTCACTTCTGCCTCAAAGCACACCACAGCTGGAGCGCCGTCCACTGCACAGATACGCGATCCCTCTCTCTGTGTGTTACGCTCACACATGTATTTACACACACACACACACACACACACACACACACACACACACACAGTGTAATCCTCTAATCTTTCCCCATGTACTGTGCACTCCACTGTTCATAACAAGACAGATTGCCTTTATATAAATGATGCTATGCTCCTTTCGCACATTTGAAACCTCGATGACATTAAAGGATAATTTCCTACAACTTGGCTCTTATTTTTGGAGCTTTGTCCATCAGCTACTATAACATTCTGCTCACTAAATGAATTGCTGAGATTTGGGAACACAAAGACGAGGAGTCAGACAATCGTACAGGTTTTAAACAGTTTAACTAGTTTATCAAGTTCTAATAAACTGGAATTAAGCTTGTAGCCAAACTCACTTCATTTCCCTTCGTCTTTCCCATTATACGCACATTTGGAGTTGACAAAACAATCCCACCTCAGGGTCCATTTAGTGGTTGTTCTGGAGCTTTTGGTCGTATCGTTTGCTTGTCATCACTGGTTGGATGCAGAGGTGTCATGTAAAAGTTCAAAATTCCAAGTTTTCCAAGCACCCTTAAGGAATTCTCATCCATGTTTTGGAATATATGCCTCAATGACAGCTTGTATGCAGTTATTTCCTACATTTCCCAGAATGCCCTTAGCTACTCCCCGGAGAACTTGGCCGAGCTTGTTCTGCTCCAGCTGCGGTGAATATGGAATTAGCTGTCTGACTGATGTGTTCTGCTCTCAAACCTTCTGCGTTGGGTGAATTTTTCCTGTAATCCAGGAATAACTGACACTGTTTGGTCATCTGCGTGTGTTCAAACTCACACACATACACACATATACATTGTACAGTACAGGTGTATTAGTATATTTTGCAATATATAATTACCTTACCGCTCCCTTAAGCTAATGCATGAGGCTCTTTAATTTCAGGTACTTATGTACAATTTCCAGTGAGAAATGGCAGATCCATCCAAAGCCACTGAGTGCATTGATCATAGGACCTGACAAAATTTTCATCCAACACCCGTTAGCATGTTTTAACAATTCAATCTGTGTTGCATTAAAACCGTGGTTTTGTTCTCACCAGTCCCAGTGCAAAACTATCCACCACTTTATCAAAACCCAGGGCTCTAAACCAGAGAGTTAGCTCTGCACTCTGACTCAAAACCAAAATTTCCAAGTTCTGTTCCAGGAGTAAGAAAATCTCATGCAAAACCATCACCTTTAATGACCGCCATTTCCCATAAGCCCTCAGACCACTGCGGGGGTGCTGTTATTGTCTGTAATAAGAGCAATGAGGACTGAATGTTCTTAGACAGTTTACTTAAGAAAAGAGCATTAGTGGATTTTACAGATACAGACGAAACCATCGCTAAGGCTTCAGCTTGTAATAGCAGCTGCTGTTGTGGACAGGAAACTGCAGGAACTCACTTCGTTTTTGGAAAGAAGCGCTGAATGACGGATTGCGTTGGGCTGCAGAAGCCGGCGGAGGAGAGGTTAGCCCAGACGTGACGTCTGTACGGTGGCGTGTTGATCTCATTTTCGGTCGAACTGACCCTTTAAATGTGCAGGATTGATGACTGTGTCGGTCTGTCGTCAGCTGTGTCGTCTTTTCTGTTTGCCGTATAGCACATGATGTATGACGCACACGCGGCCCGAAGGAGGCTCCTGCGTCCTCTGAGAGGAGACAGCAGAGGGTCTGGGCTTTTCAGGAATATGAACTTCCTCCCATAAAGCTGCTCTCTGAACAGACCTGTCCTGCCAACCACTTTTTATTACATCACTTCACCCAGGCCAGCATCTGAATCATTGTGTGTGTGTGTGTGTGTAAGTGTATGTATCTCAGAGTGTGTGTGAGAGCTATACTCCCCTTGAATGTCAACTTTTATTACATCACCATTCTGCATCCGGCATTTGAATGCATCTGTGTGTGTGTGTGTGTGTGTGTGTGTGAAACATGCCTCACAACACACTCTCCCCCCTTTGCCTCCCGACTGTACGCCGAAGTCTATTGAACTTCCCCCAGCGATGAGGCAACAGCTAACGACAGGGACGTCAAATGAAGACAGATGGCGGACGGGAGTTGACCTCTGACCCCTGTGATTAGATATGGGCGCTCTAATTGGCTGGCTGTGTTTTCCATCAACAGGCATTACGGGCCACTTTGCCAGCCAGCGCCATTAGCGGCTCTGCTATTCCTGGAAGCACCTGGAAGCAGCAGAGCGGCTGTGCTGGCTCCCCCCATCCCTCAGGTCCTCTCCGCGTCTTTATTATCAGCGTCGTTCCGTATCAGCGAAGCCTCACTCAACAGTGTAGCAAAACATACCGAGGAAGATGAGAAGCTGGATAAAACTGAGGGTCTGTCAGCGACATTTTAGTCCACTGGCTCAGAAACGTACGATCCGTCCACGCTGTTATCTCATTCATCATCTTATCAGGCTTTTCTGTCCGAGGCAGCGGGTTTTATTCACAGACCTCCAGATGCACTCTTCATCCTCCATATCCTTGGATGCAGCGTACTATTTTCATTGTGACACTCGAACGTTCTAACATCTAGGCTCCTCTGTGTTGTTTGGCAGGAAAACCAGCAGCAGTATGTGCAAAGTCAACAGTAACAAAACTGAAAAAGGGGGAGCTAATTAAAAAGAATGAACTGTGCGGGCTGTCCCAGCTTCCAAACTAATCATGTAAAACGTCTCTCCTACTCCATCAAAGTATATATGTTTGTCTCTGAAGTGGTTTATTTAATCATTTCAGGGTGCGTGCAACATAACAACTAGCCCGAGCAGCTGCATATAAGATGCAAGCAGCATGTTGGGGATGTATCTAAAGGTTTCTGTGTGTGTCTGGGTGTGTGTACAGTATGGATGTATTTATATTCCTAAAGCATGGACAGCACGTCGTGGAAACAAATATCCCCTGTGGGCTTCTACTCAGCTGTGAGTTATATCAGTGTAATATCACAGAGACTGTCAGTCTGTACATCCATCCAGAGGCTCACGGTACAGGTGGAATATCAATGACGCAGGATCACCACACCAACTGCACCGACAAACTGCTGCTGTTATCAGCTGCTCCCGCCTGAACTACAGCCCCAAACCTTAAAGACTGAAGTCTGTTTTGTCACTGACTGTTTAAACAATAATTACGGTTGCCCCAACGTTGGTCCTCAACATCAAGGTCAGATTTCATGATTTTTCCATTTCCGTTGGAAATAATGAGAGATTCATAAAGTCAGTCCATCATATGTCAGGACAGGACTCAGATCAGGACTCAGACGCAGAGATTTCACACACAGATCTTTATTCAGGCAACCAAGTAACCTCTTAGCTTAGTGCCAAACAAACAGGCTATGAAACATACGCTAGAATGAGTACAGGAAATCACTAACAATATATAAATATGCACGAGAATAAACAAGATAGCAGAAAATGCTCTAAATGAGGCTAAGAAACAAATCTCTACGGCTATGAAATTAGAAAACAAAAACGCTCCCAAAGGAGGAAGAAAACAATGATTAACTGAGCAACAAAATGAATCGAATTAGCAAAACTACCAAAACAAAATACACTCCTAAAAACCTGGAGGAACAAGACTCTAACTAACAGAACAATCAAACAGAAAATCACTCTTAATCGAGGAAAACAATTCGGCTAAGTTATGAATAAGAAAAGGAAAACAGAAAAAATTTAACACGTGGAGGGTAATCAGGAACAGGTGGAGACAACAGGTGATCGGGGCGGACACACAGGACACATGAGAAAGGGCAAGTGCTCTGAAACAAGAGGAGAGTTAGACCTTCAAAATAAAACAGGAAATGACAAGACAAAACCCCAAGACAAGACAGACCTCACCACGGTGTGACAATATCGTCAGTTCCATTTTCAGTCTTCTGTTAATTTCAGTCTTCAGTTATGGCTTCCATCAATAAAAGTCCATTTTATTCTGTGAGCTTTGCTGACTGTAAATGAATGACAGCAAGCAGGTTCAGTTGAATGTTCATCTAAAGTGAGGACATCCAGAAGGACAGGAGTTTAGGGTCAGGTTCCTTTTCTTAAGTGCTGCTGTTGGTTCAGACCTGTGTGTGAACTGTTTTGATGGGTGTGCAATGCAGGTTGTATTTTCAATGCAGAGACGAAGCATCATATCTGAATATCTTTGTTAGTGGGGGTATCCGTCAGTATCAGTCAGCGAGACAAGGTGTTGCAATTCTGGAAAGTGATCGTGGCGTGGTATGTTTCTATAGGATGTTTTATTGGCAACCTGGCAAAGGCTGATCCAAATTAGACCTTTTTACAAGATTGGACTGCATTTGGACTCCTGCTGCATCCTCGCTGTGGTCTCATTGAAGTGAATGAGGAAACTGCCTGTTTGTCACATGTTTGTCTGAATAAGGCCTTAATACAGAACTGCTTTGGCCTAACTGTGCAGCAGCATCCATCTGCATTGGCAAATATTCAGTAATAAAAGACTTGGATCGGGATCAGGAGCTAAAACACTTGATGATTGAGACCCATTAGCGATTGACCTTATGTCCAGCTCTTGAAAACTTTGATATTTCCTAATTAAAACACTCGTGTTCGTGTTCTTGCGGATATTTCCCAGGAAAATCTTCTCGTTCGCGGCAGATTTATGTTTGCAGTTTGTTTCGGCTCTGGGAAGAACGGTGCAGGAAACATCACAGCAATTAGAGGAAGACGCTGCCAAAGAAAGCAAAGATGTAAAGTAGTTCGACCTCTCACATAGAAAACAATAGCTACAGTAAATGTGCTGGCTCAGGCCGAAAACCAGATGTACCTTAGTCAAGATCGAAAGGGTCTTTGTGGTCAAAGTAGCAACAGAATTTTGTGACTTGGTATATTAGAAATCAATGTAATTTACAGGAATTATTTTATTTATTTCTTTTCTTAATAGAAAGCAAGAAGAGAATCCATGATGACATTATTAACGTGCAGCTTAGAGGTTCCAGAGGCATGTCGCCTGTGTGGCTCCACATTGAGAAAACTCTGGCTCGCTCTTGTGTTTTTGTAACGGCTGGGATTCAAGCCTCGGTGACCAAGGGAGACGACCTGCGCGCTCAGCCTCTGCTACACCTCGCCACTACAAATTAGCAGCTCGCAGGCCTCATTGTTCTGCCCACCGTCCGGTAGCTCGGCAGGCCTCGGCGGGACCACGTCCCGGCCGCAGCCAGCTTCACCCGGACGGGTGACCGCGGGGTGCTGTGCTTTTCACCCCCCGTCAGGACCGTGTCCTCAGAGGAGTCGCTTTCTCAAGCGAATGCGCTGCTCTGAAAAGTGCGCCGCTGAAATCTGATCTGGCGTTTATGAACGCTGCCCTCTCTGCAGACTTTTCCACGAGCTGATGCTGTCGGCTCGTTATGGAAAAATGTGAACTTTTATCCCTGCGCTGTCAAATGAAGAGTATGTGGGAGGAGCTGTGTATCCTTCAAGGCTGCTTTACTGAACATGTGCTTGTGTGTGTGTGTGTGTGTGTGTGTGTGCAGAACAGTGCCAGAGTTATCTCCCTGTTTATGGAGAGATTCAGCAAAACTGTTGAGAGAGTATTGTGCACTTGTTTACCAGGCGGGTAGTTAAGAGTTCTAATGAGACGATTCCCTGTGAATCAAAGAGACTCTGCCGTGTTTTCACAGCTCAGGGAAGAAAAACTCTCAGAGCTTTTTGAAGTTAGTGATGGCATCCCTTCTGCAAACACCCAAAACCAAAATGCAGAGTCACTTATTATTTTCATTATTTTTATTATTTTCAATATGGTGTATGTTAGGATTTATTTTGGAGGTACAGAAGGTAAAGTTCAGGTCATAAAAAAAAACAACAGCATATCGAGCATCAAAGTATTTCATTTTTGGGAAGAAGTGTGATTTTTGAGACTCTTTTACAGGTTCAGCGGCCAGATTTTTGACATTTTTAGCAGAGGCCTGCAAAAGCACCCAAATGTTTACTCAGCATTTGTCACTTACGGGCTAATTGATTGGCTTTCACCGGCGCTGCGCGTTGCAGTGAATTGCAGCGAGCCTCTTCTCTTCTCTCTCATTATGTGTTTTAACACCGAAGCCTCCGCCTCTCCATTCACAAAGAGTGTGTCTGTCTGTGCCAGAGCAACTACTTAAGTATGAGGCAGGTGGAGGAGAATATCACTTATTACTGTAAGCTTTGGCTGTGTAGTTTGCCTTACTGGGCCAATTAGTTGTGTTGTCCTTTTTGTATTGATATGCTTAAAAAGCTAAACATAGACAGTGTCATGCAGATTCTCAACTACAATGGACTTCATTAGCAATGTTTTGACAGGAAACTGTGCAGGAGTGTTCAGATATAATGCAGCACACATTTTAGAGGCATCACAATTGCATACAGAGTCAATGGAAAGAGGCAAACTGAGCAAAAAAAAAAAAAAAAAATTCCCTTGTATCTGAATCTGCTTTGTAAAGGTACAGAGGCTAAGAAATTAACGGAAAGGAGAGCTTCTGGTGAACAAATCAGTGCATCGCCATGGAAGGCGTAGAGTCCTCATTGGACGGTTATGTCACCTGGTTCAGGGTTTTCATGCCTCCTTTGAGTATGACCATCCAGAGCAGACATACACACTTTTGTATTCTGGTCAAACACACGTTTGTAAAACCAGTTCATTTCAAACACACAGTGGCTTTTATGATGACAGACTACAAGCTGCAGCACTGTTCTTCCAGCCAGTGTATGATTTGTGATTAACATTTCATCGTTACTTGCATGGGAACAGCAACATCATGTCCTTTATCTGGGACTGGAGCATGTAATGAAAGACACCCTGCCAGCTTCAGGACTGGATTGTACCCGCAGCTCCTCCCTTCCTCTGCGCCACAGTGACGAACACCTGACCTGCTTTGCACAGACGCAGAGAGAGAGGGAGACAGGGCATCTCGTGGGAAGGATGGATGGCGAGGGAGACGGTGCAGGTGGGAGGGCGAGAAGGAGAAGTGGCAGACAATTACTAGGCCATTGTCTGCCTGGCGTCTGCGCCTCCGTCATCAGTCAGCCGCTCTCCTCACTGGCTAGCTACGACACACACACACACACACCTCAATCCACACGCTCACACGAATGCACTCAAACCCACCCGACACAGATCGCGCCCGTGCGCCTCCCTCCCTCTCCTGCCTCTGTCTGCTTCTTCCATGCTCAGACTCAGTGGAGCAGGTCAGATTCATTGAGGCTCAGGCTTTATATATAGATGCAGTGACCTCATGCCAGCATCTCCAAGCCGCTTCCTTGTCAATCTTTGACAGATGATGTCTGGCGCTGCGGGCTGGAAATGTCACTTAGGAAAAGCTCACAGGGAGGAAAGAAATTCCCTGCAGTAGCTTTCACTCCACAGCTGAGATTTAAGTGTGTGTCAGAGACCTGCATAAAGTCTGTGGCTTCATATTGTAACACACACACACACACACACACACACACTGTTTGACTCCGTATGAGAGGGATTCAAAACTGAAAGAAGAAAAATCCATCAAAACGAGTGGCCTTGACTTTAGAGTCAGGCGGTTGCTGTGGCTTGTTCTTGACAAAGCAGCCGACCGCACTCTTAGCCCGGGTAATGGAACGTGACATACTTAAGTTAAAAGAAAAAGCCTCTTAAAAAAGCATCCACGGTTGTTATTCTAGGACACAATCAAGTGGAAATGGTTGGTGGAGAGACATTTGAGACCTTTGTTTTCTGTCCTTTTACAAATACATTTTTATCCCATATAACATAGTGACTACTTGTGATGGAGAAGCTTAGGAAGCCACACTGAGCTACATGCTTGCTGTTGCTGTAGCTGCACCCTGGGTCCATCACCAAGAGTAACTGCCCGAGTGTTTAGCTTACTTTGAAAGCAGTTTTAATTGGTTGTGGCTGCAGGTTGGATGTAGAGCTCTGACACACACACACACACCGCCTTATATGTCTTTTTCATTCAACTATTCAGTGGGCTGTAGCAGTGAGGTGTCATGCACCAGAGCAACCAAAATGGAATGGAGCCATTGTTAATGTTATGAACTACACTTGTGTCAAAATTTGAGCATTATCTATTAAAATTGGCTAATGTGTGAACGAGCTAATACACCTGGACCCCCTGACACAGTGTAACATTACCATCCATCTAAAGTTGTGCATCTGGCCACTTGAAGAATGTAAGTCCAATATTCAAGCTCCACACAGCTCTGTCTTGGCCTCCAGCAACTGCTGACGCTGCACTCGCTATTGATTCTCAAAAAAAAGTCAAGTACTATGAGATAACTGCCAAGACGATATTGGGACAGGAGCAACAAAAGACTGGGAAAGTTGTGGAACACTCCAAAAACACCTGTTTGGATCATTCCACAGGTAAACAGGTTGATTGGTAACAGGTGATAGTATCATGATTGGGTATGAAAGGAGCATCCTGGAAAGGCTCAGTCGCTCACAAGCGAGGATGGAGCGTGATTGTATAAAGGATCTTACTACATGGATCATATTGTGCCCTCAAAAAATCCGCAGTGGATGAAAAAACAATCCCACAACGCAATGCGCTACATTTTGGAGATGCAAAAGTTGTGTGACTGTGCACCTGGAAATGATGACACAGAATGAGTCAAATCAGTGAGTGCCCGAAATTTCAATTTACTTCATTTACTCACTATTCAAGAGTCAACTATTGAGTGTCGTTACATAGGAATTACTGAATGACTGGACAAGGGAGTCCTTTTGGACACAGTCACTCTGTTAGCTTGCTAACATTAGATGCTGACTTTCTTTGCTAACGTTAGCTAGTTGCTAACTTAAGTGCCTCAACAGTTTATTTTACTGCATGCTACCTTCACATGCTAAGAAAATAGCTTGTTTGTGTTTTGACAACAGGGGACAGCACCCTCAAAACACACTGACAGACACTGACGTGACATCTTGTCTTATTGTTTTAACGGCTAATAAAAACTGAATGGCAAATAATTGCTGGAACTGTCTTATCCAGCAGACAGTAGAAAATACGTTTATTTTGAGTTTTGGAGGTTCTGACAGACACAGTGGTGTTCCATCTTGTCACCTTACAACGTTGATTAGGCTTACATGCTAGCAATAGCAAGCAAGCAAAAACAAAGCAACATTAGCATTCATGTAGAATTGTGTTAGCTTGCTAGCATTGCTAGCAACATTGTTTTTTTTATTGTCATTTGGTGCTGGGCAGGTAACACACAGTGGCTTTATTAGGGCTTTCTCAACCGTGCCCTGAGAGTTATTACCTTAGCTTGCTCGATGTTTGACTTTCTTCACTATTTATTAACTCACTTTACCTTCACATTGGTGGTGGGCGGGCGGCATTTTGAGTTTCTCAGCAACCTCATGAGAATCTAGTAGCCTTAGATTTGAGTGATTGTTTTACAGCATGCTAACTTAACTTGTCAGAAAGATTTGCTTGTAGTCCTTTTTTTCCTTTCTTCTTGCTTACTGGGGGTCAGAAGAAGCTGAAAGGAAGTTGAAAAACGCTGACCTGACATCTTATCGCCTTGTGACCTTACAGCTAATGTGTAGAGACAGTTATTTACGTACACATTGAGCAGACATGGAGTAACATTAGCATTCAGTTGGAGTTGTGCTTACGGCTACCTGATGAATGTAAGTATAATATTCACTGTTCTTTTCTTGGTTTGGTTTCCACCATTTCCTGAGAGAAATATCAACCATTATGTCAGCTTGCTATGTGCTATGTGTACTTTGTCTGTCATTTGATGCCTGGCAGGGCCTGCGTGGTGTGTTTATCAGAGCTTGTTGGCCATGTTGTTTGCTAAAATATGCTTGAATATCTGGAAAGCCAATCCTGGCAAGCTTTTCTTCTTCAACCAGAAATTAATGGAATGCAGCCATTGGTAATGTCATTTTACAGCCAGCATAATTAGCTAATGTGTCAAATAAGACAAATATTTATTCACTTTTTTTCTCCGTTTTGGCCTCTACCAAGTTCATGTAAGCTAACTAGATATTGAAGTGTCTTCACTAGGTGGTCACTGAAGCCTTTTTCACACATAGTTGCTGGTAAATAACTGGAGTAACCTTTCAGGCACAGCTAGTGACTATTCACACATGCAGCTACATTCAGGAACATTTCCGTCTTACGCCTTTTCACACATGCCGAGGGAATGCTGGAATAGATGGGGCAAAGGACAGTCCAGCAGATGGCGGTAATGCAACACTTATGGATGCCAACCGCCATAAAACCTAAGAGAGGAAGACGTTGGGGCAGGGCTGGATGGACATGTATGCGGCTATATGGCTAACATGTTAGCAAACAGTCGCTATCAGCAGACATGGGGCAATGTTAGCAACTTAGCGTTGTGTTTCCAGCCATGTGGTGGGTTTAAGTCCATTATCCATTCTCCTTTTAGCTCTGCTTTGGTCTCACCAACTCCTGAGTAAAGTGCATGGCTTTTTAGCTCCTAAATGTTCCATTTTCCTCGCCAGCTAGTTGCTAACATTGTGTGCTGTTTGGTGCTGGGCAGGTGACATGCAGTGGGTTTTTCTGTGCTTTTTGGCTGAAAAAAAGCTGCCTGAAAGCAGGGTCGATAGGAATGGTGAGGCTGAACCGTACAGTGAGCGTGCTGTAAAACCAAAACTATGATCAAAGGTGACAGAGCTTTGTAAACCTGCAGAGCTGAGTGACAATTCTGTGTGAGTTTGTGACTGTCAGTGACTCTGTCGCGTTACATGTAGTCATGTTAATGTAGGAATATAATTTAGTGAAGCTGAAAACAACCAACACACTGATTTTGTTTTGTAGCCTCCTCCCCCTAACCCCACTGCTCTGCCTCCCAGTTGTGTACTGGTGTGTGATCCATGGTCATTTGCATAATGCTTCCCTCATCAAAGTGCAGAAGTTTAACACCATTTACTGGAAACCAATCTGGTGTCATTTTAAAGCATGCAGGAAAAATGTGCGGGCAAACACATAATGACATGTAAAAAACACCCCCCCGTCACCACCGCCACCCCCCACCCCGACCCCACCCCTGAAAGCTGGCCTTAAATAATATTTTAATGCTCATACCTCAGCACATATTCTGAGTATGTAGTTTCCTTTCCGCCCTGGGCCCACCATCATCCTTCTTCATGAAAATAGTGTTAATCGTTCTATAAATTTAGCTCACAGGAACCTGCAGACACCCTGCACGAAATGAAAGCAGCATCCCCTCCTCTCTCCTTCTCCTTTTCTCCCGCCGCCCTTCAGTGCGTCTGTCCAGTTAGGGGGCACAGGGACGTCGGCGAAGGCGCCTAATTCACTTGATGAGACGTGGAGCATAAACATTTCCCCGGCAATTAGAGAACGTGCGCATGTGAGCGGAAGCAGCAGCCGGTCCAAAGCTGTCGGGGCACCGCTGTCAGATGTCAACAACAGCTCAGGGGCAGGAAGTGGCACCGTTTGGGGCCGAGTAGACCCAACGAGGCACCTTCCTCCTCCCTCCACGAACCTCTCCCACCTCCATCTAATCTCTCTGTCACACATAAGCCTATGCACACTTCATCCCTCTTTCCCGTTCTTTCCGTCACCTCTACATACAACATCAGCCAACCAACCTCCGTATTTTTAGGACAAGCAGAAAACCTAGAATACATGTGCTTTAAATCAGGGTTTTATTCTAATGTTTTTGTGCCTATTGATTGACTTGATCATCAGTGATTGATGAGCCCTAAGTGTATATGTAAATTTTTGAGAAATATGAAATATTGTTGAGAATTATACTGAAACAATTAATTAATGGAGCACAGAGAAGTGACAAGAAGTGACAGGGGCTTCAGTGTTGTTAGTGATGGTGAGAATCAGTCTGCCTGTGAAGTAACTGGAAGTCTGCAAGACATGAGAACACTAGTAATCTATATCATGTTTTGCCACTGTACCACACAGAAGCATCTGGTGTTGTAGAGCCAAAACCCATGTTCATTTAGCTGAAGTTGTGAATTCTTTGAAAGCATTTGCCCTTAATTTTCAGTTAGTATTTCAGTTACTAGTAGATAGATGCACCTGTTTTGATACGCAGATACAGCATACCAGGATGGATTTGTCCATTAAAGGTGCACCCCCTGTTTCCTGGTTGAATTATGGGAAATGTAGTTTAGTGTGTTGTTTTTAAAACTGTGACAGGTCCCCCTAATATTTTGAAAGGTCACACATCAAATTAAAGGGCCATTTTTAATATGATTGAGCCGGTAAATCCTTGCGGCAGGTGTCACTCTCCCCAGTCTTTGCTTATATGTCCAAGTGACTTACAGCCAGCCTGGTGTTTTCAGGTGTGTTTTTGTAAACTCTTCTTCCACTTATTCTCTTCAGCACACACAATTTTGCATTACAGATATTGGAGGCAGATTTCTAAATGCTTTGCTTTTGCAAAAACAAAACAAAAAAAACAGCTGCTTAGTGCGAAGGGAAGGCCAGAACAGAGAGAGGAAGATGTGTTTTCAAATTTAGCCAACTCAGTGTGAATGTAGTCTCAGTCTGCCTGTTTGAAGCAATTCAAGCACCAATTAATCACCTGCTGCTTTTCATTCACCCTCAGCGGTGAGCCCTCCCCCCGTATGCGCCCGTAGTTCTAGTCTTTACCTTCTCCCTTCATCTCTGACAGATGAAAAGCAGAGCACATAGGAAGTGCCACATCGTGCTGACCCACGCCATCTGAGCTGGCAGCACAGCAAAGTGTCCAAACAACCTTTCCCCAAACAGTCGCCCACTCCAGCTCACCCTAATTGGTTGCAAATGCCTTTTAGGATGAGCCAGTGATGGCTGTGAGGAGTTTGTATACACAGCGCTCATGCTTTTTAATTCCACCATGACTGATTTTTCGTTTTTTGGTCATTTGTTATGTTTTCCATACCTTTAAGATCAATTCTGGCGTTTGAAATTAAAGCTGTTTTTACGTCATTTGCGAACCGTTTGAAGGAGGCTCCGGCCACTGTTTCATATTATAGTATTTAAAGTTAGGTTGTTATTGACCTTCTCATCTAACACTTGAGAGTATATGTGGATGTGAGTATTCATTTAAACCCCAATCATGCTGCAGTGGTGCTTCAAGTACAGAGACAGGGTTCCTTTGTCGGAGATCAGACAAACAGAATTAAAATGCGCTGATGTGTGTTGGCCTGCATAATTGGCTTCCGGTAAACATGTCTGCGGCGCTTCATGGTGCAGAATGTGGCATTGATTTGGCTTTTGTCATGATGGTTTCTAACCAAGTGAAAGCTCTCAGATGAGGATCTTTTCATGTTTATGTCCGCCTGCTTTTGGACTCTTCAAAGCGATCATACTCGAGCCAAAATCACGATGTTAATCAGCTGAATGGAAGTGTTTTGTGGATAGCTTTCTGTGAATAGTGCGGTAAACGAGTGTGTTTGGTTGTGTGTGTGTGTGTTGTTGTCTTTTCTGTTTGTGCATTGGCATTGTGTGAGTGTATTCATTGTAAATCCTCATGTGTATGCACGTGTGTTTTCTGTGTGTGCGTGATTACGTTTGCATGTGTTCTGGTGTTGGTGCCTGTGCATGTTGTACATTTGTGCTTGTAGAGTGTTTGTATATGCTCAGTATCCAGGTCTGGGTTATGTCCATGTGCAGGATGTGGAGGCAGAGAGCCACGTCTGTGTGTTTGTGTGTGTGTGCCCCCATCGCTGCTATGTGCCAGCGTCTCAAATCCTGCTCGGAGCCATCGGCCTCCACCCATCGATCAAACCTGGCAACCCGAGTCACCGACAGTTTTCCACCACTTCCTGAGAAACTCCGCGATCCAAACAAACAACGTCTGGTCTCATATGTGAGGCCGATATTAGTGTTGGAAAAAAATGCAGTCATCCACCGCCGATCTGTTGGACCTGAAGTTTCATTTAAAGTCTGCTTCAGTCACACCAGTGTGCAAGTGCCACACACTGTCACACCCACCATTTCTCCTAGACATTATGTCTACATAGTACTAATTTGTTTTGCCAGATCCACGTACGAGAAACTGTAACTGTGGCTTGGAGTGTGCTCATTGTTGATATATATTTTTCCAGTAAAAGAAGTGCTACATTCCTGTACACCGCAGAAGTTGCAGGAAGGTGGTTGGGGTTGTTAATAGGCATACAGCATACAGAGCACAGGACGTTGCATCCAGTGTCCAGCATGTGGTTTCATTTAGGCCACTAAAACACTTAAATATAAATATTTAAAAAGTAAACACATCCTGGCTTGTGCTTACTTTCAGTGTTGACTTTTTTCCTTTGCTTAGAAATAACCATTGAAACATTAATTATGCTTTAGTTGCTACGAACAGATATTGTTGTAAAACATCACTGTCATCACTGTTCTGCAGATACACGTCATGTGGATAGAAAGCGTCTTTCAGACAGCATTATTATCTTCTCCAGATTTATTTGCAATCACATGGTTGGTTGTTTCTGTTTTAATGAACAGGCTATTTTAGCAATGCTAGCAGCATGGCTGCATGGATGCTGGTTGGTTGGTCTGTTTGTCTCTTTGTCAGTGGTCAGTCCACTACTTTGATCCAGACTGAAACACCTCTGCAACTGTGACACAGATTATCATGAAATTTGGTACAAACATTTGTGCTCCCCAGGGAGTGAATCCTGCCAACTTTGTAGCCTCAGCCATACTAATTAGCAAATGTTGGCATGCTAACACGCTAATCTACAAAATAAACATTATACCAGCTAAAAATCAACCTGCTAGAATTATCTTTGTGAGCATGTTAGCATGCTGGTGGTACTGTTTAGCTCGGGTACAGCCTCACATAGCCCCCTAGCATGGCTGTAGAGTCTTTTGGGTCTTTGGGGCCACATCATTACCTCCACTATAAAAAAATCAGGGTCTGAGATTATTCACACTTTTTAGTGAACTGACCCTTTAAATCAGGGCTGATTGATTTTTTTTACTTGACTGTTTAATTATTACCTCACAGCTTAAAGTAGTAAATTCACCAAGCACATCAAATTGCCATATAAGATATATTCAGTTTCATTGGACATTCGAATGTCTTCATTGATATCAGCTGTCAAACTGTTGGACCACCTGAAGGCACAGACAGACAGTCATACTGACAGACAGGCAGGTGAGCAGGCAGATAAGCAAGAAGGTATGTAAGCTGAATATTGACAGACAGCAACCATGCTGGAAAATCAAATTAAAGCAGGTGGAAAGGCAGAGTTCAAGAGACAGGAAAAGAGTGGAGGGGGGGAGGTTGAACAGGGTGGACAGACTCTAGAATGAAATGCCACAAGTGACTTTGCATTCATCAAACTCACATCCTATTTGGCACGAGGAAGAGACCGAGAGAATGAGACGGTCTGTACCTGCACTGTGTCATCCTCAGCACAGAGGGAGGAGGAGGAGGAGGAGGAGGATGTGGGCCGGGGTCTTCCTCGCTGCCTGGCGGATCTCCTGCTGTTCACACGGAGGGGGAGGACTGTTTGTTTAAGTGGCTCTGCATGGCAACCACTTGTGAGCGGCTCCTGTGAAAGCCTCCGCTGGCTCAGCACGGAGGTGGGGGTTGGTGGGGGTGAGGGTGCATCCCCAGACGAAAAAGGAAAAGACTGCCACTCTCCTTTTCTTCCTGACCCTCCACCCAACTTGCCCTCCATGCCCCCGTTACTGCCCTGCAGTGCTGCTATTGTAGGATAACAGTGATGTTGCTAAAAGCAATCTATTAAAACAGAAAGGTGTCACTATTATCATCATCAGCGTTAGTTTGGATGTCTCATCTCTCACTCCCCAACTGCTAACATACTGTAATAATAAAAGTGTAATCAGTGGTGCTCATCTGGGAGCACACTGCCAACAAGAGCAGGTGACACAAGTGGAAAGCAATTTGGGAAATGATGACTCAAAATTCAAACACCCTCTTTATTTTCTCCATTTGTTAATTTTATTAGTGAAATCAGTCATTTGTGCTCTAAAACTGTCCGCAGAGTGTTGAATTGTAGTTTACTGAGGGATTATTTTTATAGCATCAATTTGTCATCGCTGTTTAAAACAAAAACGTTGCACTTTACGGCTCCAAATTCCACCAAAGTTGCCTTAAATGAAAAAAGAGAAAGAAGAAGAAGGTGTCCAGTGATTGACAGGAACACTGCGTAACATTATGACCGCTGAGAAGAAAACTGTGAGTAAATCACAAACTTTGACCGCGGCAGTTGCAGTTTTATGTTCGCGATGATGGATGATCTCACTCTGGAAGAACAAGAACTGCTCAGGAATGAATGCCAGCAAATAGCTTCAGAAAGAGGAAAACAAGCCTCAGTTAAACACTCTGACTGTGTTCAGACGACAGCAGCGGAGCTTCAAACCCGAACTACTGAAGCTAACTAAAAAAAAAAGAAATAATTAACGTTTCAGTAACAAAACTACCTCTCTCTTTCAGACATGGATGAGTGTGAGAACGACTACAACGGGGGCTGTGTCCATGAATGCATCAACATACCTGGCAACTACAGGTGCACCTGCTACGACGGGTTCATGCTGGCCCACGACGGCCACAACTGTCTGGGTAAGAACAGCCTTTGTTTAAAGTTCCTCTCCTGGCGTCGATGAAACCCATAAAAACTCACCTCTTTTCCTCAAATGTACATATTTAGAAGCTTGTCCATGAAAAAAATCCCTTCATGCTTTATAATGGCACAGATGTAACCCTACACCTTCATTTAGTGTGTGTGGATCTATAAATATAACTGTTTCCACCCATCCCTGAGCAGCTGGCCTGCATCTCCAGCACACCTGCTCACCTTCAACCATGCATTGAATATGAGGTGTTCACTGCTTATTTATCCTCATATGTCTTGTAGGATATAGAAAATATCCCACGGACATGTAAGCAAGGGTAAAAATATGATTTTACATTCCTCCTCTGAATGTGTGTCTGTTAACAGGGTTGATGAAATTGATGATTAATGGATGGATGGACTAAACGACAACATGGACCATGTAGAAAATAATCATTTCTTGTTGTAAGACAAAATTAGACCCCATAAAAGTCATGTTGCTTCCTCCTGATGTTTACAAATGCACCATTTTTGATTATCTATCTGCTGAGGCATACTGACACACTTGCATGTTGGACAAAAGCCTTTGGAAGTTTGTTTTTAATGAAATATGTGGTCGTCATTTTAGCTGTGTGTCTAAACGTTAATCTATCTGTGGTGTGATCATACATGGATCTGTCTGTCTGTGCTTGAGAGTGTGCTTAAGGATGCATGGACTTTCCTCTCTCTCTGTGTGTGTGTGTGCGTGCGTGTGTCCTATCTCGTAAGCCTATCTGGCTCAGCTCGCCTTCCTCCAGAGAGTCCCTCTGTCATCGTTTGGAGGGTTTCCATGATTTGTGCTGTTTTGTGCTTGTCTCTCCGTCCTGTTGGGACGGCGGTCGGGGTTGAAGAGTTCTCCAACAGAGATCTGGCTGTGCTTTATTACTGACAGATCCAGCCCATTTAGCCCCAGCGCTGCGTTATTGACTTAGTGTCAGCCAGACTAATGTTTTTTCTGTCCCGAGCTCCACGTAGCGCTGCAAGGATGTGCTCAAACACATTTCATCCTATCAGTCCTCCGCTGCTGACTGACGAGAGCTAAATAAAATCAGAAACCTAGAATAACAAGACAAAACTTGTGATTTTTGGATGCCCGTGTGTCTTTGGTGGGATCTGTTTTGGCATTTGTGAGTGTTGTAGCTCATTCTCTTGAGTGAGAGATTGAGTGCTAATAGCAGCGGCCAGCAGAGCCGAGCGGCTGCTGAGTTGTGGATTCACCTCACAGGAATGACTTTCAGGCAGCTGAAATAAAGCAGAGTTAAAGACGCTGCGCCATCAGAATTCAAATTTTCCTCCATGCACAAACATGAGCAAAGGTGTCAAATGAAAACACTGCTAAAAGAGCGATGCCCTTGCTGAGGTTCCAACTGGCCTCTGCGGTTTCCGCTGGATGAGTAAAGTTTGGCCGTACTAATAAAGTTATGTTTTACAGAAGTTAAACTGTCACAAAGTTGATGCAAACTTTTTTTTTCATCACAACTCGATTACCAAACACTGCAAATATTAGCCAGCTACTACATCTTTGTTTTCAGCTTTTAGCTTAGCAGCATTTATGCAAACACACATTAGGCTTTATGATGATTGACTGACTGACTGACCCAAAGCTGCTCTGCACATGAAGTTTATTTTCTTAGCTTTTGCCACCATGCATATCCATTATCATAGCATTTTGCCCCCTGGCTAATTTTACATAATGCAGGTCTAAGTCGATAGGTGAAGAGCTACTCCCTGGTTTTTGGTTCTGTAAATCCAGTTAATAGAGTGTGTCATGAAAGCTGAGCCGTGGAGTAGCTCACTCAGCAATGCAACTGATTATAAGGGATGAAATGCTCGTATAAGTTTCATATTAGTTTTCACTGGCCAATTCTACATGAACTGAATCATCGATCCTTTGAAAGGCACCTTGGAGCTAGAGCTGAGGTTTGACAAGCACATGTCAGCCACGACGGCTGGATGATGCCCGTCAATCACGACAAGAAAGACCTAGCGCACACTATATAAAGCATAGCTTCAGGTTTCTTCACATCTGCCTTAAAACAGCTCAGATGTGCTTTGAAACTGTTCTAATCATTCCCCCTGTTCATACGAGCTGCTGAGAGACTCCTTCTGAGCAGGCTTCCACTGTAAGTTCAGAGGGACAAAATCACAGTTTATATACACGCTGAAATTCATCTGAAGCTAAGTCAGTCTCAGTTAGTTTTTTCCAAAATTCTCTTAGATCACACCTTAAATTAGCTTTGGTTAAACTTTGGAATGGTCTTTTCAGTGTAGATAATGTCCCAATTTTCTTCCATTTGAAACACATCTGCAGGCTATCTCTGATTGGTCGGTATGAACAGGAGGAATTATTACAGCAAGCAGAGACTGTTTTACAGATACCGGCACTGGACTGTTGCTTTAAGACAACCTGAAAAACTGTGAATCTATCCTTTAAGCCTATGTGTCTGCAATTACCACCAAGAAATACTCAAGACCAACTCAAATTAGCAACTTGTCTTGGTGGAAAAAACACTTCTGTAGAAAAGTTATGGGGTTTCTTGTTCACTTCCTTAAAGTTGGGTTTCCTTTTTTAAGACAGCACCTAGTGGTCATTAAATGAAGCGCAGTTTGAGTTTTTTCCCATGCTACTTAACCTTATGCAGTTTCACACAATGAATCTGGTGTGTGAGATGTGATCACATTGGGAGACATGATGGCAGCAGCTCTGAAAATGAGACGCTGGTGGTTAAAGAAACAGATATGTGCTTGGGAAAATGACAGTTTTCCACAGCGGAGCAGTGAGCTGGAGGCAGGTGCCACTGTAATCGTGCCTGACAGTGTTTTCGTGTTGTTTGTTTCCTGCTGGCTTGTCTGTGAAAGGGCTGTGACTGTCGGCAGCCGTCAGCTCAATGGTTTGCTGCTGTGTCGTTTTATGTGTTGTGGTTAACTGGTAAGGTTAGTGGGATTTCACCGCACGTGTTTGTGCCGCTAATTCAAACGATACCAACTGAGTCATGTGAGAACTGTCATCACCTGCTCTTTATGGCCTGGCGAGAGGAAGCCAGCCCACGTCCGACTTGAACCCAGAGACTTGCTTTATTGGATGTTGACTGGATGCGGCCTTAATGAACCTCTGCTAATTACGAGTGGGTTACTGAGTTCAAACGAGGCAGTAAAGGGTGAAATCAGATGTAAGATCTGTGTGATCACAAACAAAACCAGTAAATGCTCTGTGACTCTTCTTTTCCTTTCTTTTAGCTTCTTTACAACTTCCCTTTCTTTCTCCTTCCTTTGAGTCTTCATTTAACTTTGTTCTTCCTTTTTCTCATTCCTTCCCCTCTTGTCCTTCTTTTTTCCTTCCTCCTTTAACCCTTTTATCCATCCATGCTTTTCTTTCCTCCATCATTTTTTTTCCATTCTTCCACTTCTTCTTTATTTCTTTCCCCTCCTCTTCTTCACTTTTGTCTCTTTCTTCATTTATTTTTTTCCACATTATTACTTTCTTCCCTTTGACTTTTTTTTACTTCTTCTCCTCCCTTCCTCATTTCCTCTCCCCTCTCCTGTCTCCTCATCTTCTCTCCTGTTTTCTGCGGTTCTTCTCTCAGTGGTGATGAGGTTCTTCGTCTATGTGATGTCTCTATTTGGAACATCTCTGCTAAAGCACAGCCTCACTGCCCTCTCTCTCTCTCCCTCTCTATCTATATCTCTATTTCTCTTTTTCCTGTCTTTGATTTGTTCTCCTCTTCCTGTCTGTCTGCTGACCTTGTACTAACTTTCATCTAATTACCTTAATAGCTGTCTGGTGTCCTTTTCTATTTCGTCTTTTCTCCCATCACTTTCTATTCTATTTGTCAGACAGATCACTGAATGTTTTTGCTACACTTTCAGCCTTCACCAGGCAACAGCAGCAAAGATATAGACTAACTAGTCAGTGTGTTTATGGGGATGATTCTTCCATAGAAATGTCTATTAATGTGTGTAATGACAAGTTAGCTCCCTGGGCTTGTTGACAGTCGCCTCAATTCATTGGTGGGGTGAAGAGCATGTAGTCTGTTCAACTCATACAGCTATTGGCTTCTGTGGTTGCTGGGTCCATGTGACAGACTGTGATTGGTCAGGTAAAGTGTCATTTGAAACTCCAGAGGAACCTCCAGAAGTTGAAAGGTGGAAAACACAGAAGACAAGTGCAAGATGAGCACATTGCAAGCTAATTTCAAAGGATAAAACGTTTTTGTGGAGTATTATCATGCTTTGGACTAAATATTTTTAAAGCAGTGGATCGTCAATGTGACCAGACTGTTTTTGTTGGTGTTTTATTGATCCGTGTATGACTGAGAGACGTAATCAGTGAGTTGCCTCAATGTTGCGTCAATTAAGGTTGTTTGTGTGCTGCTGGCGTTTATTATGCCTCCTGTTGAGATTGTATCTTGAAGTGGTTCGCATCAATCGATTCACGAGAATCTTAGCTTTCTAATGGTGTATAATAATGGACAGGAAGAAAAATGAACAGCAAGAAACAGTAAAGGATTTAAAAACGTGACATTGTTTGCTAGCCAGCTAAAGAGTTAGCCCACCGGTGTTGGCTCGGCAGAGAAGTCTGTCATGACATGTCCCCATCCACCCTCGGCAAACATCCGGTGGAGCGAAATCTCAGAGCCACCAGGGGTGGGAACGTCGGTGGTACATTTCTTTCAGTTTCATGTTTGACAGTTGGTCCAAACTTCCCGTTCAGCTCTGTAACAGTTTCCAATTTCCATTTCAGAAATTCACCAGCATCGTAAAACTCAAGTGGGTTGAGTCTGTCCCTTCACTTTATTTGACAAACTTGATTGTTTTGGGCAATCCATCTCAAAAACTCAACCATTTAAAAAGTGTAAGTTTAAAGTTAATTCTAAATCGCATTTTACATTGGAGTTTTGGTGCAACTGAGTTAAATAAAATCTAATTTAGGTCTAGATTAAAAGTTGAGCCATAAGAAAAGGTTTGCATGTCATTTCTCTTAATTCAAACTACATTTAATGTTTGGTGCAAAATTATTTCAATTTAAACAATAATTTCACCTGGTTTGTAGATTAATCCTTGTTGGTGCAACCCAACCATAGTCCTCTAGTTGGCAGAGTTAGCCAATAAAAAAACAGTATTGACCTCAGGAGTTGCAGCAACAAGTGCTTTGTTTTTCTATTTTTTCAGCGACAAGTCCTGCATTATTTTTACTTGTAGCTTCCTGTGTGCTCCGGGAAAGGGATTGTGTAAAGTGACATCTGCTGCCTGTGATCACCTTTACCTTTATTTTAGCAAATATCTGAACAGTTTTCTAATCTAATGTAGAGCGTGAAGGATCGACTGTCCTCCGCAGTACTGACAGCTGTTTACACAGCAGTGCTAATTAGATCAGTTCTCCTGCACTGCTCTGTGATCAGCTGGTCATGTCACTGTTATAATAAGCAGCAACGTGTTGCTGGCATCAAATTCAGAATAAGCATATATTTACTAAAATGAATGAAGTTGATAAGGTTAAACATTCAATATATTGTCTTTGTACTGTTTTCAATGAAGCGTATGTCAAAAAGGATTGGTACGTTATCACATTCTGTTTTATTGATGTTTTGCACAGTGTCCCAACTTTTTTGGAATCGGATTTAATTTAAGAACCTCTGGCTGTCTTTGATAAAAGTTTAGCAAGTGTACCATACCGAGCCTCATATTCAAAGGTTTACATAAGTAAAAGTATAGGAGCTAGCGTTATCATTAAGAGCATTATTATTATGGAAGCATTAAATGTGTAAACGAGGTGAGATAATAACTACTTTATATACTGCTGCGTATATATATATAGCAGCAATGCATCATTTGTATGTATAATCTCATCTTATTCCTGTAATCACGATTAAATGTAATTACACAATTGTAAAGAGTAAGAGGTAAAAAAAATTTAAAAGTTAAATATTTCCATCTGAAATGTAGCGTAGATGTGTATAGTATTAGAAAATGATCAATCAAAGTATAAATACCTGCGAACAGTACTTGTATTTTCTAACTTCATCACTGTGAAAGATTGAGTAGCATTTGTTGGTTGTGGTTTGTAAACACATCAGAATAAGAAATACAGGCAGAGGGCAGGTCTCCAATACAGGCACCACCACAGAGGGAGGCAGATTGAGAGTAGAGGCTTTTAGCACCAGATCTTACCAATACTACCACTGGTTGTCATCAGCTTACACTATGCCAATAATGTTTCATAGTACTGCCAGCAACAGGAGGCCTCAGGCTCGCACAAGCCGATGAATGAATACAATTGTAGCAGCATCTCGATATTGAATGTTGCAGGAAAATCCCCCCATCAGGCAGCACCCGAGCCTCAGAGGAGAAAACTTGATGGGTTGTCTTTGGATGTTGGATCTCAATTTAGACAGAGTGATGGGTCTGGGCTGCGTCTGAAACCTCTGACAGGCAGAGCAGCTTTTCTCCTAAATCTGTCTCACACACACTTAAGATGTGGCTTGTTGCTTGACCTTGCCAACATCTCCGAAAGTGATGCAAGATAATATGACGTACTCAGGCAAACTGGGAGCCTTTCCTTCAGAGCGGTACAGATATATTGTCTTGTTGATAATAAATAATGCATTGCTCTTACAGGAGATAAGGGAGATCAAGATTTATTTTTGATAATTGATTGCTTGCTTAGTTGATTTTGTACCCAGCGAAAGCTGACTCCCTGCATGGTTTCAGCTTGCTGTGCGTTCATTGAAGAAGAAAAAAAAGAACCCCAGACAGTCGATATTTCAAAAAGAGACAAAACCAGCCTGTTTGTAAGCAGAGGTGTTGAGATGATTCATAGTTTTAATAAGAGCCTGTATCGTGTGGCCTGCTCTGATGCAAGCAGGACGTCTGTTTTTGCAAATGTGGTTTATTTAATTTTGGGACAAAATACTTGCAATTCCCATTTCCCAATAACAGTAATAGCAATAATGATGATAATAATAATAATGTTCCAGGCAGAGGATCAGGCTGTATTTGAAGTCTGATGCATGTCATGTAGGATCAGTCTGTATTAAGCCCACTTTGAGAAGATATACGACTCTGCAGATGCCGTAATGCGTTCCTGTGTATTGACTCACGGATGCTGTATTGTCACCAGCCCCTCTGATGCTTTATGTTTACTGTCATCGCTAACTGCGGAGGTAAATAGTGCCCTGTGATGCATGGTAACCATATAAACAGAACTCTGAGAGACTGACATGTCGGCCTATTGTCAAACCGCAGTTTAAGCTCGGCTCCAACCTTCGTCTTCACGCTGCCCGTCACCGAGGACCTCAGTGTTTGTTATAATGTCTCACTCTCAAGTGTCTCATTCAGCACGAGATTTACTGTGTGAATGAGGGCACGCTCTGCGCCGCACAATCACACACACACACACTCCATCTCTCATCCCATTTATACATGCATACACACAATTAATTCTGGCAGCCTGCGTACATCCACAGACAGGAAGCGTCTCGGCTCTCGTGTGACTCGGGCTGTCGTACGTCAGAGCTGTGGCTCGAGTCAGCTGCGATGAGTTCAAAGATGCCGTAAATTAAAATCACATGTCTTCAACGACTGGTAGAGATGTAGCTCCTGCTAAGTGGAACCCCTCTGCTTTCTGACATGACCAGCCACCGTCTTCAGAAGACATTTGTTTCAGTAGACTGTTGGGGTCATGTCCCTGCAGAGGCTGCAGATACTAAACACTGAAGCTCAGTGCGGAGCTTTGGTGTAACACTTCAGGCCTCTTAAATGTATTTGGAGTAAACTGCAGCATAAAGTCACCATCAAAGTGCGACAGCTCCATTGAAAACATTTTTTGTCCAACTTGTTTGTTTCTCCATCAAAGTTCACACTCAATTTATGTCATTTTCTCGCACGCTTTGGGCCTGCCTGTGAAAAACAATAAAGGCTCTGTGGCTTTTAATAGACCCAAAGCATGATATTGAGAAACCTCAGAACCTTGTGGTGTTCCGAATGAGCCTCGGATGACAAACTACACTTGGGAAAATTGCAGAGTGTTGAAAAAAAGAAAAAGAAATCAGCTTGCGTGCGCGTGCAGGAAGTCACTCCATCATCTCCCAGATGCACTGTGTCAACAAGTTAGGGCACTAATTGATTTAAGATTGCCTAATTGTACTCTGATTAAAGAGCGGTCCTGTTCGGCTCCTTTCTTCCTTTTGATTTTGACTTTATTTATTTGGCTTTGGCGTGGACACAGCTGGGCTCAATGTGTCGGTGCCCTCTGTGAAGGTCTGGTGCGCTCGCAGGAGTTTATTTTCCTTCCGACGCGTCCTTTTCATTCCACGGCGAGATCTGAGAGGTGGCTGCGCAGCGGGGAGTCAACTGTGTGTCACACAGAGTTCCAACATGTAGCAGACAGGAGGCAGGAGACAAGACAGAGGGGGGGTCAACATTTATGAGAGCCGTTTGATTTGTTTTAGAATAAGGGACCAAAAATTTGTTTCTATAATTACAAAATGCTTGATTACAAAGCAGGACAGAGACACAAACATGACAAGACACAGACAATATGATGTTAAGCCATGTCATCTCATGTGACACCCATCCCCATCTCTTAAAGTTCTAAAGATCAGCTGAAGCTAAAATGATGAGGCTTCACCAGTCTCAGTGAGACAAATGAAAGGACGGTTTTTAAATCGTCAGGTGCCCAGAAGAACACTGACTCTGGTTGATCCACGCCACAGTGTGATGATTCTCTCTGACCAATCAGAGGTCTGCAGTGTTTTCAGTCCACCTTTTAACACCAAGGCAATACCAAAAAAGTGCCGGGTGCCAAGTCATCTCCACAGCTTTTGGAGCTTTTTTGTTCTTGTGCCTTTCCATGCTGCCTCATGATTAAATCTTCTAGAGAGGTTTGTGCAGATGTTTGAGATAACCTGTTATAGTAAGCCCCACAGAGCAGAAATGGAACAATGAAGTGAAAACATACAGCAACCTTTATCAAAATCTTCAAATGAAGGATGAAAACCCCCTGAATACACCTGCGTAGCTCCGTTTTGTATAATAAAATCCCCTGCATTCGAGCTATTAAATGCTGATTTCAAAAATTCTAAATATGCAGCATTTGAATCCTAACTAAGTCTTTTTTCCCCTTCACCCTCTATCCTCATCTCTCTTCCTTCCCCCCCTCCTCTTCACCTCACTTGCTCTGCCTCCCCCTTCTTCTTGTCATATCCCCCCTCTGATGTGTCAAGCACATCCTCGACGTGTCTAAACAAAAGTTTACACAAGTTTACACAAGCACAATCAAACAAAACAGAGGGGCTTGGGTTGAAACTCGAAAAATGGCCCCGCGGCCTGAGTTTATGCAGAAATGTTGGCAGAGATCAATTAGACTTGAAGATGGCTGCATCTTTTCTCTCTCTCTCTCTCTCTCTCTCTCTCTCTCTCTCTCTCTCTCTCTCTCTCTCCCCCTCCAGCCTGAAAATTAAATGCATCCATCATATTAAGGACGTCCGCTAAACCACAAGATTTGCCTGAAACCGTGTTCGGAAGTGAGGTTCAGGACCTGGAGCTCTGTGGGTGTATGGGTCCTGGACAGAATAGAGTCAGCATAAAGCTCGAGTTCCAGTGCACATTCAGTGGCAGAAAATGACGGCCATGCAGCTCAGATCATCAGCCATCGGATTTGTGGGCAGTTCTGCTTGAACCCCTGACTGCTCATAGAGTTAATCATGCTTGTAGATTTAAATGAACTCTCGCGGCGACCCCCAAATGACTACAGCTTTCAGTCTAGAAGTGGGACTGCAAGTCCTCAGACAGCATGCTGGATGCCACGGCACATTCGAAGCATCAACCAAGTGTGAGAGTTGTGCAGTTGTGTTGTTCAAAGGGTGGTAGCAGGTGGTCCAGAGGCAGACCTCATTCAATGAAAGGATAGTTGGCAGGTGTTGGCAGAGGCTCTTAGAGCTGCACGGTGGACGGCAGTGTCTGTTCATCTCTGCTGTCTCCTTCCATCTTCTGTGTCTTGGCCTCTCTTCCTCAGCCTCCGGCTCTGGAGCTGAGGGAACATCAGTGCCGGCGCATGCTTTGTTCCTGGCTTTTTAAGGTCCCCTCGGAGCTGATCTCCTTTCTCTTTCAATCCACGTTGGGGCTTCAGTGGACAGACGTGAGAAGAGCGAGAAAGTGGAGGGGAAGAGGTGAGAATGGGAAGAGCATCTTGCCATGTTGCTGTCCGGCGGGTGTTGCAGCTGCATCGCTCCAAACAGTGCGAGGCATGCAGGAGAAGATGGAGCAGATGGAAGAAGAGGCTCCATCCTTAATGCTGGAAACTGAGCGTAGATTAAGAGCAAAAGAATGGTGTTTTCCTCCTCTCCTGCCTCCCTCCACCTCCTTTCTCCCACTCGGGTAAACATGATAGTTAAGTATTGCCTCTCTCTCCTTACGCTGTTAACAAGGCTCTTAAAGGCTCTGTCCACTCTGCAGGGGTTTAACAAGCCCACCCCCACCTTCTAAAAGTGGAGAAATGAGTTTCCAGGTGAAGCCGCAAATGAAAACCTCACTGTGCCAGTGGAGAAGTGTTAAGAGCTAAAGAGGACCCAGGCAGAGCGACACATGGGGACAGAGCGTCAGATAAAGACGGACCAACTGTATTTGAGTTTTTTGGCCACATGTCACACAAACCTGACTTGTTCGTGTCAGTAGAGCATAAAAGCTGCATGGAGTGCTGCAGTTTAATTAATGCAACGTTTCCGTTTCTTTACGATTGAGTGGCAGAGCCCTCTAGTGGCTGTAGTAATTACGTCACCAAAGGAGGAAGTCATGTGACAAAGTCCATGAAGAGTGGAGGCCAGGGTGGATGGATGAGTCAACAAGACGGTGGACTTAAACACAGGACACCACCGTTTGTTTCTTGATTCAGACAGTCAACACAGGTGTCTTTTGCCCATAATTTGAACCCAAACCGCGACGTTCTCGAAGCTAAGTACTTATTTTAACCAAAACATCGTCCCTCCCTAAACTAATCAAGTTCATTTTGTGCCTAAATTGAATCAAAACTTAACCATACTCTTGTCACATCATGAAACTGATTTAGACCTCATCACTGATTTGTTTGCAGTTTTTGAAGGCACAGACAAATGATGTCATCCTGCTGCTAGGGGCAGGTCAGAAAACACTTGGACAAATGACAGATTTTGTAGCTTAATGTGGAAGACTTGTCGATTTAATACCAAAGAGGCACTTTTGAATCGTGCAGAATTCAACTCAAAACGCAAAAAGATGTCGGAAAGAGAGGAGTACACCACCTGATGATTTCCGCCTTTCATACTGATGATTAGTGAAATATAAAGCTCCGTGGACGCATATGTGGAGAAAGGGATAGAAGGAGACAAATGGAGACCAAAACAGAGACACAGTGGGTGCTGTTTGTCATTCACTGATCTGCAGCTCTAGCAGCAACCCTTCAAAGCACAGACTGTTGAAGGTAAACCAGGGGTCAACTGTAGAGGAACTCCTCACATATGAGGCGGGAATAGGAGCAAAACCAAGTTAATTTAAACACAAGATACTTGTGCTCAAAAAGAGGATTCATTCTCAGTGAAGAACCTTGGAGCTCTAATCTGCCTCTATACCTGCCAAAGAGCAGTGATTCCTAACACGTCTCTGGGGGTCATCAGGTGGAAACCTCCCTTCAACAGTGTTTCGCCTACTTAGTCCCACTACACCTCCAGGAGGTTAGGCAGTGAACTCCGGCGTCCCAGAGTCACCCCCCCTAGTGCCAGTTCACACTGCTCCTACACAATCCAAACAGCACCGCCACGTTCAACTGACCCAGAGATGCTCCAGGTAGTGGCCAGTACCGATGCTACCATTTAACTATTGCTAATGCTACTGCTAACCGCTAGGAAGAACAGAAGAAGACAATACTGTTCCGATGCTACCATTTAGCTAATGTTATGTGCTAACCGCTACCTGCTAAGAGGAACAGAAGAAGACAATAACGCTAGATTCACCTATACTGTTAATGTTAATTGCTAGCTACCAATACTAACTGATAAGATACTATCATACTCTCACCGCTTTAGCTATTGTTAGCTGCTACAATGCTACCACAGGCCTAGATGCCACATGTAACTGCCGATTGCCACACTACCATCATCTACCCCTGCCTCTCACCAACTGCACCAAGAAAAAGCGGGGTGGGAATACAAACCCTGGTTCGGGTAGGGGATAGAAAATAAAGAGGTAGAGTCAAAAGATGAAAGTAGGGATTGGATACAGACCCTTGTTCGGGTAGGGGGTGGAAAATTTAGAAGGTGCTGAAGGTGGAGGCCTAAACCACAGACTAGATTTAACAGCCTCTTCTAACATTTCCTTCAAGAAGCAGCAAACCCTACCATTTCCTTCAAAAAGCAAACAGAGCAGGAAAACAAACCCTAACATTTCCTTCAAGAAGCAGACAAAACAGGAAAACAACCAAAAAGATCAAAAAACAAGCCAACTCTGTGTCTTACCACGCAAACTCACCTGAACAGGCCGCATGGTCCCAAAGAGAGACTCTAGCTGGCCACACCCCCACCTTATCTAAACTTCCTGGTTCTCTTCCTATTGGCAGAACGAGAAGATGGGGCGGGGAAAGCAGAGCAGAGGAGAGGTGTCTTGTTCAGACTTTAACCTCTTCTCTTGCCGGGTTAGGCATGCATGTCCTCTGCCTGCCCCCCCACTGTCCCTATTTCACCCCCCAACTACTATTATTTCTCCTGATCCATATCCACTGACTAGACCTAGCAGCCTCATCTGACATCTCCCTCACTGTCTTTCTTAAATTTTGCCCATGCACTCCCAGCTCCCTCAACAGTGAAACAGCTGACCCTGCAACAAAACCTCTACACCCCACTTCAACCGGACAGACCCTGGTCTTCCATCCCCTCTGCTCAGATTCTGTCTTTAAATCTGCATACTTAGTCTTCTTCCTTTCATAAGCTGCCTCCACTGAATTTTCCCAAGGGACTGTTAACTCAATAAAATACACAGTCTTTTTACTCATGGACCATAAGACAATGTCTGGCCTCAGATTACTATAAACTATTTCCTGGGGCACAACTAGCTGTCCTCCCAAATCGACCTGCATTTGCCAATCATCAGCCCCTACCAGGCAGCCACCTCCCTGCTTTCTCCCTGACTTAGCAGCTCTATTTTTCTCCCCCTCTCGAACAAACTGCACATCTAACCTCTCCTTTCTAGAACTTCCAGAATTCACCTGCTTCCTTCTCTCCTCAATGCCTGCGGCTAAGCTTCTCAGCACCTGATTATGCCGCCATGTATACCGGCCTTGTGATAAGCTAATTCTACAACCTGACAAAATGTGCTTTAAACTTGCTGTACCTGAGCAGAGTGGGCACGATTGATCGCCCTGTACCCAGAGACTTAGGTTCTGCGGGGTTGGCAACACATCGTATGTCGCCCCTATCAGAAATTTAATACGGCCTTCCTCCATATTCCACAGGTCCCTCCAACTAAGTTTCCTCTTCTCAACACCTTCCCAATTCAACCATTGTCCCTGTTTGGCTTGACCAACTGCTTTTGCCCCTCTTAACAACTCCTCCTGCCTACGCACCTGTTCCACTACAAGCTTTCTTTTCTCCTTTAGACCTGCTTTATTCCACACTGGTTTGCCTGGGCCAAGCCCCAAGCCTCCCCGGCCAAATTGAACATTTCCTACTATTTCTGCATGCCTAAGAGCTGCCTCTGCCTCCTGCACTGCTGCCCTTGGGTTCCATTTCCTCCCCCCAGAAGGATTCGGAACCACATTGCTAACTAACATGTCCTTACTCCCAGATAGTAAAAGTTCTGTCCTAACCTTAGTGCATTTAAACTCCTCTGTTAGACTGGATACTGGCAGCTGAAGCATTCCTTTCCCATACAAAGCTACATTGCTTAAGCACCTGGGAGCACCCAACCATTTTCTAATATAAGAGCTAACTAGCCTTTCCATTCTCTCTGCTACAGATAATGGGACTTCATATACTGACATTGGCCACATTAACCTAGGATACAAGCCAAACTGCAAGCACCACAACCTCAGTTTTCCTGGGAGCCCTGATTTATCTATTCTCTCCAGCCCTTCTGCAACATCCTTTCTAAATTGCACAACCTGTTCAACATCATTCAGGTCCACATTGTACCACCGTCCTAGACTCTTAACTGATTTCTCCCTAATTGTTGGGATTTCCTCACCATCTATAGCAAACTTTCTATCACTTACTTTCCCTCTGTATATTGAAATACTCCTTGACTTACTAGGCTTAATCTTCATACTAGCCCACTTGAGATTCTGATTGACTTTATCTAACAACCTCCTTGTACATGGCACTGTTGAAGTTAGCAGTGTCATATCATCCATATAAGCCCTAATTGGTGGAAGACGCATTCCATTCTGCCGTCTCTCTCCACCTACGACCCACTTGGAAGCCCTAATAATTACCTCCATAGCCATTGTGAAAGCTAGCGGGGACACTGTACATCCTGCCATAATACCAACCTCCAATCTTTGCCAGCCTGTTGTGAGCTCTGCGATACTTGCACACAGTCTGATGTCTTGGAAATATGCTTTCACCAAGTTAACAACTATCTCCGGCACTTTAAAGTAGTCAAAGGAACTCCAAATAAGGTTATGTGGCACTGACCCAAACGCATTAGCCAGATCTAAAAATACAACATTCAAGTCTCTTTTCTCCCTCTTAGCTGTCTGAATCTGATGCCAAATCATGCTAGTATGCTCTAAGCATCCCGCAAATCCTGGTATCCCTGCTTTTTGCACTGTCGTATCTATCATACCATTCCTTTCTAAGTATTTAGCCAGCCTCTGTGCTACGATACTAAAGAAAATCTTTCCCTCAACATTTAGGAGAGAAATCATCCGAAACTGGCTAAGGTCCGATGACTCCTTCTCCTTAGGGATGAAGACACCTCCTGCCCTGCGCCATGCTCTTGGAATACTTTGTTTCTCCCAAACTATTCTCAGGTATCTCCATAGTGTCCTTAAGATGCCAGGTGCACTCTTATAGACACGGTAGGGGACTCCATTAGGCCCTGGGGCCGAAGAAGCCTTTGCACGCCTAACCACCTCCACCACTTCTCTCCACCTAGGTGGGCTCACATCCATCTCCTGCTCCACTTCCCCTAATGGTGGCATGTCAGGTGGAAGACCTATGTTCCTATTCTCCTTTGAATCTGAATACGTCGACTTCAAATACTGTTCAATCTCTGATTTCGTTGCCTTAAGTTGCCCTCCTTTTTCTTGATTAAACAAGCCTTTCACAAAATTAAAGGGGTTCCTAAAAAATGCTGACCTTGCACGTTCCTTCTTCTTTCTCTTCTCCCTAAGGTGTTCTGCCCTTCTGAGTACTGCTAACCTGCTTCTCAGTTCCTCCTGCAACACCTTAATTCCCTCCCTTTCTTCTTCTGTCGCCTTCCTCCACTGCTTTCTTAACTGCCTCCTTTCCTTTACTAACTTCTCTATTTCTCTTTGCCGCCTAGACTTGCCGACCTGCACCCTCTCGCCTTTCCTTTTGACAAGCACCCCAAATCTCTCTCGACCATAGGAGTAGATCACATCTCCAATTTTATCCAATTTCTCCACTACATCTCCTCTAAGCCTGCTTAATATGACTGATAAATCTCTATCAACTGCCTCCCACTCTTTGCTATCATTAGCCCTCGGCCACTTAACTCTAGCTTTCTGCTCCATGCTTCTCTCCTTGGCTGGCCTGTTGCCCTCAACACCAACTGCATCCCCTCTCCGTACCTCCTCCTCTCCAGGGATAGTGTTACTGATATCCTGCAAACTGTGGTTTTCTACCTGTCGCTGGACTTTATATTGTTGAGCCCAGTGTGTGAAGGTGAGAAAATATCAAGTCTTTCTCAAGCTCTCAGGCCTGCTATGAAAGAAGGGAGCACAGCGAGCTCTCTCACAGGTGGAGATAGGGCACGGTCCAGTGTGGATTTTGACATAGAGTATGACAGTACTGGATGTATTTGGTGATGGATGAAGGGCTAACACAGTCACAGCAGCTTTATCACCTCATCCCTGACCGTGGTCCTTCTGAGCAGACACGTACAGTAAGGCTCCTGTTGGTCCCCCCGGTGTCTCACTGAAGATTTTGTCCTTGTTTCTGTCTGTCTTGTCTCTCTCTCCTCCCCACACATGTCTATGTTTGTGTAACCTGTCTGCACTGGCTGCTAGGTCAACCTCAGAACCACAGACTAATCACAATGCAAAGTCATCCTGGTCAGACACTGCATACACACACACACACACACACACACACACAGACACACACACACACACACACGGGAAGCCCTGTTTGATCCCTGTTAAAGTCAGTCAAGGGTGTTACATGTTTGCAGTTCACTTCAGCCCCATCAAAATGCCCCATTGGAAATTTACTGGCCTTTCAGTGGCACAGTGGGGCCCTATAAACACACTCATGTACCACTACGTGAACATAACACACTCGCGCACACTGTGGATGCTCACGTTGTCGGACCCCTGTTGCCACCCAGTGCCAGGAGTTTGAATCAGCCACCTACGTTGCCAGGATCAGACGCCTGTCGGGTCGCCCTGTCTGCCCTCTCTGTGCTGTGTGTGTGTATGTGTGCGTGTGTGTGTGTGCGCGCGTGGCCCTCACATTCCTGACTCTGGTGTCATCCCTCTCATCAGGCATTTCCCGGCACATAAACCTTCACTGACACATGTTTGTTTATGAAGCGTAATTAGCTGCTATTCCAGCGTGCTGCCACGGCTGACTTTATCTCTCCCGCTCTCCTTTATCTCCCTCCCCCTCCGTCCCTCCATCCAAACAGATGTGGACGAGTGTCTGGACAACAACGGCGGATGCCAGCAAGTGTGCGTCAACACCATGGGGAGCTACGAGTGTCAGTGCACCGAGGGCTTCTTCCTCAGCGACAACCAGCATACTTGCATCCACCGCTCTGATGGTAAGACTGGAGCAGAGAGAGAAAGAGAGTACTGTGAGAGCGTGTCAGTTGTTTTCTTCCTGTTTCTGAAAATGAATCACTTGAGAGGAGCAAAGAGAACATTTCGAGCTTTATTTCAGGGTTATATAAAGCTACTTGATGCTCATTGCTCAATATTTAGCAAACACACAGGCATTACATTGTCTGAAATGTGGGTTTTGGGGTAAATGGATCAGTTTGCTAGACTGGCTTGAGGATGTGGCAAAGCATTTTTTTCATTATATGTGGAGTCAGTTCTTGCAAAGTGATTGGACAGAGATGGACAGATGGCTGCTGCTGTGCTCTAGTTGGTGGAAGGAAGAGATCTTTATCCCGCTGTCTTCCACTGGACGTGTTAACAACAGACCAATGCAGACGTTTGTTCTTAATGCACTGAAAGGCTTGATTGTTGAACGTGCTTTTTCAGACAGGTTATTTGTCGACATGTAAAAGCCCCCCTCCCTCACATATTAGCGAGACACCCAGGTTGAAGCATTTTCCTAAGCCGCGTCTTTTGTAGTCATTTTGTGTGTCTTTTTGTGTCTTTTTGGAGTCTCCAACAAGAAATGTTAATAGTCTCTTCAAACAGAGGCTCTGGATCAGGGCCCCCATGACCCCTTGGGCCCCTGGGCCTGTGCCCAGTGAGCCCATTCAGTAATCCATCCATGCCTATTAGGACCCTAAAGGCGTACAGAGGCTCTTTATTGAATTCCAGACAACTAGTGGAAGCAGACCTTCATTTTGGTTTCATTTGGGGCTTTTGTAAAGACTGTACAGTGGGAATAAAGTGCTCATTTGTTCTGAGTAAAAGGGGAGACTACATTTACAGTGGCAGGCATGTTGTTTATTTTTAGCCATGCTCGCGCAGCAGGGCTCTAGGGATGGCAGTGTCGGCCGATCTACCACTTCGGTCCAGACTGAACTGTCTCAACGACTTAGTTGGATGGATTGCCATGATATTACAGTACGTACAGATACCCACGGATGGATGAATCCTAATAACTCTGCTGATCCCCTGGCTTTTCTTCTAGCGCCACCATGAAGCTGACATATGAGGTTTTTAGTGAGATCTATCGCAGGGATCGTCATGAAATTCGGTTCAGACTTTTAACTCGTACGCAGGGTGAACTAATTGAAGGAATAACTTTGGTGATCCTCTGACTGCATGTATAGCACCACTGTCAGATCAAAATTAACATTTGTAATTTCTGACATTCCCATTACAGTAATGGTGCAGTTTGAGTTCAAACATCACTGCAAAACATTAGCATGTGAGCACATTAGCATGCTAAAGCAACATCTTGGGCTCTGATTGTTGCCTCAAATTCAGATCTGGCTGAAACATTCCCTTCAGTGACCTATGGTTCACATCCCAAACATTTCATTTGTGTCTCTCCTCAGTCTATAAGTACATGTTGTCATGGCAGTAAAGCTCATGCAAGGAAAGCTCTATGAAAGCTGATCCTTATGAACATGAAGCTACAACAGTCTCACTTCTTGTCATCTTTGCCGTTGACTGAGTGCCTCCTGAAAAGTAAAAAAGCCAAATGTCCCATGTGACAGGCTCTCTGGATCACACGGATTTGAGGGCACTGACATCATTCCTCTGGCTCGGTCAGTCGCCCTCCACACCCACAGTGGCAGTGACAGACGCTGGGCGGGATACGCGACTTGTGACACGCGTGTTTGGCATCCATTTCATGCCGCTCGGCTTTCTTAAAGTCGTTTGACCCCGCTCCCCAGGCATCCCCACCCATTAGGCCTGTCACGTTTAATTTATGGGCTCAATCAGCGGCGGCGAGGGGTGCTGAGGGAGCGGCGATCCTGAGGTGCAGAGGGGCGGTCCTCTCCTTCCCTACACACTCACACACGCGTTCACGAAGCACAATACTCACACGCATGCGGCTGTGAATGGGGACAGTGTGGCAGTCAAGTTCAAAGACGGATGAGAGGACGGTCATCTGTCATCTGTGCGACGGCACAAAAAGGAGAAGCTGGAGGAATGTGGCGAGGGGTGAGGACTGAGCGGGAGGAGGGCGAGATCAAGTAGAGGAAGAGGCGGCGGCAGAGTGACCTCTCATGTTAGGAGCCAGTGTCGGGATGTTAGAGGATTCACTGAGGAGACGTTCAGAGAAAGAGGTGAAAGAGATGCAGAAATAGAAGGGTGTTTGCTCTCTGGAAACCCCATAAACCAGCATGTGAATATACCCCCCTCTCCCTCTCTCTCCGCTCCTTCCTTCAAAACTATTTCTGAAAGTCTTGGGATCGCTCACAAGGGGGGAAACAAATTCAGGTGACAGCCATTGAGAGTTGTTTTTATTTTGTGCGGTGGATTAGGAACGTTTTACCACCCAATGAGACCACAGATGACTGCATATACAGAAAAATAAATGGAAAATCAAAGTATAACTGAAACTGTAAATCCACTGATTTCCCTCATTAAACAGTAAAAATATATTTTAAGCTCTTTATTCTTTAAAAGTGTTTCATTAAATTTTAGTATTTATGTAATTCCGGTTAGTGTGAATACGATCCTCCATATCTAGATCAAAGCAGTTACTGTGTTAGCGTGTAACTCGTGCTTCTGTCAGAGGGATGTTCACGGTAAACAAGCCGTGAAGATGCTTGTGGTGCAGTCCCGCTGCCCCGCTCCGGCAGGCTGTTCTGAACCCGGAACCACCACCACACAGCCCTCCACCCGTCCAGAGACCCTCAATCAGACACTTGTCTCCACCTCCCTCTCCTGCACAGGAATAGCAGCAGCATCCCAGCGACCCACAGGAATCTCCTTTCACGTTTTCTTTTCCACCTCGCCCTCGCTTCGTCTCTCCCTTCTTCGGGTTGTCTTTTACTCGCTTTCTCTATGTCATCCTCTCGCGGCTCTTTCTTGTCGCTCCTGCTCTCTCTCGGGTTTGCTGCATCCATCGCCTTCCGAAGGTTTCCTCCTTAAACCAAATTAGGACGTCTCACACTGCACACTCCCACATGGCTGCACATACTCTTGTACAGGCATACTGTGCAATATTAAGTATATATTATTAACACTTATACGAGCATGCAGAATGGTGATGCACTAATTAGGGAGACCATTGTAGCTGTCCAAGTTTGTCTACAGCCTGTTCATGTTGATGTACATTGCAGGTCTTCTCCTGTAAGTCAAATTTGCTGCCGCATTCTTGTCATGTCTGCTGGCGACCTTTCCAGCAATCTGCGGAGAGCTCAGTATGACAGAGCTTTGAATTGAATGGTTTAGGGGGAAATGCAGACACGTCTTCCACTGCTGATCTCGCCTTGACATGCCATATTCACCATAACTGCAGCGATCGGGAGTTCTGGGCTCCAACCGGCTTCTCAAATTATAGTTTAGTAGAAACAAATGATTACACACTCCACTGTTTTGTTTCTATGTTCGAGGCAGCGTGTGCGTGTGAGGAGGCAAAGACAGTTTGTGTTAGATTGTTGCTTTGCATATGGTAAGTGTCAGCTCGCGGCTCATTTCTTTCTCCCTGACACCCGCCTGGGGGATAATAAAGCCTAGCAACAATTGTTTGTTCCATTATGGTTTGTTTCCACTCTGTTGTGCTTCACAGCTCCGTCTGAAGCACATCCAGGCGAGAACCGAGACTTTGGCCTGCGAGCTCCCAACCCCGAGTTGGGAAACAGCTCTCCGAGCGAATGTTCCTGATCTGTCATGATGTGGGAGAGCTATGAGCGCACGAGTCAGGTATGGCTCACTGGCCCTACGGTGACACGCTTGTAGAGTGGAGAGACTCATTTCCATTTTGGGGAAATTCGAGGATCTCTGAAATGGAGGATATGGCTTGTCATCGAAAGTCTTGGGTTACCTGCTCCCTTTTGAAAAAGGTTAAAAATGTGTGCTGTGTTCGCGCCAGCAATGATTTTAGTGAAGGTGTCTCATTTAATAAAAACGGTGAACGTCTCATTTAATGAAACATTTGTTCACTGTTTCCCAGTCGTGTCTGACTTGCAGCAGCGGCGCAGAGGCTGATTAGCTGTAGTGTAGTATTAGACAACAAATTGATGCCTCCAAGTTGACCGGGCCTGCCTCCGTCTCTGATTTATTAATTGTGCCTTTTGGACAATGCAGCCTCCGCCAAAACAGAGTGAAAACAATACGCTTGTAAATTCTTCTCTGAGCTCAACACCAAAATTCCTGGCAAAGTTGGAGTTGGCAGTAAGTTGGGAATTTTAAACACCATCTCATGCGGACGCCGTGCCTGGCGCTCCGAGAGAATGTTTGTTCGTCTCTGAGCTGCGGAGCACGATGAACGGGCCATTCTCACCAGTGGACCACGGACAAGAAAAACAAACCGTTTTTATCAGCAAACAATCGGGAAAGAATCCTTACGCAGCAGAAAACGTCCCCGTCGGTTTTGCTTTGTTTTCAAGTCCCATCTATTACTTGTCCTCCCTGTCCGAGCCTTTCCTGACAGTCTGAAAAATCATTAGGCGGCCGCTCAGCTCAGTGGGTATGAGCGCAGCGCCGGGCGGGGAAACAGAGGCTCTGTGTGATTTATGAGCCCAGTCGGCAGAGATGAAAATGGCCCGTCGTCATCTCCTGGAAGGCAATATATAATGGTAGGGATTACAATTAACAGGAGGCTGATGCATGGCGCTCCAGCTTGCAGGGCACTTACGAGGCACTTGTGGGCAGTACTGGTAACTGGTGCTGCTCCGTCTAACGTGAAAACTTCTGGGCTACAAACAGTAGTATTTTCATTATTTTGACTATTATAAACACATTATAGCAGGCTATGAATTATTGATTACATCTTTACATGCTGCTTATGAATGCTAAATGGAGGGGGCGCAAAGTAAAGTGTTGTTTATTATTTGAAATAATGACATAGTTTATACATATGTGGATAACAGTGTGCTGTGTTTTGAGAGAGAGGAAGGCAAAGAGAGCAAAGGATTGTGGGAGCGGGGGACGGGGGAGCTGTGCATGATGGGGGAGAGAAAGAGAAAAATAAACAGAGAGAGACAAACATGGTGGAGTGGACCAATGCGTGCGTTTATTTGGAGTTGTGAGGAGAGGAAGCAGACTGAGGCTGAGGCTGCTGCCGCACTCCCACACACACACACACACACGCACACACACGCACACACCTATAGACACAGATGCATAGACATATTTTCATGCACCACAACTCACACACACACACGCCGACATGCACATACTCTTCATGAAGGAGGAATTCTCACTTTAAACAAACCAAAGCAGGAAATTGGAGGTACGCGGAGCTTTTAAATGACAGCCCAGGGGCACGTGGGAAGTCTAAGTACAGGGAGCTCTGTCTACCTGGCTGTTATCATCATCAATTACCAGCATCATTAAAAGCTAGAACCACTCCACCTGTCATACACCTAAACTCCTCCAGCTCTGTCTGTCAGATAGTGTAGCTGCTCACCAGTTCTAATTTAAGAAAGCCTACTCTGCGTCGAAGCACGTCATCAGCACGTTATGACTTCTTAAAGTACAGTCAACTTAGCAAAAGTGATTTTAAGCATGCTGAAATGTACGTCCTGTCTGGAGAACGTGCACCATGTGGATTCCAAATGTGTTCGACTCCTGAATCATACACAAGCTGGCAGACACACAGAGGAGCATTTTGTTAGCTAACTTGTATTTTGCACATGTCTGCTTTATTCTGGTTTATCACTGCCAGTCTTCTGATGCAGACGCCTTTTTATCTGTCATGCACTCGTTATTTCTCACCGAGAAACACTGGCACCATCAGTCTGCCTGTCGACAGGGCAGCAGATAATGTATAGCCCTTTGGGATAGGTTTAGAGCTGTGGTTCTCAGGGTCAAATACCATCATTTTTGTTTTTGTTTGTTGTATCACACTTTACCTTGACCAAAGACACATTGCTAAGTGTTCAATTTCCTGAAATCAATTAAGTTCAAAAGTTTGGATCAACAAAGTTTATCTTCTCTGAGACTTTTAAGGAATATGATGCACAACTTAACAGGCATGTGTAAATGAGCTCCTGTCTCAGCCTCTGTTTGTGTTTTGTATTAACTTCCTCCCCTCTCCTTCAGAGGTCCTGGTGTGCGGAGCTGAAATCCTGGTGTTTGTGTGCGTCTTTGGATGCTGTCAGTTTAGCATCACCGTGGGGTCTTTTATATTTTTCGTTGTTATCGTGTGTGAGTGTGTCGCATCCCGCCGAGCATCTGGATCCTGTTCACCTCCTCTGCTGCCTGCTTTTGTGTGTCCGAGCTCTCGACGTGAACTTTCCTCGAAGCGCCAGGCCGATTACACTCATCCACGCTGAAAGTGACTAACGCTTTCCTTCCTTCATTTTATAAATACTTAGTTTAAATATTATTCCAGCGTGTGATTTTAACTTTGAAAACAAGCTCTAATGACTTAGCAATCTCTCTCTTTTTCTCTCTCTCTTTGAGGTAAACATGAGTTATTTACCTGCGAGCGGAAGGTGGAATCCACGTTTTTTTTCTCAGCTCTGCCCTTTCCACCCGATATTTTTAGGCCAGAGTTTGCCTTTGGTCGGTGGAAATGTTTAATACGAGGGCGTGGAGCTGACCTGGTGTGTAGCTGCTGCTCGGTAGCAAACACCACAGGAAACACGGGGAGTGGAATTAAAACACACATGAAGTAAACGTCCATCACTTCCCAGCCTTTTACAGGAAACTAACATCTGCCTCAGCCGGAACCGCTCTGACACACACACACACACACACACACACACACACACACACACACACACATGCTTTGTAGTCAGACTATTTCAGTTAACAAGGGCTGTGTGAATCAAACAGTTCCCCAAAAGTTTTTCCTCTCTTTAACGTCGGCAGCTGGACTCTGTTAACATAACACACTGAACTCTGGTTCGCCTGCTCTCTGGCCTCCATGTAACACCATAGGTGTTCCTCAGAGGACACGGGAACCCACACTGCATGAGTTTTTTTAGAACCATACCCTGGGTTCGCAGGTTGTAGTTCATTTACTACAAATTAAGTATACTTTACATGACTGATGACCATTTTCCAAAGAGCACCGGCAGTTTTAGACATATTTCCTATCTTCCAGGCAGCCTTTCCAGTTCACTTCAGGGCACGCTGAAAATCAACTTGCAGGGACTTGAAACTTGCTTGATATAGCCAATCCATCACAGTTAACATTTGGTTGCCTTTAGTCTTTTGTCAAAGCAATGTTATTTTGTAGTGCTGACATTGCAGGCAGGCGCTGCAACAAAGGAGTCATTTTGTGTATTGTTTGTCTGTCAGGTTTGATTTCCAGCTCTGCATCCAGCAGCTACATGTGCTGCGCCTTTTTGTAAATGACTCTTGATGAATGAATCTGCAAAGATCCAAGGGAACGATGTCATGGCTTCTTACTGCGAGGCATGAAGTTTTGAAACGGGATGTGGGTGCAGGACACTAGTTATAATACGATAATTGAAATGTGTAGTGGCTTAATTGGTTGGACTTTTAGTTCCACCCACTAGTGCATTCCGTGATCATCACTGAAGATTACTGGGACTGCAGGATCCTGGGAATTTTTTCCTCCAAACCTGCCATAGGTTTAGTTTGTCATTGAAATGTTATGACAGGAGCATAAGTGAATCAACCTGCAGTGTTTTTTTCCAGTTATCTTTCATGCTAGAATGACAGTTTATGATTTAGCTGGGTGGAAAAACTATTTTTAGCCATGCTACTGGCGTGGCTATAGGCTCGGCAACGGCGGTTAGTCGGACTGTCTGTCAGTAATGCCCTGACTTTTCCTCTAGCGCCACCATGAAGATGACATTTTTGAATTTCAGTGAATTGTTTTGACAACTGTTGGTGCAAAAAGTTTGTGGTGACATTCATGATGCCCAGATAATGTATCCTAATTACTTTGGTAATCCTCTGACTTTCCTCTAGTGCCACATGAGGTTCATTTTTATTTTTCAATTCCAATTTCTTAGCATTTACTGCCTGGATTACCATTAAATTTGGTACACACATTCATCTTTTCCCACCATGACTGAATAAACTAGAACTGACATTCCCATCAGCAGCGTCTGTTTAATACACGTCAGCAAAAACCCTGAACTAATGCAGGAAACAACCCTCTATATCTGTATTATACCTAAATTTACCAACATCATATCCCCCAGATATGATGTCAGCATATAGCATACATATAGCATATAGCATAGCAGTAGGACTGAGTGCAGATTGCTGTCAAATTGGTTGAATATTGAGTTAAGCTGGCTTTTACAACTAAAAGTCCACAACGGCAATGCTGTGGTTGCACAAGCTGCAAAAAAAAAATAAAATAAAAAAATGCAAGGATATTCCTTCCCTTCCAAAGCTGCAGTAAAGATGACCAGACACTTCCACATAACCGCTGGATTGTGAAAGTGTTAACAGGATATATAATGTTCTTTAAAGAGAAGTTCTTGTTCCTCTAATGTAAAAACATCTGAGGGAACAGGAGCAGAAACTCTCTTTAAAACTAACCTTCATCTACGGCCAGAGATCCTGGTAATCCTGGGAAAAAGCTGAATGATTCCCGGGAGGAAGAACTTTAAAGTGCAGGAAAAGCTTCAACGCTGTTGTCCGGGTAGTCAAACTGGCCATGCCGTGTGACCTTTAAAGGTACTGTAAATAGAGGAGAGAACTGTCAGGACAGTTTGTCAGCAGCGAGTGCTTGTTAGTGTTTCTCTAAATTAAGACCACATTTCCCATTGACCCTGCTGCTATCCGTCACAAAGCTGATTTTACTTCTCGTCCCCTCTTTCTGTTATTGCTCCGGGCGTGTTCATTTTCTTTTCGGATTCACCGAAGCGGAAGATAAACACGCTATTTATGTTCCAGGTTTCACAACCATTCACTACCGAGCTTCAGCCTTGTTTGCTCTGGAAGAACGGGACCCGGAGCCTGTTTAGGGCTTTAATTCAACAGGTTTCCTTCCAAAGCCGAGCTGACGGAGCGCGATGTATAACACAGCACAAAGAGTTCCAGCTTGGTGTCGTGTTTGTTACAGTAATAATTACTAAAATGAAAGCTGGACTCATATGTTTATGTTCAATCCACAGTCCTTGTACTGTGCTGTGTCTGAAGCTGGAGTGAGATACAGAAAGAGAAAGCAGGAGAATGAGGGAGAGGGATGTGTGTGTGTGTGTGTGTGTGTGTGTGTGTGTGTGTGTGTGTGTGTGGTGCTTGTTTCCTCTAGTGTTTGAAGAGGAGATTGGGGAGGGTTATTAGAAAGGCGCAGTCCTTATTTAAAGGAGTTCAATGCAGCCAGTTGAAGAAAGGCTCTCATTGAAATTCATGGCTTAGCACCTATAGCACTGCGGTTTCAGCAGAGCAGCGAGAGAGACACACAGCCAGCATCTGACAGATTTCAATTAAAATGGCATTTACAAGAGCATGGATGGAAAAGCGGAGGGGGTGGGGCACGGTTGAGGAGGGATTTTGCTGTCTGGTGAGCTTCTCACTCCAACACTCATAAAGAATATTTTGTCACACTTCATCATGTATTTAAGCCTGAAATGTAAGACTCCTCCACTTTTTGTAACAAGTGACCAAACTGCCGTGGCTGGGTTTATTTACCCGGGTTTACAGGTTAATGGAAACACAAAAGCACGCCTTTCCAACACACTATCCCAATTTTGATGAACACAGAATCACCGATTGCAAGATTTCTCCTTACGTGGGAGAGGACTGCTGCAGGGACTCGCTTCTACCACCGACAGCAGTGGAACCACAGAGCAGATGAATGAAAAGCAACACAACCATACATTCACTAAGGCGTTGCACATCACAAACCAGCTGTGAGAGCTCCTCTCTGCAGCAAGAGGAAGCTTTACAGCAGAATAAAACGGTCCTGTTTGCTATAGAGTTTGAAGTTTATTTAAAGGAGGCCTTTAAGTGGAGTTTTTTATGGGTGGCTTTGTGCCTACCATACAGTCACAGCACAAACACTGCTAATACGTGCGGGCACACACAGGCATGCACGTGGTCATTAGTGAGTGTGCATATACAAGCGAACATGCACATGTATAGTAAAGTGCACACAAGCACTCTTATTACTGGACAGGGGGTCAGTCTCTTTTGTCATTTAGGTTTTTGCGAAAGTATGTTTTATCGATCGAATGCAAACAGTTAACATCATATTTTCTTCACGGCTGACTGAAACTGAAATCTCCCCTTCTCCCCGGTGAGGAGATCAGGTTGTGGGACTGGCGTTCAGCATCACCTCATTCCTCATCAGCCTCAGAGGAAGCAGGGAGGAGAGCGACCGCGAGGCTCTAAATTATCCATCTCTCTCTCCGTCTGTCTTCCCCTCTCGTCCACATTCCTCTCCTCTTTCTTCAGATTTTCTTCCTCGATCCGTGTCTGTCGTTCGCTTCATTCCTCCTTTTTTTTTTTCTGTCATTATACTCTGCCAGTCAGACTTTTGGGGCTGTGGGGTGTAACGCTGCGAGAGTCAGGTTGTAATAACACGGCTGTGATATGCTTGGACCTCATCTGTAGTCAGAGCTCCTGAGAGAGAGAGAGAGAGAGGTGGATAAAGAAAGGCAGGGAAAGTGAAAGAGAGAGACAGACAGAGGATAATAAAAGAGACAGAGGAGGGACTGTGTGAGAGACAGACTGTGTCCTGGGGGCTCTTGCTGGGCCATGACGACGTGTCTCAGTGTTTTATCTGGACCTGCTGGGGCTCCGAGTGAGGAGCTTCAGTAGTTGTAAACCTGCTGAACTCCCCAATCTAAACAAAGCTGCACACCAAGCTGGAAAGGAGAAAGTCAACCCTCTCTCCACCTTTTCATTGCTAATTGGAGAATTACTGTCAAAACTTAAGGTGCGTTTCATCCACCTGTTTAGAAAAAAAAACTGAGTGGAAACACAGGAAATTCAAAAAAATCTCAAAATATTGCCAAGTTTTTATGCCTGGTGGAAAAAGTCGGCGCTTTGATAAAAGCAAAATGCAATGGAGGCAGACTTAGCAGACATTCATGAAGACTGCAAAGCTTTAACGGCACAGAATTAGCCGCTTATCTCACCGAACCAATCGCATAACGGTCGTGGATAGAAACACATGAATTCACATTTTCTGTCGCAGATTTTTGTAAAACGCAGCTAAAACTTGCGCTACATTCGGCTGGAAACCTGTCTACAGCCCATGCTTAGCTGGAACAAAGTAGGTGCATGCTCGCATACCGTCATCTCGTGCATTGTTTACCATTCATTTTAGGCAGGCTCTGATTTCAGTTCATGTCAGGAGATCCATTCACGCCTGCACGCAGAGCTGACAGCTGCCTGCAATGAACGAACTGGAGCCAGCTGCAGACTGATGATTGGTTGTTCATGCAAAAGAGCAAAAGAGCATCCCTATGAAACATTACAAAATACTACACACAATATCGGCATCCTGTGCTGTCGTGTTACTGCTGTATATTTATATTTTATCTCTCTTGTGAAGGGCTTTTTTAGGAATTATGCAGAAATTGTCCTACAGGATGTCTTTCTGCAGTGCTCCACTGGTCAGTCACTTTCACACTCGCTTCATGTGGCTGTGTCCGTGCGGTGTGTGTATCAGCAGGTCGACGCTGAATCTGTTTCCAGGGAGCCGTGCGGGTTATCCGGCTCTGACGGGTAAACGTGTCAGTGAGCTGCAGGCTTCGTCACGTCGGGCACGCTGAGAGGCCACAGTTCGCGGCCGCCGCTCTGTTTGTTGTTTTAGGCTCGATTGTGCTGAGTTCCAGGCCCGCGTCCACCTTCTCCCTCTGCCTCAGTTTATTTAACTTCTCCCAGCTTCAAATTGATTGTAGATACTCTGCTTTCTTATGAGTTTAGTTTTCAAACAGGATCTGTGCATGCTTTTGCGACTGTTTTTACTCATTTTGCTCTCAGTTTTCTGGATCGTGCAGGGCCCAGATTTGGCCGTGCATGACACCTACCTGCATTTAATATTAACTGAAATATATTGTGAAATTACAGAATGTTGAACAGAGGGGCAGATTCTGTTTGATCTTTTGTTAATCATGTAAATGCAAAATTTCCTTTGGCTCCTTTGATTTTGGACTTTGATGGAATGGTCCTGTTGGGAGTGGACAGCTAGAATGGCAGCATTTAAGAAAGGACTTTTTGTTTGTGGAGGGGGCTCTCTGGGGGGAATGGCACCCTAATGAGGCACTTGAAACACTCTTGGGCCCCATGAAGGGACATTATTCAACATGGGGACCAGGGAAGGGGTGTGTCGTTGAGCCAAATCCACGTTGTAGATGAAGTGTGGTGAGCGCTACCACATGAACGCAGATCCTGAGGAGTGAAGGTGGAATTTAACGACAGTCAAGTTAATCACTTATCTGATATTGTGTCTCTTTTTTTGGGGGGGGGGGGTCATGTTTCATTCATTGCATTCTTTGAATGTGGATTATCGTTCAACTTAAATCTTTCACATGGTGCTGGGATTTGTTTGCAGAGCGTCCAAAAGCGCACAAATACAGCTGTGTCGGCACATATCTCTGCTGAAGCTGCACATGTAAAACATTGTCAGCATCAGCGTTTGGATTGTAGTCTTCATCAAAATAAACATAGTGATGGGCTGCGTTTTAAAGGATAAATCATGCTGGATGCAGGAACTCTCTCAGTAATTCTGTTCTTTGGTCACTGACATTTTGTTGTATTGAAGAACAGCGGTGTTTATATTCCATAGGATTTCATGAAACTCTTCCCCCCAAATCCAAATATGTTATAAATCAAATTGGGTGAAACTCGGAGTGGTGAAAACATTTTGGAATTGTGAAAGGTCTTTGGTTAAGGTGGGTGCATTCTTGATGCCAGGAGTTCACAGCAGTCCCACTGTAGGCTCAGTGGTGTGCATTGATAGCAACTTAACACAGGACAGATATTGGGACTTGAATAATTATATTGCCCAGTGTTGTATTCACAGTCTTTCATGAACCATGTGACATAGACAAACAACAGTTAAATATTCTCGTGTCTCATTACTGAGGAGGAGACTTCCTCCATGCAAGGTTTGCAGTGTGGATGTCTTTGCTAGATGTTCGCTCAGATGCTTGGAGAGAAAATTTGCTTTGTGCTTCATCTCTACCAACAATCTTCACCAGCACTGGAAACTTGCTCCAGTCACAGCTGTAACACAGACGTGTAGTTACAGCACATGACAGCTATGTATGTGCTTTAGGTTTCATAGCTTCACTCTAAGTCCTTAACACAGAATCATAAATTGTCCTTTAGGAAGAAGAAAGCAAGTTCTCCAAATTGATTATAAGTAATTTGTAGCTGCCCTTTAGAATGACAAATAACAGTGTTTTATGATCTGACGCCCCTATTGGCAGAGTGACATCATTTGTCCATGTCTTCCAAAACCATTCCACATCCCTGTGGGAAAATCAATCAGTTTTATGATCTGACGGTCGGGTTGAAGTCCTGCAAGTACTTAGTTAAGGTTAGGGGACTTTGTTGTCATGGTTACAATAGTAGGCATGCAGTTATGTAAGTTATGTAATGATCATGTCCATGCTTTAAACAACAATGGTGACTCAGCTAGAAATGGCTTGAATATATGACACCATCACTTCACTTGCATGTTAAGATGTCATGTTCTTTTGGTCATGAGACCAGGCTGCAATATTAGAGCAAGCGCAATAGCTCTGACACTCAGCCATCAACACTAGAGCTACAAACCAGCAAAGATTGATGCTGAGGATGTGTCAGTGAAAATGCTCCAAAAGAACAATGGAGTTAATTCTTTACCCCGCATCTTCATGTGAGAATGGCTCTCCCATTAACAGGTGCACCTGGAGAACAGCAGACAGTGGACCGAGACACACAGGGATTATGTCTGGGGAGCAGGAGTGTCCTTTTAAGGGAGCTCATTGTGTTCATTTGATGTAAATCTTTCATCAGCTTGCAGGGCATCGTGCTTTGCCGTAAACACACAAACTTCGTGAAGGAAACCGTCTTCTGTGAGTGAAGACATCTGATTGTGCCATGACGAGCAGACATCCGAACACTCCCAAACTAACTTTTCCACTTCTTCCCAGAGCTCAGTAATGTCTTTGGCTGGCCCTCCGTCCCCCGCCTCCTTGCTTCCTCCCCCAGCTCCTCTCCCTGATGATGAAGCTTTAAACACTGGCCTATTTCAGATATTATTGCCACAGTGTGTTCTGTAAATCACCGGGATAGGAGGCCACATCAAACAGGCCCGGGTGAAGGAATGACGGGACGGAGGGGATGTCGGTGCTGACAAGAAGAAGCCTCGGATCAGTGACGGCTGAGAATATGGGCTGAGCAGAGACATAAATTAAGGCTTAATTAGTGCTGATGCAGAAGAGGAAATGTGTCTGCATTTTAGTGTGAGAAAGTGGGATTCCAGAAAACGTCAAGCTGCCTTTTAGCTATTAGGAAAAGCAAACAGTGGTCTGATGACCCTTGGCTGTTCCGCTCAGCCTGAGGATCGTGCTCGCTGTCGCAGACACCAGAGAAACCACAGGCCTTTGGTTACAAGTCTCCTCACTGTCTCTGAGCTGGTCCTCTGCTGTGATTATGGGTGTTACGATGATGCGGGAGGTTAAAGTTGTCAGCAGTGGAGTCCGCACACTCACAGTAAAAGCATCAGGAGTTCCCTTTTAGAAACACACTTTTTTCTTACGTACACCTTTGCTTCAATTACTATTATTCACAACAAACAGCCAGTTACAGTACCATCCAGATCGTGTGCAGAGCAACTGCCTGCAGCGTGTTTTACATGTGAGACCCACATTTGAATGCCTTTGTTGATCTTCTGTGCTGTGAAAACATAATATTTCCACAAAGTCGGAGAAATAAAACATGTGCGTCCCGGTCATAATTCAGTTTAAGAATCCTAGCGGAGCATCTCTCCTCCCAGCTGCTGTCAGTTAGTTTAGCCAACTTGCAGAGCTGAGTGCAGAAACAAGTTGCCCTGCCCTCCGTTTCCATCAGCCCTCTGTTCCATTGCAGTATGTTTTGTAGCCAGGTCATTTTGTTTTTAAGGTTTGCACCTGCCATCATGTTATCCACATTTGATCCATCAACTGTGGATCAAACCACACCTGTAAAGTCACGACGAAGAATTTTTCTGTTGCTTGTTTCATCCTGAATTTTTAATGTTATAGAGACATACTTCAGATTTGAGGACAGGTTTTCAAGTTTTCTCTTTACTGCATAGCTCTGTGCCAGTGGAGATGATGACCTCTCAGCTCTTCTGTACTATCAGGCTTTAAAAAGTGCTTAAAGTTTCTCTGCTGCTCTGTCTCTGTCCCCTGCACAGACGGGATGAACTGCATGAACAAGGACCACGGCTGCGCCCACATCTGCAGAGAGGCCCCGGGCAAAGGCGGGGTGTCGTGCGAGTGCCGTCCTGGCTTTGAGCTGGCCAAAAACCAGAAAGACTGTACATGTACGTATCACACCTGACCTCAGCGCTAACCTGCACACCCCAGGAAGCGACCTCTAGCCTCCCATTTACGTGTCGGCTTTGCTGTTCGTTGAGCAGCGCACATATGTAGGAGGTCTTGAAATCCCACATGCAGTCAAATGCACTTTTGCGTAACACTTTCCATCATCTGTTAATCTTTAGTCAGTTGAGTTGTCACTTTATTTTACAATCCACATGGCAGCAAGGTATTAATAGTTTGTTTCATAGACTTGATTTTATTGAGGTTACGTACTGGTGTGATGAAGGATCTAAACTGTTCCTGTAATAAACATCTGTAATAGCAATGATGGACAGGATCCAGCTGGCCTTCAGCGGTAAAATATGAGGGTGGACATTTAATACCAAAATCAGTTAAGCATTTCAGGCCAAGCTAAAGGTGCTGAAGGATTCAGTAGAGAGAATTCATGTGTCTAACCCCCCCCCTCGCCACTCCATCCCTGTTTCTCACTCTTCACGCCGAGTGCCTGCAGCCATGGAATTTAGTGCTGCTGTTTTTGAGGGGGAAAAAAATAAGCTTTTAGTTACACTTTGTTTGGCAACACATCTTGTTCTCCTCTCAGACGGTGAGAGTGTAAAGATTGTGAAAGCCTCTGAAAGGCTCTAATGCGTCCCCCGCTGTGGTAATATTTCATTAGCGGCGAGGGACCCAGTGCTGTGCCGGCCTGTTGAGCATGGCGGCACAAGACGGTAGTAAACGAGCGATGAAAGAAATGGTAGTTATGTCTACAACGCCTCCACACACACGCACACACACATCTTCCCGTCCTTCTCCTCTCATGTCCTCTCTGTCCGTCTCCATTTTCACCTCTCTCCTCCATTTTCTCCTCCTTCTGTCTCCCCCACTCGTCTCTCACTTTCTCATCCTTTCTGCTTTTCCTTTCTTTTCTACTCTTCTCTCTTCCCACCTCCTCAGAGTCACTAAAAGATCCAAAGTTGGTCCAGGTTAGTGGGCCGCAAAGTTTAGGAAAAGCTCCTGTAGAGCTCACTAAGTGTGTCTGTGCTTGCTTTTCCTTTTCACCCCAAGAACTGTGAAGATTAGGCAAATGAGGAGAAAGTAAAAAATGTTGGACGAATTGCAAATGTCTCACGTAATTAGTGTTTGACAAATCAATTCTGTTTATTATGGCAAACTCCATCTCCAGAGTTTGTGGCCCGTGACAAAGTACCACTTAGCTGGCTGTTTTCGGGCCAAGGAAGTAAAGCTGAAACCTGGTTTCTCTGGTGGATGAAGGCGAAGGTTTGTGAGTTCTCAGAAGAGCTCCAAGAAAGGTTCTGCAGTGAAACTCGTGGTAGCTCCTCTTCCTCCTGTTTCTCCCTCTCTGTCTCTCCTCCATGCATGCATTCGCTCCCTCAATCTTCTGCAGCTTTTCTCGTCTCCTTTCTCAGTTTTTTCCTTTTCTAGAAAGACTCACCCTTGTTGTCTCCCTTTCCTCTTTAGACCCCCTTTTTAAGGAAGTCTCCAGGAAGTCAGGATGCTCATTGAGAACTTCAGAACTAGTCCCAGTTTATGTGGGACTAGGTTTGTGGTTATCATTTAAACCTTAACAAAGTAATCATTTCTGACCCAACCAAATCTAAAGGTGAAGGATCTGAAAACTAACCCAAAAGAGACTGAGACTCTGTAATTGGAGAAAATACTAATTTCTAGTAATGTTACAAACAATAGATCCTTCACTTGCTGTAGAATATATGTTTGCTCTTTCTTCTTCTCCCCAAGTTTATGCTTCATTCTCCCTCTTTTATATACCTCTCTCTTTCTAATTCTCCCCTTCTCTTCTTTCTTTCCCCCTTTTCTCCCAGTTTTAGCTTTACTATAACCTTCCTCTTTCTTTTACTTCCCCTCTCTCTCTCTTTTTCTTGCTTAATCCTCTTACTCTGTATTCTTCACTCTTCCTCTGGATATGTCTCTCACCCCTTTCTCTCTTCATCTCTGTGTCTCTCCAGCTGTCCTTCCCTCATACTCATCCTCGCCCTGTCAGGCCATGTGTCCAGTTGTGCATCGTTGTGCTTCTTTGTTGCTGCCTGTTTGGTGCATCAGGCTGAACCGTCTTCCCACATTATAGCGGCTACATAAGGAATTAGTGGACATCTACAAAGTCAGCAGCCTTGTGTTGCTCATTATATACAATCCAGGAGTAAGACTTGAATGTGTGTGTGTTGTCTTCAGTGACGTGTAACTATGGAAACGGCGGTTGCCAGCACACGTGCGACGACACGGACACGGGGCCGGTGTGCGGCTGCCACCAGAAGTACGCCCTGCACTCAGACAGCAAGACCTGCATCGGTGAGTGACAACCAAGATGGCTTCCCAGCTCACACACACACACACACACACACACACACATACACGCACACACACACACATACCCCGGAGCCCTCACAGCTGTTTGACAGTAACATCTGTTGTATGATAGAAGCCCCTGGACAGTTTCAGTGTAGCCGAGATGATTTAAAAGAAGAAAAGTAACAAGATGAGGAGGTGGGGGGGTTGGGGTTGGAGGTGGTGAGTTGGCAGATAGATCATCTCCCAGCTCCCCAAATTTCCTCTCCCCTTCCCCCGGCCTCGTCTTATTTAAACACCCTGCTGTACACAGAAGAGACAGGGAGCTGCTCGCACAAACACACAGAGAGAAACAGCACTTTCATGGAGTCCCATCCACATCCAGCTTTGCCCAGATTTAGATATGTTTATAATCAATCAGCACTGTCAGCAATGAAACAGATGAGACTCAGGTGTCATTCTAGCCCTGCTGCTGATGAGAAATGCTGTCAGGGGGGAAAAAAAAATGAAGGATAAGACCTTCTTCAATCAATGTAGTCCAGCTGCATACACACTTTATCCTGCATCTAACCTGCATTAGTAGTGCAAACAATTCTTAGTGTTTACAACCCACCAGAACCACAACTGCAGGCCTGTCAGTAGACTCCAAAAAGAACAAATAATAACCGGATGATTAAAAATAATAAGAATTATAATAAGATTCAGTTTTTCACAAGCTGAAATCAAGTCAAGACAAAAAATGTAAATTATTGCTCACAATAGGTGAACATTGTTCTACTTGGAGAGGTTTGTCCTTTTCTTCATATGTTAGCCAAAGACTTAGCAGCTAGCTTGGAAATGAGTGAGTGGGCTTTGTTGCCCTGAGCCGAGCTTCTCAGGCTGCTTCGAATTCTGCATCAGCAGGACTGACAGACTGGTAGAGCTCTCTCAACTTAGATGTAAACACAACTGTAACAGTACATTTTATCGCAAAAGGTTAGTTATAGATTTCACTTTTACATCCTAAAAAAAAGTGAACACTTTTTTTTTTAGAGGCAAGGAAGCAAAGCAAACTGCAGCAGGGTTTTCAGTAAATCAGAATGTAAGGGTACAAATAGAAAAGCATGATGCCCCAGTCTTCTCTGCCACATAAGCATCTATGTCTCAAACACACAAACACTATGATAACGCCCAAAATATGTCTTGGAGGGAGTATCACAGTGGTACAGTGTCACTGCCAAGAAATGAGCAGTAATATGTTTTGAGTATTAAAGAAGTGACTGAGTCGGCTGGTGGAAAATGAATGACTGACACGTCTTCCACTCTGGCTCTGAAAAACCCATTCATCATGTCGAAACTCGGTTGACTCAGTGAGCCCGGCCAGCTACCAGCAGGCAGCTTTCTCTGCCCAAACTGCCCATTTGTATATGGCTGTCAACAGAAGCATGCCTCCGCACCCTGGCAGTCACGTAGAGGATATTCATTTCCATCTCGCTATTTTTCTAATCAGTAGAGGATGGATAAGGCGCTCCAGGTAAGTGGAGTTGTTCATAACTCTGTTTTCTCCACCTCCTTCCTGCTGATATAAATGTTGGAACTAGTTTGTAGAGCCTGAAAGCAGTTTTCATCACCACCTCTTTGCTGTCGTAGCCAGTCTACCGCAGCTTGTTGCACCCACGTTGGTTGTACTTCATGCCTCTTGGCCTCTCGGGCCTGCAATCTAAGGTATTGCTAATTTGTGTGCACATACTTGTAATTTGCACCCTCAAATTGTTTCATTAATAATTTGGTCACTCAATATAATCACCCAATTTAACTTTTAACTTTTTGTCAATTTAATTGTAGTATTGCCTTCCAATGACTTAGCTGCATAATTGTTCCTGTGTAAAGCAGCACTAAATAAACAGAGTGGTCAGGACATGCACAGCCCAAATTGGATGGTTGGGTTTAATACAGTTTTATGCTGATTTTGGAATATGGTATGTACATGTGTTGTCTTTGGCAGCATATCGTTTCTGTTCTGTCTTCATTGTGTTGCTGTTATTAATTTAAAGGTATGAATGAATAGACTGTGCACAAATCTTATCAAAAATGTTCATCAAATACATATTCTGGCCTCAGGTGATAGCAATAGTCATGTCTGTTAATAATAACAAACACGAGTGATTGTGGCTGATTAAAGGCCTTTGAATTCCGGTGGCACCAAAGCCCCGAAAACAGGAAGGTCTCTGTCCATTTTGTTTGACAAGAGTAAGTACGAAATCTAACTCAATTACAGGAAACCTCCCAAAAATCCAGGATCAACGGGTGGAATGAGATGGAGTTTGACATCTAATAGCCAGCAGTTCCTCAAACTTGGAAAGGCTAGCCTGGTAAAATGAACCAAGACCAAATCACAGTCTGGACTGGTGTCATGTTTGGCTGTTTCTTCAAGTATTCAGAATTGATACAAACACCAGGAAAGGTGTTCACGGCAGTTCATTCTAGGCAGAAATCCCTGAAACAGTAATCACTGAAGTTCAGAGCCTGGAATCAAAATCAGACTTCATTACAGAGACCACAATCTGTAACCTGGCAGGACGTCAGGTCACCAAATTTCTGTCCAATTGCTGCTTGGGAGTCCGTGTGATTTTTGTTTACAAGTTCGGGCTCAGTCATAATAGGCAGTGTAAACCTTAAAGAACCAAATTAAAAAAAATCTTTTCCATGTGGTTAAAACCAAAGAAAGCAGAGTGTAAGTGTGATTTAACGCTTTGTTCCATGTGACCTGGTGAGATTGTAACCACCTGCGCAACCAGGAGAAACATCTCGTTCCCGACTGAACTGAGAAACGTGATGTGATGTCGATGCTGCTGATGTCCCACATGGACACACGATTATCTGATGTCTCTTTGCTGCTGTGTTCAAACACTGGAAACACCTCACTCTCTCTCTCTGTCTCTGTCTGTCTCTCTGTCTCTCACCCTCACCACTCGACCAGACTGCCGTGCTGCTTTTCGGCAGCGCCGGGTTTTGACTGCCAATAACCCCTTTTTCTTTCCAGCTGCTTTGAAGAACTGAAACACGGCGTCAAGGAAAGGCTCCGAAGAGGAAGCAGAATGAAAGCAAGCGGGAACCCTCCTGTCCCTCCTTTCCAAATGTCTGCTGTCCTTCCTCCCTCTCTGTCTCCCTCTCTGTCTCTCTTCACACTTTGACGAGAGAACGGACCTCTGTATCTGTGGTTCGAGTGTCCCACCTGCTCCAGGGGCCTGCCTTTAACCCCCCCACCCTCCCCTTTACCCTTTCTATGTAGCGCTGTCCCTCTGCTCCTCCTTCCTCCCTCCTCCTCCTGCTCTCTGGTGATAGTACCTGATTGCCTGTCTTGTCTGAGCATCCATGTTAAAACCAAATCAGGTGGATTTAGAGGATTAATCCACAGTGCACAAGAGGAAAGAGTGACTCTGGGTTGGGGGAGGGAGGGGGCCACGCGTTAGACTCGGCGGTCTAAAACAGACATCTCAATTGCAGCCTGATCTTAGGTGCAGCAAACCTAACCTCCTCGTCCTCCAGCTCTCTCACCACCTCCTCATCCTTCACCTCCTCACAAGTCCCAAATAAAAAGCGACCGACTCATCGCAAAACCAAATACCTGCCGACCCCCCCATCCATCATCTTTCACCATTCACCTCAATAGAGAGATAGAGAGGCAGGGACTCGCTCCGCTCACCTTTCTCCGCTCTCATAACATGCCGTTTCTGCTGCATGTGTCCACTCACATCCTCCATTTGTCTGCCAGTGCTCCTTCCACTAATCTGTCTGTCCGTCCTCTTGTCCAGCTGCATGGGAAAGCCTGCGCTGTATTTGAATGGTCTCCCCTTTTTCTGTTATTTCTTTCATTTTCCCCTTTTTTGAATTGAAGTACATTTTTATTGTTGTTGTTGTTTTTAGCGACCCTGGTCCTTCTGTTTCCTTCCAGTGCATCGGTTTCTACCATTCTCCTCCTAGCTGTAGTAGCGTAGAGTGGTTTAACTCTTCCCCCTCCTTGTCCTGTGTAGGTCTGGCTCTCTAAAACACTACCCTCTCTGTGGGCCTCCGACCACCGCTTAGTCCCACAGACTCTTTAGTAGTGAGTGGGACTCTTCTCTTCCCACCCCCTTCTCAACCTGTCTTACACATCCACCCCTCACACACTCACACACACACACACTCGCATTTTATCTCCCTCTTTGACAGATTTTTTCACACACTCCAGCAAGCGGACGGTCAAAAGCGCGCACGCTGGTATGCACAAGCGTTCGATTCAACAATCGCACTCACACACACATTCACACAGCCACATTTCACCCGTTAGCCGAGCACCAGAAAGCCTCCATTCATCCCTGAGTGTACTTCAGAGAGTCCTCCACTTTGTCCATCAAGCGCCTGAGAGAAAACGGTAGTGGGCCGGGCCCGGGGAATGGAAGGGACATTAATTACCCCCATATCCAACTCCCCCTCCCACCCCTCACCATCCCATAGGTCTGTGTGTGTGTGTGTGTGTGTGTGTGTACATCAAAGCCCAGTCCTATTGCAGCAAGTGGCGTCCTTTCACAGAGCGATGCTCATTCAGGCCCTAATGACTCAGGCCCAGTAAAAAGCCGCCTCCCTCTCCCAGCCCATCATCCAACCCTCCATCCCCAACACCACACCACACGCATGCCATATTAACAGCGACCTCACCCCCTCCTACAACCATCGTCATCACCACCATCCCCTTCCTCCCTCTCCCCCATCACCTTCCTCCCTCCACCCCTCAGCACCACCCCCCCACCTCCGCTGCCCAGCTTTGGGAACTTGGTTTTTCCAGCGTTGACTGTTAAAGCCAGTTGTGATGTGTTCCATAGACAAACAGGCAACCAGCGCTGCCCCCAGACTACCTCCTCCTGCTTTTTTTATTTCTCTGCATGCACTCCCTACACCCCCCCTTCAAACCCCATCTCTCAGTGTGTGCGCCCCTCCTTCCCTCATATACCTCTCCCATTGTGGGCCATGATGGGGACTGACTCTGTGTTCCTCCATCCTTCTCCTCCTCGCTCTCTTCTCCCGCTCCGTTCATCACTCCCTCTCGATCATCTCGCCATCGCTCGCTTCTTCGAGCGCCTCCCCCTGCTGTCTGACCTCTCGTCCTCCCTCTCTCCTCTTTCTTGACGTCACCATCACCCCCTTTTTCTTTGCTTCTGTCTCCGTGCCCACATTTAAGGCAGCTTGTCTTCGAAGTGTTGGACGTGTATCCTCCCCTACTTGTCTTTCTCGTTTTCCTCCTCCATCCTAACGCAAGGAATCATTGCTGACAAAGTGCGGCTGTTTGATATGGAAGACAGAAACTCCACCGGCGGCAACATCAGCGTCAACGTCAGAATTAAAATCCCCCTTAATGGACACCCCAGTCCCATTCCATCCCCAAAACCCCACACCTCTACCTGCCTTTTTGACGACTTTTTTTCATATGTAAGCCCTGAACTTCCTCCCCTCCCCTCCCCCACCTACCTTCTTGCCTACCTACCGCTTCATTTTGTAAGCTACACACTGATACTGATCATTTTCATTTATTTTGTTTTGTTCTTTTGTTTGCTCTGGGGGATTTATCATTTGTTTGGGGATTAACACTCTAACAGGGATTTTGGCGCTTCTTCATCGCTTCTTGCTTCTTGGCTTTGGTTTTTTGCTCAAACGCCAAGAGGGGCTGAAGGTCTGGTCATTTGGGCTTCTCATTAACCTGCTGCTCACTGTTTGTCCCCTTGTCACTTGTGTTTTAGAGAAAGATGAGGCTGCAATTGAGAGCTCTGAGTTCAATGCCACGTCAGTAGCTGATGTGGACAAGCGGGTGAAACGGCGGCTACTTATGGGTAACTCTTTTCTTCCTCTTTCTATGTGTTGCCATGGCGCTTGTGCTTGTATCCCCGACTCCACTCCTCTCCGTTCTTCCTCGTCCTCCTCTCTTTGTCTTTATTTTGTTAATCTTTTTTTTGTAAACCTTTGATGCCCACTGTGTCTACTCCCACAGTCGCAGTTTTGTTGCAACAGTATTTAACGTGATGAAAACGGAGTAAAAGAGGTCGCTGTTTTCCTTTAAACCCTTCCTCCCTAACTCTATCTACCAAATTTCTGGATGGCTCTAAGGTTTTCCAAATGACTAACATTTACTTTCCCAGTTGCACCTTACTCCAAATGTTTTGTGCCCCATTCCCCTCATTTCTGATTACCCATGACACCTTACTGGCAAAGCAAAATGCCCGAAAAGGTCGGAGACCCAACTTGGCCCATGATTGCACATCTACGCCACGAAAGTGAGGTGAAACTGTCTCAGACCTCCCAGTCCTTTGTACCAATTGAATTATTTAGGCTTCATGTTCAATCAGCGTTAAAGTCAGCAGACTGGACGGCACTTTCACCAAATACATGTTTGCTCTTTTTCACGGTAAAGACCTCAAATCACACGTTAGCCCTCGTTTTATGAGATTTTAATCATCAGATGTGTCTTTTGAGACTGCGTCAGTGTCTGTTCTGTGATGGTAGGTGATACAAGTGAAACATAAGATGACAAATAAAGCTTTTGATCCATGAAACAAACTCAGGAGCTCCTGGGCAACCTTGGACCACATTGTAGGAACCACTGGTTCAGCCTGATCTGTGTTCAAGTCTGTCTTTGGGAGTTCTTTTCATACTATGAAAGCCATTAGAGTATTCAGGACTTCTACTTTAAAACATATTTGTAGGTAGGCCATAATTTGCTTTCTGAAAGACTTCACCCTGCCACTTTTTACTTTCAGGCCTTCTACCCATCTTTGAATGAGTTAATGAATGTTTTTCCAAGGACTTGACCAATCAGACTTACCCAGACTTACTGAAACGGGTGTTTAATTTTTTTTTTCTTTTTTCTGAAGCACCACTTCCATTCTCTACTATTTTGAATTTCACCTTTCCTTTATTTTCTAAGACAGATGTTCATCAGAAATCCCTCCTGCTATCCAGAATTCCATAATGACGCTCTGTGCAGTCTATAGCCAATTAAACCACAGTTTAAGCTTCATTTCAGCAGGTTCTAGCCAGTGTGTCTCGGAGGAAGAGTGGAGAATTTGATTTAGGGACGCTTCCTCATCCCTCTTCAACCTCTCTGACCTTCTCTCTCCTCCCTCAATCGCCTTCTAACTGAATATTTTATTTCTCCCCTCTAACCCCTGCTTCACCTCCCCTTGTACCAGCATGCCAGCGGCCTTGATGGCATTCCACTTGTAACCTGTTTAAGGTTTTCAAATCAACCCCACAACAATGAGGATCAGCCACAGCAGAACATCTGGCTAGTGATGCAGAGTGTTGCTAAAGACATTTCAGACTAACCCTGGTCCAGGGTTTGAAAAGCTCTGTCGCCTCAGGATTCTTAATAATCTGAAGATTCGAAGTAATGGACTAAAGCTCTGCTGCAGTTGTCTTGACCTTTAAACATCCACCAGTTTGACTGGTGTTAAACGTGAACCATGCAGCATGCAGCTTGAGAGCTTGCACCACACTGCCTGGATGGCTGTGGCTCAGCAGGTAGAGCGATTTGATCCCCAAGTGTCCTCGGGGAAGACACTAAACCCCAAATGGCTTCTATGGTAGCTTGCTGCCATCAGTGTGTCAGTGTGTGGACTGGAGTCAAATTTATAATGCACTTTGTATTAAAGTGTTGTATAAAAGTCCATGTTGTCCAAACCTATTAAGTAATAAAGTAGGTGGAATTCATGGACAAGAATAAACACTAATAACCCTAACCCTAAATGTGAAATTACCTGTGGTGTCTGTGCCTCCATCAAGTGCCTGAACGAACATGTGTACACGCATGTGGTAGCGGAGAGCACAGAGGCCATCCCGATGCAGCACTGGCACAGCCTGAGCAGCATCAGTATGTTAGATTTGACACTGCTATCTGTTTGTCTGCTTCCCCTGACACGCGGCGCTCCCGTCTCTGCCCCCACCGCCATCACAGGCTGTGGACAGCACGCCGATCAAGACAAATGGAGCTGCAACCGAGGCTCTAATGAAAAGGTGCTGCTGAGATGAGGGCAGGCTATAGAAAGAGAAGGAGTGAGACGGAAAGGAAAGAGAGGGCAGAGTAGAGGAGAAGGCGTGGGTGACGATGAAAGTAATTCTAAGACATTTCGTGATGTTGATGTTGAAGGGATAGCTAAACCAGGAGCCAGGTGCTGGACACATGTGAGCAGAGTGTCAAAGGAGAGACTCAGTGGTGCTACAGTGGCTGTGGCCCTTGATTCCAAATAAACTATCACGTCAGGACAGATGGAGCTAAGATGAGGTGCGTGTATGTGTGTGTACAGTGGGTGTATCCATATAGCTTGATTACAGGCCAGAGCTGTGCTGACTGACGGCTGATTTAGGTGCCCGTCACGGGGCAAAAGGGGATCCTGTTGAGCGCTGAAAGGTGATCGTGCTCCTCTCACCTTTTTACAGCAGTGCAGCAGTTGTTGTAACTTGGCATGATGCTTTAGTTTACACAGTGCACATGGTTTTCTCTCCCGTGCTCTCCAGCTTTAATCAATAGAACATGTGTCCTCCTCTCACGCAAAGAGCCGTTTGGAGCGGTCAGCGTTTCCATGCGAGGAGTGTGATGGACATGTGTGTACTTACTGTCGTCCCCCTCTTCCCTCTGCCCCTCGCTGACATGTTGTGATCCCTGCAGATGAAGTTGCGGCCCTCGACCGGGCAGCGAGAGGAGAGTTGCATTCAGTTGCTTTCATCTTGCTAGCCTCACCTCACCTTTGATATTTCACCAGTTCCCTCTTCCTCCTTTCATGTTGGTTTCATCAAGAATCAAAACACCCAATGAGTGATCTTTATCATCTAAGGAAGCCTAATGTACCACACTTAATAATGCTAACAACTCAAGAGTTTCATTACAAAATGACACATCTTATAAACGATAGTGAAAGAACTATTTTTAAGTCATTTTGTAAAAGTAATAGATGTATAAATGTACATGATGTTCAGGTTTATCTGACCTGAATCGTAAGTGAACAACAAAGTTGCTAACCAGCTTGCCAGTGGCATGTCCAGACTTTTTTGGCTGGGGTGGCCCAAGTGGGAGCACTAACTTTTGCATGGGTGGTCTGAGGTACATGTCCATGCACACACACACACACACACATCAGAAAGGCATTAATGTACCATTTCCCACATTCATCCAAAGTGACTTCCAATAAATGCATTTTGAAGACTGAAAAGATACCAATTACAATGCAACAGTGGCGCCAGACAAATAGTGGCACCAGTGGCAACATATGAATACAATATAAAGAAGAAGAAGATGAAGAAGAAAAAGAAGAAGAAGAAGAAGAAGAAGAAGAAGAAGTTGTACCTCCAAAAGAAGGCTACAAACCAAAGAAAACATTGCACAAAAATAGAGACGGGTATTAAAACATACTCATCAGACAGGTGGCATGAACTTAAGTCCCACCTCTCACTGCACAGAGAGCTAATCATACTTGAGGATAAGGGGATTAAGGTTTTGGGATGGCCAATCAGATTTCAGGGGTAGCCAGTGCTACTCCAGGGCCCCTTTCTGGATCACCCCTGCAATATGCATCACCCCGGTGACATGCAACAAGTATAGAAGTGGCTAATTTGTACTTCAAAACCTGTTTAATCCTTCTTCAAATATTTTAATTCAACAAAAAATGAGTGAAAGTTCAGGAACTGACTCAACAATCAGTTGCCCAGAATGGACGATTTTTTAGACGAACACGTCTGTACTGTAAATATGAGGCTACAGCCAGGAGCCAGTTAGCTTAGCTTAGCATAAAGACAGGAAACTGGAGGTAACAGCGAGCGTGGTTTTTGTGGAGTCAAACAATAGTGACTGAGTGAATAATTAAAAAGGCATCAATTTTCTCATCTAACTCAAGAAAAGAAGTAAAAAAGTGCATTTTTGAAAAAAAACGTTGAACTATTTCTTTAATCTTTGCAACAACTGCAGCTATTCACGGACATGTCTGCTCGACCAAAAATCAAACAATATGTCAATGTTTATTTTGTGTTTAGTCACAAATAATCAGCAGCTGATTGGCTTTCTCTCAGTTGTGAAATTTCGATACAATTGACATAAAACCCACCAAAGAATCCGAAAACATGAAACAAACAGGACAAAGTATGTTATCAGAATCCATCATTATTGATTCCAGTCCTCAAGCCCCCAAATTACGTTGATGCAGAAATATGCCCCGCCACACACACACACAAACCGGGCGAGGACAGAAATATGCAAGGTTAGATGGAGGGTGTAGAGGCTTGGAGAGGGGGGCTGAGGGGGGGTACGAGGAGCTTGTCCGGCACATCAATCAGGCCCAGCGGTGCGTCTCTGTTCCCGCACTCGGTCTGGCCCTGGGGCTGGGCTGGGCGTGGCCTGGAGAGAGAGGGGCTCAGAGCAGGGCTGTGCTCACCCTCAGCTGTGCTCACCCTCAGCTAATGATAGGGCCCACTGAACTCAATATAAATCACTCTGACCCATAAACACCACCTCCACACGCATCAAGTCTACTCACATCCACTTTTATCGTCACACAAAAAGTCTTAGTGACTGCATACACCTGTGCAGGCATTTAGACCATAACCTTCAGATATCAGTTAATACAAACTGTCACACACACGCGAGCAGAGAGGGGACAGGGGTCCGCTGTCGTACCCTACAGGGCCCGTCAGACTGGCTGCCTGGATGATGGAGTGTCTCTCTTTCCCGCCTTCCTTCCTCTCCTGTTTTTTGACATAGTTTTCTACTTGGCCTCAGAGCTCCTCCAGAGCGAGTGCTAGACATGCAAAGGATTGCAAACGATGAACACAGAGCTTTGACGGATAAACACAGAGAGGAACAAATGCCGGCTCGAAAACAGAGATTAAGGGAAGAAGCCGTGAGATTGATGTTGTTTGGAGCTGCATGAAGAAACACAAACAAATCTACAAATACCTTCCTGTTTCGTGATAGAAAGCATCAGCCGCGCTGGCTCCGATGTGTTTGTGACTCCGCATTCTGAAAGGGCATTATGCTAATGCCTTGACCTCTAGATGTGGATGTGTTTGCCAGCCTGAAAGGGCCTTTCCTGTTCCCCTCTTCACTTCTCTCCGGCACACAATCTCCTGGCATTTTAATTAAATTGGAAAAGCTGCCAAAATTGAGGGAAACACCCTCGATTTACACGTTGCTGTTGTCGAGCAGAAGCCTTTGAATTCCAAATGTCAACTTTTATAGCAACTTTTATTTGATGACTTTGTCTAACTCATACACTCATTCACAGCAACAGCAATATGTAGGACTTGGATGTTCTCTGGAATTACTTAAGTCAAACCCAGCAAAAGCAGAACATTGAGTAAGTGAAACTTCCTTATTAGGTGCAGTTTTATTTGAATCCTTTTCAACAAACACGAGTCAACGTCAAATTTCAGCCTCCTCAGCACTTCTCCGGGCCCATCGGGAAAGTGTGTGCTGAGCTTTGCTAAAGCAACAGCGGCCGGGCAGGTGAGCTAGAGTTACCATGAGCTCGTGTTTGTTTTGGGATCAGCTCAGGCAATATTCACAAGTCCGAGCAAACCTTATCTACGCCGCGTACAAGAACATTTTTCTGGAGTAAAATATACACGCTGGTTCTACCGAGTGTGCTCTAGACTTACAGCACTCAGCCTTGCACTAACTTTATTTTTCTATCTACTTACTTTAATCCCAGCTTTTTTTTCTCGTGTTAACTGATTTCTTGTCACGTTTGGAAACAGGACCGACCTTTGGGCCAAAGAGTTCTTCACCCTCCTTTATCAGCACAGTGTCATGTGTTTTTGTCTTGTTGTAATGCTACACTGTTGTCCATGATAAACAAATCCTGATTGTGACTTTCTGTGTATGGACACTGTATTCATCTCTATAAAATAATGTCTCTACTCATGAAAGCTGGGGTGTGATTTCTTCATCTGTGTGTTGACAAAGCTACATGAGAAAACACAAGAATACATCATATCCTACTGTGCTGTTGTTTGATTGTGTATTCTTCGACCGCATGAAGCTTTGTCTCAACCCACATCACATCTTCAGTGTCTCTAGCTTCTTTGTCATGGTCTTTCAGAAGCAGGGGTCACATGTTAACACCCCCTTCTTCTCTTTCTATTCCCACCTCTGTCCCGCCATCTGCAGAGACCTGCGCCGTGAACAACGGCGGCTGCGACAGGACGTGTAAAGACACGGCCACAGGGGTGCGCTGCAGCTGCCCCGTGGGATTCACCCTGCAGCCCGATGGCAAAACCTGCAAAGGTCAGTGAATGGAATAAAAGTGTGGGAATGTACATGTGCGAGGCCTGCGGGCCTGCTGTGAGGGTCAATGGTGCGCGGCCGCTGTTCACTGAGCGCTCTGTGTACGCACCTGAGCCCGCTATGACTGGCATCTGAGTGATCCAGAGCCAAGCCCAGCCCCGCCGTCCGCTTCACTTCCAACCGCTTGAAGCTCCGGTCGCGGTCACTGCCACTGCCGCCGCTTTTCGTTGTTGATTTTGCCGCCGAGCGTTTCTCCACTTCCGACAGCCTGCCAGTGACGTCAATGACGGTGGTCCGAGGAGAAGGCCGCCACAGAGCGTGGGCCTAAACATCCCAGACATGTTATCGTAGTGTTTTGGCTCTCGTCTAAACAAACAGCCTCACTCACACTGAGTCAAAAGCTGGTCTTTACAGGCAGAGATGCTTTATCCTCTTCAGGGCTGGGTAGAGCAGCAGTGTCAGTGAGTAGGTAGGATGAGGTTATATGGTACTTTTTAAAGTCTGCTGTAAACCTTTACTCACATGCCCATACGTAGGAGATGAGGGACAAAGTTTACTGTCCTCGTTTCAGGCAGACATGAAAGCTAACATAGAGTCTAACCTCTCTCAATCAGGTCCTTAAAATTTACTGTGTTTTCATTGCAATATTTGCTCTTTGTGTTATCCCTCCACCATAACTCAGCAAAGGAACAGTGAGAGGCACGTTTATCCTTAAAAGACTATAACTTTGGATGATACCCATTACTCAGACTTCTGAAATGTCACTATAGCTACATTTTTGCACAGAATGAGGCTGTGAAACTTGTCCAGGAATGATTACATTAAGCAAAAGCTGTTTCAGTGTCGTTTTCAGAGTAGCAATGCATTTCTGTGTTTATAAGACTTTGATATAATGACTACACGTTGGTGTGTTCTGGTTGGTGTACAGTGTGTACAGTGTCAGAGAGAAGGATAACGAAGCACCACATTCTGCCACATGCACATGTGCGGTGGTCCTCACAGAGAGATTGAGCGGTGGCACACAGCCCCACATGTGACAGACATGGTCAAGGAGATACGAGAGTCGTCATAGCAACAGGGCGCAGGTCTTGTGACGGCGATGCCGCTCTTTGTGTGTCAAAGTCTGGGCGCCTCTCGTGTTGAGAGTGTGCCCTTTTAAATTGTATAATACCCTATGTGTGAGTGTGTGTGCGCTCTGCAATATGTGAGTTTCCAAAATGAGCGTCAGGCAGTTTGAGAATGTGGCATGTAGGTGTGTGAAATCCTGGAGCCGGAGCTGTCTCAGGCCTGGCAGGCAGACGACGCGTCGGCAAACTTTGAGATGTTTGAACAGTGAGGCCCACGCTGGGCACTGTCTCTCTCTCTCTCTCTCTCTCTCTCCACGACACACACTCACACAGACAGCACCATCCAGCTGCAGATGCAATAAATACAGCAACTGGCTTTCAGATGTGCTCATCTACACGACAGGACAAGACAGTCAGTTCCTAAGTTGAAGGAGTGAGCGCAAGAACGCAACATAATGACCATGTTAGCGAGCTAGCATTAATGTTAATCAACGTGTAATTCAGTCCTGTCCTGTGGGGTTTGATAAAAGTTCTTCATTTACTTTGGAAAGTAGTTTGAAAAGTTGAATTGCAATTGCAACATAACATTGTCTGTAAATGCTCTCAGCAGGACACATGGAAGTGTTCACTGATTTGTCAGTGTCTTCCAAAACCGTCACAATTAAATTGCTGTTGAAAAATGAGGAGACAACGCTCTGGTTAAGGTTTGGGTAGTTTTAGGGAGAGAGAATGGTTTTATCGTCATGGTTACAATAATAAACACTTGGTTAACATAATGGAACAATGTTGGTCATGATCTATAAAACCAACGCTAACTGGAGATGACCAGCTGACTTAACCGTTAAACTGTGACGTTTTGTTGACTCATCCATCCACTCCGACCTCCTCCCTGGACTTTATCGCCGTATAACAACGTCACTTCACTTCCTCCTTTGCTGCCATCCTAATGAACACAGCTGCTAGAGGGCTTTATCGCTGAGCTTAAACAGATGTCATGTTGGGGCACTTGCTGATTCGACTGATGCTGTCGTTTTTCATGGGAGGGCGGCACGTATTGAGAATGAAAATCCAACCATTTGGCTCTCGCAGCCCTTCTAGCAGCATCGTCTGCTGACAGGCATGTAACACTAGAGTTGCATGCTGGGAGAACATCACGTCCGCTGCTCTGATGTCAAGTTCAAGCCCAGAAGCTTCCACTCTGTTTCCCCGGGTGATTTGTAGTCCTGACAGAACCCAGCATTTACAGCGGTGGAAAGATGAAAAGTTCCCCCTCTTTTTTTTTTTTCTTTTCTTGCGCCTGAGTTGAGTGGGGAAGATGGATAGAGGTGCAGTCCAGCTGTGACCCGCCCACATAATTTGGCTGTGGATCGGCCCCCGGGCTTCATAAATCCCAGAGCGGGGATCAGTGCTGAGGGGAGCTGAGAGACACAGAGCAGGCAGCGCACATCGATCAGTCTATCACCCGGGCACCGAGCACGAAAACACGCCCTCACGCAAACTCAACGCAACACTGCTGCGTGCTGCTGCCGTTCGTAGCTCAGCTAGGCTCGGACGGTGATGAGCAGGGCTCACAGACTGCAGTGTGACATCATCCACCAGCAGTGGCTTTACTCCACAACTCCATCTTTTTAAATTACTAGAGTGAGCCGGTGATCACACATCCGTATCTGGAGGATGTGTTAGATCCTGGGTGGAGCTGAGGTGGTAGGAACAAGTGGCAACCACATCAGTTTCATGGCTTAAAGGCTTGTCACAGAGTGAGTTCTGCCTTTTTTTTTTTCTTATTGACTTTGTCACGCTCTGAAAGGTCAGGTCACTTAAAAAGTCTTAGACAGAAATGAGGGGGGTGGGAGATAGGGGATGAAATACAGCTAAGGTCCTGCATGGGATGTTGCCTGTCAGCCTGTCCCAGCATGCAATGGGTAGAGGGCAGTTTGCACATATACAAGCATTCACATCTAGAGCAGTTTCTCATTCATTTGAACTCCATGTCTTTGGAGACGCTGCTGCCCCAGTTTTAAACCCTGCTCTTATTTACCCGACGCTGACGATGCTCTACTGTATACGACCATTTTCATCAGCTTCATCCACGTTAATGTATCGCCTCTGGTTTTCAATTTTAGCAGCGTCATTTGCCCGGAGGCCGCTTCTCCCTGCTGGAGTGAGTTCACTCCTTTCTTTATTGACGCGGCCTTAACAGCATTCAGCAAAGTCCTTCCTGTAACCTTAGCAACAGCATGCACAGGTCGCAGCGGCCGTCCGAGAGCTAGCTAATCAATATCCCCTGCCGAAGCCCGTACGTGCATGCGTGGGCATGCGTCGACTCTGGTGGCACATGTAATCACAGTCGTGTTAGCAGCGTATTGTAGTGCACAGACTGGAGTATAATTGCTGGCATTTAGCAGTTTACTGAACATAGTAGTTAGCGGCAACATAAGTGCCACGCTGTGAGGTGGTCTCATCTAATGTGCCACTAAATTGCTTGATAGAGACAGACAGCTCTCTCTCCACCTCTCTCTCGCGCTGTCTGCGTCTACCTCGCTTCCAAGCCGAGGGGATGTGCCCTGTCGTGTCTGTCTATCATAATCATTTCAATATAAACTATGTAGGGCATGTTTAAAACCCACCAGCCCGATAAACGCCCTTTCATCTTCGCTGACAGACGAGGCGGTTCAGCCTCTCACGATGACAGACGCGGCAGCCCGAGGAGGCGTTTCATCGCGGGGCTCTCGTGCCGACAACTGGGTGAGGGAGAGAGAGAGAGGCTGAGGGAGAGAGAGGAAGAAGAGTTTTTTTTTAACAGCTTCCAGATGTTTGATTAGAAGGTGCACACAGGAGGTTGGATGAGTTACTGTGTGTGTGTGTGTGTGTGTGTGCCTGGTTTCTGTGGGTTAATTAACACGAATTTAAGTTGCATGTTAGTCTGTTCTATTTTGTGCACATACAAGCTCGCTGGAGGTTGGGTATGTGCCCCCTCGCGCTTGAGGTTTTGTGTGTGCTCCTGTGGATAGCATGTGGTCGGTGTACTGTTATGTACAGTACACGGTGTGTACTGGCACCACAGACACGTCCCCACTGGCCTGCATTCCTCCTCTACCTGAAAAGACCTGAACACACACACACACACACACACACACAGTCAGATCACACTAAGAGGAGGACATGATCATGTCCATTCACCAGGAAACTGAAAGGCTTCTAACAAAGGAACATCATGACCATGTATGCATATGAACACACGCAAAGAGACAGTTGTGAGGTTTCCATCCAAATTTAGCACATTTTATTCAAATTTTCCACAACAGTGCAAAAGAAAACCCACGTCATTGTGTGTTTCCATCCACTAGTGTTAAACCATTGCAGAAGAGGAGGACACAATGAGATGGTGTCACTTAAAGAGCTCCAGTCAGAGCTCAAACTATGGAAAACAATGCAGGAAACAGGATGGAAATATGACATTTCTGCATTGTGTGACGAATAATTAAACTGACAATGCAAACTTCAAAATGAAAAGGCAGGATTATAATTTTCCATTTATGTATGTGTTATTTTGGTCGAACTGAGAAAGAAAATGCAGTAATCCTATTTGGATTGTTGTTTCCATTTTCATTTTCTAGTTTGGTGTTTTCCTCTCTTCAGTGGAAGCCACACGCTTGTACATGCTTCATGTACGTAGTGATGCATTTACTAAGTCTGTTTCCACACTCTTCTTGTATCAACACAGCAAATATTCCACCTCAACCGACTTAAAAACCTTTTTGGGTTTACTCGTTTTTTTCTCATTTTCAGTGTTTCCACTCAGGTTGACTGAGACTGGGCCTGTTGGCTGTCATTGTGGCTCTTTCTATAAATGCACTGTCACGTCCGGATGAAGTCATAAGGAACATTGTGGTAAAAGTCACCTCTGACTGAGTGACACAAAGCCATCGCTGTAACAGATGGCTGAGCAGATGGTGGCTGTCATGTGCTTGTAGCACTGTCAGAATTAAAGTTTATTAACTGCGTCACTGTAGGGGATATTGATGGGGGACAGTGCCTGTGCCACTTTGGAAATATTGTTTCTAGTTTATTACAATGGTTATAATATAGTACCAGATAGTGGCCCTCAGCATTCACACTCATCAGCTGCACTAATCCAGTCATAATGCCACCGTCTCCATCACCTCACATGACTGCAGCACGGCCAAACCAGGCCCAGATCACTGCCTGTTTTATTTTTGTGTAAAAGCGAGAGTTTCCTTTGGCCCACATGCGCCCGTGGAGTGTTTGTTATTAAACAGGATCGAGCGCCGGGGTCGTTTAATACCTGTATAAATACACGCTATCTCCCGGCCTGATGTCTGTCCTCGCCACCGGCAACACCCTCCGAAGAAAACTAACGCTCTCCAAGAAAACTAGATCCCCTGTCCTCGGCCCGTAATTATTTGTAGAGGTTCGGGTTTCTGTAAATGTATTCCATTTAATTGCTTTCTACTGCAAATATTTGGTAAAACTATGTTTGGTAAAACTCTCCACTATACGCAGCTCGTATCCTGGAGGTATGAGCTGCACATTCCTACAAGTCTAAATGCAGTTGAAGTGACAAAAGTTTTATTCCTGGTCGCTTTGTTCCCTGCGTTTCCATCTCAGTCTATGTGTTAGGTAGACGTACAAGCCTCTTACATAACAGCCTGACCCATTGCTTGACCTCTGGATGCTACATGGCGTCGGAGGCGTGCAGTTAGGGTTCATTTACTCCACCCTCATTGATGGCGGGTCGGTTTAGGCTGCAGCGCCGATCGATCAGGTCAGTTCTATCAGGCAGCTGAGCGCCACAGCAGCATCAGGGTCTTTCCTGGAGTCAGGTTTCTCATTCCAAACACTGGACTCCTCAAACACAGCCCGAGGCTCACAGAGGAGCAGGCAGGGGGTGGAGGGCTTGTTTCCTTTGGCCCAGGTGGATGTTAGCAAGCCTTCTCATTTGGCTCCCTGCCTCTGCCGCGGCCAGCACAGTCTATGTGAAGAGTTCACTTCCAAAATATCTACCCTGGAATTAAAATTAATTTCCTCAAGGTTACCATTCAACAAGCAGCAGATTCAGTTCAAATTCCGTTGTATGGGAGGCCTATTATTTGGATTACCGAAATATTACGTTAAAAAATGACACAATATGTTTTTCCTAACCAGTGCAGGCAGACTCTGGAATTTTCCGATCAATTACTCACTTTTTGAAGCTCTGAAGGATGCTCTCATGGTCAGCCATACAACTCTAGCACATCTTCCTCTTCTGCTGAACAACCACTTACTCATAAAACTAGGACTGCAATGCAGTTTCTTTTCTTTTCTTAAAAGTGTGACATAGGACTGCACATGTGAGAATGTGTTTAATTTTTCTAATGTCACAAGTTAATTTATGCCTTTTTATTTGCATTTTCCAAATGCACATGGAAACCCTTAGGAGAAACTCAGGGAAGCTGGAAAAGTTGGTGTAATGATGAAAAAGAATATGCAATGCAATATTATTCGTGCCACCAATTGTTTATCTTGCACCCAGCTCATAATATTTGCATCCCAGCAGGGGATGGTAATGTGCAAAAAAATGCATTTTCTTTTGATGGTTTTCTGACAGATTTGCTCTAAATTTGGAACAAAGCTTGACTTATATTAATGACCCCTCTCTCCTTGCTGAGGTCATGATATTTTGGGACCTATAATGTGGTCAGAGCCAAATTAAGTTGAGAAACTGTTTTTTTTTATTTTCTTTGTATTTCTTATTAAATACAATAACTGCCCTAACGGACGCTTCATGTTTCATTCTCTTTGTGCAACACTGGAATGACATGGAGAGAGGAGCACAAGCAAAATAAAAAAGGGCATAAAATGTGTAGCTTCACCTCCTAAAAGCTAACTAGACCAACAACTTTCAATGAACTTGCTCATCACAATAAGCTGACACAGAACATGGTTAAATAACATGACGTCATGTTTTCACTAAATGTCCTTTCATAACATATTCTGAAATTATTTCCCTAGAACATTTTGTAACTTTCCTTCTACACTCTCAAAACTTTCATTCGCTATGCTCAATTGGAAATACACTGCTTTTGCCAGCTTTTTTAATTCTTCATTTTGGTTGTTAAATTGCTCTTAGATCCAAGTCTGAGCAGCTTTATGAAGGTCCTAAACAGTCCTAACTATGACTTTCTGATGCCTGAAATTGCATGTCATGTGCAGACAGTAGCAGGTAGCCTGTCTGTCAATAAGAATATCAGAGAATATTCAGAGAGACATACAGGTCTTGGCAAAGGATGGAGCTATTGATCGAAGGCGAGTGAGATATTGATCGTCTAGAATAAATGTCAGATTTGGATCCCAGGAGACATATAGTGTGTGTGTGTGTGTGCGTGTGTGTGTGTGTGTGCATGTGTGGGTAGAAACACACAGCAGTATGTGCAGGCCTTGTGTAGTGAAAGTGACTAATGACTCGTCTCTCACAAGGGCAGACAGAGATGGAAAGAGTTAGGCGTTTGTGGAGGAAACATAGGAGTGAGAGACATAACATCACCACCGTGTGTGTGTGTGTGTGTGTGGTGTGCACGTTTGTGTGCATGCTTTTCACTTATTTGTGTGATTGTTTGCATTAAGCAGAGATGATTCTGAGTGTTATTCAACCCTTTTTTATTGTTCATCTCAGTGCTGTCCATGTGCAGTCCCATGTGAAGCGTTAATTAGTTAATTAAGAGCGTCCTTATTGAACAAACACTTCAGGCTAGATGGCCTCTGGCACCCCAGATGCTTACATGATGACATCAAGGTGCCCATTCATGTGAACACCGCATTTATTCATAATTTTATTCTTCCACTGCCTATATTCTTATACAGACAGTATAACAGGCATTGTTATATCGTTAGCCACGCTAGCAACATGCAGCTGTGCTAATAAGAAACACTAGCATGTTAACACAAAGACCTAAGATGGGACCAGTGGTAAACTTGGATGAGAACACTGATGATGTTTAAAGTGTGCAGAAATTATGAGCAGTAACACATTACAGTTTCTACACAATAATCAGAAAAATAAAGACTGCATTTCTTTTTCGATGCTCATTTTCCACATCTTTTTTCCTCCAACACTAAATATGGTACCCCTCGAACACTGACCAAATATTACATTTACTTCATACCTTTTATCTAATGGCTTGTTTTTCTGTACAGTGAGCATTACAGCCTCATAGAGCCAATTAACTCAATAAACTGATATAACTGCTGTTGCACTTCCCTCAAGATGAGCCATGTTGCACTGATGTTGCTCAACATGCTGCAGTAATCAGGAAAAGTACCAGGGCGAGCAGCACCAACTCTGCCTTCCATCGCGCCAGCTCGGATCTCAACCAAGTAATTGAGTTGTGGTAAAATGGCAGCCTTCCTCTGATCAGCTTTTAGAGAAAAAAAAAGCAGTACTGGAGCAGTTCTGCATAAACGAAGGTGAAACACCAGAAGGACGACTCTGTCAGGCCAGGCTCCGTTCTCCCGTCGCCCACTCTGCTGACTCGCTTTCATCTGTCCTCTCTCTCTCCTCTCCAAACTTTATCATTTCAAGATGTTCCGAGGCTTAATGTATTTATTTAAGCTCAAAGCTTATTTAAGCTCCATTAAAGGTAATTATATACCCTGTTATAAGGCTCAGCCGTCCCCGGAGTGGCCATTAAGTGTGGGTAGATGCAGTGTTTCTGCCAGTGTCTGTGGCTGCCAGAATGATTACGAAGCTGTGTCTGTCTGTGCTGGGTAGACCCGGGGTGGTATCCACTGTTTTCACATAGGCATTAGAGCGGAAACGACGTGGGCAGAGGGGGAATGTTGTGGAATGGTGTGTGTCTGTGTCTGTTTGTGTTTTTCACTTTGTGTATGCTGTATGTCTTGCTTGCCAGCTCCACACTTCTGCACTCCTAAAGCTTTCCTTCTTGTGGTTTCTCTGCCATATATTTGTTCAAAATTGACCAGAAGCAGGAAAAGATCGTCTTAAAATTTCCTCCTCTTGAAAAATCCCTTCACTTTTTCAGTCTCGGGGTTGGCAAGTGTGTGTAACCTGGAGGGAGAAAGGCAGCCATCTCTCCTGCTGTCTCATAGATAGAGATCATCCCTACGAGCTGCTGTCAGCATGTCAGAGAAAAAGAACAGGAAAGTGGCCATGATTGATTTGAATCCTTTGAGGCAGCCGGCGCTGCAGGTTAGGCTTGAGACAATGGAGCATCAGAGGAGCACAGACAGTGGTAATACTGAGAAAAATGAAAAACTCCAGGGTAAGACGGCAGCTAATTGACTGGCAGTGGAGAGCAGAAAGAAAATGAAGCAAGCTAATCAACCCAAACGCTTCTCTCCTGGTGTGACATCACTTTTTGGGATGTTTGAAAGACTTAAGTGTACTTGAACACCGTTACCTGCACCGCTCTCCTCAAAAAACCCCAGAGCCTCATTCTGTTCCCCGCCAGCCACGGGGAAATCCGTTTTAGCCGAGTCAGATGGAGGGACAATCCCTTTAAAAGGCCGCTGACAGGGCACAGCGGGACACGCAGTTTACTACATTTTTACCGCGGCGCGCGGCCAGCTCGTTGTGGATTCCTGTCTCGGCTCCATATTTAGATGAAGAGTTCATTCAGCAGAAGCTCCCTGAGGATACAGAGCGAGAGGATCAGGCCAGGGAGGCTTGAGTCTACCCTGATGGAAAAACACAGTGGCTGAGTTACTGGCTGTTTTATAAGGGCTCCTATCACGCTACACTGAGGGCCATTTGAGAGCGTGTGTTGACTGGACCTTTCTGTGCTCTCGCTACCTCCTCTTGACCCTCTTAATAGCCGGGTCTGAACTGATAATGCACACCTCTGCATACTAATAGTTTAAATATGTGCAGTGTTAGTATAACCCCACAAGCCGGCCCACGCTTCTCACTTGACTCATTGTGGCCTGTGACCTGCCGACATTTGATAAGCACTTGCTGGGGAAAGCCATTATTATGGTTTGTCAATGACGTGTGCTCTCACCATCACAACATCAAAATCCATCAAAATCACACAGGGAAAACTGAGCTTTTCAAGTTTAGACTTCTGTGAGGCTCATGTCAGTATGCCCATGTTGTATGTAGAAGTATGCACACAACTAGAACTAAAGCATCGGAGCCCAGGGTCAAAACCTCTCCCAACCACTGACTGTCCAATCATAGCTTGGCATGCAGCTAGGCGCGGCAGGCCTGTCAAGCTTTTGTTTCCTCCCACTGATGTAAGAACTAGATACCAGACTTCAAGATGGCGCCCAGTCGCTTGAATGAAAACTGCTGGCTGAACACATATCCAAAAAAAGTGTCCATCTTCCTGGTTTGTGCTGCGTGGCCCACTGCACATGCATTAGTGTCCATTTATTTTGCAAATATAAAAGGTCAAAGGCTAAGAAATTCACAATACAAAGGGTAATACAGTCATTGGCCTTGTTTATAGTGTCTGTCCTGTCAGCAGTTTTACAACTTCTCTTTTATAATGAAAGTCTTGGTGTTTATAGCTAATATCCCCGTTCATGACGGCTGCACATGGGGTGAATTCTGATATAACTCACTTGTTTAAGTTGTAATAAGGCTAAGGCTAATTAAGGCTAAGGCTTGCAGCTAGGTTTCAGCACCCAGGCCTCATTGGGCCCTCCTCAGCTTCACCTCTTTGTCACACTCTTTGGATTAGAAATGTCCCAACCACAGCAAAGTACATGCAGTTCTGTCTGTGTAGAGTAATGCTGATACTGAATACAGTACTTGTGGGTTACTGTCACCAAAATAAACCGCAGAAGTAGCCTTAGCCTTAGCTATATTATTGTTTGTAATAATAATGCTATGCAGCCTCGGCATAACCTGGTTTCTTGTTGTTTAATTGCTGGTTCTAATCATCATAGTAGCACAATATATTCCTTTACTGCTGTGCTTTTGTAATGTGCCAGGGCTGATAAAAGCTGCCAGCCACAGTTACCAGTTCAGCCGTAAATGTTGCCAGTTGAACCTGGTTTTTGTCTGGAATCAAAGACCCATTATTTTAAAAATGACCATCACTTTAAATCTGCCTCCATTATCATTTGTACACTGCATTATGTATCATTTGCGATCAGAAAGCTTGACCTCCACAGGGAGTGGGACTGTCTGTATGTGGGCTTTGCCTTTCGTATGGAGACGATTTTCTGAGCAACTGAACATGAAAACGTTCTCTCTTCTTTCCCTCTCGACTAGTCATTCCCTCGGTTTCTCTCCCTCCTTTTCTTCCTTCTTTTTTTGCTCTCCACCTCTCGCCTCCTCCTCTGTTTCTCTGGAGTGTCTTGCTCGACTTATTCCCCGGCTCGAGGAGGTAATCCCTCACAGTTTTCATCACTTAGAGCACCAATCAAAAATGGCTTAGCCTGTGTAATCTGCCAGACTATTGTCCTCTCGCTCCCCTCCTCCTCCACCTCCACCCTCACCGCCTCCACCTTCTAAACCAGCGGTGCCCAAACTTTATCTTGGAAGGCCAAAACTGAAACGTAACGGTGGGCCGCAGGCCAAAAGCAAACATGTATTGTATTGTATTGTTTTTAAGAATAAAAATTGGTACAAGGATCCCAAATTCCCCTGTGTCACGCTCAGATTATGAAAAAATAGCTACTAAGTAGTGCGTACGTATTTAAAGAGGATTTTTACCTAACAAAAATAAAATAGCGTAAACACTGATTTGCATGGATATATCTTTAATTCATCTTTAATTTTTTTCAATAGAAACATCTGTTGGTCCAAATCAAACCTTATGACGGGGCCAGCTTTTGCCCCTGGGCCCTACGTTGGCCAGCTCTGTTATCAGTCTTTCCTGTCTGATCACTCATGATGGTGTTTTCATCTGAAAAAGCCACTGATTATTAAAAAGGAAAGTTGAAGACCCGACTCTGAGTTCATCCGAGGGCACCGCAGGCCGGATGAGCCGGGGCCGTGAGGCTGGATGCTCGGGTTCTCTGAAACCAGATCTGCCAGCAGGTTTGCGGTTGGCACAGAACATGCTGCCTCGGGGGCGACTGCATTCACCTTATTATTATTTTAGAATCCGTGCCTCTGGATTGCTGCGCCACACCTGGACTAGAGCTCAGGTATCCAGGCTTTATTTCACATGACTTGAGCAGACGTTTTCTCCCAGGACCACGGCTCTGTGGGACCAACATCAGAGCTAAAAAAAAAATCTAATTTTTAAAACCAGTTTTAGAGCTGACCTTCATTTTTACTTGGTTTGTAGGTTCACATGCAGGTTTAAGCTGCAAGACATTATGTAAGAACATATTAGGTATAAATCAGGCTGAAAGGAGGACAGCAGAGAAGACTCAGCTATCGACTCTGGATTCCAGGATCAAGAAATTAGTTTTTACAACAAGGCCAAAAAGTAGAAAAAGTGATTTTAATGATTTGCATTCAGTTTTCTTTACTTTCTATCTTTTCCTTAGTGAGGCATAAAGTTGATCAGCTGGTCTTTATCTTCTGTTTAACTTGCTAAACTGGTTGTAACTGGTTACCACCAAAGGGTAATAATGGTAAAATAAAAAAGCAACACAGAACTATAGTCGACTAGTGCTATTTATTATTGTTATTATTATTATTTCTTTCAGAAAAGTTTTGCAGGAATGGAATTGCTATTATGTTCAAGTGCTGTGAACAGCCTAACCACAACCATAACCACAACCATAACCACAACCATAACCATAATCATAAGCATAACCAGTTTAATTATGCTTTAGGCTGCCATGAGCAGACTGGAAGGAAAACAAATGAAATACTTTTTGCAGATCCCTTCAGGATCAAGAATGTGTGACTCTGTAGATGTGCTAACTCAGGTGGCTTAATGTTTCTCTCTAAACACATTTTCTGTTTCAAATTATGAGTTTACAAAGACAAAAATAGACAGACATGTCCGGCAGCATTTCCACTCATCATTTCCTTTTTTCTGTAACACTTTGTTGCCTTTTATTTCACTCTTAAGCACCTGAAACCACCACCAATGGATGTCTGCTTTCTGTTGATGCTCCCAAAGCAGAACAACATTCAAAGCTGTGCACACGGCTCTTCTCTCCAGGCCATCTTTAATCAGCAGGTGGTCATTAAAAGAACACTATAATGAATATTTGCCTTTTCCAGTAAAGTTCTGGATTCAAAGATGAAGGAGATCAGATATAAAGAGGTGACAATCACCCCTTTTTATCGACCATCACCCACCCTCCGAAAGGAAGGGGCATTAATAGATTTATTTCTCAGTGATAGTCTCTGCCTGTCCTCTCCCCCCCCCTGCAGCTAGACGCCATTAGTTCCAGGTAACTAGCGTATCATGGGATGAGACAGTGGGATCCCTATGAAGAAGTACGAGCTAAGCCTCCAAACACAGATCCACGCTGCCTGCTGGAGCCCTGTTAACCACTCCAGTACGCAAACCACGATGAAACGCTGCACCTTATCTGGAAAAGTCAATAAAAAGATCAATGCACAGAGAAAGAACGAAAACAGAAAATCACAGCGCAAGTAAACGCGACAGAGTCAGTCAGGCAAAGACAGCGTGTCCTCTTTGTGTTCGTGTGTGCTCCCTCGCCAGCACGCCGGCACTGTGGTTTGAGATACGGTGGAAACTTGACGACAGTCTTTCAGTGCTGCCAACTCTGTTTGCCTACTGAAGCACACAAATAAAGAGCATAAGGAAAGCAATCAAACATGCAGCATATTCGAGACCTGATGCCAGTACACACCTTTTCAGCACAGGCTTTGAATAGAATTGCAGCTTCAGCCAGAGAAGGGTTTTCATCTCTGCTGCCTTTCACTTTATAGGTCTGATGCTGATGCACAGTAATAATGGCAGAGGTTTTGTGTCTTTGCGTGGACCCACACTGGAAAGAAAGTTGTCTGGCAGACTGGTGCAACGTTATTGGCATGCTCTAGATTCAGCTGTACCACAAGCAGCATACCACATGTATGTTCCCCCTGTGTTGGGCCACGCGGTCCTCATTTGTACCTGGAGTGCTGTGCACTCTGACACATGGGCTGCATTTGTGACTCAGGTGGACTCATGTGAACATGATAACGTGATGTGAACTTGTGCTCCTGCTGATGGCCCTTCTGTTTCTCACTCTTGTATCTTCTCCACCCAGACATCGACGAGTGCCAGGAGAACAACGGAGGCTGCGACCACTTCTGCCGCAACACGGTGGGCTCCTTCGAATGCAGCTGCCAGAAAGGCCACAAGCTGCTCACAGATGAACGGACGTGCCAAGGTCAGTGACTGACAGCTGTCAATCACACGGATTCACGCTCTGCCATCAGGCTCAGGGTGTCATGCATCAGTCAGGTCAAAGCACACTCAGAGACAATTAGCTTTTTCAGTCCCTTCGGTTTTCCCCGACAGTTTTTCAGACAGTAATTGTTTTATGATGAACATCAGCAGTGACTGGTGATTATTTACCTGTTTGGTGCTGCAGCTTCTGCTCACACACTAGTAATGTGTTACATATACTCCACAACTGAATCAGAGAAGCAAACACACTCCATCCAACAGCTCAGCATGGCTACTATCTGTCTAGCTTGGACCAAAAAAAAGTCATAATTAAAAACATTTAAATTCAACATAAAGCTTTTTCATAAAAGTAACAAAATATTCATATATTAATCTAATATGTACACTTTCCTGCAGAATTCTGAAAGAGACACTCTTTCTGTGGTAGTTGCATCAATGGCAGTCTGCAACAGCACATATAAAAAATGGCATTAGCCCACAGTTGCAGTTTCATCTGTTGCAGATGAGCAAAAATGGCTAATATTGTAGTAAAGGCAAAGAGGCTGCTATAAGTGGAGATGTTATTGCAGGTCATAATGTGTTTTTGTAAGGTTGGTGAACTTTCCATCTAGTCCAGTGCTTGCATGCTTTCCTGATGGACCTACTGGACTCACAGCAAATAAATCTGGATTGATCGTCTCATCTCTAGAGTTAAACATTTATGCTTTGCTGAAATGAGAAAAGGTCCAGCGTGCACGGCCATCTTTCCCTGAGAATACATTCTACAGTTTGCTGCACGGCTGGGTGTGTAGGGTACATGGAGAAGCCTCCTTGTGATAAGCAGATATGTTTGCACGACCAACGGCAGATTCCTGCTTACAAGTTGCAGCAAGTGAGACGGGAGAACAGACTTACACAAAATGATTTTTATTAACAACAAAACCCTGAGGGGCTTCTTTCTCCCTGGCCCAAAACCGCAAAACGGTGCGTGTGCATGTGTTGGATTAACTGTGCATCACCGTGGTGTGTTTGGAGTCTTTAATAATGTGGTGTTGAGTGTTGTCCGCCACATCACAGGGTCGGTCTGACACACCTTTGCCACCATACCGTGGCAGCCAGCGGCTGCCAGGTTCATCCCATCCACTGACATCTGGACTGCGCCGCTTCAACCTGACCTTAAAATGAAATATATTGTTTAATTTGTCAGCACTTTCAGTGAGCTTTTCCAGAGAAAACAGCTCCTGGTGATACACTACATGCCAGCGCGAGAGCATTTGCCAGAACTGGCTAAGAAACCAAAACAGAAAGATTAATCGTTTGCCATAGTTGCATAAGCAATTCCCACAAATTATTCCTTCTATTCTAAATGTTTAGAAAGGCAGCGAGATAGAGCGAATGTTGTCAGCAGTTAGATGAATGTCAGCCATCACTGGAGAAACACCTCATCATGGCCGAGGGTGTGTCTCACAGAGAAACTCAGCAGCCGCACCAGAAACCAACATTTATTTGCTATATCTTCCTTTTGCATTAAACAGCTGTAGACAACTCCTGTGTGCCCAGCTCAGATTATGTAAACTCTGCTTGTGGGCTAGCTCGAAAACAGGCAAGCTATTCCTAAGTCGTCACATGGACAGTTGCCTGGAATATTTACCGAGCCAACATCCAGGCCTTAACAACTTCCTCCACATGACAAACTCCATTATAACATGTCGTATTTTTAGCCCCTGTAAAGCCCCGCGGAACAGCCTGAAATAAACCAGGTGAGCTTGAAACGCTGGCCTCCATTCCTGATAGGTTAATAATATTTGGTGCTGGACAAGTATACATAAACACATGTGCAGGCGGGCACACGCACACATACTTACACAGACATTGACGTAACGGTGAATGTGAGCCATTTCAACCTCAGTCCAGTGGAGTTTTTCCGGATTGGTTTATTAGAATGAGCTCTTGTCCTAGTTTAGCGTGGAACGCATGTATTTGTTTGCTATAGCGTCCACCGTGATTAATAGAATGGCCTCTTAAGTCTTTGGTGAGCAGCCTGTGTTTGTCCATAAATGAGTCATTAAGATCGCAAGGTCTGTAAAGCACTCATCCCACTGCCTTTGCTTCCACCAGTGCAGCAGGACAAAACCTGCGTGCTCTCTCTGGACTGATTTAAACCATGACCTGACCAGCTCATAGTTCCATTACTGTGTTTGGAGTCCAGCAGCACCTGTGTTGCAGTTGTCACCACGGACAGGACGTCAGCAGGATTTCATGAGACTTACAAGGCTGGAATAACATCTGAGCTGGTGCAGCAGGCCTTCAGTGTCTCTGATCAATATGCAAAACATGTCAAATCTGATCTAGACCTCATTACTGAAACCTTAAGTTGAATTTTTCTGATCATTATATCATATTGTTTTCTTATACATATAATAAAACACAAATATCAACACATTCTGTCCAGTCATCATGACTATTATAACAGTAACAGCTGATCCCAGAGCTGTGCAGGAGAGCTGATCTAATTAGCACTGCTGTGTGAACAAACATGTGTTTGTCAGACTGCTGCAGAGGAGCTGCTGCTCCGTCAGCCTTCACGCTCTGCAAGATCATTGATTACACATCTGCTCTGTAGGATGTTTGCTGAGCTGCAGGTAAAGGTGATCACAAGCAGCAGATGTCAGTCTGCGATGTAAAACATTCCCTTCATGACTCCCCCGCCCGTCAACCTCTCTGACCCCAGGTTGTGACACAAGCTTCTTGTGATACATTTGCAGTCATCATCAGGGTTATTTTAGCCAGAGAGGATGTGATGCAGCAGTTTTCTCAGGGTCAGCAGGACTAACAATGATGGATAGATTGACATTTATGTGAAAAATCAGGGGAGTTTCCCTTTAAGATGATTCTTTTTTAATGGCCACTTGATGCTGGCTGTAAGAAGGCATCGCTGTCCTGATGTGAATGGGAAACCATTAGTGAATGAACAAAAACAAGCCTAATGAAGCCTGATTTGCCAAGTCACTGATGATGATGTCTCTTGCAGTGACTGGTTTGTCCATTTCCTGTTTTCAACCCTTTCCGCTGCAGTATTCACAGTATTTCTCAGCAGTGGGTATCTCTTTGTTCTCCCACAGACATCGACGAGTGCTCCTTTGAGAGAACCTGCGACCACACCTGCATCAACTACCCTGGCAGCTTTGAGTGCTTGTGCAACAAGGGCTACATCCTGTACGGCCTCACTCACTGTGGAGGTGAGTGTCCAAATCTGTCCCAGCAGAAACACAAACTGACACAGCTGAAGTGTGTGCGTGACAGAGGAGCTAAAACGTGCGTGATTGTGTGTATGCATCTGAAAGGGAAATGCTTTTCAGAGTGTGAAGGTGAGGGGTCACTGAGCATGTGCAGACGGCTGCTGCTGAGAGCTCTCTCACACCTCAGTTCCCCTGAATAACTCCTCCCTGAGTTTTCTGGATGCTGATGAATGGATGTGGTGAGGGTGTGGGTGCAGTTCAGACTGTCCTGACATCACTGATGGAAAGGTGGAGTGAGTGTGATCACAGCTGCAGGAGCGGGACTGTATTAGCTTGGTCCACCTAATAAATTGGTTAGGTATAAGAAGAAATGGACAAAAACCTGAGGATAATGTCCCACAACTATCAATGAAAGAAAACATATATTGCAAACTACATGTAGAACTGAAGTTAAGTTGAGACTCAGGCCCCCAGGTCTGTTTGAAAAGGACTGACACACTTCAAACCAATCAAACCACACCTGGTGTTACCTCTGTGCTTATATCTAGTGTTGTTATGTGTCATGCTGTCTGTGGTTGTGTCTCAGACATTGACGAGTGCAGCATCAGCAACGGGAGCTGCGAGTACGGCTGCGTAAACACCCAGGGCAGCTACGAGTGTGTGTGCCCACCTGGGCAGAAACTCCACTGGAACAAGAAAGACTGCATCGGTGAGCACCAGCTCTGTGTACGTCTGTGTGTGCGTGTGCGTGCGTGTGTGCGTTTGTCTGCTTTGGACTTTCTGCACATGTGGCGTGGTGGATTCCGCACAGCAGGCCTGAACAGAGGTGTGTGTGTGTGTGTGTGTGTGTGTGTGTCCAGGTGGTTGTCATGGTGATGTGACTCTGTGTGTTCCTCAGAGGCGGTGAAGTGTCTGCCCAATGGGAAGCCAGCACCCCGAGCCCAGCTGACCTGCACCAAGAGCGGCGGGGCAGAGGTCTGCTCGCTCTCCTGCCCCTCCAACGCCCTCTTCCTTGCAGGTACACACACACACACACATCTCCTGTACTGAACCATTATAAAAAAGGGTTATTATGAAGTGTTGTGCTGTACCCAGCTTGTTCTGTCCAACCTGTAGTGAAGATGCATTCCCTATATTCACTTCATAATCATCTGTGACAAAGAAGAAACCATGTCATTGTTTTTTTAATCTCTGTATTTTTGCTGCCCTCTGGTGGCGACAACTTGCAGGCGCAGCCTTCTGAACTCTCCTTTCCTCTCGATGCCACTGATGCTTGATGATGGCGCTCACGCTCTTTATTGCTACATTTGTTGACTCCTCAGGGGGCTCTCCACTCAGACTGATGTGTTTTTCACTCCGCGAGGTTTTCTTGGCTTCACCCACCCCAGCACTTTGGCTGGCACCCCGGCCTCTCCTCCTGTGATACTACTTAACACACATCTGTAAATCGATTACATTCTTTGATCACGCCATTTTTTCCATAGCGTGGCCCTAGCTCCGTTTAACTTGGCGGCCGTCGTGTTAGAATGATGGATAGCTCTCAGGAATGAGCTGAAATATTTGTTTTTCTGTCTTTTTGGAGTGCGTCTTAATTTTCGGGGGAGGGAGCCATGTAAATTCCTGTGGCTGAACGCAGCCCAGGCTCTTATTTAATCATCTCTCTTTTATGACCTCTGAAAGCTTCATCCCTCATTTCTTACTTGAAATGCGTCTTTGTGTGTACGTGTGCATCAGCGTACAAAGACAGGGTGCATAGATCTTTCATTTGGGCTGTGTGGGTTTAAGGTCACATGGCAGCAGAGTTTCCTCTGGGCTGTCGATCTAGTTCCTGAATGCAGAAAATTGCAAGGTCATACAACTTGAATAAAATTCTTCAGAATCCTCAGAACTGTGCCAAAGTGCAGCCAAGTGAATGTGTTTTACTTGGCGGGCGTACCAATGTACACACACTCACAACTGTTTGATGCTATGGGAGGACCAGGTCACTCAGTCCTCCAGCCTCCCTTACCTCTCTTCACCATGTCTGATTTCTCTTTTCTCACCAATGTGTGTGTGTGTGTGTGTGTGTTCCTTACAGACTCAGAGAACAGCTACACACTGAGCTGCGGAGTGCCGGTCCAGCCTGGTAAAGCTCCTCAGAAGAGGAATGCCACCACTGCCTTACCCACCTGCGCCGGTACAGTAGGCCAAACATGATGGGAAACGTAGTAGTTGGGACCAGGTTTACGTAGTAAATGGCATTGTCCAAACGTACGCTGTTGTTTTCATTGAGATGAGATGTGCCAAGACAGCAGCTCATTATGCTGTCGGGTCCTGGACTGATCCAGGTACTGCCCTGCAGACGCACACTGCCGGTGAAGGAGAGCTCAAAGGTGCAGTTCAGCAGAAAAACTGCTCCTATTACTCAAAAGGTTACAGAAACAATTAGGACATTATAAAGTGATCATTAATACATGAGGAGATGATGAAGACGTTCATGGCAAAGAGAAGATGAGGTGATATTCTAAAATATATTAATGACAGACAAACTATACACAAGACATCTCAGCCAGCGAAGAGAAGGAAAGCAGCAAGACCAGCAGCTCTGAGTGCAGCAGGTGGAGGTGGATACTGAGGTACATGCAGTACCTGTAGAGATTTTAAATTCACTGATGGTTCAAAGTTCAAATTTAAGTTTTGACAAACATAAACCACAATAGTCCACTGTTTGCTTGCATTGCAGTAATCAGATGTTATGTTGTATGTTGATAACAGCCTCATTGCTTCATTATTGTATCTTATAGCCAGTTTTTAGTTATATACAAGCCGTTATTTAACGCCCGTGTTTTCCCCACTACAATCTTCCTCCTGTAAATCCCATCTTCACTGTGTTTACGCCTCCTTTTCAGAGGTAGAGAATTTTCCTGGCAAAAGTGACAGTGGCAAGTAGCGTGACCTCAGTAAATCCAGCGGAATACGTAATCGACCTCTGTTGAACATGTCTCCTACTATTATTTGTGCGATCCTCCCTTAAATTCATATGCAGTGAGGCAAACAGTGACTCCAGCCTGCTGCTGCATCTGTTTGACAAATACACTTTATCTGAGGCACAAAAGCAGCAGTAAATCTGAATCAACTCTAACCTGCAGATGACCAGATTACTACACAGCAGGGTCAAAAGTACACTGCCTTTTTTTTTTGTTTTTTTGTTTTTTTACATTTGACCAGTTTGAGATTTCTTCCTAAATATTCATGCATCACAATGGCTAATAATCACTATCGGGCTGCTGTGTGTGATTTATGTGAGTCTCTGACCAGTTCGAGAAAATAAGCAAATTTACTAAAGTATAAGAACATGAACTAAAGTGTTAACGCCACACAACACACAACAGGAGGAAATGTCAAGTAAAGCACTGCTTCAGCAAAGCAAAGGAAAATATCAGACACCAGAAATCATTTACCATTAATTTCCTGTTACTTGGGGCAGTGAATGCGAGCGGGACGCTCATAAAGGATCTTGCGCTCATGTGTGCTGAAACAGTTCTTTACTGGTTGGAGGGTAGTGTAAACGGGTTGTCAAGACAAAAGAGATGCAGATGCAAGCATTGGAGGTGTGAACGATGAAACAGTGCATCACAAAAAGGTCAATAAAGACGATTCAGTCAATTCAGATTAAAGGGGCAGAAAATGTCATTTTGCATTATTACTTGAGAAAGACCAAAAATGTATACAGGTGATCATTTGCTAAAAGTAAACAATATACACCTGTTGTTTATACCATGTTATGATTAATATATAAAACTGTATTTTTTTGTGCTGTGTACGAATAAAGACACCCTGGCCCCACCCATCAAACAGAAGGCCAGGTTTAAGATCAAAGACGCCAAGTGTCACCTGAGGCCCCGCAACAAGGAGAAACACAGAGATTCATCCAAGCAGAACCTGCAAGGTACACAACAGATCAGCTCAGTGTTTAGGAAGCCTCTGTTAACACACACGACCGCCTAGAATATATATTTTAACTGAAAGGTGAAAAAGTGCACCTATGTTTAGTGCTTAATTATTGCATATTATTCTAACACATTATGATCTGCATCTTTTATCTTACGGCTCTCCTTCTTTGCCTCCTCCTCCTCGCTCTTCGCGTCCGTTTTATTCCCCTGGAAGGCGGCCAGTTCCCCTGCACCGACGACTGCCAGGTCACTTTTGTCAACCTCAAGTGCGACTCGTCCAAGAAGCGCCGACGAGGACGCAAGTCTCCTTCCAAAGAGGTTTCCCACATCACAGCTGAGTTTGAGATGGAGATGAAGGAGGAGGAGGCCTCAGGTGTGACGGTCTTTCTTTCTCTTGTGGTCCCAAACTATACAGAATACAATATGATGTCATTCATAGAACCAAAAAAAGACATTATCACCATTAACACTGATTGTTGCCTCAGACTCGTGTAATGTGGAGTGTGTGCGGGAGAGGATGAAGCAGAAACTGCAGAGTGCCATGCGGACGCTCAGGAAGTCCATCAACAAGCAGCAGTTCTACATCCAGTTCTCTGGGACAGAGTATGAGGTGGCCCAGAAACCGTCCAAGGTACCGGAGGGTGCCGAGGCCTGTAGCACGGGACAAGTCCTCCGAGACGGAAAGTGTGGTGAGTATTGCTCGTTGTCATTTGTTGTCATGGTGTTGCTGTCCTGTCATTACGAGGAAAACCAATAGGAGCTACCGAAAAGTCTTCAGAGTTCTCCGCTGTGTCGTCCTCCTCAGTGAGCTGTGGCGTGGGGACCTTCTACAGCGGAGAGCAGGAGCAGTGTGTCCAGTGTCCTCCCGGCACGTACCAGGACACGGTGGGTCAGCTGTCCTGCGAGCCGTGTCCCAGCACTGAAGGGCAGGGCATCGCCGGGGCCAAGAACGTGTCTCAGTGTGGAGGTAACTCACCATCCCATCATTACAGCTCCTCCATTCTTCCCCCCAAAGTACTGAAACCATTATATTCATTAAATGAACGCACAGGAGCTGGTTTGTCGTTCACTTTGCTGAAATTGGGACATTCGGGGCAAAAGTACAAAAGTAGTCTTATCTACACTGGTGACACACGTATAGAATGTGGTTGTATAAATGTGTTGGGTTGGCACCACCTTGTGGCCATTATTGTGAACTGAGTTGGAGCGACAGACCGATGCTGCTGCAGATACAGATAAATGAAGAAAAGAGGTGACTTTCCTCTGTCCGTCCCTCAGGTCAGTGTCCAGCAGGTCATTACTCTGCCGACGGTTTCCGTCCATGCCAGCTCTGTCCGCTGGGCTTCTACCAGCCAGAGCCAGGCCGGGTGCTCTGCTTCCCCTGTGGAGGAGGTCTCATGACCAAGTATGAAGGATCCGTCTCCTTCAGGGACTGTGAGGCCAAAGGTGAGGCTTTGTGACAGTGTGTGTCTCTTTCTGTCTTCAGTGTGTGTGTTTATACCGTGTGACAGTCGTGACCGGAGGCATTTTGTTTTCAGGTTGTCCGTCCATCCCATCCTCATAATCGCAATATCTCAGGAACACCGGGGGTGGGGGGCGGTTTCTTCAAATGCGCAAAAGTTTTTGGCCATAGCTCAAGAATTCGTCTGCTAATTATGACACAATTTCACCCAAAATGTCTCATAGGATAAAAGGATGAAGTGATGCCATCTTATATCCAAAAGGTCAAAGGTCATCTTCACTGTGATCATAATGTTGTGCATTATTCAACACCATAACTCGGGAACAGAAGGGCAGGTTGTGACCATATTTCACATGATTGTAGAGATGTTCTGTGCTGCCAGGTTCAAGACGTGTGTGAAGCATCCCCGTTTTACAGTTTGGAGCTTCTTTGCAGCAGCATCTGTCTTTATTGTCTGCTGTCATGGCTACAGCTTTGTGAACACAAGGAACTTCATTCTGCGTTTCGTTTCTATTAATGAACTAACAAACTAATAGACACACAGAAAAAAACAAAGCTTAACAAAGTGAGGTGAATTTTATTCACACATCCCAATATCACAGATCAAAACATTTGCCTCAAGTAGCATCACAATCTGTACGGCAAACTACATCATCTATCCTGTCGACGCAGAAACCTCAGGAGGAGCAACAGAGGAGGGATCCCTCTCCCAGGACGGACAGATGTGCAGTAGATGATGAGCAAACCTGGGTGTCGCCAAACAGACCCGAGCTACACGAAGTGGACACTCACAAGAGCAAAGCTCAAACGCGTCATTCGCGCAGGAAGTAGAAAAGAACAAAAACTCAGAGAAAGAGAGCGAAAAGGACACTATGCACAAACGTAGAGCGAGAGAGAAAAGCAGGAGGATGAAGACTCAGATCCAAAACATCTTGAATGGTTCACCGGCACCCAGGGGACAGGTAGAGGTGCAAGGATGGTTGATGTTTCAGCTCAGAGGAACCTGAGTGAAACAAGGGGACAAAGAAGAGAAACTAGGGGTTAGTGGGACACAACAACAGAGGGTCAGGGAGATGCAACATTGAATTTACAATATGGCAAAAGGTAAACAAACATTTGAACTATTATGTACATGCTGTATATACCAGTAGGTTAATTAAACGGACAGACTGCAGAGCCTGACAGGAGCAAAGTGTTGTTCACACAGGGAGGAGAACAGAACAAACTGACAGACAGATGAGGGGGTGGCAGAGGGCACACCTTTATTACACCTGAGTGAGATGATCCAGTAGCTGAAGGAGCTGCCCACATGCCACCGCTCATTGCAGAGAGGGCGAGTGGAGATATCTGAGACAGCTTTGATTTTGTCCTTCATCCTCCTTCCCGCCACTGCCTCCACACAAGCTGGCCTACCTTAACGGCTCGTCGAGAGAGCTGACCTCCCTGGTAAACACAGAGCGGTAGAAGATCTGCAGGAGCCTGCTGCACACATTGAAGGATCTCCTCAAGAAGAACAGTCTGCTCTGTCTCTCCCTGAAGGGAGCTTCACTGTTGTGAGACCAGTCCAGTTTCTTTTTTACTGATTTAGACCCCAGAGTCCACCCTCTTCACCGTGTCTCTCTGGGTGACAACAAGGACAGGAAAAATGACAGACATGTATTTGAGGGGGTGATTATCAGAAGCTTACCTTCAATGTCTCACCATTGCATGATGGCGTTAAAATCCACTTTGGATTCTCACTGAACACCTGCGAAACCACATTCTCATCTGACATTCTCATCTGCCTCAGCCATATATTGTGTTCAGTGCTAATCCGCTAATATTAGCATGGTAATATGCTATGATGGCGCACATGGTAAACATTATACCTTCTCAGCATCGGCATGTTAGCACGGTCACTGCGTGCTCATTAGCATGCAAAAACTGCAAAACTGCGTATGTTAATACTGGCATTTGCAATGACACAAGCCATTCGTCAGCAGCTCCATCGTTAATGCCATCGTAAAGGAGTGTGCAGATGTGCGTGAGATGGCAATTTGCACAAGCAGATGATAAAGTCGTCCATACAGGGGGTTTAGTGCTTTGTTTATCTGCCCGTTCTGTAATGGAGGCATGAATAACATCACAGCTGCGCGGTGTATCTTGTGGATGGCCTGCTGTTTATCTTCATTCAGTTTATGCTGCGTGCACACTGAGCCCCTCCTGTTTCCCCTCAGTGCACTGCGCTCCTGGACACTACTACAACTCCAGCACCCACCGCTGCATCCGCTGCCCAGCAGGCACCTACCAGTCTGAGTTTGGGCAGAACTACTGCATCACCTGCCCGGGGAACACCACCACGGACTTCGACGGCGCCACCAATGTCTCCCACTGCAAAAGTAATTCTGCTCAACTTCTTCTTCTTCTGGGAAATTTAACTGAGACTATCCAGAGTGACTGATAATGAGTGCCGGAGGAGAACAGGCTTCAGGGGCAGTAGTAGGTTTTTTCGACACGGTTGAAAAGTGTTTCCATTATTTTGTCCTCAGACCAGGTGTGTGGAGGTGAGCTGGGAGAATACACGGGCTACATCGAGTCTCCTAACTACCCCGGGGATTACCCGTCCAATGTGGACTGCGTCTGGACCATCAACCCGCCGCACAAGAGGCGGATTCTCATTGTGGTGCCAGAGATTTTCCTCCCCATCGAGGATGAGTGCGGGGACGTGCTGGTCATGAGGAAGAGCGGTAAAGAGAAATATTTTGTTCATGGTCATTTCCTTTTTACGTTCTTTTTCACAGAACTGATCAGACAGATACATGGTCTGCATGTGGACAGTTTACAAGTTACTGATTTAGATGATACTCATATTTAAAGCACCATAAGATTATTGCGTTAGCAGCTTTGGCAGCTGGCACTTGTTGTTTCTGAATAGCATCTGGGAAAGCATCCTTACAGTCCTGGATAGTCACAAGGACGTGGTGTGCCCTTCTAACACGTTTGTACTCGTCTTCCAGCCCTTCCCACATCCATCACCACCTATGAGACGTGTCAGACCTATGAGCGGCCCATCGCCTTCACCTCCCGCTCTCGCAAGCTCTGGATTCAGTTTAAGTCCAACGAGGGCAACAGCGGCAAAGGCTTCCAAGTTCCGTATGTGACGTACGATGGTGAGTCAATATATAATCTAATAATATAATCTCTAATCTCTGGTACAGGCTGCCATTAGTGATTAAAGATTCCAAATGTCCTCGTGAATCACATGATTAGTCTCATTATTTTTTCTTGCTGCTATTTATTTTGCCTTCTACTATAACTCAACAACACTCAATATACACAAAACCCTGTTGTGTTCCAGAGGACTACCAGCAGCTGATAGAGGACATAGTGCGAGATGGCAGACTCTACGCCTCCGAGAACCACCAGGAGATACTGAAGGTACTGAAGGTTACAGCATGTTACCCGCCTCATGGCCGTATGGTGCAAAGCACTCTGACACTCTGCCCACGTGTCCTCCCTACAGGACAAGAAGCTGATAAAGGCCCTGTTTGACGTGCTGGCCCATCCCCAGAACTACTTCAGGTACACAGCACAGGAGTCCAAAGAGATGTTCCCTCGCTCCTTCATCAAGCTGCTGCGCTCCAAAGTCACCAGGTTCCTACGGCCGTACAAATAGACAGGGCGTCTCCGCTGCCTGTTAAAGACCTCTGTCATCCTGCGTCATTCCAAGTCCAGCAACCTAAATGTAACCCCCCCCCCCCCAAATCGACTTCTCTCACGCCCTCCCCTCAGTACATTGATGTACCCTTTCTATGACTAAACATCTTCATTTCCTGTACTTGTCAAATGATGCCTTTCTTCAGCTTTGACCCCTTTAATCCATCATTAACTGACCCCCCTCCCTCCAGCTGGTGCAGCTATTGTGTAAGGTTTGACCGATATGGGTTTTTGAGGGTTGGTATTAGTATTTTTAGAATGTAGCAGAGGATACCTGACATATATATTGTTTGTATATATTTGTTTCTTTAAAATTGACCATTTTATACCAAACGTACAAATACTGAGTGTTTTTAAAGTAGTGATGGTATAGTAAAGTTTAGCAGCTCCTTAAGGCACGGTGGCTCACACAACTGTACGCTACGTCAGTGAAGGTGCAGTATCGATCACTGTGGATGGTGCGTGGCCTAATGGAATATTAATACCAAATTGAGTATTTGTCAACAAAATCAAAACAATATAAAAATAAAGTGTCCTGTCTTAGGTCAGTTTCAGTGACAAGTAGCTCGATCATTATTATTGGTTGATGACAGATACAGATACATGACATAATTTGGCTTTGATTGGTGCTATTAGTTTTTCATTATTTGTTCAAGCTTTACAGAGCAGTAATGTGCCACTACATTGCATAAATGAGAAGAAGCGTGAACCCAGTTTCAGTTAAGTATCCTTTTGGTTTGTGTATATCCTCTGCAAAGTGTCGTCTTTTAACTTGAAAACTAAAAAGGCAAATCACAGAGGAATGACAGGAGATGAGGGAGAGAGACAGAGATGCAACAAAGGTCCCCAACCAGACTAGAACCAGGGATGTCACAGGATGCCATCTTAACCCCCGCCACAGGGCGCCACAGCAACCAAAGAATTACATGTGGGCTCACAACCAAGAAATTAAATAAATCTTTATAGAGCATTATATTCATTAAAGGAGACTGTTATCACTCAAATGTCTGGATGGTAAATATGAAGCAACAGCCAGCAGCCAGTTAGCTTAGCATAAAGTCTGGAAATGGGGAAACAGCTAACCTTACTCTGTCCGAAGGACCACGCTGGAGCTAACTTATCAACATGTTGTATCTCATTTTATATAATACAATTTTAAAAAGTGGAAACACAGCATGTTGTGGGTTTACCGGGGGGGGGGTGATATGCTGGACTATTTCTTGGCTGGGCACAGTGTCTTCCTGGACCTTAGTGGTCCGTGTAAAAGCAGATTTTTGCACCTTTGGACGGATGTTTCCAGCCTTTATGCTAAGCTAAGATAACCTGCTGTGTGCTGTAGTTTCATATTTGATGGACAGATATGAGAGTGGTATTAATCTTCTCATCTAACTCTCGACAACAGAAGAAATTTCCCAAAATGTTGAAATAACCCTTTTAAAAAAATGTGTAAAGCATGAAAAAGTCATTAATTATGACATTCCCAAAGTGAGTCAGTACTATTACAAAAGTGCTACCCCCAGTATTAAATACAAGGCCAGCATCAGCAAACCAGTATATCGGTCAAACCCTATTTCTGCACATCATATCCTACACCTTCTTCTCCCCCAGCCATTCCCCGGTTTCCACTCCTTCATTAATTACTTCTTTTTTTTCTGCCATCCTCCTTCCACTCCCTCCACCTCTCGGTTATTTTTGCTCCGCTTTGTTTTCTGTTTTCTTGTTTTGTTCTTGTAATATTTATGCTGAACATGTCAAAGCTTGCAGAAGCCCGCACCACGGACGCTTCAGACGCGACGTCGTCCGCAGCGTGGCGTGGTGAGGCGCATTGGCCCACACAGTGTGCATGGATGTATCCCAGATTGCATTTCTTTATTGGCTCCGGTGTGCACGAGACAGAGACGAGGGAACAATCGGTGCACTTAAAACACATTTTAACATGGAAAATGGTTTGAAATGTTAAAGTGAGGAAATGGAAACCGTTCAGCTTCGGTGGGTGCTTCATCCACTGGAGCACAGGGAAAGATTAAAGGGGTGAATCAGAAAGTCTATATTGTAATTTTTTAAAAATAATAAAAAAAGATATATAACAAGATGAGATAAACTACCTGCAAGTAACAGATTGTTACTTTAGAGAGAAATGTATGTGATGTAACTAATATTTGGAACTTTAATTGCACTTGAATTTTATATTTTAAACTGTAGGAGGAAAAAGATCTAAGTTACGTATTTGTTACCTTTTTTGTGTTGTTTTGAAATGTGCCACATGTGGCGGCGACGAGAGGGAAAGACGGCTGTGTCTCCTGTTATCGCTCCCGCTCTGTAGCTTGCAGTTACCCCCCCCAAATCTCACAGTAGCCAGTAGTTCAAGCCCCATGCGTTCACACTGTGAGGAGACATTTAGGTCGGAGCTCCCGCGTCTCAGAAGCGGAGACTGTACGTTAAGCTAATGCGCACAGAGGAAAGACAGTGTAAGCGTCGGGTCACTCGAAGCTGCCGCCACCACTACAGTTCGTCTGTGTTTTCACTGCCCAGTCCTGCTTCATCCTGCAAACATGGCCTATAGCTGCCAGAGAGAAGAAGCTTCGCCGTAACGGCTTCTTGTATGATGGCATTATACATACATACATACATACATACATACCACAGTATATGCCTGTTTCTAAAAAACTACTTAAAATATCTGCATTCACCCAGATGCACTCTCTTTCCATTAAATAGGAAGTATAGTGTGTATACTATGCTTTTTCTTTTATAACCCAGCTAAATGTTTCTGTGTCATTCCAGTTGGTACTAATATGTCTTTGGAATCCTATACCGCGTATTGAAGATGGACTCTATATGTGCACAATGCGAGTTGAAACATGTACGGTGTGACTGGAGTGTTGGTCTGGAGGTGAATGTAGTGGCAGGGACACAGTCGGAATAAGAGGCATCTCCCTTCTGAGTGTCCGTAGCACTTGCAGCTTCAACTGTGAGCTAGTGAACTTTATCTGTGTGTTGTGTTGTTCATAAAAGAGCGAGCTTGCCCTGACAGATGATAGAAGCTCCTCTACAAGCTGAAGCTGTTCGCAGTGTCACTCATGTGCAGAGAGGGCTTCTAGTCTTTGTGCCGAGCACAAGGAAGATGAGGATGTGTCAGTGCTAATTTAGATCTTATCAGAGCCCAATGATTAGGGACTAAAGGACCAGACTGGAGGTTTGACATGACCACAGATCAGGTACACTGATAAGTATCTTCCAAAGCACAGGATTTCAGGTTTCCTACAGTGCACTGTGAAAATCAATGTGCAGAGACATGCACGTTGATGTGACGGCCGTCTAGCTGAGCTGATTCATACCACTGTCATGTCTGTGCAGGAAATATGTAGCTGAAGCCAGCAGCCGCTTAGCTTAGCTTAGCATAAAGGCTGGAAACAGGGTGAATCAAGTAGCCCAGCTCTGTCCAAAGGTAAGAAAATCTGAAATCTGAACATCACTAATTAAAGTGTTATATCTAAATTGTTTAATCCGCAAGAAAACATCTTAATATTCAGCTTTAGAGAGGATGATATGATGATGAGGGCTGCACGGTGGCTCGGTGGTTAGCAGCGTCGCCTCACAGCTAGAAGATCCCTGGTTCGATCCCGCCTGGGATCTTTCTGTGTGGAGTTTGCATGTTCTCCCTGTGCAGCGTGGGTTCTCACCGGGTTCTCCGGCTTCCTCCCACAGTCCAAAAACATGCTGAGGTTCATTGATAACTCTAAATTGTCCATAGGTGTGAATGAGTGGTGTTTGTCTGTATATGTAGCCCTGTGGTAGGCTGGCGACTTGCCCAGGGTGTCCCCTGCCTGTCGCCCGAGAGACAGCTGGGATAGGCTCCAGCCCCCCCGTGACCCTGCAAAGGATTCAGCGGTGTATAGATAATGGATGGATATGATGATGATGATGAATTTGTTGCCTGTTCCAGTCTTTATGAAAGAACTATAGCTTCAAATCTACCACACGGCCATGAGTATCTTCTCATCTAGCTCTCAGTGACAAAGCAGATAAGCATATTTCACAAAATGTCAAAATCTTCCTTTAAGATGATTGATCCATCACAGTGAACAATTAGTTGCCTTACACTGTTTCTGTGCAGAGGAATCACATTCAAAGCAGCTTTTTAAACAAATCCCAAAGCCAGGATGAATTAACACTGCAACTAGAGCGCACTTTCCAGCTGCGTCATGTCAGTATATTAGCAAAAGGAAAATCCATGAACGGTGGTGCTACGTTGCTCATATCAGTCCAGGTAACAATAATTCTCCTCAGCTTCTTACTTTCAGAAAAGTATATCAAGCTCCAGAAATATCACAGAGGGTTCAAACCTCAGGCCTGCCTGGCTACAGGCCTGTTTTTAATGCAACAAATTCACATTATCCTCTCCATGATATCCACATTTAATTATTTTTAGTGTTCTGGATCTGATGTTGAAGTCTCTGCTCGTTGATTTTCATAGAGTACTGAAATAAAAACCAATACGTCTACGACAGGAAATCAATCAAAGCTGTGTTCACTGGAAAATGGTCTGCAGTCATGTCAAGCGTTTGTAATTAATGGGCTGAAGCCGGCAAAACCACAAGTATGGTCCTGCACAGTGCTGAGCTGCTCATTGTGAGGCTTTTCTTCCAAAAGAACATGTTGAACAGTTGAGAGAACAAATATCCAAATGGGAAATCATTTCGAAACATGTTTTTACAGACATTGGCTGATAATCACATTGTTAAAATGGACTCTTTAACTTTAATGTCAAATGTCAGTGAGGTCACTGGATCATCGGATCTCCAAAAAATAAAAGCATACTGTCATTAGGTATTGTTCCGGGCCTTGCCAAATAGCTGCCACACAGACATGTTATGGTACAGCCTACTTCCTGTTTGAGGTGGGCGCTGTTCAATATGAGTGTTATGAAAAAAATGATATGAAATGCTCTAAAATTTATAATTGACTGTTTTTTTGTTTTGTTTTTTTTTTTCCTGAGAATGTATTCTATTATGAATGGGTGTGTGTGTGAGAGAGAGAGATTGTGCGAATGAATGTGTGTGCAGTGGGTGTTTCTGTGTGTGTGTGTGTGTGTGTGTGTGTGTGTGTGAGCGAGCAGTGAGTTTTCGTGCTGGGTGCCTGTGATAGAGAAAGACTGTGTATGTATGTACTTTAGTCCAATTTGTAGAGGAATAATTTTAACGTTTGTGTTAGTCGGTTGTACCCAAAGAGAGAAACTGTAACGCAGTGTTGTTCCATTGTTTGGTCCATGAAACTCCAGTACTGAACAAATTAAATAAAACAGTAGCAGAAAACAGACTCGACTTGTCTCCTTTGTTTGTCCATGCAGCGTCCCCCCCCCCATCCACAGAGACACAGGCAGAGAGGAGCCCTCGGAGCAGCCTGTATCTGCTCATTATATCTCTTATCTTTCCTCAGATGTGGCTCCGTGTGCCGTTAGACTCAACCGGCCTGAATCACGCTCCCGGAAAATTCAGCTGACAGCGCTAATACTGCCGTTATCTTCAAGCGACGCAATCTGTGCGGCAGATCTGGATGCTCCACAGGAACGCTCAGCATCATCCACACTGGGAGGATTTTTTTTCCCATTCCCATTCAGAGACGGGACTGCTCTACTGTCAGGATAGTCCTGCTGCTCGCTCGCCTGCATTATGACTGCTGCTTCAGTAGAAAGCTTCTGAAGTGAAGTGTAACTGCAGACCATGCAGCCTATGTTTGTTGTCTCATGTTAGCAGGATGCAGGTTCTCCACAAGGAGTAGCTGTTCAGTCATTGTCGGAAAAAAGCAATACTAGAACCCTTAAGGCATCAGTATGCTGTAAAGGAAGCGCTTGCTGGATCTTCTAATAGTCTGAAACAACTCCGGCCAGCAGAGGGCGCAAATAAATTAATTGCTACTTTTTAAGCATGTTTATACTTCAAATGAAGTTATATTCATGGCAAACTTACGTACTGGTTGCCGACCCAGCAACACATTCCGCAGGATCTTCTCAGTCGCTGAGTAAATGTAACAGTCTTCCACGTCGGAGTCAAAGCTTAGTGAACCAAACATTGCTCACGTGTCAGCAGAAGCCCTCAGCGGCTGCAGCCCCTCACAGGTAAATAATCACCAGCCGCCATGAATGAGGGTAACATCATGAACATCTTGGAGGGGAGGCTGGTCTGAAAACCGGTATTGTGTGTCGGCCTTCGCCCCACCTCTCAGTGCAACAGTTTGGAGCAGCTGTAAGCTAAGCGTTGTCAGACGTGGACCGATGATATGTATATTCTGGACCTGAGAGTGTTGAGATCAGGGTGGTGGATGGGTGTTCAATAGAGAGTCTGCAGCGTGTCACAGCCCCAGCTCACAACAGAGGAAGTGATGTCTGCTCCAGGAAATGAACATGTCACCTTACAAGCTTTAGTGATGCACCCATGTCCTCTTTCTTGCTTTTGTCTTTTTATGTGTGTGTCTATAAAGTTAAACATGATCATGAGTGTGAGTGTGTGAGTAGACAGCCTTTCACTCAAACAGTGGCAGTCTCCTTTAACGGTGGAGTTCGCAGACTTGTTTAGAATATGACTGTAACTTCTCAGCTGCTATGCTGCTGGTCATTAATCACATTTGACAGCCAGATCTGATATTCCCTATGTGATCTTTCCAGGACGTCCAATCAGCAGCCAGCATCTGCAGGCAAATGCGATTGTGCCAGATGCTGAGATTACTCGCCCTTCACTATCTTGCTGCCTTCCCTCCATCAGTCGTTGTGCTGAAAGTTCACTGGATGTGAAGTGATAAAGACAGAACATGGGCTGATGGGTGATAAAAATGTGACAAAACTACTGCAGTTTGGTGTAATTACCAGAATAGCGCAGTGCGGGTTATGATTTCTATGCCTGAGAAGGAAAAAAGACTGGAAGACACCGATGGTTGTGAATCGTGTCACAGTGCAGACATATTGACGGTACTGTGGCTGAACAGGATGTCAGTGGATAATGGATCATAAAGCCGAAGTACCACACAGAGCTAAAAGGAGTGAATATTTATGTGGTTTTTGATCTATATCATCAGAAAACGTTCATTGACAGTGTTTTTCATTTGTTTTCCAAAGAGTTTCCACTTTTACAACTACAGCATGATTTCATTTCGCAGTGCTTCTTGGACACAAAATCAGTTAATGCACGTAGCTTGAAAAGTCACATAAACCTTTATACGAAAAGTTCAAGTACTGAAGCCAACAGGTGTAAGTAGCATGACCGTCATAGGCTGCAGGGCTTTCTCGTACTGTGCTGTTCGCTAGAATAGTCTCCCTCTAAAGTCATTTAACTCATCTTTTCACCTTAACTTTCAATTAATTAATTACAATTCCTTCCAATCCTTCTTCTAAATGAGTTCTCTTGTCTCCCTTCCCCTCTGTGTGTCTGGTTTGTCTCTTCTTCCTCTGTGCAAGTGGTGTCCTCATCTTGTCATCCTTTGTGTGAATGGTGCACTTGTCTCTACTCCCTCGGTGTGAACGGTGTACTCGTCTCTTCTCCTTCAGTGTGAACGGTGTGCTCGTCTCTTCTCCTTCAGTGTGAACGGTGTACTTGTTTCTTCTCCCTCTCTGTGAGAGGTGTCCTCGTCTTTTCATTCTTTGTGTTAATGGTGTCTTTGTCTCCTCTCCTTCAGTGTGAATGCTGTACTTGTCTCTTCGTTCTCTGTGTGAACGGTGTTCTTGTGTCGTCTCAGGTGTGAATGCTGTACTTGTCTCTTCTTTCTCTTTGTGAACGGTGTTCTTGTCTCGTCTCCTTCGGTGTGAGTGGTGTCCTTGTGTCCGTTCCCTCTGTGTGATTGGTGTTCCCCTGTCTCTTCTCCCTTTGGGTGAAATGTATCCTTGAGTTTGATCTCTTGTGTGTTTGTTCAGTATGAACTACGGAGCAGGATTTGGGCAAGATCACTTTAGGTTTAACCCGGGGTTTTCAGGGATACAACAGCGGTTCACTACTTACCGGTTATGTGTCCGTAGTAACTTATGCTGCCCACCTAACCTGCAGTGGAGCAGGGAATGTTTGTCATTAGAGATCAACACATATAAAAGCACCACCTACTGGCCAACCAGTTCTCTTAGAAAATAGCATCACCATGTGTAGGTGATCAGGAGTAAGCCCTGGCTTTCCCTGATGGTTTTAGAGAGACATAGCTTTTGTATGCTGATAGCCTCCTACAACAGAGACTGATTGAAGCACTAAAGACCTGCGGTTGTTGTACATAAGAGTTGTACATAAGATTCAGAAAGTAAGCCTACTTGATCTTTTATCTTTTTTCTCCCAAGTACATTTGACGCCGCTGGAGGTGCAGCTGTAAAAATAAAGGTAAATTTGTCATACATGTCATAAGAATACATCTAAGCAAGCTAATGGAATACAAATGTAATATAGTCAGATGTACTCATGCCCTAATGATGGGGAAGTGATTTTATAAGTCTATTAACTTACACACTGACACAGTCGGCCATTTTTTGCCAGCTGTCCTTCCTGCATTTGGCAGCTGCGACTGTGTTGCTTTTAGCCTCGATTATGTGTTTAAACTCTTTGCGTTTGCTTAATATTATATTTTGCTCTTTACTTGTAAAATATGCTGCTCCTCCCTGTAATTTTGAGACCCTTTACTATGTTGGCAAGTGCAGAGATGAGCTAAAAATAAACAAGTCCTGACTCCTTCAGGTTCTTTGGTTGTTGCGTCATCGTTTCCATTTCTCCCCACTTTCTCAATGGGGATGTATAACAACAGACATGTGCAGCACACAGTGCAGCAGCATGTGTGAGATGCAGCACACATCTGCAAATTATTAAATGTGGCAGCCTTGAAGTTGCTTGACGTGTTCCCAGATCAATATTTTCTTCATATACGTCTGCAGTACATCCCACCAAATTACTGGAGCTATTAGCATTTCTTATTCTGTACAGACATCGCCCTGCAAGAGGGGATCTCTCCTCTGTTATTCCTTCCAGTTTTCCTATTAAAGATATATATTTTTTGTACAGATTGCAATGTGTTTTTGTGTGATTTGACTGTAGCATAAGCCATGGTTTTAATGCATATTGAATATATTTTGCTCATATACACAGACACTAACCCTTTAAAGAAACTGGTCCATCTGTCAGATGTTTGAATTGGAACAGAATATTTAGAGATAGGGCACTTTAACATATGTTTGAGATGCTTTTCTTGAAGGAATGAAGGCAGACTCACGTGACAGGCTACTGATGTCTTCTAGAACTGTAGAAACTTTGTCATTTTGCCCCTTTTTGACTTTACGTTTGTATAATCGTATCATCCCAGCAGTGCTGCACAGAGGGAGAAAGGTTCAGCAGGTGGAAACTCATTGAGGAGTTGACCATCTTTGTCCAGCAGATGGCGGACTCACTCCAACCTGAGCCTCTCACCTTTGAGCAGGGTGGCTACGGAGCCATGTGTTCGTGCTCCAGATTGGGGTCTATTTGTTTAACTCATTACAGCCTAAATCCCAGCCCAATTACCTGCGGATAAACAGGAGCAGAGGTGGTGATACGCCGTAACGCTGCAATTTGACTGATTATCCCTTACACAGCCAATCAATGCTGGGGAGTTTCATTTCAGCACAAGCACAAAGATTTAACAGACTGGAACCCGTCAAGGTTTATTAATAAAATACAATTTACTGCTCTGTTTGGGCTGAATACAAACCAAATGTCCTGATCAACAATAATAATAAATCACTCAAAAATATTCTGGCGAACAGGATAGAGGGGTGTCAAAGGTGAATGATGGGATAGAAAACGAGAGATGTGGTGGAAGGTGAGCACATTTCCTCAAAGTCCAGTTTTGAGGCAATTATTTTTTTTTGAGCTCTTGACTCCAGCTGAGATATTGTAGTTTCTACTCCTCCACATATAGCAGCATGGATTAATAGCTACTTTTCAGATCTTACACTAAAGTCACAAGATAAGCTTATAAATGTGATACACTGTCCAATCAGGCGCCTTGTCACATGTTCACCTCGAACAGGAAAATGCTGCTGATGATTCACTGCATCATGTTCTTAGAATGATTGTTTTTATGTTCGATACTTTAAGCACATTTTGCTGATAACACTTCATTACTCAAGTCGGATTGGTGAAGGAGCATTTTTACATTAAAGGAGTGGCACTTTTATTTAAGCAAATATGATTTCCACTGCTGGCAGAGAGGTGTGTTACACAGATAAGGGTAAGCTCTGGCACTGTGGGTAGCAGGTGGGCCCTTTATGTCTCCTGTCCTCCTGCTTGGAGCCCATTGTCTCATAATCTGTCTGTGGTCATATTTGTCCATTAACTCATTTTTTTTCTTAAATCAAGAATAAAAGTCTGTCGCTGAAATGAGATAATTCCACTTCCCCTCAGTCTCTCTCTTTAACATCTCTCTACCAGGGATTTGGAGAAATAAGCTTCAGGCTCAGTATCATAAAATGAGAGAGAAGAGGCAGATTCATGCTCTCACATCAAGAAAATGACGAATGAAGGAAAACAGTTGAATTTCTAAGTCAAAGTATATGACTCCTCTGGCAAACTGAACAATTGTAGGACTGAATGAAAGACTGAGCAACGTGTAAATATTGAAATTTTTGCAGCGCATCAAATCACAGTTCTGTTGGAGCTCCCTGCAGGGATATCACAGGGACGAGAGCTGAGACGATGAGTCCAACAATTGATGAGTCCATCCACAGCAAGATCATTTCATTATTTAAGTAAAATTAAAGCAACAATTAAAAAAATGTCCCTGGGTCCAGCTCCACGTGAACAGTAGGTAAATTTGTTGTATTTTATTCTCCATGATAGTAAACTGAACACCTCTTGCTGCCGTCTGAATATGTCAACATGGGCTGTAGGATATTATGATAATAACGTCTCTATTCTCTGAGATTTTACAACCAAACTGATTAATAGATTAACTGAGATTGGGATTAATGACCCTGAAATATTGTTAAAGAAAATTATTGTTATTTAGGCCTTTCTCAAGAACTAATCCACCAATCAGAGCCTGGCAATCCTTTATCGGCCACGTATGTTCACATGGAAGGAGATTGCTTGTCCTCAGTTGGCATTTAAGGCCACAGCTGCCACTGGGGTCACCAAGTGTTGACAGGGTTTAATTAGGAAGAACAGCAATACAAATGAGGGAAAATACATGAACTTAATCCATTTGAGAACTGTGCTGAAGTATCATTGAGAGGCACGTGTACTTGAGTGTTGAGTCTGTTGCTTTATCTGCTCCACTACATCTATTTTACTGCTGGACTATTTACTTTGAAGATCAAGGTTTTACACAAAATAACAAAATATACTGCTAATTCATGAAATATGGTGCAAAATCATAGATTAAATACACCAGAGGTACATAAAAACAGCTTCAGTGTAAATCACTGAACACACACACACACACACACACACACACACACACACACACACACACACACACACTTCACTATAACAGTATCTAATGAGTAGTGTGAGTGCTAATACTACAAGAAAAAAGTGAATGTGGGTCTTTTACTTGGTGACCAGCCTCGAAACAGCCTTTAATGCATCACGCTGGAAGATAAAAATGAACAGAAGACATGTTTGATCAGTGGTATGAACAGATGTAGTGGGAGCTTCTTCTTGGAGGCTGTTTTTTAGGGGTGGTGGGGTTGATAGAATAATGGACTCATGGCCTCAGTATGTCTGAAGTCATGGACCGGGAGCCTTCAGGAGCGCCGTGATTTGTGTCGCTGAGCTGTGTGGAGGCGCGCAGCAGCTCTGGGTCCTCCCTCCCTCCCTCCCTCCCTCCACCCATCACTCCTGATTGTAGAGCTCACCGGGAAATACGGTGGGCAGGACTGAGAGAGAGAGAGAGGAAACAGATTTCTCCGACGCTCCACCGGTGCACCACGGGGTGCGCATTCAAACTGACCAGCGCGCCTCAGTCACAGCGCAGACACCGTCCTCCCTCCGCATCCATCCGCCAGCAGCCTCCCCGCAGCTGACCGCAGGAGCCGGTAGGTGCATTCCTCTTCTGCGTGCATGTATGCAGCGCTGTCTCCTTAACGCATGCGAGACCGGAGCAGAGATTTGCATTGAACACGCGCGGCGCTGCGTCTTCCCGGGTTCATCACGGCTCTGGACTCGCGTGAATCTGTTGATTTTTCGGGGGGGCTTCCGTAGTCCGGCTTTTGATAAAGGCACGCGCTCACGTCCCCAAACACAAGGCTTTGCGCTGGCGCTCGCCGGAGCGCATTTTTTAAATGTTAGATCAGATTTGAGGAGCCGCGCATCCAAAAGGGCAAAGTGTCCGAGCGCAGCGCAGCCTGGAGAGGCTCCGGCAGCGCAGCATGAGGGACCGAGCGGCTCAAAAGTTTGATTAGAGTTGAGCTGAGCAGAGCGCGGACTGCGGGATCTCCTCACTGCGGGGAAACTTCTGTAAAATGCGCACGAAGCGGAGGATTGACTGGAACACATCAGTAAACCAGCCGAAAGGCTGCATGGAGTGAAGGTTTGCCAAATTCTGCCCGCGCACAGCTGTTTGAAACGTTACGTGTGCGTGAATTAAAGGTGAATGAGGCCACATTAACAGGTTAGTCAGCGGCTCAAGTGAATGGAGCAGTACAGAGAAAGATGTGAAATGTTTCTCATCTATTCTCATCACATATCCATATTTTTTCCCATCATATTTCACAGAGCTGCGGCTCCAAATCAGCCCAGCACACGCTCTTTCAGATCTGCAGGCTATGCATGAAAGTGTAATACTGCGCCACACTCAGATGCACTTTAATTTTCTGCGTGTGTCCGCATGTGGCCGAAAACGAGCCAGTGAGCGCAGAAGATTGGCACAAAGTGTGATGTGACGGAGAGGAGAGAGCATCAGTCAGACAGCCTCCTCTCTGCTGCTGCATTGATCAGCCCTACACCACACTGCTCTCTGCTGTGCTGCTGTCCTCAATGAACTGACTGCTGAGTGAGCGGAGGGCCCGGAGGATTCAGGGGGCCCCTAAGATGAACCCTCTGTGAGACCTGAGGGGCACTAACATCTCTGGATAAAGTGTAGTTTCTTGACCAACAGTGATCAGAGCCTACCGCCTGAAGTGTTGGCATGTTAATCTTAATCTTTCTATTTTTCATATTTTATTGCTGAGCCTTAATTAAAACCAATTCCTGACATGGAAAAATTTATTTTTTTTAATGCAACCATGGGTGCACATCTTTAGTCACCAATTAACTGAGTGTCTTGCAAAACCTGACACTGTAAATCTTGAGCTACAGTTTCCACTTGAGCACGACTTTAAAATGCTCCCAGCTGCACACCAGAGGAAAGCCTGAGCTGCACTGCACATCACAGGCAGCGCTCACCCTCACGCTCCACAAAAAATGCCTCTCCAAAAAAGCCGGTTCTATTGACCACTCCGCCGAGGATTTCACAGAACACTGCGAGATGATTGTTTGTGGCCAGGGGATATGTGTCGTAGGTCTGGAGAAAGTCCTGTGGATGTATTAAATGGACCACGCAGGCTGGAGAGCCTGGAAGCTCTTTGTCTTTTTTCATCTCTTACAAATAGAAATCCTTTCACGTGAAGACAGTGCCGCTCAGTAAATGTTAGCTGCTGGTTCAAGAAGGAGAAGTGTGCGTGGACTCGAGTGTTTTTCATTTTGCGAAGCGTGTTGAGGAGTGCTCTGTGAAATACAGCAGAATGTTAGGCCGACTCTCAAGAGCTAAAGCAGAAACGTAGGATTATAGGAAAACACTGAGATAATCAGACAGATAAAACTGTAAACGTGTCAGCATGCAGTCACCTTTGACCTCGGTGGTATACGTGTTTGCCACGTGCACCGTGCATAACCGGCTAATTCACCGAGGTCACGTCTCTTTTCACATCTTATGAGGATTCAAAATCGCGTAGAACCTCAGCCGTATTCTAACTGTTTCCTTTCCTCTTAGCACAAACGAACCAGGAAAAAGTGCTCATGCCTGTTTTCCGAGCGGGCACACTTTAAGTTGGTCCACTGTCATGGCCTCCTGGCTGCATCACACTGCCTCCCTGATCTCCCTCCAAGAATTCGGTGTCTTTTCGGTGTAGTTTTGATGTCATGAATAATATGACTGGGGAACATTTCCCCATGGATGGATTACTGAGGGGGTCTACAGGGCACATGCCCAGGGACTCAAGGGGTTCAGGCACCCTGCAACACAGATTCAAAACAACCACAAAGAGACACAGATTGACTAAGAGACAGAAAACAACCACAAAGAGACAGAAAACAACTACAAAGAGATGCAAAAGGAAAAGACACAAAGAGAGGCACAATTACTATAAAGAGACACAAAACGACTACAAAGAGATGCAAAGCAACCACGAAGAGACACAAAAAGACACAAAGAACTGAAAAAATACTACAAGGGGCACAAAGCAAACACAAAGAGATGAAAAATGGCTACAAAGAGACAGAAAACAACCACAAAGAGACAGAAAACAACCACAGGGAGATGAAAAAATTAGGATGTCTGGGTGTCTTACTCCGACGCACGTGGGTTTGGGGGGTCTTTTTACATCAACCTGTGGAATGATCCAAACAGGTGTTTTTGGAGCGTTCCACATCTTTCCCAGTCTTTAGTTGCTCCTGTCCCAACTAACATTAAAAAAAAATGAATGAAGCTGATGAGGTCAAACATTAAATGTTCTGTCTTCACCAGGTCTCAGCACTCATCCCACCAGCAGCACTGTGGCGCTTGGTGCCACATTCATCCTGACTCCAATTCTAGACCGTATCACTAACAGGCTGACCACACAGGACACGGTTTAGTTATGGGTTTCAGCTGTCGATCTCATACGCACCTGACAAACAGATGCGCTACAGTTTTTACTTGCACTTTCCACCGCTTTGGGTCAATTCTCCTCCTCCTTCAGTGCGTATTGCGCTGTGAATGCCGTCAAAATGCATCTGAGCCCACAGCAGTACTGTGGATGAACACAGTGAAAGAAGCATTTAAACACACTCAGCTAAGGTCTCAAATAAAGAATTGCTTTTGTATCTGCACTAAAACTCAGGTGAAGCATTGTTACAGAAAAACAGACTCTCAGGCCTGAGCTTCACAAACATCACTGACCCAAAGATGGACGGATCAGAGTGACTGTGAGGTGATGGCAGGGGAAGATCTTCCATTCATGAATCTCTTCTTGAATATTTGTCTCTCCTCATCCTTTTTTAAACTAGTGATCAAGAAAACAGTAAGGCAGCATCAGCGGCCCGCTCATTCTGTCCTTCATTTTAATGATTCATCAACAAAACTGGCTTTCGGCAAGTTGTGTAGCGGCATAATGTAACACAACAGGCACGGATCTTCAAATTGCACTTATTTTAAACTTTTGTTACACACGTTAAAAGGTAGATCTAGATGGATTTGATAACATGTTTGAAAGGATTTAGATTTAATAAAATGCTATCAAACCCCAGCTGTAGTCACAGATGACTCTGTTGGTATAGACGCTCACACTGGTCAAAGGGATGGAACTGAAGTCAGGAGGAACCAGATTAGGGCAGCGACGGGACAGAGGGTGCTCTTAAAGTTTGGGACCTGGAGATCCAGTCGTCCTGTGTCGCCTTCATGGTCTAGAACACTGCGTTTGGGCTCCTTGTGTTATAATCTCGCAGCATCTGCTAATGCATCTTTCTGTCTCACACTGGCAGCGTCACTGTCACATTCGCGACAACAGAAACACATTTAAATATGCATGTACAAGCCTGCGTACACATCCACCTGTGCGCACACGCAACACACACACACACGCACACACGTAATGTATGCGCTCCTGACACACATCCACAGAGCATGCTGGGATTTGCCCGTGACAAACAACCGCGGTGTGAAGTGCGAAGTGTGTATCTGTCACGTCAGTGTGCTGTGTGAGGTTGCAGTGAATGAGGAATTGTGATGGCGCGCCGACATCGCGCGGCGGTCCAGGCAGACTCTGCCAAAGCCGCCCGTCCCCAAATTATCACCTCCGTCTCCCATCAGCGCCGTCATCTCAGCACCTCTCAGCGGCTGCGCTCCCTCCCAGCAGTCGCCAGAGCCTCCGCAAATGAACCGCACAGCTGAATCCAATCTTAATGGGCGACACAGGCGCGCAGGCCTCACACACCAGGGACGGGACTGAAAGGGTTTTTATCAATTCTGTTTATTATTTCACGTCCCCTGAGCGAGCAAATCAAATGAAAAGAACATACTGGACGGAGCAGCGTATACAGGAAACAAGAAAGATTTAAAGAACATTTGTAAATAATAAATCACCGGAGCTCCAGACCTACAATTTACAGCCTGATTATCATTCCGCATATCATCCGTGTTTTATTTAGCCTCCTATTCAAGTGCTCACGCTGCCTGTGATGCTCTGCTAGATGTAAATATCTGCTTTAACCTGAGCTCACAGATGCATTTGCAGCAGCTACAGGGGACGCAGCACAGTCCTGTGATTTCATGGAATACATCTCCTACAAAGGGTCCTACAGTTTTTCTCCATATATTTAAAATGCTGCTTTTTAATGCTTGTATAAATAACACATAAAACATACCATTAAATGATTCTGTCAGTTTATTGGAATTTGTCTGTATAGTTTACAGCATGCCGCATAATGTCCTTCAGTCTGTCTTGTGTATGATTTTAACTTTCTTGTTTCATCCTGTTCCATTTGTTACACATTACATGTGTATTTACAATCAGACAACCATGCTGGCTTGGATTTAGGGATGCACTGATGTAGGACATTGGATCATTATCAGTGACAGTACTGACCTTATTAAGCTGACTGGGTGTTATTATTATTATTATTATTAATAATAAAATTAAACTATTTTTATTTTTATAGCACCTTTCATACAGGAAATGCAGCTCAAAGTGCTTTACAACACGTACTTACATTATAGAGTGAAAATAATATCAGGTATAGAAAATGAATGTAAAATAGGATGAATAAAAACTGCTAAATAATAACTGTACAGATAAGATAAAAAATAAGGGTGAAAACAGAATAAAGTGAAAGCATAAGATGGAAAATAAAACCCAGTGAACAATAATAATAAAAATAAAAAATAGAGTACATAGAATGCACAAAATCAATTCAAATACAACATTTTAAAGCAGCAGGGCTTAAGTGTGAGGCAAAGCACAAGAGTTTCAGACCTGTGAAGTTAATGTGAAGAGAGAAGTTTTTAGCTTTCTTTTGAAAATATTCAGCGAGCTGCTTCCCTGATATCTGTCGGCAGTGTGTTCCAGAGCTTTTGGGTGTAATGGACAAAGGCTGCAGCACCGATTTTCTTTCTCCTGTTGCTGGAAACCTCCAGCAGACCAGCAGCAGATGATCACAGCGTTCTTGAAGGCAAATAATAAACGAGGGAGTTAGCGTTGTAGCTCGGTCCCAGTCCATTCAGGGTTTTGTATATAAGGAGGAGGGCGTTAAAATCAACTCTGAGTGTAACAGGAAGGCAGTGCAGAGCAGCTGAAACTGGACTCATGTGCTCTCTCCTCTTGGTTCTTGGTTAACAGCCGAGCTGCAGAGTTTGAATGAGCTGAAGTCTCTCAGTGTTTGTTTTCTGGAGGCCGGTAAATAATGTGTTACAGTGATCGAGTCGACTTGAAATAAATGTATGAATCAGTTTTCAGCATATTTTTAAATTAAAAATGGTCGTACTTTAAGTTTCTATGGTGGAGAAGGTGGGTGATAGGGACGTAGCAAAAAAAAATTCTGGACCCTGTACACAGGGATTCTCTACGGGCCACTCCTCACATCCACAGGTATTCACGAGGACCCTGTGTGCTCAGGCTCCTCTTCCCGTCAGTCGGACACCTCTGTGCATGACATGCACTTTGTCACTGTCCCTGTAAACATCAGTGACAGCACCTTTACTCAGCTCCTGAATTTTAAATTCCACAACGCTGCCGTATTCATCAGTATTTGCAGGCTTCTCACTGCAGGACTGCTGTCGTTTCGTGTTCGCCTTTGTTCACGCGTTGCAGTGAACTAAAGGCGCTACACAAATAGTGACTTCCAGCTGGAGTTCAGAAGCGATGCATAGTGATGTCCTTATGCTACCTCACACACAACACTGATCCCAGGCGGTTCAGTGGAGGATACAGGCAGACGGAGAAACTCAGATTTAACAGAGGAGACAGAAAATAGCACTGGCGTTTGATTGGTGAGTTTAGGCAGCAGAACGGCGAGCTGTTTGGCTAAATGCTTTTATCCTGACGAAGGTCTACGGACTGAAACATTGAAGAATTCAAGAATTGAGTTTAACTGTGGAGTTTTTTGATTTACCTCAATTAGTTGATATTTAGACTGATGGTCAGATAAAACAAGACACTTGGTGATAACTTTGATGGACATGTTTCACTATTTGCTGGCTTGTGTTAGTGAATGACAATAATTGTGATTTGCAGCCTTACCCTGTCTGCCACGAGCAAACACCCTTTTAAAACCCAATAAATTAAATCACTGAAAAAATGGACAAACATTGAAAAAGAAATGGATGGTTTCATACCCAAATAATTATCAGGAAGCAGAATTTGTGTCAGAAAATTGATAGCTTGTGTTTCTCATGGTCCAAAACTGACAGGGCCCGGAGGCGCGAGGTTTCAGGACACAAATGCAAGACTCAGACACAATCAGCGAAGTTACAAAATAAAGAAGTAATTTGTTAACAAAAGGCGCTCAGGATAAATAACAACAGCACATACAATGTATGGCAACAAAGTACAAACGAAAGACGCTTATAATAATTTGGAAGGTAATTTTCAAAACTCAAAAAGGCTCAAATGGCTAGGAAACAAAGTAACAAATGAATCAAAGCTAGACTCGAAAAATACTTGTTCAACAATGACTTACTTACAAAAAAAACACAAAGCAATAACAGGAAGATAAGGATCAAGGAATGCTGGATAAATCACGGCTTGGTACAAAGACATGGCACGAAACAATCTGGCACAGGACAAAGGGAGACGCGGACTATATATACACGAGGTAACAATGAACAGGTAGAGACAATTAGGGCGGGGTAGACAATCAGACAGGCGGGAAACACACCGGGAAGTCAAGGGGCCTGAAACGAGAGGAGAGTTAGGTTTCACAATAAAACAGGAAGTGTAAGACAAGACATGACGCTCGTGAACAAAAACACAGATCTGACGAGACATGACAAAAACTCCAAAATATCCACTTTACAATGATAAACATTAAAAGAAATGCAATGCGTCTAATTTTGAGAAGCTGAAACCAGAAAATGTTTGGCTTAATAAATGACTTGTTTTTTCCACTTCTATGAATTCTCATCTTTACCACACACTCTTCATGTCTGCTGTGTTCCTCTCAGGTGCAGAGGAGCTGCAGAGAAGAAGAAGAAGAAGAGGAGGAGGTGATGTTCTCTCCTCAGCTCACTGTGAACTCAGCGAGGGTTTGAGTCTGTCAGGACGCCTCTCCCGAGGCCCGGGACCGTCCGCCCACTCCTCCGAAGCGAAAACAACAACTTCCTGACCCGACACCTCGCCGTCCTCCGCCCGTTCTCCTTCCACCCCCAGTGTCATGGCCTTCACCCTGTCGGAGATCATGGCGGCGAGGCGGCAGCAGTCGCAGGCTCAATCGCACACGCAGCGAGGCAGCAGGACAGCGGTGGAGGTGGACGAGTACAGCACCAACCCCACTCAGGCCTTTACCTTTTACAACATCAACCAGGGACGCTTCCAGCCGCCACACGTCCACATGTGAGTAGACCTTAGAGATGGGCAGGGGGGCTAATTAAGGCCATGTGGACATAAAGCACAGTCACTCTGATGGTGTCACCCATCTGATTTACATTTCTCTAATCATTTTCCTGTGCTTCCAACACAGAGTGAGATATTAGATTTGCTTGTCATAAGTTTTATTGTTCAGAAGATCAATTTAAGGAGGAGTTTACTGTCTAAAGAAATACACTTTTTTGCTTTCTTTCCTAAAGAAACATGACAAAATTCATATCAATACCCTTTTGTTAAGTAATGAGCTTGAGTCAGGACATGGTTAGCCTAGCTTAGCATAAAGACTGGGGGAAACAGCTAGCCTGGCTGTATCTAAAGTTCAAAAATACATCCAGCAACACCTCTAAAGCTTATTATATGTCATGCATTTAATCTGCACACAAACAGAAATGTAAAAATGCCAAAAACAACATTATTAATCTGCTCAGTATCTGCACAGCATCTCCGGCAATAGTGCTGGTTGCTAGATTTTGGCTTTGGTCTCCGTACACAGGTAAGACAGTACCAAACATGGCAACCTAGCTGTTATGAAAAGAGTGTTGTTGACCAAAAACGTGTTCCCACGTAACTCCTTCTAAAAAAAATGCAAAAAACCGAACTGTATCCTGCCAGTAAGTCAGCTTTAGAGGTGTTTGTTGGTGTATTCTTAAACTTTGGAGGGAGCCGAGCTCGCCGTTTCATCCAGTTTCCAGTCATTATGCTAAGATAATCCTAATCGCGTCCTGATTCCAGCTACATACTTAACATACAGACATGAGAGTGATGCCAATCCTCTCATCTAGCTCTCAGAAAGGAAGCAAACAAGCGTATTTCTCCAAATGTTGAAGCAGTCCTCTAAGTGAAGCGTCCTTTAAACCAGATGAGCCAGGTATAACAGGTATAAACAGGTATAAAAGAGTCAAACCTTTATATTGAAGTGTATTTTTTTAAGAAAAATTAAATAATGCCAGAAAAACTTTTTGAAAATGAATGCATGGCCTTCAGTGTGCCTCTGTTGTCTCGCCTACACTTTTAAAGCCAGTCAGGGAAAGTTTTGTAGCAGTTGCCAGTTGCGGCAGCTCTCTGTAGGATTTTTGGATTTGATGCCATGATGGTTATTTTGACTTATCGTCGTGACTTAGCCCAAAACATGACAATTTGAAACTTTCAATGTGTAAGTGCTCGAAAAGGCTTTGAGTGTGATTCCTAAAAATTAGTGTGAGCAGGACGTGAAATCTCTCAGATCACGAACCACGACCTCTGACCTCCCAGCCCGGGGAGAAACAAAATAGCCGACAGACTGCCAACCCCAAGAAGAACAAGCTGTAGTCATCTCAGATATATATCATACGTGAATTTCATATATTTTCTGCTCTGGTCCTGTTTTAATTTGCTGTGGCTGCTGTTTGCTGTTATGGCAAACTTCCTCTGTGCCTGCTGTTTTAAATTTCAACATCATCATGTCATTCTCACCACTCTACCAGTCACTTATTAATTACCTCTGCTTCCATGTTGCTGCTTTTTACGATCAGCGTTAAGCTGCTGTTAATGAAACTAAACACTTCCTGTATCCCAGAATCACCCCCCTCTTTACCTGCGCACCCACACTCTCAACCTGTGCCCCCTGTAGCAAGCTGTACTCTTCTGTTACTACAACACCACCAGCTAACAGCATGCTAGCTATCAACAACTAGCTAGAAACATGTCCAGCTAACTAGCGTGTTGCTATCACTGGCAACGTGCTGCTAAACACAGCCAAGCTATCTGCCTCAGCTACCATGTTGGGCTAACTAGCGTGCTAAACTGAGTAGCGTGCTGCCTCGGCCACCAACATTCAACAAACTCAATGAAATAACAGCAAGTAAAAGCAGATAAGTGAGTGAAAAGTATTTCTGTTGAGCAACAGTGTGGTTACATCTTTTGTACAGATGGAGTTAGCGATACGTAGCCTACAGCTGGTAGATATGGACATTATTTGCATATACTAATAGTATTGTATTTATAGTACATGTGCTTTGTCATTCTTAAATGTTCGTTACCTGACTTTTACTAACAAATGGCCTTTACTCGTTCATACAGGCCACAGCTTTAGGATTTTTATGGTAACTGACAGCTTGTCCGCCTTTTAAGCTTAAGTTCAGCTTTAGGTGTAGTGTTAACTTTAGTTGACTGTAGTTTAAGTAATCTGCTGAAGTAAATTTTTCGGAGAATTTAAGAATTTTCCCTGAACTTTCATTACTTTTGTGACTCATGCTTCTTGTAGCTGTCCTACATGCATGCGTGTCTCCTTTCCCGCTTCCCCTCGTCTCGTCGTCTCTCTTGTGGTGGGGTGAAGAGGAGGAGGAGGAGGAGCTGGGTGTTATCGTACCTGGAGGAGAGCTCACTAAAGTGGGCCACGGTTATTCACCAGCTCCCCTCTTCCCCCTGGAGACGTCACGGATCTGCACGCTCGCCAGAAATCCCACCGGACTCTGCTCTTCTTCTATATCTGCGCTTTATTCTTTTTCTATCTCCACACATTTCTCTTTCTGTCTCTCTCGGCGCCACGCTTTTGTTGTGGCCTCTCGCTCTCGCTGTGTCTCTTGTTTCCTCCTCTGCTTCAGTCTGTGGGGATGATTTTGTGCTGGATACTAATTCAAACTTCTTTTATTGTCAGCCTCTTACCACAGAGACTTTGCATACGGCGCTACGCCTCTTTTGTTCTTTATTGTTTAAGAGCACCAACAGCCGCAGTGACCCCTTTTCCCTTCCTCTCTCCCTTAACTTTCCTCCACTTTATTGTCTTCTGTTCTTCAGGGTGGACCCGATGCCCCACGACACGCCCAAGCCGCCAGGCTACACCCGCTTCGTGTGCATCTCGGACACTCACTCCCGCACCGACAGCATCCAGATGCCGTACGGGGACGTGTTCATCCACGCCGGAGACTTCACTGAGCTGGGACTGCCCTCTGAGGTCAAGAAGTTCAACGACTGGCTGGGTCAGTATCTCTGAGAGTTGTGGCTCTGGATCCAGAGGGGCCTGTTTTCTGTAACTGGGTCCTCTTGTGACGATCTATTAATGCAGCCGGGGTCAGTGCCAGGCTAAATTTACTCACTCTGGGTGCTATGCTGAAAGTTTTTAAGAAAACTTTGAAGGTTTTTTTTGAAGTTGCAGGATCTCGGAGCTACAATAAGCTTTTTTTCATACTGTTTTTACTGTCATTTAAAGGACCATACCAGAGGTTTTACACACTTTAGAACACTGACTGTGAATTCAACAGCTACTTTACTGTTGAACCTTTTCCCAAGTATGCCATACATTTTTAAATTGATTTCCTCGCTCACTGAAAAGAATTTCGTCTTTTCTTCCTTTCTGGTGAGTTCAAGGACTCTCTGAGAACATCAGGAATTTGTATTGACTTCTGCACAGCATTTTTTTAAACAAAAGAAGCAGCCAGATTTCAGTCTGCTTATTGTTTGTCTTCTGTTTTCAATTTTCTGACAACAGGGCTCATGAATGCAGCGCTCTGTGGCCGCTGATTCTCAAATCCTTGAGGAGTTCCTTGAACACACCACAAAGGAGGGTTTTTAAAATGTTTTCTGCTCATAACTGCACTTCCAGACAATGATAACTTTGACAAAAGGAAGCAGTTGACTGAATGTTTATTGTGATGGACAGGAAGTCTATGCAAGTTGATTTCCATAGCTTACTGACACGAATTGAAACCAAAGGCTGGAGAGAGGAAAAAAATCAAACAGAAAAACTTATGCTGCGCTGTGGGAAACGGACCACAGTAATGTAAAGACGGCCTATATGTGATTTGTGCTAAACATGCAAAACCGGAGTGTGGCCCTTTCAGTGTGATGTGGTGTCGTGTGAGTCTGGTTTGTGTTACACCCCTCTCAGCTTTGACAGGGACTGCAGAGTCGTGCCTGTTCATATCTGTGTAGTTTAACACCGACAGCCCCCTTTTCTCAGGAAACAGCAGGAACAAACCGCTGAAACAAGCCAGGCAAGTAAAGTTCATTCTTCAGGATGGAGTGGACGATCCTCACTAAATGTAGATTATTTACACTAAATTATTGATTTTCATTAAATCAAACCCCATTTTTGACACAATTTTTCAGCAACAGCCAGTTAATACGTTTATACTTTCTAAATAGCCCTGTTCAGGTTGCCAAATAAGCATGTCTGAGAGAGTCCCTGTGATGTAAATGACATCATACGTCCATATCTGGAAAGGTCTGTGCACGGGCTGGACCCTTGTTCCGCATGTGTGTATGGACTGTATTCCCCATCCTTCCTCCTGTGTCTCCTGAGCAGCCGCATGCGCTGTTTTCCATTTTTTCACTTCTTGTTGTTCAGCCAACAAACAAACGAGCTCTTCCTTCTCTCTTGACATCGCCATCTTGTTTTCTGGCGCAACTTTATCGTCTATTTTGCGTAATGCCCTTAACAAGAGCCAGCGCAAGTGCAGCTCAATCTGCTCGGTTGTCGGGATGACTCAGCCGACGTCACTTTAACCCCGATCTCATTGCGACAAGTGTGCCGTATCCATGGAAAACGGGAAACTCCATCAGTGACATGTGGTTGAAAGCTCTGGAATTAAAAAGAACTTTAAGTATAGACTGTCACACTTGTCCAGTTGCATAGAAGGCTGTCCACATACTTCTGACCATCAAAAGTATGCTGAATCACTATGATGTGACATGAATTAATATTAAAACGTAGCCTATCAGACGTTCAGTCATATTAGAATATTTCTGGTTTCTAGAGCACTTTATTAAGTGACATGAAGAGATTTCTGGAGTGTATTTGACTCATTTCCTTTTGTCAGGCAGAAGTGTGAGAGCTTTACCGAGCTCAGGCTGGCCTTCTTTCACTCTCTGCCTCCACTGGAAGCGTCTTATCTCCGCACCGAGCTGGGAGCAAGTGTAAGCCTCGTTGTTGCGACGCGATATCTGTCGGAAACCAGAATGAAGTGACCTCGCGTGAAGCCGCGCATCAGAAAAACTGTTGAATCGGTGAATCTGCAGCAGTTGGAGCGAGCCGAGCGCCCCTGCTATCATCGCCATCGCCGTCATTGTCGTTGGCGTCATCAACACCGCCACCAACCTCCCCGGGAACGGCAGAAGCCTGTTAGCGGGTGCGCGGGCCTTTGTGTGCTCGTCTCTTTCTCTGAGGCAGGGGAGAGGAGAGGGGGGGAGATAAGGGGAGAACTTGTTGTCCTTCCCCTCCACACACACACACACACACACACACATGCATGCAAGCTGCAGGGAGCGCGAGCTGCAAATCCGCTAGCCCGCACTCCAGCGGCGAGAGAGGCAACGGGAGAGACGGGAAAGAAAAGATAAACCGAGCCAAACGCGCCTGCTGCTGCCTCTGAAGTCGCTCTCTCCTCTCTCCATCCCTTCCTCCCCTCCTCTGCTGTTATTTCCCTCTCCCCTGCAACTCTGCCATCTCTTCCTCTCGTATAAATATTTATCATCTGGCTATTCCTATTCTTTCTCTCTCTTTCATTCCCTCCTGCTCCCCATCTCTGTCACACACACACACACACCGTCTCATTCTGTAGATGAATATAACTCCTGCTGTTCAGTGTGTGCAGAGCAGATTTACAGGGAGATGAGGTTTAACGTATTCATTTCAAACTAAGCCTCAGCCAGGTAATGTTATCTGCTTCCAAACTTTCTCCTCTTTTATATTTCCTCTGGTGGACTCTCTTCTCAGTCTTCATCGTTCTCTTTAACTCTGTTTTTTGTTTGTCGCTCTGTCTTTCTTCCTCCTTCAGACTCATTCTTCCACCTCCATCACCTGTTTCTTTCAGGGCTGATTCACCCCTTCTCTCGTTCTCCACATTCTCTCCAATTTCAGCCCCTTCTCTCGCCTCCTCTCGCTCGGTGGCAGCTCTCTGAGATTCTTCTCTCAGCTCTTATTTTTAGCAGGAAGTGAGTTGGCTCTCAGGGGCCGCTGGCAGCCGCTCAAGGCTTTGTCAGGAAGGGGGAACGCTGCAGGAGGAGGGGGGGAGAGGAAAAGAGGGGAGGACTGAGGAGGCAGGAGATGAAATTCACGCAGGGAGAGGAGCTGGAAAATGAGGAGATGGCACAGAAAGTGGAGGTGGAGGTTTTTAAAAAGGCTGGAGAGGAGGAGGGAGACCCCAGAGGATGGGCTGCCTTACCTGGGTAAACTTAGCCCACCGCCCTGGAGACTGACGCCAAACTTCTGCCCTCTGTTGTCATGGTGATCAGGTCCAGATGCAGGTCCAGCTGTCAGTCGCTGTATGACGACCATGTGTGTAAGAGTGTGTGTTTCTAACTTGCACAAGACATTTTTGCTGCATTGTGGTCCCTCTACATTTCTTGAACTGGAGTGTGTGTGTTATAGAACTTCAACATCCACAATCTTGACAGTAACTTTATTTCACTTATTTAAGTTCTTACCACGTATCGCTGAACTGCTTAATTAAGCGTTTAGTAAATCACCAGAAAATGATTCAACAGCATTTAAGTAATTTATCAAGAATTTTTGGCAAACATTGTGTGTTTTCAGCTCAAATGTGAGGATTTGCTGCTAATAGTTGTAAATCAAATATGTTTTGGTTTTGGTCAGACAAATGTGTGATGGCATGTTTCAGTATTTTCTGAAGGTTTATAGAAAACTGTAAATGATGGAGGCATTCAAGGCCCAATTCAGACTCATGTCTTACTGAGAACTCTTTCCAAATCCTCTGTTGCCTAAGAATCATAGAGCTCAGACTCCTCGTATTCCTCCTCTAATGTGGTGTAAACATTGTCCCAACAGTCCCGCTCTGTGAGGAGGTCAAATGTAGTCCGGCTCTGTGTACTTGTTGGATGAAGTTCTCTTTTGTCGACTGTATTAAACACGGACGTAGTCTGTGTGAGGTTTCTGAAGATCCGGGACAGTGGCTACAGCCTAACTCCACCTAACTCGTGGCTAATCCAAAAATGGGCAAAGAGGTGCAGCGTGGGTGCAATGGAGGTGGTCAAATGAAGCCTGGTTGCTGAAGCCGAGCTGCCAGCTGTCACTCAAAGTGGCCATGCCCATGGTTATGCTTTAAGCCTTAATATAATTTAAAGGAGTGAGTTATATAAAAATGAATCCTGTCTGCAATTGTCAGGAACAGGGAAATTAGCTATAGAGACCAAAAGATTGTTTTGTACCAGACTGTGGACATGATTATTTCTGATGTAAAGTCAGCCAGTTTAATATGGGGGTCTATGGGGATTGAGTGGCCATTCGAGGAACTGCTTCACCTGCTTCATTTTTCAGCCCCAGAGGTTGCTGCTGGTTCTCTTTCCGCCATTGGTTGTTGGTTGACGTGTCGATGTAGTCTCCCCAGCACATATTTTTTCTCCTAAAATTAACTGAGTTTTATTCCAGTCGCATGTGACACAACAACCAAATAAGGATCAAGTATCTGCACTTTTTTTAGGTCACGACTTCAGCAGCATTATGGCAGAGACTTAACTGCTGCATCAGAGTAATGGAAGCTGCATGAAAGCACAAAGATTTTGATTGGAGTGAAGGTTGGTTCAGGATTATGACTTGAGGGTTCAGTTTAAAACTCTCTCCCCGCTCTCTACGGGCAGCAGTATAAATATTACATTTTACCATTTACTACAAAGTACTTATACTTTGCAACTTTAAACCTGGATTTCAACTGTTTGTGCTGGTCAGAAGATTGAAAACAGAATTCTCCACTCCACCAAAAGGTGATCTCTATTGACATGATAGGGGTTGTTGTCCAGATGAAGTAAATATGACGTTGCCTTGTACTTTAGAGTTGTGGAGGACTAGAAAACGGCACAAATTTTGATAGATTGCTTCTCTGTCAAAAGGCCAAAAAAAAAAGCGATCGACTTCAACAAAAAGTCTGGTTAGTACAATCAAGAGTGTGATAAACTGACTATGAATTACTAACAAAAGTTAATTTAGTGTTAAACAACTCTTTAAGTCTTAAGGATTAGGTCAAGGTTAGAGTTAAGATAAGAGTTAGGGTTAGGATTAGGGTTAGGCCAAGGTTTGGGTTAAACTTGGGGTTATGGTTAGGCAAGTAGTTGTGATGTTAGAAGTCTCCAGGAAATGAATTTAAGTTGATATTATGTCCTCGAAAGTGATGGAAAAACGACTCTGTGTGAGTGTGTGACTGTGAAACACTCCTTTTCTGACTAGCACATTGTGCAGCCTGAAGAGCCGTGATGGCTGAAAGGACTGTAAGCGGCGTTGAAAAGCCGCCGTTCGTGCAGAGCGCGAGCGAGTGCCGGATTGTCGGGAATGGAGGCTGATTGCGCGGGACAGGTGAGGGGAGAGACAGGAGGGAGACTCAAGACGAGGAAGGGTGGAGGAAAGGAGGGCTGGCGAGGGCGAGAGGCAGACCTCGGGCTCGTGAGCAGCACCACTTCAGTCCAATTGTCTCCAATAATGGCTCCTTTGATCAGGCTTTCAGCGCACACTCGCGGGCTGCGAGCGCACACACGCCAACAAGCATCTGCGGGGATTTCGTAAGCCGAGCCAGCGCTTCTCTGAGTGTTTGCGTGTTTGTTTGTGCGCGCTGGCCTCGCTGTAGACTTGAGTGGCGTCTTTATTCATGCCCTGTGATAGCGTGAGCTGGCGGAGCGGAGCGGGAATACACTGCAGCGAGTGTTGTGTTTAAATATGGATCTCATTGTGCTTCGGAGTCGACTCGGGGTCAAGAGAGGAGCGGCTTTAATTCTTAAAGGCTTTGTTCTCTTGCTCTTTCCTTCTGTCTGTCTCCCCGTCTGACTGCAGTTCAGTGGCTGCTTTGCTGCCATCACATACACACAGATCATAGACGGGCAGTCGTGCAGATTCACTGTAGGAAAATAACCAAAACCAACCGGCTATTTGCAGTCTTTTCCCCTTAATGTGTGAGAACAGCTTCCATCCACAGAATCAATTAAATATTAAAGGGATGTTCGGAGCATTTCCTCGCTTATATGAACTCCACTCATGAGGTTAATCCAGGTGAAACAACTTCATCCCCTTTCCCGAAGCACTTTTTTTTTTAAAGTAATACTCCAATACTTGATTAAATATCCCCCACCTGTGGGCTGGCATGTTTATCTTTCTCCTCTGCAGAGCTGTAGCTGCAGTCAGCTTGGATTCACGGCACTTACAGCGGTTTCCAATGCTGAGCAAAGCTGCGGGAAGAAAGGTGTCAAAATGTGTTAGAATAAACTTTACAGAGCACTCCTGCGCTGCAATCCACTCCGACGCTGCTTATCTGTACGTTCCCAACAATGAGGGCAGTCGTGACGGGGGGTAATGGTTCAACACTCAGTGCTAGAACATTGTCAACACACTGATCAACAATGGAGAAGTGGATTATGCTGCTTGAGAAGTTACAGTTTTTACATGTTTGTCCTTGTCTGCTGGTTGCAGTGTGAATCCGCTCTGAATCCAAACTGACTACGACCTCCAGCATTAAGGAGCTGAAATCTTTTCAGAGTCACCTTTCAAGTCTAACGGGGGTGGTGATGTAACACCTGAGACATGAATATTACTGCCTGACTTTAGCTCATCACTGATACAGTATATCACATATGTATCACTCAGTGAGGCACAACAGGTTGACCCCCGCTGTATAGAAATACTCTAATATTTTGAGTCTGATGTGGTTTTCCACATAAAAAGTTCAGTCACCTCCTTGAATGTTATTAGAATGACAGCTACTCCCTCCCTCTTTGAAAACTTCTATCTATCAGTGTGCAGATGTTGCTCATTTCAGAAGTTTAGCTGCTGAAGACAAGATGTCCTTTAAGTTGGAGCTTTCAAGTTTCCACGTGACACTTGTCTACATGTGTAAGTTGCATGTCGGATCAAACAAGATTATACATATACATATATATATATATAGGCAACCCCATTAGCAAGGCCAATATAAATGGTAAATAAAACTGCATTTATATTTTACTTTTATAGTCTACTATAGTCTATAGTCACAATTTAGGGGAGGGGCCTCTGTGCACACATTTAGATGATATGGAGAAAATGAACTTTGAACTTTTTGAAACTGCCACTAAGAGAATAGTTGCTGAGCCGTTAAAGGTGCATTCTTTGACTTTATATCCGTTTGGAGGCAACAGCAAGCTAAAAACAACCTTATAAATTAGCTAAGTGGAACATGTTAGCAAACAGTTGCACAAGTGACACGTCCAGCAGCATTCATTCAAATATGTGGTTATTTAGCTACTAAATGCTCCAAAGCAGCTAGCTGCAGACTTCGCCTGTCTTTTTGCTCCGGGCAGGTGGAGTACAGTGCATTCATCAGACTGTTCTTACCTGTTGGCGCTGGGAAGGGTTTTTTAAGAGAGGAAATTGTGGACACAGAAAACACTACAGAGCTTTGTGAAACTGATTGGAACTGCGTGTTTGTTTGTCACTAAATGCCTTTCACCTTACACACAGTCATTTGATCCCTTGTTAATATGAAAAAAATGAATTGGTGCTGCTTTAAATGCAGTTTGAAGGTAAAAAGAAAGGACAGGAGAGATCGTTGAACCTGAAGTAACCCCGCCGTTTAGTTTAGAACTGAGATCAGCCTCAGTGTCCCCCTCATGAAGAAACAACCCCAGGCCGATCTCTGGGCTGCGAGGTCTCCAGCCCTCGGCACCTCTGCTCCGACTCTTTATTTAGCGCCTGCTCTACTCTGTTCCCCTTCGCTGCTGAATAATAGATGAGGGACGACCATGATGCGATTGCCGTGTAGGCACTTTAAATGCGAGTGTGTGTGTTTTTTCTTTGCCCGGGAGAGGGAGAGTGTGTCTCATGCTCTGCACCTGCCTCTGCAGCCGTGTGTGTGTGTGTGTGTGTGTGTGTGTGTGGGGATGTGTGATTTCTGCCCCTCCGTCTCCATCCTCTGTCAGGTGTTGTCCTCCCCCCCGCCTCCCCTTTGGACCTCCTCTTCACCTCCTCAGCTTGCCTCGTTCTCCTCCCAGCTTGCTCCCTTTAGCTTGGTAACAGCGAGGGCATTAAACTTTCATGACTGCTGTCTTTTTCTGGCACGCTCTTCTTCTTCTCTCCTCCTTTGCCTCCTTTCTCTCTTTCTTTCTTCCCTCCACCCTCCCTCTACTCCCTCTATTCCTTCTCTTGCCACTTCCCTCCTTCCTCCCTCTCTCCTCCTATCTGTCCTATCCTTCCTCCGCTAAGCCTAATTTTCCTTCATTCTCATTCTCTCCCTCTCACCACTTTGCTTCCTTCCTGTCTTCTTTCTCCACCCCCCCTCTCTCTTGTGTTTACCCAGCAGTGAGTGCTGCTGGAGGAGAGCATAACGAGGAAGTTTGACACTCCTTTATGGTCTTTAACATTGGGAAACTCGACAGAATTTCAAGTGACTGTAAATTTAAGCAAACCATTTCCCATCTGTCCCTCACCGCTTTTGTGTCGTCTATTTGCACACTTGAAAGACCGCGCTCCTAGCGTGTGTGTCTGCGTGCGTGCATGAGGGAGCGGGAAAAGATGCAACAAGATGTGAAAATGGACTCCGGAAACATCTCCGCTTTTTCCCTCAAACAAGTTCCTTCCCTTTTTTTTTTCTCCTCAGAGTTCAGAAAACAGTTGGATGAGATTGAAGCCTGTGGATATCACTTCTAAAAATGATGGAAGTGGTTCTCATAATGCCCCCCCCCCGTCTCTCGCTCTGTCTCAGATTTCTTTTCTGGGTCAGCTTCAGTGCATGTAATTTGCCGTATGTAAACTGTTGCTGAATCTGCATTAAGCCTCTCTTTAGAAGTAGACAGCACACAAACAGACTGAGTGAGGAGGAGGACGCTGCACGCAGCTCTACAATGGAATAAGATTTCACCCAATTTAAATAGCACAAAACAGAGGATTGACATGTGGTGGTCAGTGATAAACAGATAAATCCATGTGGGAAACACTGTTTTAAACCTCATTACTGATTAAAGTCTCAATCATCAAGAGCATATTCTACATACTATTAAATCAATAACACCTACCAGCAGATACAAACTACAGTTTGTTCACAGTTAATAACATTCAGGTTATATAAAGTTTGGTTTGCGTGTTTTACATTACAGACATTACAACCCCTGCTGATGGTTTTGTTTTGAGATTACAGTAATGCTTTCCAGGCAGCCTGCTCCAGTTTCACTTCATCTCATGCCACTCTGAAAACCGGCTAGCAGAGACTTGGATTTGACCGAGATTGGTTATCCATCACAGCGAACGCTCGGATCGCCCGTCACGTTTTGTCAGAGTGACATTGTCATCATGTACCGCGCTGAAAACTCTCCCTCGTTATTGTGCGCAAGGACACGCCGAGAGCTCCTGGTGGGGCTCCTCGCATGTGACTTCATGTATATCAGAGGAGGCTCATGAGCGTCCAGCAGCAGCTGGAATCAGCCACAACAAAACGGAGAAGAGAAGAAGAAAATCTTGAAATGTACTTTTGAGCACATCAACTTTCAGAACAGTCCCTACTGCATGTCTGTCTGATATACTAGCTCTAACAAAAGCATTAAGGTGCATACTGAAGAATACGGCTAAATGTGGCGCCAGCAGAAATCCAGTTTCTAAACAGACACGGGACAGATGGCGAGTGGCCAGTCATTTAATTCATCAGCATTCATCAGAAGCCCACGTCGCTCGCTCTGAAAGTTGCAGCTTAATCTTCAACCACTTTATCCTGGAGGCGACGTCGTCACACTGAACGTGGAAGTGGAGCAGACAGGATGAAAGAGACAGAGATGGAGTGTAGGAGGGAGAAAGAGAAGAGAGAGACCACCTACAAGGCCGCTTGATGATGCGCTGTATCTGTCTTTGTCACTGCCTCTGTGTGTGCGTGTCTTTATGTTTGTGTGTGTGTGTGTGTAATGCATTATGTTCAGCGAGGACATTGTGGAGTGTTAGGAGGTGCTGCTGTACTCAGATAAAATGTGTGTTTTGGATGCGTAGCTCAGTAGGTGGTGTTTGTGTACGCCGTCTCATAATTGCTGGCTGTCTTTGTTTTGCGTCTGCTTGTGCGATTGTGCGCGCTCGCGCTCGTGCACGTGCGTGTGTCTGTGTGGTTGTGTGTATGATGAGACGCATCAGTGTGTGGGTGGTGAGTTAAATGAAACGAGCGAGTATTAAGTTTAAGCCGAGGTGAGAAGGCGGAAGCCTCGCTGCTTCTCTTCCTCCATCATCCATCTCTACCTTGTTGCATGTCTGTCCCTTACTCACCTCTCTCTTTTTCTCTCTTTCATGTGACATATTACTTTCTTCTCTCCCATGCAGTCTTCCCTCTCTGTCTCTGACTAGCACACACACACACACACACACACACACACACACACACGCTGTAAAGGAATTACAACTGATCCGAGCTGAGTCTTTAGCTTGTCTGTCTTTGAACATCAGTGCAGTTGCTTTTGAAGCTTCCCTTTGAATTATTGCATTTCTGTTAAAGCACGCACAGATAAAGGCCGGCTAAAGCCGCACTGTTTGGCTATAATCTCACTATGTTCTGTACGTAAAGAAGACATGCATAAGCTGTGGGGCGTACGCACACAAACACGCGCAGGCATATGTGCGTGCAATAAATCCAGACACAGACGCGGAGTTTGGAATTAAAGAGTAATTCTGCTTTATCGCAACTTGGATCTTGTTTTCTGGGATCTGGCCATCCTTTCATTTCCACAACAAAGTCCGACATGGCAAGAAACAGGAGCGGTTAGATGATCACACAGGTTGCAAACGAGCCAACAGTTTATCCGATTATCTAGCAACGAGTGCGTGTGAAATGCTGGTGAAACTGCGCAGGAAAAAAAATGTGTTGGTGCAATTCAGGTCAAAGTTGAAGCAAGCAGTTGGTTTGTAAAGTGTGATACATGGTTACAGAGGCAGCTTGGCTGATATTTTACCTTTGGCAGTTGTGGAATGTAATTCAGGGCTGTACAGGGCGACATATCAGTCGCATGTGCTACGAAAAACGGTCTGTGAGATGAAAGAAAGGCCAGTAGCACCCATGTGATACAGTCTGAAACACTCGTCTAGTTGCACTCGTTTTAAGGGAGCCTGGACGTAGCCACAGGTGTTCTTCTTGGTAGTTGTAGTCTGTCTTGCCCTTAAAAATCATCCCCCCAGCATCAATTCCCATAATTCCTATGGACTTCCGTTTCTACCTTGTTTACTTAAAAATTCAAGTTTTCTTGCCAAAATGATTTATGTTATGTAGATAGTCAGAGTAATACTGCTGCAATATAGTATTTCCATTAGCTTATCACTTTACAATCAGTTTCTGAGAATATACATTTTTTTCTTCCAGCATGTAAACTGGCTGCCATGATACGACGTGACACTTTCAAAAGATTAAGGTGATTTCTGACAGGCTTCACAGTTGTGCTTTTCACCATTTTTGAAGTGAAAGATTCACATTTTGCTGATTTCTGCCACACATAATGTCCAAAAATGTACAGTATATCCAGTGAACCAGCAGGATTACTGACAGTTACACATTGTGATAGACTAATCTTACTGTTTTGTACAAGTGAAAATAAAGGACTTGAGGCTGCACATTTATACAACAGACACGAATGATACAAATTTAGCTCTAATCTCATATAAAAGTATAAAAAGATGATTGATAAATATAATTTTCATAATCATACTGATATATTACTTTGATAAGAATCCTTATTTTCTTTGCCTGACTTACATTAGCTTAACTTAGTATCAGGACACTTAACTTTATGCTAGCTTAAAACCAGGCTAACGTATTGTGATAAGAAACAAATAAGGGTGAAGCTAGATGTGCTATGTGCGAAATGTTCATGTAAAGCCCTGTAACTAAATACATTTACTTAATTTATATAAATGCAATGTTAAGGTACTTGTACTCTACTCCAGTTGATACGACTGTCCTGCATTAAGTATCTAGAGCTAAGTGATGGTTAGCATAGTTTAGCAGTTAGCAGTCAATTTATACAGTTAGCAAATACAGCTAATGGTTAAAACAAGCACAAACATGACAATTACCCACATAAAGCACCAAAGTCTAAACAGACACATTCCAAACACTACTGTACAAACACTAAAAAAGTGAACATCTGCATTTTGGAACATAAAATAGCAAATTTTACATTCAGCCCAGCGCAGCATTGTGGGTAATGTAGGCCATAGCTAAAGTGTGCATGTGTGCGTAGGTGTGTGGCTGACTCTGTACAGAAACTCTGTGTTCCACCTAGGTTGCAAAATATAGATTAATATATTTATATATTATTTTATTGAGCATAAACCTCATGTTTATGTGCGTATTGTCAAAAAAAAAAACACACTTGAAGTGTAAATACGCTTCAGGTGGCGGTTACGCCCATGAGACGCAGCTGAGACATGGAGCCGCTGCAGACAGCTGCAGAGATTCAAATGACAGCGTATCTGTTGCGTGAGACATGCATGTGCGTCTGAGAAAGCTTGTCTGCAAAATTCCTGTCGTATAGGTAAGCTGCAATTATGCCAAGGCTTTAGTAGCAACAACATTATTATTCCAAACCATAATCTGCAATAAAATATAACCCAATATAACGCCCTGTCGTGTTTTGACGAAAGTAATGCAAAAGTAGTGTTATCTGCAATGCATTACTCTACACAGAGAGTGATGTTGCACTCATTAATAAGTAATAGATTACATTGTGAAATTGACTACCCCAACACTGGCTGTCACTACAGAAATACACTCTGTGATCATCTATACTAAACTGTGTATCACTGCAACAAAGTGCATTATTCTGGGCATGCTTGTCATGGTAGGAATGGATCATTAGGTTCTGGCTTCTTCCATATAGAGGATTGTGATGTTCATAACTTTCTGTTGGAAACACAGAAACACTGGAGCTGCTGCACCAATCAGCGAATGCATTCCACTTTGCCCGTCACAGCAGCACAGCAGCCTCCATTTCTGGTGACTACAAAAAGAAAGAGCAGCTGCATCAGAATCAGAGTAGAACATTTTTTAAATTATTTGGTTTAATTTGCAATTACATTAAAATTATTATTCCAGTCATAAAAAATGCTGGATATTGGATCCAATAATCAGCCAGGCTGGTAATCAGTTTACCGTCTTGTATTGGTCTTTAACTCTCATCATGAAAAAAAGCAAAATGACAAACTGCTCCTTTAGGACACCTATTGCTTATACGAACAACTGATGCATCAGTCAAACCCGACTGAACATTTGGCCTGCGTGACAGAAAAGAAAAACCCTCTCTGCTCACTAATGTCGCCTCAAACACAGCCGTGTCGGTGAAACCAGGAGTGGTTTGATACCATCATTTAACAAAAATCTGACGCTTTCATTTTTAATTCATTGAACTATGCACACACAAAAAAAGCTTGTACGCTATGAAAGATAAGATCTAATTATCTGGACTTTTCCCTTAATTTAAATTTAGCTGAAAGTTTTGGCTTCTGCCTCTTGTGCACATGCATTCACTCATACTGACACACACACTGGTATTAATTTAAGCATTTTGGGTTGGCAGGAAATATTTGGCCCCTGTTCTCCGCAATAGCACACACACTCATAGACGTTCTACACACACACACACACACTTTGGTACTAAGTTATTTGGCAGGACGTTTTGGCTACTAGTTTTTGGTATCAACGCACACACACACACTTAGGAATTAACTTTGTCTTGGCAGGCAGGACATTTCTGGCTTTTTTGTTTCAGCATGCACACAGACACACATAGCAGAGCGGACACACACACACACACACACACACACAATGGGCAGTAATCCCCCTGTACATGCCAGAGCTTTGGGCAGAACAGGGATTTTCCTCTTCAAAGAGCAGACCACCCATCGCAGCGTCGGAACAATGGTGGCCGAACTCCGGAAGATTTCCTGTGGCGTGGGTGGGAGTCCACACATACAGATACTGTAGCCGCTGTTATGTACAGACACACAAACAGTTGTGTGCATTCACATGTCAAGATGCACAGAGATTATGCACAAACCCTAAGGATCATATGCATACCTGCAGGCTGCATGTGGCCTGTTTCCGCACATTTACACACACACACACACACACACACACACACACACACGTCTTGCAGAGCTCATGGGAGGATGGAGGTTTTTGTGGTGACACACAGACAGCAGATCTGGGATGTGTATGACTGGAGGGAGGGGGGGCGCTTGACAAAAGAGCGAGGAGGGACTGAACCAGAACCGGAGAGGAATAAAGGGATGAAGGGACAGAAGGGCAGACTGAAGTCCGGCTGTTTCCACTCCTGAACGCGGCCTCGCTTGCGGCCAGCGCTGTCCTGTGCTCTCCTCCGATCTCTGCACTGCCGCTTGCTCACCCTCTGATTTCATTTTTTCTTCTTCTTTTGCTACTTTTTTTTGATGCGGCAGACGCCGTGACTATCCACCCTGCACCGCTGCTGATTCCCTCGCTGACGAATTAAAAGCGTTTGTTGCTAAAAAGCAGCCTTTTGAATTCAAAGACAAAAGATGGGCGACGGTGGCCCGCGTGTTGTGGGGGTATGTCGCCCCAAATGTTTAGATGCCCCCCACCCCACCCACCCGCTCACACACACACTTCCACCCACATCCTCTCCCCTTTTCTTCCCTTTCTTTTGTCACAGAAGCAACACATTCGTTCTCATTTGATGCAGAAATTGTCTTTTTGTGATTGATTTGTTCATTGTGGACACAATAAGGGACTGTATTGTTGAATTTCTTGCTTTTTTTTTGGATTGTTATTATTTCTATATTGACGGCAGTTGGCTGGGACAGAGAATTCCTACGATAAACAGATGCACACGCTGGCTGCTTTTAGTCTGATTCCCCTTCAGAAAGTTCAGCTACTTGGTATTCTCATATAGTCATTTTGCAGCTTTTTTTCTTGGGGAAACTTTCAAAAAATTCATCCATGAAATTGAAATTTAATTTTGCTAAGTAAGAGCGTGTGCGTGCGTGTGTGTGTGTGCGTGCAGCGGGATGGTGGAGTATTGGTGTCCAGCTGGTGGAGTTTTATATTTCTCCCTGTGATTTATTTCTCTCGGTTTACAGTTGGCCGTCAAACTTCATGGGTGAAAAACTGCTCGCGTTGCAGAATTTCTGAGGAGACACAGATAGTGTTTATTTGTTGAAAATTTATGAGTGCCTTGTTATGTCGCTGTTGCCTCGCTGTCTGTCTTCCCTCAGGCTCACACGCACGCACATGCACAGGCACACATACAGTACGTTTGTTTCCATTACTTAGTTTTGATGTTTGCATTTTAGGCATTTAGCTGATGATCACATCCAAAGCAGCTTCTATTCTTCCTCAGCTTCTCTGTCTTTGAACACCACTGCAGTGGCTTTAGATGATTCCCTTTGATCATTACGTTACTTTATGTTTATTTGCACCATCCCTGACCCAAAGTGGAGTGGGAAAGAATAATTTAATATATAAAAACTGTATGTATATAGAAATTTTAGAGCTCAAACACCAAAGACTAAAGGTAGCTTCTTCTTGACCTTACTTCATTCATTTTTCATATATATTTTGCATTTTTGCTAAGCGTGCAGTCTCAGGTCAGTCCAGTTTCCATCCCTTCACACTCACGCTGCTCCAGTCTTCAAAGCCTGAAACAACAAGCTAAACAAGTCTCCAGGTAGATGCAGCGCTCCCATGCAGCTTCCTGGCTCCGTTCCTGGCGAGCTCTTTTTCCAGAAGCTATCACAGTCATCATTAACGCTGCAGGCAACGAAACACGTGTCGGCTGATACATTTCTACCATTTTATGAGGCAGGATGAGATGCAAAAATGAAGAGTCAGCTGTGAGACTGATGCTGTGAAGCATCTGACATACAAAGCACATGTTTGCATTGGCCTGTTATGCAATTCATTTTTTTAATCTAAATTTCTATATGTGCATGTTTTATTTCCAGTTTTCTCAAATGACACCATTGCAGTGGCAGTTTCTCAGGTTATCGCAAAACCTTTTATGTCTCGTAACATTTTGCCTGGGTAGGTGCCACATGGGTCTGGATTACTAAAATGAACCCTGCTGATTGTGTTTGGAGCTCCAAAAAGGTTCGACATTGGTGGAAGTTTGTCAAGCACTTTGTGCAGCCAATCAACTTACACTGTGAGTCCAAAAGTGTGCTGTTTACTTGGCTATTTCTGTATTGCCTCATCTATGATGTTTCTGTTTGTTAGATGAGGTAAATATTGGACTTCAGGACCCACAGTGTCAATATGCTGATGATGCTGCATTAGACGCTTAGAAAATGTGCAGGGATTTAATGCATTTTTGGAGCTCTCCATTACCTTCAGTAATTTGCGTGAGATGGAATCTTTATTTTGGAGCTTTATTTTGAAGTTTCCCTTCAACCTTGGTTTCTCCAGGGACACTGCCGAACACTACTTCAAATGACAAAGTCTGACGAAAAGGAATCTAAAACATCTTTCGATTGTGCGGTGGCGTGTGTGGACGTGTGCCTTTGTGGAGGTGCAGCCCCTCATTTACGGGGCTTTTTTGGTGTCTGCTTGACAACTAAACACAAGCCCTTCTGCCAAACAAATGGGAGCTGTGTTGGGGAGAGGGGGCGGCCCCGGCCCAAACTGCAGAGATGGGCACCCTGACAGCTGCTTTCATCTTGTTATTATTCCTCCTTCACACTCAAGGATTTTTGGGCTTCCTAAAGTATTTCTGTCGCTCTCTCCTTCCTTTCCCTCCCTCTATCCCCCCACTCTTTCTCTCTTTCTGTCACTGGGCTGTGATTGGCTGTTGTGACAGAGCCGTCGCCGGGCTGTCAGCCTCTTCTAAAGCTCAGTTTAATTACTCCTTTTCACTAACATGACACGTTCATGCACAGATGCATGCAAACTCGCACACACGAGGGAAAGTCACTCACAAACACACATGCTGACACACAAACCGGCGTGCTCAGCTGCACGCCGCACCGTCCTGGCAGTAATAAAAAAAATACAAAAAAAAAAAAGCCATTGTGATTGAACTCTCCGTCAGCCGCTCCACCTGACAAAGCAGACCCCCAGATGTTTGTCAGCGCTGGCTCTCTGTTTCCTCAGCAGAGCTTTGAAAACATCATGGAGATTTGTGAAGGGCCAGCCGCCACCAGGTTTGATGGGCGCAGATCGATCGCGCGCCCTGCTGTGCCAGGCTCTGAATAGCCAATTAAAGCCATTGAGAAGGAGGAGAAAATAGGGGGGGGGGTTATGCGAAGGAGTGGGTGTTTGATTAGAGGAGGATGATGAGAGAGAAAGGGAGGAAAGATGCAGCAGCCGTTGCCATAGTCGGTAAATGTTTAATATTCTGCGTCGTAAACTTCACGACGATCATTCTCCCCGCTTTCCCTCCTCATCATTCCTCCAGATAAAGATTCCCTGATGGATGCGTTCAGCTATGCTTCCATAAACAGACGACAGCAGTGCATTGGGTTGAGACCTTGACTGATGGAGGGAAGCTGAGGCAGATGTACAGATTTGCTAGAAATGGAGGGGAAAACAATGAGAAAGCCTTGTCGCGTGTGAATGCCAAGCTGTCTGGGATGGCTTTCATGCCGTTTTCCTTCTCCTCCTTGTCCCTCCCCATGCTGTCTGCCACACCTCTTTTCCTTCTCTCCACCCGGCCCTACTTCTCCTGTCTCTCCGTCTCCCCTGTTCATGTCCTGATGACTCCCTTAATTTTCTGGTTCCTCCTCTGCCTGGCCTTCGCCTTCCTTACTTGTTTCCTCTCCTTTCCAGTACTCTCTTCCCTGCACTACTTCCTCTTTCACACCTCTCATCTTCCTCCACTCTTATCTTTTCTTCTATACCCTCTCCATCTTGCTTTGCTTTGTTACCCCTCACCTATCTATCAAATTCTGCCTTCTGTCTATATTTCTCCTTGTCACCCCACAATCACACAATCTTCTCTATTCTCTCATTTTCCTGCCTTCCTCTCATCTCTGTTTGCCTTTCTTCCACTTCCACCCTGATTACTTCCCCCCTACCGTTCCTTCCGCTCATTTCTCAATCTCCCCCTCTCCTCCCGTGCCAGGCACCCTGCCCTACGACATCAAGATAGTAATCGCTGGAAACCACGAGCTGACCTTTGACCAGGAGTTTATGGCTGATCTGATCAAGCAGGACTTCTACTACTTCCCATCCGCCTCCAAGCTGAAGCCAGAGAATTACGAGAACGTCCAGTCGCTGCTCACCAACTGCATCTACCTGCAGGACTCCGAGGTCACAGTGCGGGGCTTCAGGATCTACGGCTCCCCCTGGTGAGTGACCACCGTCTGCTCTGCACGCAGGAGTGAACACAGAGGGCTTGTGTTACCCAGTGTAGCATGTATATGCATTAAGCGGAGAAAAACACTCGGATAAAGTTTAATTTTCCTGTGACATTTGTTTTCAGCGGCTTCTGCAAAATGAACACATTCTTATGATCAGTTTTACACAATATTTTGGCCTCAATGTTTCATGGTAGCACTTCGGTGGCCCCAAGTGCAGCAATTTTTAAAAAGATTGAAGACTATCATTACACAAGTATCCACAATCATCTAATTACAGAATCCTCAGACCTACATTTCTTGTTTGGCAGGAATGCTCAATGAAACAGGTGAACCTTGTTGGTGAATTCAGATATCTGTGTCTGGAGTGCTTGCAGGTGATTCCTCTTGTAGGTTTTCTTCCTTTGTGTGTGCAGAGAACAGTTACCACAGGCGACCACAAGCAGCTCATGTCGAGCTAGCTCAAAGTTCAGTCCACACAGATTCAAGGTGACAGTTATTAACAGTGTGCATATTCTTCTTCAGATCTTCAGATCGGTTACCTGTTATTGGCTTGCTGAACGAGCACGAGAAATAAAAGGCAATCGTCCAAACACACGTTCATCCTAACTAGTTAAGCAGACAGTGTGAGAGTGGCACAGGGTGTTATTGTGCAGCATTTTGTTTTAAGCCCCTCATTATTTCAGTTTGTACTGTATGTGCCATATTCACAAATTAGTTTTTGTTCAGTCAAAAACCCACAGGTGGTGCAGCTAGGTAGTACTCCACCGTAGAAAAACTGCACTCAATCACATCAGTGAGGAGGAGGAGTGGGGTTGATAACTCATTTTTTCCCTGGGTGCTGTAGCAGACCCAGTCTCACATTTCAATGTGTAACAGCTGGTTAGTCCACAGTTTAAAATGTATTAGTTTCACAACAACAGCTCTAAAATCGTGAGATACTCACAATTTTTTTTCCTATTCGTTTCTATCCTCCTGCATCCACATCAAGTTTCTGTCTGTGAAACAAAAAAGGTGGATATTTCCTTCATTCTCAGTGGAAAATGTAATATTTTGACATTCAACTTAACAATAACCTGAAAAATATTTTGTAATAACTAACAAACTAAAGTTCATACACATTCACTGAATGAAGATTATGAAATTACAACATACACTTCCCACTGGAAATGTTCTCAAAACGTATTTTAATGCAGAAACTATTTTCTGCTGAAAATGAAAGACATGTCCACCACTTTTTTAACATTTGGTTTCACAGACAGAAACTTGACAGTCACATGACGTGGACGCAGGAAAATAGAAAAGAACAGGCAGGAAAAATTGCAAGTGTTGTGAAACTAATGTGGTTTGCGCTGTGGACAGCTATTACACATTTTGATGTGAGACTTGCTTGTAATGTGATCCGTGACTTGGTGCCAAAGTTAGAGTGCTGGTATTGTGACAACGCTCTCCTACTGTTTCCTTTTCATCTGTGCATCATTGAATCATTGAAATGAATCATTTATGTGCTTCTTTATTTAGCTTTGACTTGCATTGCTTTCTATTTTTCTACCTCAACTCCTTGTGGACAGGCTGCTCTGCTCTGTGTGTGTGCCTGTATCACTTACGTTATGGGGACATAAATGTCTTTATACACTCACTTAGTGGGCACTCATCTTCCTTATGGGAGAAAAACACAAGTCCTCATAACATAAATCATTCAATGTAGGGTGAAGAGTTGGGTTAAGATTAAGATTAGGGTAAGGGTAAAGGTTAGGGTTAGGCATGCAGGGGTTATGGTTATGGTTTGGTCTCCAGGAAATAAATGTAAGTCTATGGAAAGTCCCCAAAAGTGATGGAAACATGATTTTGTGTGTATGTGTGTGTTTATGAGTATATGTACATACAGTGTGATGTGATTTGTGTGTCTGTGTGTTTTAGTGACAGGTTCCTGAGGGCAGTGTGTGTGTGTGCGTGTGTGTGTGTGTCCAGTGCAGGGTAATTGGTTTGTTGTGATAGCAGTGTCGCCTGAGTTTATTGCTCAGGCCACTGCAGAGCGCCGCCTGAGGTGGACCGAGAGGAAGATAGAGATGGAAAAGAAGAGGGGGACGGGGGAGAGAGGGAGGGAAACAGTAAGAGAACACATGGAGGGCAGACAGAGACAAAGGAGAGGTGTCGGACAGAAGGAAGAGGTGGTGATGGGGCGATGGATGGAGAGAGAGAGGCAGACAGTGGAGGGGAGGGATGGAGATTTAGGAAGAAACGGTTGTCCTAATATTCACCGCCTGGCCCCAGCTGGTGTTATGGACACATGAGGTGACGTGTGTGTGTGTGTGTGTGTGTGCGTGTGTGTGTGGGAATATCTCTGTCTGAATGTGTGAATGTGTGTGTCCGCTGTCTGCGAGTGTGTGTGCACCCGTGTATGCTCTCACTTGCCTCGGACTGCATGCTTTTGTGTGTGTGTGTGTGTGTGTGCGTGTGTGTGTGTGTGTGAGCCTCTGGGTGTGTTCCTGCAGCACAGAGGGGCTCCAGCTGGAGGCTCCGTGTGTCCCCCTCTGCACCCTTCTTCCCTCCTTCGTTACCCTCCTCCATCTATCCTTCACTGCTTCCTTCCATTCTTCCTTCTCCCTCAATCCCTCTGTCCATCCTTCTCCCCTTCTTCCATCCTTCAGTTATCTCTTCTTCTGTCTTTTGCTCTCTTTTTCCTTCTCACCCCGACATGCTTCCTCCTGCCTTTCCTTCCTCCATCAGTTCAGTCGTCTCTCCTCCCTTCCCTAAACCCCCTCCTTTCCTCTCTCCCTTTATCTGTGCACCCTTTTCACCTCCCCAATCAGTTCATGGGCTCTCCTCCACGTGCTCCACTCTCTGGCAGGAGTAGTTGTACCGTGCCTGTCCCTCCGTCGCCATGGCAATGCCAGGCTGGCGCTGCTTTATGGCCCATGGATTACCACCCCCAGCCCCGCCACAACCGCTATCACCATCACCTCACCCACCCTGAGGTGCGACTGCCTGACCATCAGACCGCCTGATTATCTGAGAGCTTCCACAGTCAAAATCTCAATCTGTCCACTGCTTATACCAATCTAATAACATTCCCATCAGCCTCAGCTGCATATTGTCTTTAATGCTAACTAACAAATGTTAACAGTTAACGAGCTAAACATTTCACCTGCTACAATCAGCATGCTGATGGCAGCATTTACCTCAAAGCAGCCCTGTGCAGCCTCACCGAGCTGCAAGCATGGCTGTCGACCACACACAGTGACGTCACAGAGGGGTGTGTCTTTTCATTTCCTTGGCTGAATGTAGACGCCGGCTAGCAGAGGGCACATTAAGCAGAAAGCAAGCTTCTTTTTGGCCGTTATGGATGTTAATAAACGGAAGCTGATATCGTTTTAACTGGCAAAAGCTGTTAGCACTGGCTAGAAGTGAGAATCAGGCTAACATAACCTTAATGTTTACTAAACTGCTCTTTGCTACTAAAAAAAGAGGGAGATAAAAGGCTTGACAAGACGTAATGTTAGAGATGAGTGAATTTGGGGTATTTTGCTGACTTGGAACCTGATCCAAAATGAAAGGTGGCTATTGGAACCAAGCCTTAGATATCGTGCAATACTGCCCAAGGATGGAGGTGGGGAGAGTGTGGATGGAGGATGGAATGAAGAAGGAAGGATGGAATGATGGGATGAGGGAGGGTGGAAGTGGAGGGATGATGGGAGGAATCTTTATCTTCTATCTGCCCTCTCTTTTCCCATCTCTTGTGTTCTCATTGTTTCTTCATTTCTGTCTGTCGCCTCCTCTCATCCTCCATCCTGTTGTCTGCCACAGTCCTCAACTTCCCGTTTCCTCTTCCTCCTCCATCCCTCCATCCATCTGCCATGACAGGCCGTTGTCACTCTTCCCCTCTACCATCCCCTCCTCCTACGTCATCCTCTCCATCTTCTTTCTCCCTCCTCTCCGCCGAGGTAGTCTGATGCTGTATGCTTCTCAGCGGGCTCCTCCAGTCCATCCCACGCCTGGATCGCTCTCACACACACATTCGCAAACACACACAATTACACCGCACATCCCCATCCAAACCCCTCAACATCCCAGCCCAAATTAGATCCTGCTTGCTCCACTCTCCCCAAACCATCCAAATTTGTCACCGCACGAAACGGCGGAGCAGAGGGAGGGTGTGGGTGCTGCTCCGCTCCCTCCTCCTGACATTAATGTGAGCTTACAAGTCATTTGTCACGGGCGCATGGGTATTAACCACAGAGAAAACCACGTTGGAGGGCAGTAAAGCGGCTCCAAAATTAGGAAGGGTGGACAGTGGCTTAATGTGTGTGTGTGTGATGCATATGGCTGCACTCAGTGGATTCACTCTGACTTGTTCCTCTACATTTCAAGACGAATAGCCCTCCGTCCTGACTGCCTCCTCACTCTCTGACTGGGTGACGCAGCACATGAGATGTCTGGCTGAGCTTTTGGCTCGCTCGCCGCAGACCAAGGGGAAAACCTACACCGTCGCACGCCAGCTCCGGTACAGTCAGGGGTTTTTGCTGATGCCGTCCTGCATCATCAGCGCAGCATCAGGAATCAAGTGGCGAGTGACAGCAGGTCATGCAGCGCTTTGATGGCCCTAATGCGTCTGCTTATGTTCACAAGTGTCATGCAGAACTCAGACAGGAATAACTGATTATGAGCGTCGTTGCTATTATTAGACTTCATGTCAAGCGCATGTTATGAATGACTAACAGGTCGAGACAGGAGGGAAAAGATGTGTGCGATACAGCAAAATGACTTCTGTTAGATCACTGCATCACAACACAAGTTGAAATGAACAACGCCTTTTTAACCCTTTTAAACATGATGTGAAGTAGCATAATGGAATGGTAAAATATGCATGATGTGATTATGTTGGTTTCCCTGTGGAAATATTGCTTTGTAATGAACATTAAGCTGAATGAGCCCAGCCAGCTATTGTTCAAATGTAATATTTTTTGGGAGGATTTTGGGTGCGTGGCGCAGGCACACTGCAGCTGCGGTGGCGCTTGCAACAGAAATCACTAAGCATTGCAAGCGTTTTGACTTTGTTCAGCTATACATGCTATTTTATAACTAACTACAGCGTACCGGCAAGTACGCATACAGGTAATTTAGAAAAAGCAATTAATTAAGTGTATCAGTGTCACCAACAGGAGCTAAGCAACGCATGAAAAATGTTCTGCACCTATATTTAGGCTACCATTTTTATAGGATGTCAACTTCCTCCACCTAAGAAAACGTCATACATTTACTCTCCCAGTGAGCCTTGAAGACTTATTTTCCTTCCACTAAGAACAAATAATGATGCCAGTGGGGTGAGGTTTCCACTTGTTCTCAGCGTATTAGCCATTGCAGGAGCACGGCCTGCTGTAGATTAGTTTACGTGTGACATTGCAGGACTGTAAATCACAATAATTAAATTTTTTTTACTCAATATAAATGAGAGCATTCCAGTACTTACATACCGTTTCAGAAGCACAGAATTAGGGGGTATTATCTGTCCTTCGTTTATTAATTAGAACAGGGCTCCATCTTTGGTTACTGGACTGAATACTGCTTTAAAAAATCAACTTTTGAAATTAAATATTCACACAGAAAGTACATAATAGTTTCACCAGCTGGTATCACAGATCTTGGATGCTCAGTATCTCAGAACTACTCTCTACTCATAATTTAGCAACTAAGATGCTCGGCAGCAGAAACCAATCTGGCAACCTCGGCAGATTACATCTGAGTCATTATTAATAATGAGCTGTATGGCCCGGACACACAGCTTTGCACATTTATGGATCTGCTCCGCCACGAGCACAAACACAGCCATGAGTATGCGCTTCTCGCTCCGTGCAATTTTTTCATCAGCGGCCAATTAAGAAGAAACTCGTGTCTGATGGGAAGGGGAGTGAAAACATCTTCTAGTCTAACCGAAGCCTTTATCACAGTGATTCATTCTGCTTTGAATATGCTGTCTGTATCACACTCAAACTGAAGGCATTGCACGACTTTCTCCTCAACATGTTCCCGTCCTCTACACAGTCCTTACAATAGAAGAAAATCTTAGCACTTGACATATTAGTTCATCTTTGAGATGCTGAAAAATGTATTTACACAAAGTAACTTGCTGTTGAGCCCCTGCTGTAAAGGCAGGCTCATTATTTCCTTAGACACTCTATAACTGATAAGTCAGTCAACACAAAGTTAACCAGCAACAATTCTGACCACCAAGTAATCATTTAAATCCATTTAAGCACAGAAGTTCATTGTTTCCAGCTTCTCAAATGTAAAAATTAGCTGTTTTTTCCAGTTTTCTGTGACGGTATGCTTTATATCTTTGGCATTTTTGACTATTTTCTGACATGTATACACTAAACAATCAATCGCTTTTCATATAGAATAATTGTCAGATGTAATAATGATGTAATAATGCCACCTAGAAAAAAAACTGAGGCACAATAGAGTCTAAAATAGCATACACCTTTGAAAGGGGCCACAGCGGCAGCGAGTTGATGATCTCTCATCCTGGTGATCATCAGGCAAAGGACAGAAACACAGGTTTCACTTTACGAAGTCCGACCTGACTAAGAAACAGCTCACAAATATAGTTTCATTTTCAGAAGAGGCTCAGTAATTTCCCGGAACAGCTGGTCGCTGCACTTTCTAGCAGACGTACAGGTACGTGTGGCAGCAGGGCGGTGAATGTGGGGTCAAAATAAACTACCGTGTGTGTGTTCATGGTGATGAAGGAACAGTGTGGCTCACTGATGTGTTTTTAACAGTTGCTTGACAACGATGAAGCTCTATGGCACAGAGGAATAAGCTATATTAGGCTTGGAAGCACACACACACACAATACATGTTAGGAGGACACATTCATTGTTGGTTTGGGTGTTTTCGTGTGAAAAATATAGAACATCACCACCCTTATCCTTTCAAACTGTAGCCTATTTTCCAGGCAACGTCAGATGTGTAAAACCTTGACAAGAGACGATTTGGCTCGAGGGTCTCTCACAGATGCTTCGAATAATTGAATTTTAGGGGGCAGCCCTAATAACTTTGAAACTAATAGGGTTAGAGACTTCCTTCCAAATCCTAAGGGGATGTTTTGTAGGGTCAAGATGTAAGTCTAAATCGGGGAGAGCTGCTCATTGATTGAGAGTTGCTGTCTGCAAGTGGCTTCTTGCATTTGCCGTTGAACTCAGCAGGAGGGTTGAATCAGAGACAGACAGGAGAGGACGGGCAGGAGGCAGATGAGGGGAGTCTATATGAGTTGGTGCTAATGGGTTAAATCTCTTTAAATGTTTATAATGATGGTCTCCGACGACTCTAAGACAGGCGGGGGGGGGGGGGGGGGGGGGGGGCGTGCTCGCAGACACACAAACAGACACGGGGATGAGAGAGACAAAGTAGTCTGTTTGTTGATGGGGGATTTGCGCGGAGCGACAGGGGAGAGAAAGCAAGAGACCCTTTTTTCTTCTTTAAATGAAAACGGCAGAAATGTATCGCTCCCCACTGCTCCGCGTGGAATAATTAAGGACGGAGATGCAAAAGACTCCTTAATTAGATTTTTTAATTATTGAGGATTCACTTCTCCTTCTATAGTGGCCCAATTAAGAAAGCTCATCAAAAACTAAAGAGATGAAGAGAGGCCTCCTCCTCTTCCCTACCCCCCCTCCCCCATCTCGTCTTCTTCCATCTCCTCTTCCTCAGCTCTCTCATTTGACAGAAATGGACTACCTGCGATCCGTTTGATGGCTTGTCCTCGCTGATGAGCGAGAAATGGAAGGGACTCTCACCGACTTTAATTAACTTGCTTGTTTTCGCGGCCCCGCTGAAAGTAAAGGAGAGAGGAGGGAGAGTGGAGGGGTGGAAGAGGAGAGGTAAAATGCAGCAGTGGTGCGTAAAGCTTTCCCTTTAAAGATAATGAGTCTAATGATGGTGGAGATGGCATGAAGGTAATTTGACCTTTTTTCTCTTCTGAGCCGTCGGAGTTTGCTTTGTTCTCGCTCTGACGAGGAAACACTTCAGAGGAAGCCAAGCTGAGTGATGGAGGAAAAGAATGAATGAGTGACAAATACCAGTACTGTTGCATGTTTTAGCCCATTAACTGCAAATTGCGTTTAGTTTACATTACTGCCAACCGTTTTCCAAAGCATTCTATGTTTGCAGACTGATTTCCTTCCTTCAAGGCAGCCATTGGTTTCACTTCATTTCCGGATGCTATGAGATCAACTTGCAGAAACTTAGCGGTGGATAGCTAATCCATCAGAGCGAGCGTTTAGTGGCCTTTGTTTTACACTGTCATCATGTGGTAATGTGGTTGCAAACAGGGACCATTTCGAACAGCTCGTGTTGGTGCGTTCAAGGACGGTCTGATGTGAAGGTGTGAGAAATGGCTGCAAAAAAAGGAAAAAAAAGCTGGAAAGACTGCAGACGACACACAATAAGCATACATGGATGCCGCGAAAAGGTTGCGCTTTTGCAGCCAACTCTCAAATCTCGGGTGTTGGAGTTTCATTAAATGCTCACCAGCAAGCCACGTTGACCTTGTGTTCAACTTCTTAAAATAAAATTTTCTTCAGATGCAACCTCCTGTGGTCGCACAAATAATGACAGTCCTGTCTTAAAGGCAAAGGCGTAAGTGGTGTAAAATTATACAGCCATGAAAGCCCTCACGCCTTGTTCACACATATATATTCGAAGGTAGCAGGCTGTCTTTTGGCTCTCATGGATCTGTAACTTGTGGCCTTGTTTGTGTTGAGCGCCTAACTTCCATACTCATCTCTAATAGGCCAGTGCATTGTGACATCACCACAGCACTGGCACACGTCAAAGCGGCTCATTTCAAGAGCTGATGGAGGAAAATCTGTGCTTCATATCCATCATTCAAAGATGCTCTGAATGTTACTATAAGAACTAACTTACTATACTTGTTTGCCGCTTAAAGTTTATCAAGGCACCTCGAGTCGGAAACTTTTCTCAGCTCCTCCGACAGCTCAGACGCCGGCCTTCGCCTCTCGTGCTTTAGCCCTTGAATCTTATCCTGAGTCCTTGAATATAGCCGCAGGCTTAAGGAGGAGGCTGTTGTGGAAAGCCGGACTTACAAGGTGTGTAATTTTGACACCAGAGACTGCGGTTCACGTCACGCCTCCTAACAGCTGATGTTGGTTTCTCTTACTCATGGCCATGATCTTTATCAAGCTGTAGCCAAGTAGACTGGAATTTCATTATTGGCCTTGAAAGCAGTAGTTAAAGATCTAATAACTGGACCTCAAGTGTCTTTTTTTGCCAAAGATAATCAAGTTTTTTCAGGCGTCCTAATTAAATGTTAATCATAGAACAGAAAACAATCCATTTTTGTTGGTTGGATTATTGGAAAGCACTGATCAGGGATCTGTTTTGTTGTTCAGGTATGCTCAGTGTGACGGATACCTCGCACAAGTTTTGAAGTTTTCCCAAGTTCTTTTTCCATAGTCTGCTGAAATGAAGTGAAACCAATGGCTGCCTGGAAGGAAGGAAATCAATCTGAAAAACATGTGGTATAAGACTGTCGGCAGCAATGTAATGTATGCACGGTTGGCAGTCAATGGGCTATAACATGCAGCACCACTGCTGTGCTGCTTTAAAGATGTGAAAAGACAGAGAGACGTGCAGTTGGGAGCTCATGCTTTTCTGGGCCTCCTCACCAGAGCCCGCACTAAATTAACATCCGATTCACTCTGAGACTCTCAACTCCCCCTGGGCCCTGTCCTCTCCTCTCTCTCCTCGCCTCCCCTACCCCTCCGTTCCTCCATCTCCCACCTCCATCCCCGTAGCCCTTACGTTCCCACAGGACCCAAATAAAGTAGCCTACGAACACTGAACATTAATAAACGGGTACTTAAGGGGTTTGGTAGAGGGAGGAAGAAAAAAGAATTGGCCTACTTTAACACTTGTCACTTTCCCACCCTCTCACACATCTCTCCCCCTTTTTTTTTTCTTCCTACTGCTCTCCAATTTCAGTAAGTGCTGCCAGTCTCCAGCCCTGTAGCTGAATAAACAGTTATAGAGGGAGGTAGAGCAGGCGAGAGGACATTTACTGTGTCGTTTCCCTGGAGGGATTTCTCTTTAAATTACCTGTTAAATGGCCTCCAGGGGCAGGACTTCAATGTGCATGTGTGTGTGTGTGTGTGTGTGTGTGTGTGTGTGTATCAGCAGTTGTGTGTGCTTGTGTGTTATGGCACGCTACAGGGCATTTTCCTCCATTTCACACATGCCTTCCCTCCCCAAGGCATGTGGCATTGTCGAGGAAAAAAGCTGAATTAAAGTGATTCTGTCCTTATGTTCCTCCTCGCCTCAGTCTCTCTCTCCTCGCCTCTCCACGCTCCCTGCCTCTCCTCCTTTCCGTCTCGATGGTTCATCAGCGAGCGCTTGTCTTCGCTGTTTGACCACGGAGTCGGAGGAGTCGGGACGCCGCGGACGCTGCAAAAAGTGTCCGCGCCGGGAAGTCGCATCGTCTCCATTTCTGTCCTTCTCTCCACGCGCTTGAAACCAGCAAATGAGATGATTCTGCTTCCTCTAAATACAGCTTCATTTATCGCTGCAATTCTGCACAAACAAATGTGTTCACTGAGAAACAAGGCAGATTAACTCAGATTGATCCACTTGCATTAGAATGAGCCTTTCAAGCTAGATAAACATGTTGATGGACTGAAATTAAGGGACATTTTCTCACTGATTTTCTCTGTAGAGAATACTGACGATCACAGCTTTGTGTACTCTGACATTGTTAGACTTATTTAATTGCAATTCAAGGTGCTATTTTGTGGTGAAGTGTTGTAATTGAGTCTTTTGTGCTGTATATGTTCTCATTGTTGTGCAAACTGATTTCAGTCCTGCATTTACCAGAATGCCTGTTGGTCTAAACTCATTGTGTTCTGCTGTTGGTTTTCTATGTAGATGACCAAGCAATATTCGTAGCTGTAAAAGCAAAATTGAGACTTGAAACTTCACGCTCTGTCTCATCCAGATGGTCAAATACCGCATCCATAAACCTTGCTAATGAAGTTCCTTTGTTTGCTGGTTAAAACTTTGCATCTGTTGGCTAGCTGGCTGTGAGGCAAAGCATGCTTTGTCCATGAATGGTATCGCTAGTTCTCACTCTATAAGGCCGAAGTCTGCTTATATGACTGTTGTCCAACCGCGACACAGGGCACCGTGCGCTTCTGTGCGCTTCATCGTGCACTAGCTTGTGGAGTTTAATTTATGGCTATCGGATGCTATTAGCAAACGTAACAACTCACCCGCAAAGGTGACAGTTAATGTCGACATCCCGCGCTTGCAGGGGCTTCTCCTCCATGAGTCGATGCTTCCCTCTGCACAGTGATATGTTGCAGTTTGGTAGGAAGAAAATAGTTCCTGCCTGAAACTGCTCACAACAAGTTGAGTAACCTGGTCATGATTTCTGGAAGAAGACATTGCTGTTGAGTTCGTTAAATACATTTTTTTCCTCTTTGAGCAACACAAGCCGACGGCCGGCGACTTCGATCACATTTGAGAGAAGGAAGACATCTCTACAGCCGATGTCTCCGCCAGCCAGCACGCACACATAAACAGAAAAAAACAGTTATGGACGACCACATTGAGGCGTAGTTTTTGCTCATGAAATTAACGCTAGCTTCCAGAAACAACTGATTGAAATGTAGCTTTGTGTCTGTTATTCAATGGAGGAAGACAGTTGTGTCTTTTGTTTAAGAACCATGCATACATGACGGTGATTCAGCAGATATATGAGTGAGTTAGTTAGTCGTTCATTTCCCCTGCTGATGTTGCAGAATAGTTGGCTCTGCTCACTGTGATGGTTACTTCAAAATCAAATTTTGAAAAAAGTATGTTAGCGTATGTGTCATCGCTAAAAGTGCACATCCTTCCTAAAAAAGAAGATTCCTTGACCTTGAGATGGATCTAACATGTCTTGAGGCTGCACTCGGATTGTGGTCTCTTGAGTCTGTGGTGCAACTGGGATGTGTGTGTATGTGTGTGTATGTGTGTGTGTGTGTGTCTGTGTTCAATGATGGTTTCTCTCTGTTGATTGCTGAACGTCGACGCTCTAGTATTTCTGGTGCGGCTCTGCTGGAAATGTCTCAGAAGTGTGTTGTGTTGTTTCCACTTTGCCAGTTAATCACTTGTCCCAGCCAGTTCCTTTTTTATTGAAGTCCTGAAAGTGTTTTTGGGTTGATTTTTCCTTTAAATCCGATCAAATAATCTGTTAAAATGGAGAGTCCTTTTTTTAGTTAAAGGATTCATTTGCATTTGAAATAAGACCAATTAACTCACCCAAATGGCAAGAAGTTGAGTTGTTTTATGAAAATTATTTTTGATTCTTTAATTCTGACTTAATACAACATTAAATAACTTGTTAAGGTGCATGTTTCCTTGCACGAGATGATTTGCATTGAAAACGAGGCACACAAATAAGGTTCAGCTCCTCATTTAAATGAGGTTGTTAGGATATTTTTTGCAGCGTGCAGGGACCACAGGACAGGCTCCATCCTTCCCTTGGGGGCAGCTCAGTGCTCCACACTGCAGCGTGTCCCTTCTGCCACGCTGGCACCGGGTTTACAGTTCTTGCCACTTGCCCCCACCCCATCCTGGATGCAGGAGAGGGAGCCCCCCTGCCACCCCTCCTTCCACCCCGCTGCCCGCCCAACCACCTGCAACACCTCCTCCACTTCCCCCGAACAAGCCACCAGCTCTGGATGATCTGGCTAATCTCCACAATTCACACGCTGAGGTGCAGAAGACCGGAGGAGAGGAGGGAAGCCGAGAGGAGAGGAGTGGAGAGGGGAGGAGGGGGGGGGCTCCTTCCCTTTTTTTTCTATTGTCTTTCTGCTTCTTTCTTCTCCTCTCCCCCGCCCCTCGTTTCCTTCTCTCCACCGGAGAACTTTGAAATAATTTGCGTCTCGTGGGTTTTTTACACATTCTAATTTCCAACTAAATGGGACATCTGTTTGAGAAAAGGAAGATTTGCCACGGTTGCCAAGGCAACTATCACTCTGAAAGGAAGAGGGGGGGGCAGGTTGCGGGAGGAAAAAAAAAAAAAAGAAGTCCAACAGCTTTTATGGACAGAATTAGACTTTGCTGGAATATTATCCCTGCAAGACAAACAGCAGCGGGGCCTGTTCTCTCTTTCTTCTCTGCCTCTCCTCCCATCCCTCCTCTTGTCATCCTCCCTCTCTCACTCTCTTTATCATCTCTTATTCCACTTTCCCCACCTCTGTCTGTCTTTCTCTTCATATGCTTTTTTCGTGCTCAGGTCCTCATATTCCCCTCCCTTGTCCCTGTTTCCCTTTCCTTCCCCCTCTTTTTGCTCTCTTTCTCTATCCCTCATGCTGCAGCATCATCAGAAATATCAGTGTGAAACCTGCCTCCAATTAGAGGCCTAAACCCCCCTGTCCAACCCCCAGCCGCCCACCCATGACAGCTTTTCTGCTGTCTGAAACATCTCATCCGCGGTGCTGAAGCCCACCTCACACTCTCTGGTAATTGGTCATTATTTAGAACAGGAAGGGACAAATGTGCTTCCCCCAGCGCTTCTAAATGCAAGTTAAATGGCCCTTCATTATGGCTGCACTAACAGTAAGGAATGTTGACGGAGGAGGGGGGGTCTTGGCGGTTGTGTAAAATGTCACATGCTGCAGTCCAGACACAGCAAGACAAGGTGGGGAAGGATTTCCTGCTCCTCCTTCCTGTGACATCTCACGGAGGTTTTGTGTGACGGCACAAAGTCGGAGAGTTGGAAAACAGGTGAAGCGGTGCTGGGTCTGTTTGTATTACGCTGAAATCTGCTGCGTGCACAACCTGAGGGATGAGCCAAGGGAAAGGAATTAGGTTTAGAGAACAAGCAGGAGGAGAAGAACAGGGCTGTTTTCTGTTAACAGCAGTGGAGCACAAATTGTCATTATCACTGTCGATATTGTGAAAAAATCGATCAGTGGCTGCAGCGGTCGCCGTGCATCGCTCGAGACACTCTCTGACGGGCTTTTGCTCCCACACAAACCCCAAACCAGCGCTTGATTGGAATAGAAAAGGTAGCAGCCTGCACAGCAGCTACTGCAGCACAAATCATGCGCAAGCAATATTAAGGTAGAAAATGCAGTTTAAATCCTTCCCAAGGCATTTCTCCTCTTTGTTAGGACACAGATTACGTGTCAATGTCTCTTAGTCCAATCAATACACACACACAAATTCAAATGTCGCCAACAGAGTCATTTGATTTTCACACAGAGTTAAAAAGAAAAGGCCAGTGTGGTGCAACAAAACAGCACCTGAGGAATATATCATAAAGTAATATTGCTGTTTAAAACGTCAAATCTCGTCAGTTGTATTTGCATCCCGGGTGGCAAGAAATCTCCTGCATCCCAGCAGGTCTTAGGATCAGCACCTCAGACAGGCGTCAGCAAGCTGTAAAGCACTTGGAAGCTGTACGCTGAAGGCTGATCTGTTGGCAGTCTTCAACCTACAACTGAACAACAGGGATGTTGTCTGTCTTCAGTTTTCAGCTGCCCCTGTGATCCAGAAGCATCCAGGCAGAAGAGGGCCACTTAACCTGTTTGGTTCGGTTCAAATGAATCCCGGTGCCGCTGCTTGTTCTGTTTGGGCGGCCTGATGTGAAAGCTGTCAATCGAACCCCGGTGCGGACAGATCCCGCCTGAAAAGGTGGAACTTGTTGTGCTTACAGTGAAACTCTTTGTCTTTGGCGTGAAAGCAGCAAAACGGACCGACAGCAGTGTTTTGTCAGAGCGTGATTTTAACATGAATTTAAAGGATAAACTTTTAAATCAGATGAACTGATGGAAAGCTCTTAATCTCCAATGGACGGCCTGTATATGTGTGTGTGTGTGTGTGTGTGTGTGTGTGTAAATATGTATATATGTATACATATCAGTAATATCTTCATGTACTCTTTGTGACTCCAGAGAAGATCAGTAAACACATCAGATCCAGCAAAATGTTCTGTCAGTCTCCAGGAGATGATTCCCCAGTGTGGGTCCACGTAGCACTGATGATGCACCAGAACTGTCCAATGAACGACCTCACTGTTAGCCCAGTCTTACAGCTTGTGGTTTGTTCATAGTATGTCCTAAATCATAGGTATGAAGGCGGGAAACATCCTCAAACATCATCTCAAATGTGTAGTTCTGGCAAAATCAATGGCAAAACTTGCGGGATGCAGGTTAGAAGTAGTTTCCATCATTTCCTTGAGCTTCAGACTGAGTCCTGCCTTGTGGCTACTGGCCCTCGCTGAGAATCAGTTTTGTGCTTGGAGCTGTCAGCTTGTGATCGGATCACCCAAGAAGCATGTTAATGCCAAGTGTGGAGTTGCGACGGTATGCTGGTGTGCTGTGTACATTTGTTTATCTACGTATCGAATTCTACCCTGAGAGTCCACCAGGCTCCATGACGTCGCATCTGCAAAGCGTTTTAGTTCCATCCTCCTGGTGGCTGCAAACCCCACTGGGCGTGTTACGCCTGCTTGATTTTATTGACTTTCTCAAATTTTGCTGATTTGGTCATTTTTCTTAGCTAAATGGTTTCCCTTTTTGGTCTGTTTTAGTTGTGCTTATTGTTGACGTACAATCGGGAGTCTGCACTGTCCCTATGTCCGACTTCCTGTCTGGTTCAATCTGCTTTGTGCAGATTGACGCTCTCAAAAATAGACTCGAGTATTCTCCGGAGAGCTGCTTCTAGGTCGTTCCTGAAAACGAAGATGGAATGGACCTGTAGGATTTTCAGCTTGGTTTTAAGTTACTCTTCAACTACGTAGCCATATAAGCCAAACCACAATGCAGTGACAGTTCTCAGTAGTGACTGCAGGCCCCCATGCACAGATGCCATTGTCCCACCCTCAGTCTCCACACACAGGCTTGAATTAGGCCTCCGTTGTCGCCTGGGCAGCTCCAGGCACCTCCAAGTGACACAGCAACTCACCCACCTGCTCTGTCAGCACACACACTCTCGCACACACACGCCGCTCCCTCCACCTGCTGCACCGAGGGAGGCTTACGCAGCGCTGAAACCATGTGCTCTGATCCAGCCCGTCCTCATCCCCTGCACATCCAGCACACGCTCCGAGCCTCCGCAGAGACTTCTCTCATCCCCTCTTCCTGCTTATGTTTGTCTGCCCATCTGCCCGTCTTCAGATCACTTTCTCCTCCTCCTTCCACCCTCTCACACAGTCTTTGAGAAGCTAAATTTTTTTTTTTTGTTCTTTTTAAAATTCTTTACACACTCCGTCTTGGCCGATTAGCACGTCGTTAACGTTTTTCCACGTCGCGGATCCCTCCCTGCGAGAGTCGTCTCCGCCGGGAGCTCATTATCGCCGGGCATGAAGTTGACTGCCAGGGTCCCGGCTGATTTGTCACATCCCACTTCCCTCCCACTGCCGAGCCCAGCAGATTGGGGGTGTTGTTGAGTGGTGCATGTGTGTGTGGGGTGGGGTGGGGTTGGGGGCGGAGAGGATTGTCTAGAACTGCCTGCTCTGGGGAGCGTCACAAAGCGTTTTTCTACGGCCTGTGCTTGTTACTGTCTTGTTTCCTGACAGTAACTCTTGTCGGCAGAGAGGGACGGTGGCGAGTCACATGGCGTGTGTTGAGAGCATTTCCATGTGGCGTTTGTCATGTCCCCAGCACTGTTTACAGTGATTCATGCAGTTTTGTTTATGGCTTTGTATTGTACTGTGAAATGGAAATGGCGCCCTGGCAGAGCTTCATCTACTTACAAGATGCATGAGATGGGCTGGAGACTGTGGAAGGAAGAAATCAGCAGCGAGGGCGAAGATTTACGAGCGAAACAGACATTTTTCAGCAAGTTGGCTCCATCAGAGCGTGGAGATCAATTCATCCAGGAGCCTGACAACGGTTTTACTAATGTCTTCTGTGCCAGCATTACTAGAATTCCACTGTCCCTGTGTTATACATGGGTAATGTTTAGCATTGCATTTAATGTGGCCACATTTTACTGCTCTGGGGTGAGTTTTGTACCTTCAGTATCCTGGAAAGCTGCTGGATTAAAAAAAAATAAAATGAAGTCATACATGGTAAATGAATGGATAAATGAAAGGCCGATTTGATGAAAAGACATGATTCATTGTTGCGCCTCACCGAGTTCAGTATTGTATATTGGCCTCACTTTTTCCACACCCTCTGGTGGATGTTTGCTTTTATACTGCTGTACTTTGGTCAATCTTAGCTCAGCCAATTAGAGATATGGTGTTTTTTTCTCAGTAGATTCTCAAGGCATGGCTGAAACGAATCAAACATTAGCGGCCCTCAAAGTGGGATCCAGAGACCAAGTAAGGCCTAAATTAATTTCACTTTAAATGACCAGTTGATCCCAATTAGAGGATTATGAGAATCAATGTTCTAATTACAAATTTATCTGCACATATCTCCTTTCGCTGATGAGTAGAATATAAATGAGAGACTTGTCCTTACAGTCAGCGATAGATATACTGTGGTGATAAATAACAAGGACGGACCCAGCTGGATTAGCACCCGCCTCAGAGCCTCACAGCTCACCTGAGTCAAGTCAAAGCCAAAGTTTTCTTCCTGTATGTAGCATATTACAGCCGCGCACTCGGAGCGCTCTCACTGATTGTATTACATTTCAAGGTTGAGGTTTGCCTGCACTTCAACGCAGTTCACCCTCATGTCTAACCGCTTCAGTTATGGGTGAAAAAAGTCTTAAGCTTTTTTGATAAACTTTCCAGAGTGAAGAATCAAGAATTCATGAGCTAACGTCGCATCTGCTGTGGCTGTTTCACAGTAAAGGCCCAACGCTGGCTTCACATTAACCACTAACACACAGACTTGATTGAGACTGTCCTGCCAAGAAAGACAGGAGAGTGCTTCAGGAAGTCCAACAATACATAGACTGATTTTTCCCCAGTGATTTCTGACACTTTGGAGGACGCGGAAAGTGATGTTGTCCTGGTGATCGGGGCTTCAGATCAGAAAACACTTCTCTGTGCTCTGAGCTTAATTTGGAGGTCTTGTTGGCATCAGCTCATATTCGCCCCCAGGGCTCCCTGGAAGCGTAAACCAGCCGTGGCGGGAACACGACTATCCATATTTTAATAAAAGCAATAATGTATGACCATTTTTACTTTTAACAATCATTTCTACCCTGCAGAGCTTTTGACAGATCCATCATTGCAAATTGAGCATTGTGCAGTCAAGCTTTGTCCAAACCTGCAGAACTTTAAATTCTAGTCAAGAGCGCGGTGAAATAAACGCAGGGAAATGTCTTTAAAAATGATGCATGAAACATCCAGAGCCTCCTCTCTGATGTAATGCCGCAGTCATAAAAACTTGAATACTGTTTGTGAATATTTGATTCAGTGTACGTGTGATGTACCTTTACTGACGGATGCCTCCGTCGCCGTCTACAGCTTGACACTAAATCAACAAATAGTTTGATCACAGTCTCCGTAGGGGCAAATCCTCTGAACCGTGTGTGTGTGTGTGTGTGTGTGTGTGTGTGTGTGTGTGTGTGTGACATGAAACCCTCTTTCCCTGGAGGCCTGGAATCAGTTTTGGATCTCCTGACATCAGGCTTGATGAGCGAGCGAAAGCGGCTGGTGGGAGAGATGGATGGGGAGAAGGAGGGAGCGAATGTCAGGAAAGCAGAGGAGAGCAGGAACAGGGGACTCGACTATTCATCTGTCACTAATCCTGTGTATGATTCCTTCCCTCTGCTTGTCCTGCAGTATCCCACTTTCCCCTCTCTGTGTCTGTCTTAGCTCTCACTCCTCATGTCTTTGTTTGGCACTGTTGTATCTCCTTTCATTTTAGGGTTTTTTTCTCCCCCCCCCCATCTTCCTTTTCTTTCACTGCTTGCTTTGTGTCTTTCTCTTTGTCTGCCTATCCAGCCCTCCTCATCCCGAAAGCCTTCCTCTCCTCCTTTCTCTTCTTCTCTACCCGCCTTCCATCCCTCCACGGTGGCAGACTTTCTCGTATTAAAGCGGGAAACATCAAGGAGACTGAGAGCTGCCAGGTGTGTGTGTGTGTGTGTGTGTGTGTAATTGACTGCAGGCCTTGAGGTATGATATTTCAGCAAACAAGCAGATTTTACAGCCTTGGGGATGGATGGATGGATGGATGGATAGATGTACAGTATAGATGGATGGACAGAGTGGGTAAATGAGAAAAGTTGGTGTGATGGCGGTGCAGTTTTTTGCGGGGAGGCAGCTGCCACTGACAGCGATCGCTTGGGGAATGGATGCGCAGTGGAATCCGGGCTGCTGAGAGGGAGGCAGATTATTCACACATTTTCCTGCTGACAGAATAGTCAGTATATTTCTGTTGTTGTTGGAAGCTCCTCCAAAGAGGGTGATTTAAGAATAATTATGTCTTATTGTCATAGTTTGGCTAATAATTTCTGCTGGTAATAGTTAATCAGTTAGTATAATGTCTTTTAACTCTTTGTTTAATCCATACACAAGCAGAAATATTCAAACACAGCTACAGTGTAGTGAAATGTGTTTATTGTGCACTATGTTTACTCTCAGTAGATTAACATTGTGCACTGCAACTATCATTGTTGATGCAAAGTGTCTGAAATCTCAATTTACTGCTGACTACTGTCAGGAAGGTGGGATTTAAGGGGAATCTAAGGAATCTATGGGTAGAACCCAGATGCAGACCCATGGGGGCGCTTGGTTCAAAATAATAAGCAAATTTATTAAACACAAAGATCATTCAACAAAAACCAAACCTTAGGGAACTATGAAAAGACACACTATGGGAAAAGGAGTCACACAACAATGAAACAACACAGGGAATGAACACACATGAACACAAGACACAATGGAGCTGGGGACAAGACTTAGACAACACAAGAAACACTCACCAGGATTATGGCACGGACATGAACAAAGACAACACAAGGAAAAACACTTACTAAGGGGGCTATGGCTATGACTAAGGCTAGGACTATGACACAGGAACATGGACAACAAGGATTCACAGACCGCAAGGTAGCACAGACATGGACATGAACAAAGCAACAAGAAACACTTACATGAAACACGACAAACACTTACTATGGGGGCTATGGCTAGGACTATGACTGTGACTAACGGCAAGGGAATTTACAGACCATGTAACGCAGACAACGACCCAACAAAGACTGGGGGGAAGACACGGACTTAAATACACAAGGCAGGAACACTAATGACACACAGGTGAAACACATCAATCACACTGGAGGGAAAACACAGGAAGTAAAGCAACACAAAGACACATAACATGAACCTTCAAAATAAAACAGGATGTGACAAAAACCAGGCAAAGACAACACACAATGGGAAACTTAACAAAAAAACGACGTGCATGGCATGGGTCATGACAACTACAGAGGATTGCTTATCAAAGTCTGCTACTGTTCCCCTCCTTAGGCAAAATTAAGAGAAATGCCCCCTGGAAACAACAGAGGAATGGAAACAGGAAGTAAAATGAAGCCATGGAGTCACTGAGGTACGCTGTGGGCCACAACCAAGCAGGTACCCTCAGTGACGTAAAATTCAACATCAAAGTGCCAAAAACTGCAGTTCCAAGAATGGCCACTTGAGGCTGGCCGCAAAAGCAAGTCAACCTCCAGAGACCCCCATATTAAAATGCCCAACTGTTTACAGCCTGATACAGGTCTATTGCTAATTTCCCCGTTCATGACAACAGCACAGGTTTGAATTATGTTACGGCTTAAAGTTATGCTTAATCAGGGGCATGGCCACTTTGAGTGACGGCCAGAATCGCTGTCGCTGAATTCCAGAGACTACGTCCATGTCTCTATGGTCACAACCTGAAACCCGTTTTGCTTACATTTTGGCAAACTGGCACCATGAAAAGTGTGTTGAATAGTGATTTGCAGTTCCTACTTGCAGTGCATCCATCATAGATGTACAGACAGCCATCACTGTGATGACTTCTAAGCAGATTTGTTTATTCATAATAGACATCAAACCTCACCACACTGAATCTAAAAAATATGTCCTTCGTGTTTTTTGTGTTCAAATTTGGAGTCATGACAAAAAGAATAGAAACTTTTGAGGATGCAGCAGTCGCGCTCTAATGATTTTAACACACCTCTAACAGCCTCTGTGATCTGTGTGTGTTACTGCTGCTGGTGCATCTATTGACTGTGTCAGTGAGCAGCCAAATGAGCTGTTATACTACAGTAACCAACTCCCCCTTTCATTTTGCCTGTGGTGTCAACTGAACCAGCTCAGTGTTACAGCCCTAAACTGAAGGTCCTTAAAAGTGTGTGTGTGTGTGTGTGTTTGGGTGAGATATACAGCATCTGCCTGTTTGTAGATGTACAGATATATATATAGTACAACTACTGTACGATAGCACACACACACACACACATATGCACAAGTGAGACAGTAGTGAGCATGCAACACACTCAGGGAATGTAGTTCATCAATAGTGTGTGTGTGTGTGTGTGTGTGTGTGTAGCGGTGCTGATGAGTGTAAAGCTGTGATTGAGCGCAGCTGTGAGCAGACAGGCAAGTGCAGAGCATACACTCACACACACACACACACACACACACACACACACACTCACTGACAGACCAGGGAAACACTCCTGTGTAGCGCATCTCTGTGTCCTCTCACTGTTTCTTTGATGAAGCTCGCTCACTCTCACTCTCCCTCTCGCTTTATGTGTGTGTGTGTGTGCGAGAGAGAGAGAGTGTGTGTGTCAAATGGACAGATGTCCCTACTCTGTGTCCCACAGATGGGCTCTGTGATGCCACAGTGTCCTTGTCCAGGATTCACAGGATGCTTGGACACACACAAGCAAACTAAACCCAACTGGGCCCTCGGCTAAGTGTGCGAGGGTGTGTGTTTGTGTGTGCGTGGTGTGTGCATGCGTTCTCGTGTATGTGTGTGTGTGTGTGTGTGTGTGTTGCTAGTGTATCGGAGAGGAGACTGTGTCTAGTATAACACTGTGTAGATGAGAGCTCTGGCAATCTTCTAATCCTTCCGCTACTTTCAGCTGAGACCCCCGCTGCACTCACTGCTTACCTGCAATTACACCATACCTCTCTTACACACACACACAGAGAGACACATACACACACAAAGAGGTACTTAAGGTAAGAGAAGCCCATAATAGCCTCTATGTCTGAGGATAATTTTGCAAAACCAGAATTGACCGTTTGTGTGTGTTTGCATCTGTGTGTGTGTGAGAGAGATAGTGTGTGTGTGTGTGTGTGTGTGTGTGTGTGTGTGTGTGTGTGTGTCCTGGGACCTGCTGTGAGTTACATAAGTCACGCTGAGGGCCAACATGTCTCCAATCTGCCTCTCTGCAGAGAGGTGTGAGGGTGAAGACTCAGTCACCGCCACACAGGTGGAACCAAGGCCACAGGAAGGGCAGATTAAAGGAGCAGTGCACTTCAAACCCGACACAGACCCCCTCTCCCGTTACTCTCCCCCTCGTCTTCCACCTCATCTGTCTCCCGGCTCGTTAAAGGTTCAATTTCAGTTCAGTTCAATTCTAGTTTCTTACATGTTTTCATAGTTTTGGTATTATCATTCCAATTGATCATAATAATATGCTACTCGCCAAGTTAATTGCTCAGACAGACATCCAAGAAACAAAAGCAGTGAGATGATCAGACGCAAACCTCCAGGTTAGTCAAACTGATTAGAAAAGCAAAAACGACCCACACTCATTTTGTGCTTTGAGTGTGATCTACTGTACTTACCATGGTTGTGTGTGCACAGTTTCCCTGTACAATGAAGGATTTTCACCAGCGCCGGCGTGGCTGCGGCTGCATTAAGAGTGCCATCACTTTCAGTTTTAGCTGAAGTTGTTTGCTTTTCACCAACAGGTAAAAAATTGGGAGAAACTAGAAAAAAAAAGGATCTACATAGAATTTTATTGACGTAATGTAATCAAGAACATGAACTCACTCCTCACTAGCTTCTCCTTTGTTAAAGTCAGACCCTTTGCACACATTAGACATACAGCCTTCTGAACGGGGGGGCTGAACAGGCTTCTGTATGTTTAGGATTTGACTGGCGTGTTTGCTGATGAGCGTTACCTTTTCTCTTTCTTTGCCTCCTTGACAAAAGTCTGTCATTCTCGCACAGGTTCTCTTTTGCTTTCTGAATAATTCATAGGCTTTCCTCACAGCAAACACTTGAAGTTGTTCTAGAACAGGTGGAACTAATAATTTAACATGGGCGCAGTTTCAGCAATTACTGCAATGCAGCAATTACTTCTGGTGTTAGTTACACCTGTGTTTCACATCAGCATGTCTGCTGCTTCCTCTTTCTTTCTCCTAATTTTTTACCCTGCTCGTGACCAGCTGGAATAAAGGACAAAAGCATGGAAACGACAAGATGTTGTAGCAAACCTTTAGCAAAACAATTTCACATCAAGGTCCATTCAGTAGCTGGAGCTTTGGATCACATTGCATCATCTTCATCAGCTGCCGGAGTTTGAGCGACTGCCATCGTCATTTCCATGTTTCTGAGCCCTTTGCGGACTTCTCGTCCACGTTGGCTTAAAAGTTGATAATCGCACTTTATTCCCGACCTCAAACAGCAGCTGGCACAGTTTCACCAGCTTTTTACCAGAAATTTGAACATCTTCATGACTAACCAACTAACCCACTCCATGAAGATCAGGTGACATGATCAAAAGCTCCAGAGCAGTTTGTTCTAATATGAACTTTGACTGTCAACTGCAATGAACCTGCAGCTCCAACTGCTGCTGAAAAAAGGCAGTAAGTGACCTTTGAATTCAGAATTTTAGAATTTAAAGTGAAATCTTCCACCCTAATGCAGAAATCTTATAGGTGCTACACAGATGTAGTTGTGTGTGACTTAAAAGCAAAAGAAAAGGTTTGGAAAACACTTTCAACAAAAGGTCCGTTTAGTAGCTGTTGCAAAGTTTTCAGTCACATCACATGATCTTCATCAGCAGATGGAGTTTGCCGAGTTGTCATGGAATGGACAATGATCTGTGCGACCCAGGGTGAATGTAGAGGAAAGTATAATAAGTGGTGAGTCAGGGATGGATGGAGCGAGGTGGTGTTAGGACAACACAGCACACGCACACACACACACACACACACACACACACACACACACACACAGTGACAGTGAGAAGGGTGCTGCAGGCTAGTCTCTGTCACATCTCTAATCCTCCTTATTGTCAGAGTCAGATATACTCTGCCCTCCAGCGCTGTCTTCCTCCCTCCTTCCACACTCCATCTGTCCCTCCTCCTTTCACTCACCCGTTCCTCACCCTCTTTCTTCATCTCCCTCATCATCCCTCCACCCATAACTATGCCACTTTTTCCCTCCGTCTTGTCTTATTTGCTGTATCAGATGTGAGGCTTGTCCTTTGCATCCTCTGCCCCTCCTTCTCTGCGTCTCTCACTCCGCTCCCATTCAGCGTCAATGTCTCTCACCCTCTCTCTCCCTGCTGTGAGAAGCAGCCCTCCACGGCGGGCCTACTCGCATGTGTGCTGGCCCGCGATTAAACATCAAAGTCTGTGCGCGAACCGGGAATCGACTAGCGTGTGTCTGGAGCGGTTTCGAGTCACGATAAATAATTAAATTGAAGAAGCGTCTCTTTGCAACATATGAAACAACTTGTTCCCCGTGTGTGTCTCTGTGGCTCAGCGCCCCGCTGCGCTGAGTGGGCCGACCGAGGCTAACTCTCACATGCTTGCCATGTACCACCACGGGCTATGTGAGCGCAGAAGGACATGTGCGCGGCCTGCCTCCACGCACACGCCCGTCTGCGTCCACGAGCGCCACCGCGGCTATTGAGTTATAGCTGTCAAATTTGCAGAGACGAGCGCCGCTAATCCCGTTGTGTGGGAGGGGAGAGGGGACGGAGGAGGAAGGCGAGGCCGTGGGAGCCTCTGCTTTTCAAACGCGCAACTTTCACACGCCGCTCCTGTGAAAAACACCATTGTTCTGAATTTCCAGCCGAGAAGAGGAACTTTTTAATTTCGTATTGTGCTTTGATGTCTTGTTGTGCTGTGCTTTGATTCCTTGGCTCTGCTTTGTATCGTCTTCTCTGTCTTCATCAGGTCAGACGAGTGTTTTCAGGGAACAATGGCTGTGCAGCTGGTTGTTGCTGGTCTACGTATTCAAGGCTCACCTTTTTGGCTCTTCTATTGTTCAGTTCAATCTGAAATAACTGCAGCTATAAGTTTGCAGTGTGATTCCTGATTACCTGTGGCTGTCAGTAAGTTTAAAGACAGTGGTAGGACTTCAGAATTACTTTGTGTTGGAATCGATGCAGCTGCCTTGTAGCTGTAATTACCCAGTTGGAGTTGTTGGATTTGGCAGGCCGATCAAAGACCATAAAATGTACATTAGACGTTTTTATCGTACCTAACGACTTCATGACAGTGTTCACTTTGACAAAAATGACCAAAATGTTCAGAGCCAACTCACAACCACCCTTCCCTTGATCCGTTTGTCGAGCTGAGTATCCCGTGGATTGGCGGCCATTTTCAGCATGGCTCATGATTTACATCCATTCAGTATGAAGGAAGTTCCAATAACCTTTCCAACATCTTAAATAATTCATCCATTGTTGTATCTCCACGTGTCTTGGTTATTGTACTGCTCTGTTGTCTTGTTTAAGCCAAGAAGCCGATGCGTGTGTACCATAACCTCAAAAATCAGCTGCACAATTACTAACAACAACTCCGCAGGGTTGCCATGTTACGCCGACATTACTCCAGCTTCCCGTTAACTATAGGATTGACTTTAAGGCGCTACACAGTTTGGCTTGACCGTAAATCAATGAGCTGCTAATCCATTACATGTTGTCCAGGCCTCATCAGGTCATCAGAATAAGGACTTTAAGTTTTACTGTCCTGGCTCCTATAATATATCTTTGATGTTGATAATATCCCTTTAACAGTTTTTGCTTGTGTTTTGTAATTATTTATTCAGATGCTTAGATGCTGGAAGAACTTTGCAACCCTGGTTTTGAAAAGTGCTTTATAGATACAGCTTTACTCCCTTACTTACCCATTATTACCTTTTCATTGATCTTAACCACGATGTCTCCCTAACTTTCACCAAGTGTTTCAGTTGCCTAACCTTAACTATACCTAACTCATAGTCTATTTGCCAGAACCACAATCACCCTTCTCTAACCTGTGCAGATGTTGGGCAAAGTCAGAATTTGAAGAATACTGAGAAGCTGTACTCAGTAGCCAAACCAACACGCTGATGTTAAGCAGATATAACACTTGTGTCTTTATGTCTTATGTTTATGGCATGCTCACATTTGGTCACTAACTATCATTAAACTATCAATAAACCTGAAGCACAGCGGAAGGCTGATGGGAAAACCATTCGTTTTGCAGGTATTTGGTAAAGTGCTACAGTGTTATAGATAATGGCGCTGGATGAAAAGTCACCAGCTTTATTACTATTCACCGTCTGAGGACCATGAATGTCTGTACAGAAATTCAAGGCAGCCCATCACATGTTTATGTCTAGACAGACAGATATTTCAGTCTGGACTAAAGCGGTGGACTGACCAGCCTACACAGATATCCCTAAAAAAATGTTTGCATTAGATGCAATAAAACACTGAAGGCTTTTGCAGAATTGATGAACAACAGCTTGGCAGGGCTGATCAGTAAGAGGTAATGTCAAAGATCTGGCGAGGGCAGGAACAGCACAGAGAGGCAGCGAGGCAAGCCTGGCCTCAGGCTGCGCTTCAGAAGCTCACAACAGAGCCTGTGTCTGCTTCTGAGGCACACCAGCAGGCGGTCTCACCTGCAGAGGCTTCAGAGTCAACCTCCACCAGAGCCGGCGGAGTCCCAGGGGAGCAGCAGCCTCCCCTCCCGTGCATTTTTAATTGAAACAGTTCCCCAATGAGGTTTCCTAATGAGGGGGCCAAGGAGGTCCAAGCATGTAAAGAGATGGATGTCAGGCGGAGGGAGTTTGGAAAGAAAGCTGTGCAGAAAACAGGCACGAGTGCATTTACAAATAAGCATTTATACTTCTGCGCTGCACATCAAACGCAGAAGAAACATCACTTCACAAATGTTTGTGTGTGTGTGTGTGTGTATGCAGACCGCCATGCTCCAGTCCCCCAATCTGCCTCCCAGGCTGTTAATAGGGTCGTTAAGTCATGAGTAGTTAATTAAATCTAGCAGAGGTGATCACGGTTGGGTGTTTTCACTGCGTCAGTGCGTGTAGCGATTAGCACAAGGCCTGTGTTACACATTAAGACGGACCTCGTTACAGTAATCCTCTTTAATTCTTATTTCCTTTTTTTTTCTTCCCCTAAAACCACAGCGCTTCCTCACCTCGCCTCCATCTCTCTTTTTTTTGCGTGTCTACATGGTTTTGCTGTTTTTTCCCTCGTGTCTGGATCTAGTTTGAAAAGTTTGGATATTGGTGCCAAAACCACACCTGACTTGAATTATTTGACTCCTTCTTTTGATTATTTCTTTCAAAAATTTTGACAAAGCACATTTAAAGGATAAGGCTTTCTTTATTAATTTTATTTGTTGGCAACAAACACCATAATACTAAAACCAACAATGTGTTGGTCCATGTCTAAACACCTCCTGACTTCCCTTGTGTGTTTGTGGCACTCAGCCAGACCCCTGGTTCCTACTGAATATTGAATATTTAAAAACCTCACAAACATATATTTTCCTTTTTAAAAAGGCTCAGAAATGACCTAAAATATCTTGTCACTGTAGTTTTAATCAAACGCTAATCAGGCAGGAGGAAATGGTGCATTTTATTGGGACTATTTTCACCAGCGGATTAAATTGGTTTCTAGTGAGTATTTGGGGCAGCAGGACCGTCTATGTGGGACACGTCACCCAGTGCAACAGTGTGGCTCAATGATGAGTTTTTTTTAATAACAATGAAGCTCCATGGCCCAGAGGAAGACAGTATATCAGGCTATAGTACACACACACACACACACACAATACTTGCTAGTTATCATTGTTTCAATGGGATTTGACCATAAGAAAATACTTACAGGTGAATATCCTCAGCTAACATAATAATTTTGAATGAAGTGTTTTATAAAATTTTGTCTTAGCAACAGCTTTGCTTAAAGGCGCGCATCATTTTATATGAACGAACGTGAAACGTGAAAGCTGCCACTCAAAGTAAGGAATCCAGAGAGCTTTGTTTTAGCGTCTTTCAGCTCATTGTTCTGGTTCAATACTTTCATTTCTCACCACTTCATCAACCTTGATGAAGAGCCAGACTTTTTTCTCGTGAACTGGTGGAGACCAAACCGGAGCTGAAAGGACATGGACTTCATCGCATGAGTCCAGGTGCATGCTCATGTTACTCTGCTGCATGTGTGAAAAGGCAGCTGATTGCACAACACGTGGCGCATCCCAGCTTCATCAGGCAACAATATGTCAGTGGTCTGTTTACATCTTTTTGTAGGGAAAAAATTAATGAATGCAGATTTAAAATCCGAATTTGGCATCTTTTGGTACTTGAAGTGCCACACATTGTGACCAGTATTATAGTTTGATAGCCAGTCCTACTTCCCCCCGACCTGTCTCCAAACTCTGCCTCTTGCTGCCCAGCAGAAGACCTTCACTGTTGATGTGGGTTTTTGAAAGATTCCCTCTTCAACAGGGAAGGCAGCCTCGCACAGAGCAGGCCGCTCTCCTGGCAGCAGGTCGTTTCCCCCACTAACGAGGAGAGCGAGGGGGAGAAATGAAAAGCGAGAGAGACGGGGAGAGAGAGATGGAGTAATATGTCAAGAGGAGACAGAGATGGGAGGAGGAGAAAAGGGGAAATGGACAGAGAAATGTGATGAGGGGGAGAGATGAAGAAGAGAGAGAATGAGGGGAAAGAGAGAGAGGCAGGCATGGGCGCCTCGCAGCCCTCGGCAGAGGCATTCAATGATTCATGGACCTACTCCAGTGATATCAGTGGGCCTCCTTCAGTAAGACACGCACAAATACCCACACAGTGATACGTGCAGGCTCCGAAACCTAAGCAAAGAGCCAGGCATCGCGCTCTTTGTGTTAAATCCTTAAATGTATTTTAAATCAAGTGTTAAGTTTGACTTTTCCTCTTGTCCTTAAGAGAGGTGAAGCCAGTATCTGTGTGTGTGTGTGTGTGTGTGTGTGTGTGTGTGAGGGAGTGGGTGGGCGTCTGAAATGAAAGTAATGGTTTGAACGCCGTTGTTTTTCTCCCAGTGTGCTGCCTGAAGATGTGCCTGGGGATTGAGCGCAGTAACACAAACATCTGTTTTCTCCTTCCTTAAAACCCATAACAAATACCACCCCGGCACATTAGCGGAACGTTTAATATGCTCCGTGCCTCGGCCGACTCCGCTCCTCCAAGTGAACACAAATCACTTGTACCGTTATAATACCTCACCTGATAAAAACATCAGAATCCTGGAGCGGGGATATTATCCGTGGAATTACATTCAGTTAGTCTCGGGTTTGCTCAGCAAATACCGGAGTGCGTCTCTCACGGAGTGAAGCTACGGTCATTTCCTCACGAGAGATAATCTCTTTTTAACTGTAATGGAGACGCCTACAGTCGGCGTGGAGACGTCTTCCTGGCACGGTGGACGCTGCGTGGAGGTTTTGCTGCAAAGTGAGATATAAACCATTTGAAAAAGAGCGACGCCTTCTCGTAGAGATGATTGATGCCACAAAATTAAAACAAGCGGCGGTGCTTTATAAAGGATAGCGTAATCCTCGCTTGACAAAATGATAGACTGGCTCAGCACTGCTTTAGGTGGTTGACATGAGGTAATGATTTTTTTATGACATGCGCCCTCTAAAAAATTAAAAAGACGGTTTTCAGTTTGAGAAAGCATGTTTTCAGAAGTTTTGACAGGAACTCAACGGCAACATTGCTCATCACAGATGCATGTATTAAAGGACTGTACCACCTGTTTTAGCCCATTAACTACAAACAGTGCATCCATAACGTTATTGCCGAACTTGTCGCAGATGGCAAATGCATCACAGTTAATGTCGTCATTCTTTGTTTTTTTTGTCAGTCACTGTATATCATCGTTTCACGGGGATGCAGTTAAGCGCTGTGTGAGTGCCTCCAAGAATGCTTTGACAATCAATATTGTTTTCAGTTGCTAGTCACATTATTTTGTGATCCTTTTCACAGATCAGTCTCTTCTGCACAGCGATAGCTTCACAAATATGGGATGTTAGCACGGTAGAGAGGTGTTGATTCAACTTCCTGATGAGGAGGATGGATGGAGGATGCAGTGTGTGCTGCTGTTTAGCTGCTTATGTATGCTCTCAGGTGGACAGAATATTAGAAACACCTCTCAGTATTTCGCAGTTGGTCAGCAGATAAAATATCCCATAAAACCACTCGTGTTTTCTGATCAACATCCTCTGTGGTTAAAGTCATGATGATGTTAGCTGTTGTGTTTTCTTGTAAGTGCACAAATGTAATGTTTGCATTGGGTGTTACTCACTAAAATGCATCTTTGAGGTCCAACAAACGTGCGTACACAAACCCATTACTTGAGTCACAGTATGGATGCTGCTGGTCAAATATTACTCCAATACATGTGTAGCTCTGCCGCGTCAGAGAGCAGGTGAGAGGCTGCAGCGTCATAATAAACTACGCCCAGAATTTCGAAAGTAAGGATTAAAGAAGCTGGAGCTGGAGATTATCAGTGCTACGGTCTTTGGTAATTTAGTCCTGGGGCCTGATTAATGGGTTTGGTACACCGCTCTACAAATAGTACTTTAAAACACATATTTCTCAAAGGCCTTTCGTCAGTAATGTCAACTTGGCATTGCTAGCTACAGTAGCATGCATGCATGCATCAGCAGTGGACCAAGTCCCATTATGACAACAAGTTTGCAGGTAAATCCATAGTCCTTTGATTTGTCCAGCCACAACATAAAAACTACATCTTCTCCAAGCACAGGCAGATATGCCTACAGGTTGGACATCATATTTTGGGCAGTGAAGTGAAGTTTGTGTGCTGTAAAGAGAGCAAACATTAAAAATTATACAAATCTATCTTCATTTCTTCAAACATGGACTGCAGACGTGGCCATCGTCAATCGAGAATCGTCATCTTTATCTGCCGTAGCCATCATTACCACCACCGAGTTCAAACTGAGATTTTCAAAAAACACAGTATGCACTTTGAACTTGTACTTTACGGTAGTTCTCTTTGCTTATTCTCCTGTGATGAACACAGCGGATGGCCTATCACATTTATAGACAAGAAAATTCATCAAACGACAGACATCAAAGCAAAGAGTACAAAGTACAATATTTGTCTTTCTAATGTAGTGGAGTAAAAATCCTAAGTTTCCTAAAAAGAAATTAAAGATGAAAGTCATGTAAAGTGCAGATAGTCAGAAAATGGACTTCAGTACAGTACTCAAGTAAATGTACTTCACACAGGGTACCTTTAAGTTTAGGCAACCAAAACTAATAGTTCAGGAAACACTTCATGGTCATGCTTAAGAGGCTACTGGCTGAGGTTATGGAAAGATCATGGCCACAGTTCAAAGATGCATGTTCCTATCCGGCAAGAGCTTCACAAGAGGCTGCCCTTCAGGTAAACATCAACAGCTGGTTTAAAGATTTAAATACGTGAGTGATGCTGCCGTCGCAGGAACAGTGTGTGAGTATATTCAAGTCGATGGACCTTCATCCATTCATCTCATCCTCCCTGGAGGATAAGAAATCAATCTAAATACTGAATGTGCTTTGGAGAGCGCTGGTGAATAATTTAAAATGTGCATGATTTGTAGTTAATAAAACCAAAAGTACAATGTGGTCATTTAAGTCGGCTTGAACCGCTCCATCCATCCATCCGAGCGGCTCATCCCTTGCTCCCCCCGTCCTCATGAATCTTTCTCTTTGCTTATCTATCGCTCTGTTGGGAGGAATCTCCGTCCGCTGGTCATTATTGGAAGAAACCTCTTTACCGCCGCTCCTCTCCTCTTTTGCCCTCTCTTCATCCCTCCGTTCACACCGAGAGAATCAGGAGCATCAATCACACCGCTGGGCTCATTTCATTTTAATTGAGACGTCCATGTTAAGATGGACATCAATATTACATTCCACAGGCCCTATTAATATGCTGAGGCCAGTCTAAATGTTTTAATATTCGCTGTGTAAATTATTGAAATTGTGTTCATGGGCTGCGGCGGATCATTCGTCAGAAATGTTTAGTCTCTGATGTTCAGGAAGTGATGGAATTTTAATCGTGTTCACTCCAGCTGAAATAGGACGCTCTCCCATGATGCACTGCCACATGTGCTTGACCACCCCTCCCTGCGCTGGTGACCTCCGAGTCGCCATTTTTAGCTTTCTTAATTAGAGAGAAAGACAAGGAGCCTGTGTGTGTGTGTGTGTGTGTGTGTGTGTGTGTGTGTGTGTGACAGATATTTCTTCCTATCTTCAGGCCTGTCTTTCTGTCTCCCCATCTGTCTTTGAAGCCCCCAAGCATGTCAGATACACACACACACACACACACACACACACACACACGTACACACTCCGGAAATTATTCTAAAAAATCCTCATCTGATGTTCCACTGAGCACAGACGCGTCGGGCCGCGGCCGTGGCGATAAAGTTGGCGTTTCGAGTGACTGCACTCGGCAATTTCAAAAAAGGCGGCAGCGGCGGACGTCGTCGCCTACGGTTGCACTCACACACACGTGCGGCGTGTTGGAGAGGAAGATGGATCGGAGTACAGATTGTAAGTGACATGTTAATTTCTTCTCCGTCACTCACGGCCGAGGCGTCCCCTATCAAAGCAAAGGGACACGGGCCCCAGCCATCAAGGCTCTCCTCGTCTTCTTCTCTCCTCGTCTTCCTGTCGTGGAGCGTTCCAGGGTGCGACTGTGATCAAGGAGATGTTTAATGTAGCTTTCTGCTCGCCCCAAACCCCCCCGTCCTCCCCGCTAGACGACTTCTCTTCATAGCTTCTCATCTTAAAGGTCAAACCGCATGTTTAGACGCTATGAAGACGACGGCTGACGGTTGTTTGTGTTCTTTGAAAACTGAGGAGTGAGAGGTCAGGCCGGATTTCTGATCTTTGCTCTCTGTCTCGCCTTCCTGCAGCTTTTGCCTCATGAATCGCTCCAGGCGGCAAATTACATTTAGAAAAGCACAATTAAGTCCTGTTAAGAAAAGAGGAACAGGGTCAGAGAAGAGATTTGAAGGCAGCAGAAGACAGCTAATATTTGCTACAAGTGGCAAAAAGTTGCACATGGTGAAAACACAGAAACACTGCATCTGTAGAGTGATTATACTCAACCCTCATCCGAAGACTGACTCATCACGACTGTCCGGTTGAATCAGCAGTGTCAGCAAAAACTCCAAATTATAAAGTCCACACAAGTATGTTCTGCAAAAACTCAGCCCTCAAAAGCAAGAAAAACACGCAATAAAATGAGGGAAATATTTCACTTACCAAGATTTTTAAATCAAGGATAAATACCTAATCTCCAAGAACCTGAAGTTATCTTAAAAGAGGAGCAGCCAGGCTGAAAACATGTACATTTGTCTGTGCTTGTCAGCGTCGATCTAACAGCTTTAGGATTCTGGAAGTTTCTCAGAACCAGTAATAAAATCTCTGTGACGAGTTATAATATCTTACTGAAATAATGATGGAGACATAGCTTAAAACAAATGAAATGAAATGCCCATTGAAACTAAGAAGACGTATCTTGTCAGACACAAAACAAGCAACGTTGTCTTGATTTAGGACATTTCATCTTATGTATTAGAAATTGATTACCCATCATGGACACGTGTCCTACTCAGAGCAAATACTCATACAGTGAACTGCCAGTATGGTGGAGATGAGGATCTACTTCACGCTGCGCTGTAGTTATGAGCGGTGCAGGTTGGGCATTATGTTCTGCTGTTTGGTTTGAGCTCTCGGCGTGATCGCTGCCACACGTGCCAGTGGACTGAAGAGGTCTCATGTTCTGCGTTACCTTCAAATCCTGTCTCATTTCAATCATCAGTATAATTAATGTGAAGGTTATGAGTCAGGAAAAGAGAGAGTGAGGTGTGTAACATCTGCCAGCTGCTGCCAGATGAATTCCAGATTCAAAGCATTCTACATCATCTTGTCTGAATGTCTGACAGTGTATTAACCAAACTGTTTTTTTCTCTGTCTTTGTGTGTGTGTTTGTGTGTGTGTGTGTGTGTGTCTGCAGGCAGCCCTGGTACTACGGCTGGGGGTTCAACCTGCCGCGGGGTCAAGCTCTGCTGGACAAATGGAACCAGGTCCCAGACAACACGGACATCCTGGTCACACACTGCCCCCCACTGGGTAAGACACACATTACAGCACACTTACAAACACACACACACACACACACACACACAGCTGTGTAGATTCATATGCATGAGCTCACATAAGAACACATATAAGGATGTTCTGCACATGTTTCAATTATGTATACATACATATGAATACAATGAATGCAGGTTGTTGCAGCTGTTTATTCACACATATCCATGCTCCAAACTACATCTAAAAGTGCACATGTGTATGCAGTAATTAGATATATGTACACACACACACACCCACCCTCACTACTCCATCCATGCAGGTAAGGAACAAGAAATGCATACGTGCACATGTAAGATCAGTTTATACACACACAGGTGCATCAATTCAAGCATCTGTGCTCACCCAGAGTCACACACAAACACAGTGCATGAACGCACACAGAAAAGCACCACTAAGACACAAGTGGAAACCCTACAAATATACGTAAGTCTGCACATGCAAATATGCAGGGTCATAGTCAGGGGTTTCAAATGTGAGGTTCTCGGTTCAAATTCAAGTTTGGTGAAAACCAATGAAAACCTTCTGTCCAATGAGACACTGTGCTCATTAACGCAGCTAATCCGATGATTTCCTCTTCTATACGGGCTTAATCAACATTTCTTTTCTGCACTACAACCTTCCTGTAACTGCCATTTGGACTACGTCTACCTGGTCTTCAGAAACTGAGAATTTTCCCAGCAAAATTGACGCACTGTGCAAACACACACTCCAGCCTGTTACACTGATACAAACCAAATTCTGAAAAAAAGTTTGGATGCTGTGCAAAACATCCTTTTTGACATGTAGTCAAATGAAAACAGCACAAAGACAGTATTTAATGTTTGACCTCATCAGGTTCATAAGTTGGGACAGGAGCAACAAAAAGCTGGGAAAGTTGTGGAACGCTCCAAAAACACCTGTCCACAGGTAAATAGTTTGATTGGTAACAGGTGATAGTATCATGATTGGGTGTGAAACTTTATGGTGTGTATTTATTTATTCAGTCATCCATCATGTTTTATATTTGGGGGATGTCAGTGAAAGGAGAGACGGAGCACTGACAGAGCACACACTGCAGTATGTGAATGAACACACTGATTCAAAGCACACAAACCTCATACAGGTGTGTGCTGTGGTGTGATGTCCGTGGTATCTACAGCTTTTCCACACAGACACTCACACACCACCAGCACACTCTGTCAATGGTTTATTTTCCTCTGGAATGAAAGAGAGCAGTGGAAGTGGCGCTGATGAATCACTGTCGTATTGAGTGGATGAATAAAGGGTGAAAGGAATCAGAGAGATGACTCACGCGGTCCAGTCCTGAAAACACACTTTACCTTCAGAGCAGATCATTAGCCTTCTTAGTGATCACCTTTCATCCTTACACACACACACACACACACACACACACAAACATGGCAAGCGTCTGAACAAACACAAACACGTCTTTGTCTCACACACGTAAACACACGTGCGCACACACTCCCCCCCCCCCGACGCCCGCTCCACGCACACACTTTCACACCTCATCTCCCGCTGCAGCTGCGGTGCTCAGACGAGTGTGTGTGATTGATTTCTGTGCCTGCGTCTCGGCTGCGAACGCCGCCGTTTATTTTCCATTCAGCTTAGCGAAGTGTCTCCAGCTATCTGCTCATAAGCCACCGGCATATGGAGCAGCTACAGCAGGCTACTAATGCATGAGACAGAGAGAGAGAGAGAGAAAGCAGGACTGGAGGGAATGGCATGAGAAAGAAAGGAGGATCAAGGAAAAAGGGAACAGAAGACAAAAGTGTGGACGATGAAGTGGATCCTTTAAAGCGCCAGAGGCCAAGAGGAGACATCCACTTCGCAGACACTCTTAAAAAGAGGGAAACGAATGATGGACAAGGAGGTGAAGGAAAGGGAGCGAGAGCAAGATGTCGTTTCGCACTGCGACAAAAGCGCCCGTCTTTTATGAGGCGCGATAAAGCGGCAGATCGGGGGCTAGAGAGGAAAAATATGGCCTCTTTATCTGGCTGTGAGGAAGAAGTTAACAGCAGCGAGAGGAAGAGAGAAAGTGAGACAAAAAGAGGAAAACAGGCCCGGTGCCCAAAGCAGCAGCTGCTTTGAAACAAGCGGCACATTAGAGCAAAATACCCCGAGACACAAAAAGCCCTCGTAACTTCTCACTTCACTTCCGCCGTCTCCCAAGGCTTGTAAAGAATACACTCCCAGTTTTAAGGCATTTTCTACCTAAACTCAACTGAAAGTGCAGGTTTTTTTACAGGTGGATGCATTTAGAGGACAAAGTAGTCAGACTGTAGCAGACTGATTCACTGCCATCTGAGAACGTGGAGGTTTTTATGTCTGTGTTGAGAATGAGAGGGTCCATTAACTTTGCCTTGAGTGAGATTTTTAGACCTCTGTTTGGTAGTAAAAGATAAAAAATGTGTAAAGAATGTGAAGTCATCCCCGGAGAGTCTTTTCGCTTTCTCTGTCTTTTCTTTCGCTTCGTTGAAGATCTGCTTAAGCTGCGAAATCATGGCGTGCTGCCGCTCGCTCGTCACAAGCAAACCCTTTTGAAAAGTTTTGGCCTGGGGCTAAGACTGTCACTTTCAGTTTTAATTCACACTGCTGTTCAAATGTGGAAAAAACTTCATCCAACCAAATTCGTAGACTGGGGTGGAGACTCGAGACTCGAGGTGGACTTGAATCACCAAAATGAGGACATATGGCTCAATTTGGGCACATCTGCCATGAGACTTGACTCACTTGAGAAACAACAGCTTGAAGACTTGGTTTGGCCTTGTCCTTGAAGGCTTAAGACTTGCTTTGGACTTGCCGTTAAATACTTGGAACTTGACATGGACTTGTCCTTAAAGGCTTGAGACTTGACGAACTTGTCCCTGAAGGCTTGAGACTTGACTTGGACTTGTCCTTAAAGACTGGGGACCTGACTTGGACTTGCCCTTGAGGGCTTGAGACTTGTTTTGGACTTGTCCTTAAAGACTAGGAACCTGACTTAAACTTGTCCTTGAAGGCTTGAGACTGGCTTTGGACTTGTCGTTAAAGACTTGGGACCTCACTTGGACTTGTCCTTAAAGGCTTGAGACTTGGTTTGGACTTGTCCTTAAAGACTTGGGACTTGACCTGAACTTGCCCTTGAGGGCTTGAGACTTGTTTTGGACTTGTCCTTAAAGACTTGGGACTTGACTTGGACTTGGACTTGCCCTTTAAGATTTAAGCCTTGAATTCTCTCTGAAGTCCAGCTGCCCTTGAATCAAGCCTCCTTGGCTGCACCATGACCTGACATCTTCACCTTGAAACTGTTTCATGGTTGTTTTTATTTGTCGTCTTAGAGGCGAGTTGATCAGAAGAGGAATCCCAGACTCTACATCTTCTCCTCCATACACATTTATCCACAGCTGCAAAGACAGAACTTTCTGGACTCTTATTATAAAATCTAATGGGCAGGCCGAGGCATGAGACCAGCCCAGAGGACGAACATGTCCTAATTTTCTACGCTTTTTTAGTTTTGGACTGTTGGTTGGACAAAATACACATAAGAGATTTTTTAAACTTTTTTTTTAATGTTTGTTCTGTTGTTTACTTCAATCTTTTTTCCTCCTTTCCTTTGTGTTTACTTTGTTATTCCAGTCTGGGCTGAGCGACAGAAGGCAGGGAAGATGGAGGCACGAGCTCCTCAGTCATTTTATTTCTCCGACTTGATGCTTTTATTGACTCAGCATCAGCAGCATCCCTCCTCGCCGAGCAGACACTAAATCATATACACTCCGTGCTTCATCCTTGTCACACACACTGTGAAGTCTGCATCTGTGTGTGGCTGTGATTGATCTTTATTTTCTATGGCTGCTCTCTAAGACTCATTTTTTTGTGCTGCGATGTGCAGTTTGCCATTAAACAAGGAGTCTGAAATGGAGAGCTTCGTTCTCAAATGTGATGTATCGCTTTTTGAAGGGAGATGAAATTTATAACCACGGAGACGCATTACAGAATGGAAACACAGAAAATCAACCCAGCACTATCAAACATCACACTGGTGGCTGTTAGATGCAACTCTGAAATGATCCTAACAGACTCATCACTGCATAACTGCCGGTTTATGTAGCAAAGAGAGGACTTGCTTGCATGCTGAGCACATTTGGCTGTGGGTCATACCACACACCTTCATAACAGCGATTTGGGATAAAGGCATTAAATTGCAACACTTAGAGGACCTCCGGCGCCTGCCCACTAAAACATATGACACACAGCTATGATGTTCTGCTTACCACTGCCTCTCCTGTGCAGGTTTCCTGGACTGGGTCCCAAAAAAGATGCAGCGCGTCGGGTGCATGGAGCTGCTCAACACAGTCCAGAGGAGAGTGCAGCCTAAGCTACATGTGTTCGGACACATTCATGAAGGTACGTGCATGTGCTGGTGAAACACTTTAACGCACACACGCATTGCAACCGAGGCGCCCGTGACAATCAAAGCACACGGTTTTCATACACGGCCTTTTTTTCAAACAACCTGCTGTCACAGTTAATGATGTTTTTTTTATTATATCTGCATTTTGCATGCAAAAATACCATGCAAGAAAAAACTAAATTCATGTGCTTTAAATTCATATTTTCTTGATTTAAATTCAGTTTTTTAGTGCACACACACAAGGTGTGTGACATTTTGAAGGCGGACCGACGTCGTACCGGACCTCTGCTGCGCTGTTTTTCAAGAAATGCAAGAAATCTATATCTCCACAAGTCTTTACTCAGATGCTACCAAAACTGACACAGACATTTATTTGTGTCGAACGGTGCTCAGGTGTATGTAGACATTTTCATTTTTGCTCAGTTTTGGATCAAACATTAAATATGAAGATGTAGATACATAGATAGTCTACAAAAAGCACATTCGCCCCCTTGCAGTCCTGCTGTGTGGTTTCAGAAATGTGGACAACCCAGTGAAAACTATTACTTCATTACCAGGGTTGGAATTAAAATAAAAAAGCAATGGACGTGGGAAGTAGGGGCGCTGAGGGGGCTGCAGCACCCTGCAAAACCAGGCATTATAAAAACCATCAATTCATGAAAAAAGTGTGATGCAAACTCGCCGCAGAGAGAGAAAGAGATATAGGGAGCGTGAGAATATGGATAGAAGTGTTGACGTGTTATTAAGACTGTCTTTGATCATGAAGTCTAATGTTAGTCTGCAGTTCTGTGGTTTATCAGTGAATGCATGAAGTGCACTGCAGACTGTGAGTCTGTCAGCACTGACAGCAGATCAGCATTCGGGCTTCGCTCGTCTCCTCTCCTCACTGCACTGCTTCATCAGAAGCTATGACGAGCTGCCCGTGGGTCTCATCATCCGGCTAAAAACATCTTATATCCCTTTTTCTTGAAAGACGAACTTCTGTGTCGGAGAATTTGAGCTCGATACTTCCCGGTCAGTTCTCTCGCTTCCTAATAAAAAGTGCTATTCGACAGCTACGCCATAAAACTCCTGTTTGGCCACTTTCATTTTGTTCCCTGAAAATGTGCACATGACAAAGCAGCTGTAAGCCACCTCACCTGCGGATTCAAAGGTCCTGGGTTCAGTTCTCAGGGTGATCAAGCTCTCTTCTTATCTAAAACTGTGCTTTGACCCTTTGACCTATCACATCAGCAAATCAGCAAACTTACCCGTCATTTATCATCAGTTACATGCCCACATATGACGTGTTTGTAGTCAGGTATGTACTCTAAATATAAATGTTTCCACCCCTTTTCTATTTACAAAAAAAAATTAGGCTCTCGTGAATCCAGATGGCCTGAATTTGTGAGGAAGAATCTAAATGACAGTATGCGTGCTTGTCCACCTTACATTCACATTCTGCAGGGGCAGTTACTTTCCACACATTTTCATATCTCAGCACCTAAACATTTGCTTTATTATGTAAATCAGCCAGTCACATAGCACAAGTAAATGAAACGCCATGTCATGTAGATCAGAGCACATTGCATGATCTCTCCCTTCAGCTCAATCTTTTCAAGTTAATTAGATTGACTGAGAATTCAATTCCTGCCATGCAACCGAGAGAATATAGAGATACTGCGCAATGGCTCTCCTGAGGGGAATGATTTAAGTGTATATTAGAGAATAGCTGAGCTGCCACATCCCTATCAGCATTTCATCCAGGCCAGCGAGGGCAGAGAGGCCGTCTCCCTGGACCGAGGATTGCTTTTTTCGGGGTTATCAGGTCAGTGCTGCGCCCGCGGAGCAGCGGTCCCCCATCAGAGAGAACCAGATTAGAAACTAGATCAGATTTTCTAAGAGGAGAAACAGGCTGAAAGCAGCTCTCTTCATTAATGTGAGAACTAATGTGAGAGAAAGGCAGAAAAGATCCACGCTGTGTTTTGTATTCATGTATTCCAAATCCGAAAGGACCAACACAGACTCAGAGCTCTGTTCCAAGAGATGGTGAAAGTGCCACCTACACTCAGAAAGACACTGAGAGTGCAAAGTTAAATTGTAGTACTTTTTGAGAGATGGTTGCTAGCTTATGCTTGACAAAATGGTCACACTTTCACATCCGCCATTTGGAAGAAACGCTGATCCAAAGTGCCTTTTGGGCAGAGATTTTTTTTGTAACTGTAGCGGTTAGTGTCACACTCTGGTGAATACATTTGCTCAAACTGGATTCTCACTTTGTAGAGATGATGAAGATGCGCCGCGATACGAAGTGCTTATAACTCTGCTGTTTCTCGTTTGCACATCCGAGAGATTACCTCTGTGTTTGTGTATTTATTCTGATTCCCATCTGATTGACAGTGGACTCAGCGCGTCCTCTGATTTAATTTGATCATTTCATCATGTTTTGGGGAATATTTACTGAGGATTTGCATCCATTCTGGGGCGGCTAAATTTCAATAGCAAGCAGTAAAAAATCCATTTTTATTCTTATTTATTTAAGGGATTGCATTGAAGTGTTGCATCAGTATAATAAAAGAAAAACTGCACCGCTGAAAATTCTGTGTTTAGGTTCATGCAACATGTATTTAAAGGTGTTTGTATTCAGAGGTACAAGAAAGGCTTTCTCCTTTTCTGAATACATGTATTTCACCTAATTGGACCACTGTTGGACCAATCAAAGGTTTGGACACATCTTCACCTCCAATGGTTTTTCTTTATTTCTGTCGTTACACTCCACTGTAGATGAATACTGAGAAAACTATGGAACAACACATATGGAGGTTTGGGGGAAACAAAAACAAAGTAGCCACCTTTTGCTTTGATGACAGCTTTGCACAGTGTTGGCATTCTCTCAACCAGCTTCGGGAGGTAGTCGCCTGGAATGGTTCCCATATACGCTGAGCATTTGTTGGCAGCTTTGGCGGCCCGACTCATCCCAAACCGTCTCTACTGGGTTCGGGCTGCGTGATTGTGGGGGTCAGGTCATCAGATGCAGCACTCCACCGTCGTTCTAAATGCTCACACAGAGCCTGGAGGTGTGTTTTGGGTCACTGACCTGCTGAGAAGCAAACCAGATGGGAAGACACATGACTGCAGAACGCCGTGGCAGCCACGCTGCTGGAGTGTGTCTTGAATTTTTAATAAATCAGCAAGAGCGTCACCAGCAGAGCAGTCCCACACCATCACACCAGATACCATCCGTTCACCTTCTCTGCGTCTCACAAAGACACACAAAGGCGGTTGGACCCAAAGATTCCCACGTCTTCTCCGTACAGCTGATGTTGAGATGAGTCTGACTTGAACTCTAAAGCGTTTATGTGCGTCTAATCTGAGGTGCTGTTAATTGGCCAGTTCTGAGGCGGGTAACTGTAACTATCTTAAATGCAGTAGAGGCATCTCTTGGCCTCATGAGCCTGTTTCATCAGATGAAGATACATTCCAAGTTCTTGAAGTTTTAAAAGTAATGATGGCCTGAAGAGCATGCCAGGTGACTACCTCATGGTGCTGGTTAAGGTAATGTCAGTAGTGTCATCAAAGCAAAAGGTGGCTAGTTTGAAGAACTGAATGAGATGAGAGGGTGTGTGTTGACTTGCTGCAGCTTCTTTAAAGACTGAGCTGATTCACTGAGGACTCCACCTTTCTCGCTGTTACCCAGGTTACGGCATGATGACCGACGGCACCACAACGTTCGTCAATGCCTCGGCCTGCACCGTCAACTTCCTACCCATGAACGCACCCATCGTCATTGACCTTCCGAACCCCAGGGCCACATGACTAGAGGAAGCTCGCCCCAAAACCCCTCCCGCCAATCAGGAGAAAGGAGTCAAGAGGGGCAGGTGAGGTCGGTGAGCAGAGCGGACCGAATTTGTAAATATAATGCAGGTATGCGTTTAACATGACATACGTTATACGCCTGGAGACGGAGCGGACGGAGAGGGGGGGGGGTGGACGTTCCCTCGCGCTCTTAATGTTGTTTTACGCGCCATCATTACTTCATCTGAACACTGAGTCTCAAAGCAGACAAATGGACGAGTGGAGAGACAACTGGACATTTCTCTGTCCTCTTTTACTGCACTGACAATCTGATGCGGCCCTCAGAGAGACAAAAGAGACATCCCCCGTCCCCGCTGGCCCTTCTCGCTTCATCTAAACGAACGGTAAACATTTGGGCTTGCGTGAAACCCAGCGCCTCATCCACAGGAGAGTCTCGGCTGAGCCCCGACTCAGCGGAACATTTGCCAGGGGGATTGCAGCAGAACTTTTCTCCCTCCCACTTTGAAGCATTAATTTCTCATCTTTCTCCTCATTTCTTCCCCTCTCTTTCTGCCACCCCTCTTATCTTCCTGCTGTTTCCCTCCCGTCCTCGGGCCCCGAGCATGCTGGAGTGCGTTTTTTTTTTCTTCGCCAGTGTATGTGTGTGTGTGTGAGATCAAAGCGAGTGTGTGAGGGCAGCGAGAGGTCTCCGCCACGGGCTGTGTGAGAGTCGGGGTGTCAAACATGTTGACACCGCTCCCCTGGGCCTCATTACAGCCCTCATAAGCCTCTTAACCGGTCGAGAGGAGGCCGCAGAGGAAACCACATCCAGCACATTCCCCCCTTTTTTCCCTCTCCACTCCTCCTTCCATGCAGCTCTTCTCTTCTTTTTCGTCATTTTTCCCAGCCCCTCTACCCTTCATGCTGTGAACGACTAGCTCATCTTTGTAGCCAGGACTGGGAGGTCGGGCTTTTTGGACAGGTGACCCACAACGTAAAGGTGCTACATGCTAACGCTGCTTCCCGACAGTCGTGCTAACTCGGCCTTTGAGCGGCGGCGGTGGTTTCAAGGGTCCTCCCTCGTGTCGTTCGTGGGAGAGATGGAACATTTTATCCTTTTTCAAGAGGAATAAAGCTGTAATTACATGTACTGTAACTGGTCTATGTAAATGTTCTCTGTCAATGTAAAGAAAAAAAAATACTTGACGTTTTTCTTGAAGATTTCCAAGTTGTTGCTATGCTTTAAAAAAAAAAACTTGTTAATATTTGTGTCCGGAAATTTGTGGTTGTTACATTTCCTTTGGTCTATTTCTTATTAATGTAAATGCTTATTATGGTATTTTCTTCTCTGTGAAGCTTCTCTGCCCCATTTGGTGATTATTAACTCTTTCATGTCCTTACGCGGTTTGTCTGTGTTTAAAAAAAAAAAGTGCTTTTGGGTTTTTTTCCCCCTTTGCTCTATTTTCTGAATAAGGCCATTCTCAGTGAGAGTCTGAATGTGCTTAGCATAACAAGACCACGTCACACTTTGATCTCCCTGCTCTCCGACATTATGTATGAGCGTTCCCCGAGGCTGCAGTTTACTTCCCGCTTCTCTCTCGCTTCTTCAGCGCATCAGCATTCATTGTGCCGGCTGATGTCTTAATGTTCCTAAATGGGCGTAAGAGGAAGGAGCAGCAGAACTGCTCACCAAGGAGCCCATGTCTGTGGATAATGGTGGGAGGTGGGTGCACTTGTTAGAGCATGCACACTGATGCCTGAGCGTCTGTACGTATTATGCTAATGTTTGACACGCGGGCCCTTCAATTGAGGACATTTTGACTGATCCTCACTCGTTAAAGGGGCACATTTAGGGTTAGGATTCAGCTTAGAATTAAGATGAAGTTGAAGACATGGTGCACAGGCGGTAAAGAAAATGGGCAGCGTAGCTTAATACAATAGAAGCAAATAGATAAATCATATTTGCTAATTTGACTGGCACTTAATTTGTAAATCTGGGAGTCTGAGACATTGAGGACATGCCGATCTGACGGGTGAGCTGAGGGTCTGATAACACGGTCCCCAGACGAAACAATCACAAGGACAATCCTTTCCACACTGTCCCTATCTCCAATAATATCACACCCATACAATCAGGAAATACCTTCATTTCCTAACTTGCTTTCCAGCAGACTTGTGGATAATTCTTTTGCAGCCCTTTTCAAAATGTGGCCTGTGTCAAATTGCTGAAGCACTAAAACTATTTAAGAGATATTGCTTGTTAGCCTCACTCTCATCAGCACAAAACAAGGCTCCAAAAAGTGAAATACTGTAGGATGAATGCAGCTTTCACTAGTTATTACGCTGCTGGAGGAAGCAGGTGGAAGCACCAGTGAAGTCCAGAGACAATGGCAGGTTTATTGACAGCTACTGGCTAATGTCTGGTGAAGAGTAACGTGTTCTCAATCATTTATTGTGATAGGGTTACTACTCGGCCTTTTCTTTCCATCGCTGCTGATGGAGCTCAACACTTCCTGCAGATGTTTCACATTAAAAGCATGCAAGGAAAGGGAGGGATTATACCCTTTCAACCATTATCAGGTGTTTGAGGATGTACTGTCTCGTAAAGCAAGGACGAACTATCTGTGCTCAACACCTTCGCTGTTTGTAGGAAACAGTTGCACCACTTCACTAATTTGTTTTGTTGGACCAGAGGAACAAGTGATGGCTCTTTGCTGAACGCTGGCACAATATATCACTACCATCCTCTTCGACGAAGCAGGATTTTAGGAGTGAAGTGGGGAGACTTTAGATCAGGGTTAGTAAAAGCTTGAATGTTGTATTTGTGTTTTAGTTTCAATTAAAACACAAAATTAATTTGTGTCTCAGAAGGACATTTTTTCCAAGGAAGGAATAAAGAGAACTATTTAAAACCAAAAGATGGGAGGGACTTTCATCTCTAAGTTTCATGAAACGCTGTCTGTTTGGTCCGACTCTCCAGTTCCAGTCCTCATTTAGATGTCTCACTTTGATGCTCTTCCGCTTCAATAGCCGTGTTATGTGTTTCCTGTTTTTTCCAAGAAAAAAAAAAAAAGTGCTGTACTATTTCTTGATTTATTTCTTGAGGCATGCTTAAAGGAGTTAATGACTTCTGCTACTCAGACAATCTGCATATGAAGAGTTTTGTTCCAAAATGAGATATGTACTGTTTGAGAAAAGGGACGCCTACACAGGCAGAGTGATTGACAGCGGGGACTTGAAAGCAGATTGCGGTGGTACTTTTTAAGGGATTGTTAGTAAGTTGTGTCCTTGCTAACATTTTTACTGGCTGGCGCATCTATATTTCAAAAATACTGGATGTTTATGAACTTCAGGCCTTTTTTAAACGGATGTATAGCATTTTGGAACGAAAGTGTTCATATGGTATTGTATTTTGCCACTGTTGTTGGGGACTTTTCCATTTTTTTTAAACTGTAAAACAAGAAAATGAAGACCCAACAGCTGCAAAATTTGACTGTGTTGCTCCCGGAGACAACTCTAAAAATGTAAAGTACCTTTCTTTCTTAAAACCATAAGGATTCTGCTGGTTCTGAGAGATTATTCACTGATTGAATAAAAACCTTATCTGTGACCACTGGATCATGCTTCCTTATTTCCATCCTGGCGCTTCCCTTTTGTCCGTCCTCTCCATTATGTCTTATTCTCGAGGAAAAGGGAAAATTAGAAGTGACGAGGAAACTTTTCTCATCCTGGATCTTCCCTTTTTTTTCCCAATCAAAGGTATCTGTGTCTTGTATCAACTATAGAGCCCAGAGCAGCGAGTTAATTTCCAGCCGCTAAACCCTCACCGCTCCGTCTCTGTCTCCCATTTTGTTCCGCAGGTCTTCCACACCTCTGCACATTCTAATGAGAACCCTCGTTCAAATAATTACATTAGTAATCCCAGGGGAGACTGGGTAATTTATTCGCAGACTAGCTTTCATATACTCTTGTCTTCCTCTAGCTCCCTCCCTCTTTTCTCTCAGTCTGCCTCTCCAACCACAGTACTGAGCTCTCTTCCTCAGTTCTGATCATCCCTTTTCCATTTCCATCTGCTCCTCCCGCTCTCAGCTTCCTCAGATAATGATTCCCAGCTCTCCACACTTTTGTCTCCCCTCTGAGTGCCACTGTGTATCTTGCTGCTGTAGCGTTTTTCTCTGAATGAATGATAGACATCCCCTCTATCTCCTTGTCATCAATCTCACTTCACACTCCCCATCCGAACAAAAGATGCACCCAGTGCTTCCCGTCGCCTGCATCATTAAAACGACACTTTATTAGATTGGCTTTGGAACACAAATCTGTGTCAAACAGTCAGGCAGCAGAGAGAAGGGTGAGAACACAGCCAGAAACTCTCAAATCATTTATCAATCTCTACTTGTTAATTTTTATGTTTTCATGTTTTTCAGTGATCTATTCCCTAAATGGATTTATTTGTCGTGCCGCTGCCAGATTGAGCTACCAAGGGGCCCGGGGCAAAAATGAGCCGTGAGCCCAATTCCCCCACCCCCTTCCCGTATTAGTTTGTGATGATTTTGCACAGAGATTTATTATGAATGAATATGCAGCATGTAAGTGTAATATTAATGGGGGTGTATGAAAGGTATTAAAAGTAGTCCTTGATGCACAAGCCAGTCGAGATCACTGCTGGTTGTGGTCTGAGGCGTGCTCTGTTGCCTGCCTGATTCCAGATCTCTGAAGATTTGTTTAGTGATTCAAATACAGCTCCGACAAAGTTAGGATGGTGAACCTCGCTCCATCCTCGCTTTTGAACGACTGAGCCTTTCTAGGATGCTCCTTTCATACCCAATCATGATGCTATCACCTGTTACCAATCAACCTGTTTACCTGTGGAATGATCCAAACAGGTGTTTTTGGAGCGTTCCACATCTTTCCCAGTCTTTAGTTGCTTCTGTCCCAACTTGTTTGAAACATGTTGCTGCATCAAATTTAGAATAAGCAGATATTTACAAAAATCAATGAAGCTGATGAGCTCAAACATTAAATATATTGTCTTTGCACTGATTGATTTATGTTTTGCACAGCATCCCAACTTTTCTGGAATCAACTTGTTGGTTTGGGGTTGTGCCTATTGACAGTTTTTTTCCTTCGTTTAGGGAAACAATTGATCAATCAGAGCTTAATAGGTGGGAGTAGGAATGGGAACACCATCATCCCACATAGCTGGCTAGCTACCACTAGACAGCTAGCTAGCTATGTGGGAGAAACAGCCCTTCAAAGGCCCTGAAACCTTTTTTTTCTCAATCATCTTTTTCCCTTGAGTTGTACATGAATGCATTGTCTGTGTCAGGTTTAAAGTGGGTGGGGTTTAGTTGGAAAAAGATGATGTCACCCATCTTCACGAGCCAATCAGTTTGGCAACATTTAAATCAAAGCGTGATGACAGTTGTGGGGGTTGTGCTTATGTTGCCAGCACTGTCGATGAAATCTGATCAGACGGCACTCACTCAGTCCTCATAAACAAGAGTTTGGACTATTAAACTCAACTGTGCAAAACCACAGATTACATTTATATCTAGTGCCAAAGCTTTTAAAATTCTTGCTTCGACAATGTCTGCTCAAGGCAACCACGCTCGAATTGATCAGGGAATCATTCCGTTGTGATGAATAAAAAGAATTCAGTTTATGAAGGCTTTCATTTGTGAAACCAGATGTGCTACACACCTGTTCACCACCTCCACTTCCTTACTTTTCACCCAGCTACTTAAAGAGAACACCATTTCCTGTGTTGGCAATGAACATAAATCTCAAGTGCTGAATTTCCAGAATGGATGTAATTCCAAAAGATACTGATCTGATCTGATCAGGGCTGCTATTTAGTGAATGTTTAATATTATAGAGAAATAAGTTTTCAGGGGATTTATCATGAGGCAGACATACAGAACTGAAAGGCGCTCACCGTTTTCACCATTTGAACTTAATGAAACAAAGTAATGTGAGTGTGTGGAGCCTCGGGGCAGCTGCCCGTTTTGCCCAGTCCCACTCAGCCAAGCTTTCTGAGCCGGCTGTAGGCATGTGAATGAAGGTCAGTGAAGAAAAGCCCAGAGGAAGCTGTTGTAGCAGATCTTCCCTGTGGTGTTGGCATCAAAATAAGAGCTGAGGTGGAAGAACTCCTCCTCTGAGAGATGGACGCTGAAATGACGCAGCACCTGCAGGGCGACAACAGCAAAAGTTGGAGCATGTGTGCACATACGTGTGTGTCCTTGTGTATTAGGTGGGGGCTTAGGAGATGTCATCCTGAGCCAGGTTGCTAATTGTTTCTATCGATTAGCTCAGGGAGTGTTGTCTTCAATAAATTGTACAGCAGGCAAATGGCAGGGACAATAGAACAGGAGTGTCAGCTGCTGTTCTCCTGGGCCAAAATGTCAGCACAGTCTTGTTTCAACCTTCAGCTTAATTGAACAATTAAAATTACTGATTGGCTGTCAAGTGAACAGGTGTGTGTGTGTATGTGTGTGTGCGCGTGTGTGGCTGTGCAAGCTTGCAAGCTTGAGCTGCATGGATTTGCAGTCACTCTCCATCGTTCTCTTTCTGACATTTTGATAGAAGAGACACAAGTGGAGCTCAAACGGTCGCATCAATAATTCAGAAAAAATCTGTTTATCGTTGAGTGACATCGCCCGGATGCAGCAGAGCAGGTGGAGCCCTGCAGGGTGGAGCGCTGTGACTGATCTCACCTTCCTGAAGTCCTGCACGGAGACAGTTCCCGCGCGGGTGCGGTCAGCCGTCAGGAAGCGGCGTCTGACGGAGGTCCAGGAGGAGCGCACCACGCCGTAGATCCTCAGCATGACCTTCACACAGTCTTTGCTCAGAACCCCCTGGCTCGTCTGAACCGGAGCAGACCATCAGACCAAAGAGTACGAGGCCCGAACACGAACACACGAGCAGGAAGAAAGAAAACAACAAATCGAGGTGAGAGCACCCACATTATCGGTAATATTTCACTTCTTCGCAAGCTGAGACTCAGAACAAACAAAGTGTTTTTTGTTCTGTGATCAGATAAAGAGGTTTTGTCTGTAAACTCGTCTACAGACACACCATCGAATCAGTTAAGATGCAGGGGGTCTCTGCAATTTTACACAGATGGTGGGTTCGGCTGAGACAATGCAGGTCTTTGTGATTCAAAAGTTGGTTTGGAAGGTTGCAGCTCGTGGGTTGCCAGATTAGGCCCTCACCCACACGCTCCGTTGAAGCTTGGGGCTCGGCTTAGTCGCTCAGCGGGAGTCCTTTTAGAACGTGCCCACCCGTGTGTCATTGTTCAAAGCTTCATATACACCTCCCCATGCCAAAAAAAGCACTGCAAATCACCAAACTCGCCCAATTTGCTTGTCATGGGAGGCGATAGTCGAGAGCCTGAGGGTGGGAGGTCCCCGCTGAGTTTACACAATCTGGCAACCCGCCGTCGCCCATCACCGCCCCCTCACATTCCAGAGCCACCCCCCCCCACACTTTACTGTAACCTAATTTAAACTCGCAGCCAATAAAACTACAATAGATCAGACCTTAAAGAGAGGAAAGGAGAAGGGCTGCAGAGTTAATTTGAAATGTGCTAATGTGCTGCTCAGCATGGGGATGTGTCGCTGAAAGTACACACTGTGTGTCCCAATTTCACGCTAAAGTCCAACTGTGATGACTGTCTTCACACCGGATACCTGAGGGAAAAGTACATGTTCAAATGCTAACATGCATCATGAGGTACGGGACGGCCCAGAAGTGGTTCTTATTATTGATTAATGACTGATCTACAGTGTCACTGTTGTTTTTGGTCACATGTTTGCGGAAGGCGAATATGAAACTTTACAGCAGACTAGACCAACATGTACAGTGTACAGCTTAACTTTCCTGCACCTGCACAGAATCATTGAAGAGCTGATGAAAGGGTTGGATTGTTTTTTACAAAACAGTTTGCCTATGTTTATTTGCGCCAAATGTGTGGGACTTGACAAACGAAAATGTTTCCATAAAGCGTTCGCAAATTCTTCCAGTCATGTGCTGTTCCTACAAACATGTCAAAAATGTCTTTCAGGAAAGGCTTATTCATTAAATGACAATATTTAAAGAGGTTAGCTGTCTCACAGACTAACAATGGTTGTCTCTTGGATATGCACAAGCTGAAGGTGCCATGATGACACCAGGAAATCAAGAATACACAGCTGTGGATTCTCTCTGTGTTTCTTTAAGGAGCACAGGACGTGTGATTTACAAAACACATCTGTATGTAGCAGAATAAAAAATATTCCAGTTTGCTAAAGCACATTAGATACATCTGGGAGACTTTAACTGTCTCACAAGAGTTTATTTCATGCAGGCATTGAATTGCAGAATAAAAAAAAAATCTGTCCCTATTACCGTAACAGGAAGAGGGAGTTCACGTCGCTCAAACGCCCTCTTGGCCTCTGCTGGCTTTAGGTTCAGGAGGAAGTGACGGAGGAAGTTGTGATATGAAACACAGCCATTATTCATGATGTCAAACTTCACGGCCAGCTGCACGAGCTGCTCCCGAGTCAAATCGATGCCGAGAGATCGGAGGATGTCTGTAACACGCCGTCAGTCATTAGCATGCACATCAGCGTGTACTGTAGCAGGCAGAAGGAATAGCTCAGTGTCATGTACAGTGTGATTGTCTGGAGTTCGCTGCTCACCCAGGAAAGAGGCAGCGCTGATGTGTCCCTCTTGCTGAGGATCCTCCTTGGTACAGTTCCTCTGGATCTCCCTCCAGCAGCGCTGCACCGCCCCACGCAGCCTCCTCTCCACGCTGCCCAGCGGGCTTCCTGTTCCCGGCCTCCCCACTGAGGCAGGACGCCTGGAGGTGCACTGGGGGGCCGACTGAGAGAGGAAAGAGGGGAGGTCAGGAGAGGGCCTGCACAACTGCACAGAAAACTAGATATGAAACTACTACTACTACAGAAAAGTGTAGTAATCTTAAGTTTGCCACCCCCACACACACTTTTTAGTGACACTTTATCGGTCTCTTGGCACGATCAGCAAATAACTTTGAGAGTGCTCTTTAGGAAAACATTTTCTCGGACAGTGCTGGGTCAAGACTGTAGTTATAAGGCGACAAACAAAACAGCTGCTTCAAAGACGAGCATGTGTAAATACTAAGATGTGATCTCTTCTCTATAGCCTGCGTTTGTATCCAGTTTATCTGAAACGTTCTCACACAAGGGTGGTGCCAAGATATCGTGGAGGAAAGTTGTAGTTAATAGTTGAAAATTATATATAAAGTCTATACCCCCTACTACACGCATGGTGAAGGTCAGCTGACATCTTGCAGCCTGTGAGAAGACGGAATAGAGAACGAGTTCCAAGGTTTCAATCAGTCAGATCCTGAATGCAAAGGGCCAGATCAGAACCAGACCAGAAGCCCTGCCTCCTATCACAGCAGCCGTGGATGATGTAGTCATCGAAGGCCGGGGGGGGGCCTCTTGGACGCCAAAACGCGTGCTAAACTGCCCTCTTGGACGCCAAAACGCGTGCTAAACTGCCCTCTTGGACGCCAAAACGCGTGCTAAGTGTCCCCCTGGGAGCCAAAACGCACGCTAAAGTGCCCTTTTTGTCAGGAGGGTGGGGACTTAAGGGGAAACTAGGAGGGGAACTAACAGGGGAACTAAGGGTTGAACCCAAATGCAGACAAACAAAGGGGACGTAGACTATGGATTCCAATTAATAAATGAATTTATTAAACACAAAACTAATTCAACATAAACCAAATCTCGGGGAAAACACAAGAACTAACTTGGAACAAGACACTTAGGACACAGACGAGACTAGCAACTGATGTTAACATAAAACATGGCATGACTAAGACAATGCAAGAACACACATACATGAAACATGACAAAACTAAAACACTACGGCTACAAAACTAGAAAACCAAAAACGCTCCTGAAGGAGGAAAGCACAAAGGGCTATGAAAAAAGGGAACCGACCAACTGAAAGAACTAGATATGAAAAACAACTCAAAATATCTTCCTAGAAAATGGAGAAACTAAAATCTAAATAACAAAAGTAGTCAAACAGAAAATCACTCTTACAAGAGGCAAACAAATCGGCAAGGCTCTAACTATGAAAGGAAAATGGAAACTAGATTATTAAGGTTACAAACAAATATCAGGAAAGGACTATGGGTTGGAAACTCAACTAACGCAGACAACACAAGGATGGTGGAGCACTAACATAAAACAAGGCCTAAACAGGAACAAAGACAAGAACAAGACAAGAAACAAACTTACGGGAACTGTGGCAAACAAAGGACAGAGATAAACCAAGGAGACAATCACACAATCCACGGCACAGACATGAACAAAGAAAAACAACAAAGAACACTCACTTACAGGCTAGGGCTATATCAAGGAATAATGGGCTACAAGAATACATGGGCTTGGCAAGAGACATAGACAAGGTAGTGTTGACGACGACCCGACAAGGACAAAGGGGAAGACACAGACTTAAATACACTAGGGAGGAACACTAATGAGACACAGGTGAAACACATCAGACATGACATGAACCTTCAAAATAAAACAGGAAGTAACCGAAACCAGGCAAAGACAGGACACAATGGGAAACTTAACCAATGTACAAACACAATGTGGCAAGACAATACAAAAACTCTTACATAAAATGTGGCATGACTAAAGACTAAGACATTAGGAATACACAGAGTAGAACAGAGAAATGAACATGAACAAAGAAAACACTAAACAAAACCCGGCGTGCATGGCACGGGTCATGACACTTTTGGACACCAAAACGAGCGCTAAAGTGTCCCCTGGGAGCCAAAACACGTGCTTAAGTGCCCTCTTGGACGCCAAAACGCATGCTAAAGTATCCTCTTCAGTGGCGAGGGGCAAAAAGGAAAAAAAGGGCACATATAGCGTATATGTGCCCTTTTTTTCCTTTTCGCCCCTGCCCTTCAAAAAGTCTGTGCACGCCACTGGCCAGGAGTCTTTTATTATGGATACCAACAATGACTTGGATATAGAAGTGTTTGCCGGAGAAGAGAATCCACATTTAGATCTTGCTCACGACCAACCCAGTCTCACATTGAAATGTGCAATAGCTACACTGTGTTATCAGATTGGGAAACGTCAGTATCAGCGAATAAGGTGTATAATGTTATGGCTGCAAAGCCTCCTCAGCATATAAGTTATCCAGTAGCTTCTGACAGAATGCATAAGATACAACCCTGGAGATTTTTTTTTATCTTTCTGATTCTTGGTTTGGGGATTTTATGCCAGCACGACACAGCCTGTTCAGTCAGAATTATAAGATCCCACAAGTATACAAAGGATGTGTTCTAGAAGACGTTTCGCCTTTCATCCAAGAGGCTTCTTCAGTTCTAACCGACTGGCGGGTAGTCTCAGGTGTTTATTGCAGGATCATAGACCCGCCTAGCTATCATGTGAGTCTTTAAGGTCACATGGGCATGGTGTTAATGGGTCAGTGGACTACAATGGGTGGGTCCTGGGGTGATGAGAAGTACTACGACCTGGATGGATGAGAATCTTGATAGACAAAGTCAGGTTTGATGACCCTGTCTACATCCTGTAAGCCAGCTAAGAGTGAAGCCCACCTACTGCAGACAACCCAAAACCGTTCCTGAACGCCCCAAATACACCAACAACACAACGATGAGAATGGGCTGGCTCTGGAGGCTGGGCCCAGTCAGTCAGAAAGCCCAAGAAAAGTAAGGAGAAATTCGTCATCACTGGGGCACTCCAGGAAGTGCGGCAGGATTTGAAGCCAAGTTGATGCTCAAAAATCTACGTTTTTTAATGAAAGAACACCATCAGTTACTTCAAATAACACAAATAACATAATAGCTCAGGTACCTACACAACGCAAAAACAAATCAAACAAGCATGCCATGTGGTTTCAGCAAAAGAGTCCAGAGTAATTCCAATAGCAACGATAGAAAACGCTACATGTCAACAATTTCTGGTGAGAAAGTGTACTCGTAATAGCTAACAAACCAACGATCATATACACTCCCTGAATGAAGATTATGAAAATGAGCGTGTGCTCATGGAGCAACACAGAACTGGGCATGACAGGCAAGCTTTCAAGTGAACAGGTATGTGAAACCCCCCCACCGCTGGCACCCTCTACTTGTTTTCAACTACAAGAATGCCATGAAGACAGCCGCTGAGACAGAGCCACTGCATTCATTAACGGATGATGCTTCTTCCATTTCAATGAAGATCTGCAGAAGAGGGTGCAACAACTGGCACTGGCTGGTCCGTTTCAAACACCATCATCTGGCTGCTGTTGCCCAGAAGGGCCTGGGTTACCTGCCCCTGGCACCCGTTCAGGTGAATTTTAACACCCTTGTCAACAGCAGATGTACCAGACACACAGTCATCTGAGACCCAGTGCTTCAGGATTTCTTTGTCGACATGCAGCACACATATGTCCAGCCTGGATCCACATTTCCACCTTCACTGTGGAAAGCATTTGACCGGGACATGAGCCAGAGGACCAACTATGAGAACAACTATGGTCAGAGTAGGCCAGGTGAATAATACCTACACCGCTTCCTCAGGATAGTTAATTTAAACACAAGATACTTGTGCTCAAAAAGAGGATTCATTCTCAGTGAAGAACCTTGGCGCTCTAATCTGCCTCTATACCTGCCAAAGAGCAGTGATTCCTAACACGTCTCTGGGGGTCATCAGGTGGAAACCTCCCTTCAACAGTGTTTCGCCTACTTAGTCCCACTACACCTCCAGGAGGTTAGGCAGTGAACTCCGGCGTCCCAGAGTCACCCCCCCTAGTGCCAGTTCACACTGCTCCTACACAATCCAAACAGCACCGCCACGTTCAACTGACCCAGAGATGCTCCAGGTAGTGGCCAGTACCGATGCTACCATTTAACTATTGCTAATGCTAATGCTAACCGCTAGGAAGAACAGAAGAAGACAATACAGTTCCGATGCTACCATTTAGCTAATGTTACGTGCTAACCGCTACCTGCTAAGAGGAACAGAAGAAGACAATAAAGCTAGATTCACCTATACTGTTAATGTTAATTGCTAGCTACCAATACTAACTGCTAAGATACTATCGTACTCTCACCGCTTTAGCTATTGTTAGCTGCTACAATGCTACCACAGGCCTAGATGCCACATGTAACTGCTGATTGCCACACTACCATCATCTACCCCTGCCTCTCACCAACTGCACCAAGAAAAAGCGGGGTGGGAATACAAACCCTGGTTCGGGTAGGGGATGGAAAATAAAGAGGTAGAGTCAAAAGATGAAAGTAGGGATTGGATACAGACCCTTGTTCGGGTAGGGGGTGGAAAATTTAGAGGGTGCTGAAGGTGGAGGCCTAAACCACAGACTAGATTTAACAGCCTCTTCTAACATTTCCTTCAAGAAGCAGCAAACCCTACCATTTCCTTCAAAAAGCAAACAGAGCAGGAAAACAAACCCTAACATTTCCTTCAAGAAGCAAACAAAACAGGAAAACAACCAAAAAGATCAAAAAACAAGCCAACTCTGTATCTTACCACGCAAACTCACCTGAACAGGCCGCATGGTCCCAAAGAGAGACTCTAGCTGGCCACACCCCCACCTTATCTAAACTTCCTGGTTCTCTTCCTATTGGCAGCGCGAGAAGATGGGGCGGGGAAAGCAGAGCAGAGGAGAGGTGTCTTGTTCAGACTTTAACCTCTTCTCTTGCCGGGTTAGGCATGCATGTCCTCTGCCCCCTCCCCCCTCCCTCACTGTCCCTATTTCACCCCCCAACTACTATTATTTCTCCTGATCCATATCCACTGACTAGACCTAGCAGCCTCATCTGACATCTCCCTCACTGTCTTTCTTAAATTTTGCCCATGCACTCCCAGCTCCCTCAACAGTGAAACAGCTGACCCTGCAACAAAACCTCTACACCCCACTTCAACCGGACAGACCCTGGTCTTCCATCCCCTCTGCTCAGATTCTGTCTTTAAATCTGCATACTTAGTCTTCTTCCTTTCATAAGCTGCCTCCACTGAATTTTCCCAAGGGACTGTTAACTCAATAAAATACAGTCTTTTTACTCATGGACCATAAGACAATGTCTGGCCTCAGATTACTATAAACTATTTCCTGGGGCACAACTAGCTTTCCTCCCAAGTCGACCTGCATTTGCCAATCATCAGCCCCTACCAGGCAGCCACCTACCTGCTTTCTCCCTGACTTAGCAGCTTTATTTTTCTCCCCCTCTCGAACAAACTGCACATCTAACCTCTCCTTTCTAGAACTTCCAGAATTCACCTGCTTCCTTCTCTCCTCAATGCCTGCGGCTAAGCTTCTCAGCACCTGATTATGCCGCCATGTATACCGGCCTTGTGATAAGCTAATTCTACAACCTGACAAAATGTGCTTTAAACTTGCTGTACCTGAGCAGAGTGGGCACGATTGATCGCCCTGTACCCAGAGACTTAGGTTCCGCGGGATACAGACCCTTGTTCGGGTAGGGGGTGGATTCGGGTAGGATAGAATTCATATGATTCATGAAACATCTCAACTTAGTTCTGATACAGTTTCATTTAATGCTGTGAATCTTAATGTAATGGCACTCATGATTTGGACACGAGGCTAAATAAGTTTGACCATTTCATTCTGCAGTGTTGGTGAAGTTGCACCTAATTGACACCCTTAACACAGGATGAGTTTTGGAATCACTTGCAACTCAGGAAACTCAAAATGTTGTGCCCACAGCCTTAAAACATCAGCCAGGAATTTTAAATTTGCCTCTTGTAATCTGGCACGACTGCATCGGCGTGTGCTTAACATAATTTGAAGTAAGCAGGCTTTACAGTGAATGATACTTCAAACTAAACTGTGTATGTGTTGATGTGACTGCTCCACTTCTTTCTCACATTTTCCTCCACCCTTTTTCTAACATCATGAAAGTCCTGGAGAGGTTTTGGTCCATCTCAGACCTCAGATGGCCACCTTCCTGAGCCCACTGCAGCCATCTACCTGCCTCAGCAACCCACTCTCACCTGGACAAAGCTGGCAGCACTGCGAAGACCATGTTCTTTGATTTCTCCAGGGCATTTGACACGATCCAGCCTGTGCTGCTGTGAAAGAAGCTCCAGGAGATTCGGGTTTACACCACTACAACCTCCTGGATTACTGACTACCTGAAGGACGGACCTCAGTTTGTGAGACTGAGGCGGTGTGCGTCCGAGCAGGTGTTCAGCAGCACAGGAGCACCACAGGGGACTGTACTGTTCCCTCCCTCTCTGAACTGTACACCTCAGACTTCTGGTACAATCCACAGTCCCGTCATCTGCAGAAATTCGCTGATGACTCTGCAGTCGTGGGGTGTGTCGGTGGTGGAGAGGAGATTGAGTACAGGGAACTGGTTGACTGCTTTGTGGCATGGCGTGGGAATAACCACCTCCTCCTACCTGTGACTAAGACATAGGAGCTGGCTGTGAGCTTTAGGAGAACATGGCCAATTTCAACACCATTTTCATCCTGTTAGAAGGGCTGGAGGTAGTGGAGAGCTACAAATACCTGGGTTCACCTTGACAGAAGACGCGACTGGAAGTGGAACAGGGCAGACTATTTCCTGAGGAAGCTTAGGTCCTTTAATGTGCGCAGCAAGATGTTGCAGCTCTTTTACCAGTCTGTTGTTGAAAGTGCAGTTGTCTTTACAGCCATCTGTTGGGGCAGCAGCATCAGAGCCAGCGACACTGACAAACTGAATAAACTGATAAAGACATGCTGGCTCTGAGCTGGGGACAGCTCTGGAGCCCCTGGAGCTGGTTGCTGAGAGAAGGACATTGCACCAACTGCTCAACATAATGGACAACACTTCACATCCCCTGCATGACCTGCTAATGAGACAGCAGAGTGTTGTCAGTCCTCTGTAGTAGTCTGTCGTGGAGACCGCTTCAATCTGCACTGTCAGAGCTCTATGTTATCTTAATTCTGAGTCTATAGTTCATCATATGTATAATTTAAGAGTATAAGAAGAATAGAATATAAGAACAGCAGTTTTCCTTAGGGGATCAATAAAGCACTCTATCTGTCTATTATACTTGTACCTCAGTTCTGAGCATACAGTGGAATAGGTTGAGCGACCTTTATTATGTGGAAAAAACAGTAGTATGCAAAGAATAGTTACATTTGAGCTAACGCAAATCTATACACTACTCAATACATTTATTTAGCAAGATAAGTGCACAATAATAACATTCAGTTTAAATCATTTTCCGACTCTTACACTTCCTGCTCTGCACGTGAGATACTGTGAATAAATGTTCCGGGGTGAGTAATTGCACAAAGCAAGACATTTGACAGTTACAAATACTAAGTAAATGTGAGTTTGTGCACTGACACGGATAATGGTGCTGCACTTTTTAAAAATTATTCTTTTTTTGATGTCTCTACAAAATATTGTTCATCTTCTTCTGTGCTCAGAATGTCCGATCGTGCACTCAGGATTGAGGGAAGGCTCGCGGTAACAAACTGAGCTTGTCTGACTCTGTGGAGCAGCTGGGGTCTTCATCCATCATAGATTATTATGCAGCATTTAGCAAAAAAAGCTACAAATGTTACAAGGTTCAACTGAGGCTGGCATGATTCATAACTGAGCTTTGGGGGGGGGGGGGTTCTGTTATTGTACAGAGCAATGATAAGTAAAAAACCTATCTATAGTAGTCAAGGTTTGACAGACGATGAAGGTCTATCATCATGTGTTGTACCTTAGTGCGTTGCAGAGTGGCACCTGCAATATCTGGACAACAAGACTTTGTATCTCGGGGCTCAGGGGAAGGCGATGCTGCTTCTGTGTGGGGGGTCTCGTCCAGAGCACCAGCACGCTTCAGAGGCTCTCTGCACTGCAGCTTCCTCTGCTCATTCGCAGGCATCTGACTCCACACACGCTCAAAATGAGAAGCGGAAGGAACACACATAATAATCATCCGCACCGGGGGGACTAATACCCCAAAGAGAGTCGCACACTGTATGTAAATTGGTTTTACAGATGACTAACTTTCTCACGCAGTCAATAATTATCAGCAAAGATAAATTAGATTTTGATTAGAATAATTAAAGAAAACATACAAGACTAAAAAGAAGGGATCTGGCAAATGTACTAAAATTCACATTCATTTTCTCATTTGTACGCACGGACTGATGCCAGTGTGTGCTGTTTCAGCTTGAAAGCACTGGGAGACTTGTTGGAAATGTGCTTGTTCTCTTGAATGTGTCTTCTTTGAATGCTCTGAATTATAATTCACTGGAATACAAGCAGTTGTAAACACATTTTCTGGCTTTACCTGATCATTTATGAGTCTCAGGCAGTGGCAATCACAAAGCTGTCTGAACTGTTCTTTAGAGACTGACGTGCTGTTGGAGGGGTCCAAACCCACCAGCTCTTTGGTAATTTCATACAAGTGACAAGAGAAGCCTTTCTGGATTTGCTGCAGCTGCTCTGTGGTTTCAGAGGTCTTAGTCTGGATAGGGGATCTAGTTTTAGTCATTTGCCCCATGATCCTAGTCAGGTACCTGCTGCTGACATCTGCAGGATTATGAACGGAAGCATAACACACATGCAAGCATGCTCCATACGGGCCATACAGTAGATCACATTTAACTTAAAGAAAAGTTCAACATTTTGAAGCAATACACTTATTTGCTCATTTTTTTGACAGTGAGATTAAAAGACGGACATCAATCTCATGTCTGTATGTTGATTATAAAGCTGGGGTCAGGATGTGGTTAGCCTAGCTTAGCATAGCAAGGCTAAGAGTCTACAACCATGCCAGCAGCTTATTGAGACTGTACTTAGGCACAGCGGTTCTTTGAACTAACTTCTAGCATCAACATGCTAACAAGTTCACAATTACATGATCATCATATTAGCATGCTAACATTTGCTAAATGTCACTGAACACAAAGTACAGATGAGGCTGATGGGAGTGTCATTAGCTCTGCAGGTAATTGGTCGTCAACAAAAGTACTGAACAAATTGAAACTTTGGCGTGAAGATGGCACTAGATGAAAAGTGAAGGGATCAGCAAAGTTATTACAGTTCATCCTGAGGGGAACATGAATGTTTTACTAGATTTGATGGCAATCCATCCAGTCATTGTTCAGTTATTTTACTAAAAGAAGGAACACAAAACATGGTGCTACTACATGAAAAGTCAAGTGATCTCTGGAGATCATGACTATCTGTACAACCGGTAATCCATCCAATAGTTGTTGAGATACTTTAGTTTTGACCAAAGTAGATTTATTTTTCATTATGGACAGACATGACATTAATATCAATCTTCTAATCAGATAAAAAGTGAAGAAGATATTTCCTGATATACTGAACTATTCCTTTAAGTATCTTTGGAGTCTGCTTTGCTCACCACTGCGCTCTGTGATTGGAACTTGTTAAGGAAGTCCTTCCAGTTAACAGTGCAGTTCTCACAGTCCAGCTCCAGTTTAGTCAGCATGTATCGGTGCTGTTTATCTGACAGGCGGGCACAAAAATTATGTAGCACCTGACGAAATTCCAGCGCTTTAACCGTCCCTGTCCCACTCCGGTCAAAGGCTAAGAACGCCTGGAGGACAGAGAGAGCCACAGAGAGGTGATCGGCTGAAAGAGAAACTGATGACAGAGGAAGATGAAACGTGTTTGTAAGCCTCACCTTGTACAGATTAGGTGCTGAGGCAGTGACTAGTTCTCGCATCCTAGCCAGAGCCATGCCCGGGCTGAGGCTGTCCAAAGACTCTATCTGACGCACAGCATCAGGGGACACAGGAGGAGGCTCGTGCTTCTTCTTCTCTGCTTTATGGTCAAACGAAGACAGGAAATCCATGTAAGACAGCCTCTTGCAGTTTTCACCCGTGGAAACATTGAGCCTAAAGAGAAATGAGGGAGGAAGTGTCACAAGTTCTGCTTTTATTTCCTCAGTCCACAGCGCACACCGTGTTTAGATCAGCGTTACAGGGAAGGAAGCTTGTTTCAATACACAGGCAACATTCTGAGTCATCATTTGCTGCCTTGTTCTGCATTTTGTGTGAACTGCAGAAGATCACAGAAATGATTTCCTCCCCTGTCTTCTGATTCAGGAGTGAATCAAGCACAGAGCAGAGAGACAGAGAGTGCGACTGGCAGTCTAAAGCCGATCTCGTCTCCTGGTTTCTGTTCAGACAGACAAATATCTTCAACTTTTATTCACATCACCATGAAACAAATGTGAGAAACGTTAATACAGATTCTGAAAAGGCCTCTCCAAAAGTCAAACAATACATTTTCTGAACAAAAATGTTCTTATTAGAGCTTTATTATTATGCAGCTGCACTTGAAAATAAGTTTAAATTAATAATCCTTGTTAGGCGGCATTCACAATATTTATCGTGAAAAATATTTTAATAATGGCTCAATAATAATCACAGCATGTGCTTAAATGTTTGTTTACCAAACCCCCTGTGGTAAGAAGCTCATTTAGGAGAGTAAAATAACAACATGTCATATTGAAATGTACTGATACTCTGGGGTCCAGATCAAACTCTGTAAATATGTATTCAGGACTGTTGTTGTTGTTATTTATGAGGACATATATTCAGCTTGAGTCATTAAGGAAACAGTTAAAACTGTGTGTATTGGACCTCATTATTTAAAAAGTGAATGAAGGTAATTAAAGTTTGAAATCGATGAAATGCTAGGTGTGTGTATATCTTTAATTTGCTGCTATGCTTGCATATGTTCTATAATCATATTAAAACTTGTGTTTGTGTGTGTGTATTTCAGGTTTGTTAAGTATAAATCACAATTTCCATATAAAGCTGAATGAAGTTATTGCTTAGATTAAGTTTATTAACATAAAATTGAAAAGATTAGTTTGTTCTATTTGCTGTTGAAAATCTGGTTAAACGAATCAGAGAACTCTTCAATATTAAATAAAAGTAAATAATAACTTTAACAAATATTAAAGTAAAAAGGCATTATGAAATAATATGAATACTTCTATAAAATACATAAAATGCCCTTTTTCAAAGCTCAGTTTCTGTCGGTTGAGGTGGTTCGGGGATCTGATTAGGACAGGCTGGTGTGGAGGTATTCTAGGTACATCTAACTGTGGGGAGAGACTGAGGGCAGACCCAGAACATGCTGGTTTCAGGACTTATTCCATCTGGCCTGGGAAAGCTTCAGGATCTCCCAGGAAGACCTGGAGGAGGCTAAGAAGAAGGAGATCTGGGCTACGGACCTGAACCTGGATAAGCAGCAGAGAACGTGTGGATGGATAATCTAAAGTTGCACACAGCAGCCTTCTTCTCTTACTGTGAACACTCTGGTGAGGCAGCATCAGAGGAAACCGGTCTGTCAGTGTCCTGTTGGGCGACACTTCGGTTCAGCTTCCGGCTCTGAGGCCTGATTTGCTCCTCGTGATGAAACCCCAGCTTTTCCAGGAAGTCACATACCGCTACGCAACCCCGCCACTCTGGGTCATACCTGTCAAAGTGAAGTGAAACACTGTGGCTGACACAGAGCGTGCCTATGACGTAGTGACTGTGAATGCTTCAGCTGCGTATCTCTCACCTTGACCAAAGCTGGTCAAACTCATCAGATCTCAGGGGAAGGGCGTAGGTGAAGAGGAGTCTCCTCAGGCTCTGTTTTTGGATCCAACCGTGGCCGTCTGCGTCAAACTGGCACAGCACCTGATGGGATGCAGAGGAACGGGTACAGATCTTTGCATCACGCACAGAACCATCCCATGTGTGCTTCCTGTAAATTCTGCTGACCTTAGACATGTCTGTCCACTTGTAGCGTGCGTCACGGGCCAGGAGTTCGTGGAGCTGCTCTTGTCTGTCAGGAGAGACAGAAAAATGAACATAGATGGTCTAAAGACAAGTTTTGTCAAAATGTCCAAACGTCAGCAACAAAGACCATATCGGACTCACACACTAGCTCTCTGAGTCCCTTGTTTGCGTTTGCCGTTATTTTCAACAACATCAACAAATTCTGCGTAGTTGAGGTTGCCTCCGGGACGCAGGCCAGTCAGATCCAGTAGCCGCTGGTACTCTTCCTCCCCGCAGAAAAATCCCAGGCTGTTGTACAGCAGTCTGAAATCATGGCAGTCGACCACGCCTTTGCGCTTCCTGTCCATCAGGCGGAATGCCGTCAGGTTGTCCTGATGGGAACAGACTGGGTTATCAGAGCAGACACTTTCACCGATTGAACCTCTTGGTTTAGATCCATGTTTACTTGCTAGTGGTCTTCTTCTTCCCTGTCTTTGTTTGCACATTGCACCCGCTGCATTGCATCTGTAGATCGGCGGATCAGCGTGTCGTCCTCGGGATAAACGAAACTTGGACCCACTCAGACAAAAACAACTTCAAAGCATGACTAGAGGTCAGAATCTCCACGGGGTGTTACGTCTGCCCCAGGAACTTCGTCTGATCTGCAGGAACCTCCTGCCTCCCTCAGAGCCTCTCTCCCCTGTTAGCCTATCATCTTGCTGCTGTCTTTTTTAATATTCTTCTCCCTGCCTTAGTTCTTTCATGCTGCTGTTATGCTCACCCCTCCACCTGCCTGTCACAGACGGTCATCAGCCACCACCACCGTCAGTGTCTGGACGCCATGGTCCCCTCCATTACAAAATCCCCCAGTAGAGTCCAAGTGCCAAAGACTAAAATGACTTCATATATCATCTTTATATCATTAATAAACAACTGTCTTCATTCAGTTGTCGTTCCTGATTGACGTCTCTTTGTTGGAACCAATGGCTGCGTACGGCAATGCCTTTATTGTACATCATTCTTCTCATTTTGCTTCTTCATTCTTCTCGTTTTTAAAAAGTATGCTGGCTTCCTTGTTGCCTTATGTTTTTTGATTTTAGACTGTTTTGCTAGATGTTGAGAATAAACACGTGAATACCTAATGTGAAAGAAGTTTGCTTTAAGCTTACTCTCACTGGTATATTTTGTGTTTGTTCCGTTTATTCCTGAGGTGTCAGCATCACTGTGGATGTGGATATGAATATATACTGTATGTGATCTGCATATGATGAGAATCCTGCTGTCTCTGATTTGTTATTAAGGAACTCATTTCCCTGTAAAAACTCAGGAACGACTTGTCATAATCATAACATAATGAAGACTACTTCCTGTAGTAAAAAAAAAAAAACTTTACTCGAGGAGACAACTAAAAGGGCAACTAATGATTGAGTAATTAATAATTAATGAGTCGTTACTAGTCTCATGCCGCCCAGCGTCTCGTTCAAAGTTAATCAGGAACGATTCATGAAGAAATTGGTCAGAATGTTGAGCCGGTAGCCGAGTAATAGCATCTCCCACACTCATCGTTATCTACTATACAGTCTTCAATTTAACTTATTCAGGTCATTCCTAGTTCATTTCTTAGTGACTATAACTTTCTCTACCATATTGTACAAATAAGCTGTCTGGCACAGTAAAGCTGACCTCATGACAACTGCCCAGTTCAGCTGTATTTGCATGCATTGCTTCCTGTAAATCCGTTGTGCATGCGCAGTTTGAATCCCACACAGGAAGGTTTGGCTCCAGCAGTAACAATACAAAAACAGAGGGATGACTACAGGACACAGTTACAGCGAATGGGCATCACTGAAAAAGGGCCACCCTGGCGACCTGACCGTAACCATTTGCGGCTTGTCGCTTCCGACCTCTCTCCCCTTCATTTTCTGTCATTTTGTTTATAAAGGCACCAATTGTGCCAAAGTGAGGTTTGATTTCTTTCAAGAAATCCTTGCTGTTTGATGACAGCAGCTGAAAGCATTGCTGATCAGCAGCTGCTCTGAAAGATTCAACATCTTGCTCACCCCATGGATGGTCCTGATCCTGGTCTTCATGGCAGCCAGGCACTGCTCCGCAGACATAAGCTGGGGGTCGACCTCATCCTTTTCCCCATGACCCTCAGAGGCCTGCTGCCCGCCTCTGGCTATGGCCTCTACAGAGACCATGGGGAAAAACAGAGGTTAAATCACAAGAGTTTCGATATTTGGCAAACAGTGAACTGGTTCCCCTACATCCACAGCCTGGGTGAGGGAATTATACCCAACAAATTGGATTTTTTGTTCTATTTTGTGAATTATTTGTGTTTTTCCTCACTCCACAGAATGCCCTTCTTGTCTGGCAAGCACACTGGGCATTTAACTGTCTGACCTAATTTACATTTAATTAGAAGCACACTTACGTTCTAAACATAGGAAGTCGATTTGTATGCCTTGCAAACATGACTAACTTCACGTTCTGGCTTTGTTTAATGATTCTTCTTTTTTTGTTGTTCTTTCTACTGTTTCTTTTTATTTTTTTAGAGGATACAAATTAGAGCGATGCCCTGCTGCTCTGTTTTCTGCTTCCAAAGCACATAATTAGCCCAAACAAGCAGAAATGAGTGCAATTCTGAATGTGTGTGCTTCTCTGCTCTGCTAATGAGAGACGACGAGGCTCACTCTTACTCTATTTATAATCCAGGATGATTTCTCCAATGGCTCATGTGCTAAGAAAGACATCATTTTACAGGAAGCGGGGGGCTTATATTTGATCACCGTGGGTGGGGTAGGAGTTTGGATGCGAGGCAAGATGGAATGGAGGGGGACGGGAGCCTGGTGGGGAGTAGGAAGGGATTTTTAAAATCTCTATTTAAGCATTGAAAACCCTGCCATGCAGAACTGATGGGATTGCTGACGCCGCTGGTCAAGATGTTCTGGCTGCCGCTCTTCTCTCTTACCCTCGTACTTGGTGAGGAACGCCGAGCTCTCGATCTGCCCGTTCCGGACGCCCAGCAGCTCAGTGAACCTGCTGAAATTCCTCTCGTCCAACATGACCCAGCTGTCCTCTAGGACCTGCAGGCAAAAGAGGAGAAAGCAGGACGGGTTTGGCAGGCCGATGCACTGCACCGTGCTTCATGCAAGTCAGAACCACACCACCACACTCATTCTCCAGCTGCAACAGGCACAAATGGCAGTTTGACCTGCACCTTTTATCAACCGACTGTGGAAGGTTTGAAATGTCGACATGAAAACAAATCAAACAGGGAAACAAAAAGAAATACAATACAGATTATTATGTCTGTTTGCTTGTTATATATGTGTTTTCTGGGGCATTATTGAATGAAAATCATTTGTTCTGAGGACACTGACTTTGCTTTTTGTTGTTAATAACAGATGGAATCATTTTTTTTACTGTGACATAAATTTGTTTGTTGTCTTTTTGTTTGTGAAAAATTATTTGTTGCATATCCCTTTCTTTAAATTTGTACTTATTTATTTATTTAGTGGCCAATACTTGTGTATGCTTCGTCTGATTGGACATTCTATTATCTGAACCTAATAAACACTTGTCTGACTTTTTTGTATTTCATCACCACGTTTCAGATCTCAGCAATTACTTTGATGAGTACAATGTTATGACAATAGGACTGATGGGCATAACTCTAAAAAGAAGAACCAAGTTAGAATGAAATTGAATCCTCTCACAGAAGGAGCAGCTCAGGAAACATTTGTCCAGAATCCTGAGTGGGTGACACATAACAGGACCAAACTTTGTGAGGCACAGGTATGAGTGTCTGATGCTTCCCAGATGTAACCTGATGCCCTTTGCCCAACATTTAACAAACAGGAAGTTTGATTCAGACAGGTTGGATTGAGCAAAATGCCTATCTTTTATCTTTTAGCATGTAATTATTGCCATTGCAGCCTCCTTTACAGCATTTTTGCCATTCGTGCGCTCTACTTTCCTCTCGACTTTGCCTGTCTGCTTGTGCAAAGGTTCACACACATCACATGTGCCCCGTTCCTCGCTGAGGAATAGTCAGACTCTCTGCACACGTGCTACAGCGTCGGCTGCAAAGCTGGAGGTATGTGTTGTTCATAACAGTACTGCATCCAATCTGCCCTAGACATGAAAGGAGCAGCTACGACACTACAGCTGCACAGGTGGTTTGATTGTACATGATGTTATAAAAGAAATAATCCAGTTTTAAATAGATATTTCCAAACTTAACCAATTGCCACTTCAGATCCAGGAGGATGCATAAGGCTGTTCATAATTGAATTCTTTTTTTTATTATAAGCAGATCCCATTAAAAGAACAAACCAACAATGGATGTATCTAACACTAAAAGGTATTCTATGTGTATCAGAACCTGATTTCAGTTATCCCTCTGTGCCATAGAGCTCCATTATTGTCCATGTTGTAACACACTGTAGTTTAATTTGACTCATACACACCATCCTGTTCCGCCAAATAGTGACGAGAGCCTTAAATGTGGATTAATCCACCATGTCTGACATCTTTTACAATTCACATTTTGTGTAAGGCTAATTATCTGCCTTGTGCAGAAATTCCATTTTTAATAATCTGGAGCATGTATGTTACATGATTATTTAATATATGTTTATGCATATATGTTTATTGCTGAAAAAAGCAGAACAGAAGCCCATAGAAATCTTCCAACAGCAGGTCTCATCCCGTGAGTCACACTGCATGGAGGGTGTAAATACAGCAGAATGCCATTCAGCTTATAAAGACATGTGCATTTCAATAACAAATTATAATCACAAAACATATCTAATATGTACGTGTGCAGAGTGGCAGTGTTCAGTATGTCCAGATGGTCATGTAGATTTTATTTGTTCCCTACTCACTTTCCGTAGATCTGCCTCTGACAGCGTCCCATCAGAGCTGTGGGTGACGGCCTGGATGCGGTCAGTCAGGCTGGTGTGCCGCTGCTCCAACCTCAGTCTCATCCTCTGGAAAATGATGTCCAGGATGTTGCAGGTGTCTGGACCGACACGCAGGCTGGAAGGAGGCCGCTGCCCTTTGACTGACTGTGGGCTCGACAGACGTGATGTGCGCGGCCTGTTGGGCAGATTGTTTAGAGCTCAGTACAGAGGGGGGCAGTCAATAAAAGATCATGTAGCCAGGGCTGCAGTCGAGAGTCGTTTGCACAAGTCCAAGTGACTGATAAAGTAAGACCAAAACCAGAGCAGACCATGCTGTAAACCTGAGACCAAATGCAACAACATGAAAAATAATGCTTGAGGTAAATTAGACAGGCAGGACCTGCACCTCTACTTTTCAAGAACCAAAAATGAATTTAGTCGTTAGGTAGAGATCAATCAGTTCCCCAAAGCCTAAGTCCTATAATCCTTGAAAGGTGGAGGTAACATGTGCTGGGTAATGAGAAGTTTTTTTCCATGTAGAAGCACACCCAACATCTACTGATATATATCTGGTATTTTCAAACCACTCCTGGAACAAGCTGGACTAATTAAACATAATCCACAGTACTACACAGAACCAGTGAATGTAACTCCAGAGAGACTCACCTGTCATTACGGTAACTCTCTTTGTGGGATGAGGATGTGTGTGTTTCATGTGCTAGTGGTACTCCCAGGTTTCTGAGAAAGCCGGTGTAACAAACCAGCTCCGAAGAGTTGCCATGTCTTGAGCTGGAGGTCTCACAGAGCCTGGAAACACAAAGAGAAAGTTTGAGAGTTAGCAGGAAAAAAAAACAAACTGAGCAAAGCTCACGGTTTCATTAAGCAGTCAAACATTCAATGCATCATATCGTAGCACCATTGTTCCTCACATATGAGATATTGTTAATGGTGTGGCCTCAACCAGGATGTCATTTACATTCAAGCTGTATTTTCCTGTATTTATTTATTTGTTTTCATTTGGAGCTTTACACACATCTGACATATCATAGCCATACAGAGTTGTCCTGGCCATTTATACATCAAGGAGACAAGATGCATCTTTAGCATTCATGATTCAGTCATGTTTCTGGCCCTCTAAAGAATGTAATTCCAATATTCACTCTCCTTTTAGCTCTATTTTGGTCTCCACTGACCTCTGAGTAAAATTGGCCCGCTATATGTTCACTATATGTTGAGCAGATAGTTGCGAACCTTTTCTGTGTGGCGTTTGGTGCTGGGCAGGTAGTGTAGTGCCGGGTTTATCAGATATTTTTTGTTTAAAACAGCTGCCCTCTACTGCAGGAAACAAGGTTAATGGGAACAGCAAATGCAGGCCATAAAGCCAAAAGTCAAAAGAGGAGAAGAACCCTCCATAGAGCTGCTGAACATGTTCAGTTTGTTGTGTTCAATGATACCAAATTACAACAAAATATTGAAGTAATTGAAACTGAATTGAAACTTGTAAGTGAAGCCCTCTTGTGTACCAAAACCTACCGACTGTGCAAAGGCTGTGTAACATGTCAATATAGGACATCAGTCTGGTTTTCTGAAGATATTTAAGAGTTAACAGCGATTCACATGTGTTCATCTTGTCCACATCTGAGACATCACTACATGTTCTGTAAACCAGGGAAACTGTTTGTTTGACAGCCTCTGCACCACATGTTTGAGGGAAGTCTTGATGCTCCAGAGCAAACAGAGCTAAGGTGTTCAGAGTTTGGTGCAAGATAAAGGGCTGATGGAAAACCCTCCATTGTATTTATCATCTTCAGTGAAGACGACCAGACAACAGATGTACACACAACACCATGGAAGAGGGGGCGGGATTGGGGGGTGGATCAGGGTTTGCTCCAGGATTGTGACAAACTTACCGGAGCAGCCTTTACACACGTCTTACATTAGTATTTCCTCAGACCTTCTACATGTGGGACATCTCTGTCTTCAAACAGACAGTTAGTCAAAGTGCAGACACGGAGGGTTGAAAGATCTGTTCATCCTCTAGTCAATCAAGCTACTTAATCAAAGCAGCAGCAGGGCAGGAGGGCCAGCGCAAGCAGGACTCAATAATCAATTAAACGCAGCAGGTGCGTCTCATTCATGTTCCAGGACAGCACTGATTTCCATTGGATCCTGCCTGACCATACGTGCAGCTAAAGCACCCTGAAAATTCAAAGTGTCCTTCAGATTCAATCTTCAAAGCAAATTTTAAATTAACGTCAGCGACGGCTGATGCTTTAACTTGGGAGCTGCAATACATATAGTGTAATTCCCCTATGCTGCTGTCAGGCTCCAGGATCTTTGAGATGCTTTTAGCAACCAGAGGTCACAGAGTTTTTAGTAGAGGCTTAGCTTAGCGTAAACTGGAGTTAAAAAAAAATGTTTCAAGCACCTGTAAAGCATACTAACACATTATTTTTCATCTCAATTTTTTTTTCTCAAGGAGCTTCATGTGGTAACAATTTCTTGGCAAAGAGTAGCTGGGTGCAGTAAATTGGTGATAAAATGCTCTGACTGTGCACAGGTTAATCATATGAAACACATGTTAATTAATGAGCTGTAAATATACGCCCCCCTGCAGTCAGTCTAAGCTAAGCTAGGCTAACAGCTCTGTACCTGTATAAACCTACTGTCGATCTTCTCATGTAACTCTGTCAAAAAGGTGAATAAGAATTTCCCAAAATGATAAGATATGTCCTTAAAACTGAGAAACACTCGCTCTCTGGTATATTGATTTTGTGATAGGGTTCACGAAGGCTCAGTAGTTAACACTGATAGTGTTGTAAAGTCGACCAAGCCAGCTGGGACCTGTCTAGTTGCTGCTCTCTTCATCGCTGTGTGGGATTCCTCAAAGACATGCATACTTGCTGGTAAATCACTCACAGGTGTAAATGTGTTGTCTGTTTACATGTCAGCCCTTTGAAAATTACAAAATTACCCATCTTTTCCTTTTCCTGTTGCGATTTTTTGACCACTGCAGTGTGTCTGGGCGTGTTTCTTACTTGCTGAAGTGTGTGTCTGTGATGGGCATGCCATAGCAGCTTAAGACCTTCCTCAGATCTTCCTGTGTGACGTATCCGGTGCGCTGAGGGTCACACAGCGCCAGAGCTGCCAGCACTGAACTGAGCTGCTCACACAACTTGTCCAGCAGTGAATTCTCCACCTTAATATATATATAAGTCCGCACACAGTGTGCACACACACAGACGTACAGAAAACACACACACCCAAACTGTGAATTAATAATCAGCCCCTCTTTTGATCTCATCTTCTGTTTTCTTTCTGTGTTTGATCTCATGGTGTAAGCTATGTGTGATATGGGTGATATTTGATCACAGTATGTTGTGTTAACACACTCACTGTTCTCCACGAAGCAGATGCCACAGACACTTTATCAGCACACTGTGTGGTCTGTCTCTCATCTGGTGTTTTTTGCTGCTCCTGATATATAAAAAAAAAAAAAAACAATACATGTCTATGGCCTGACATGGAAGTGTGTAACCACTGCAGGAAGTACGCACACACACACACAAACATACAGCAGTGTGTTCAGCCATCTCAGGGACATCCAGAGGCTCAGCAGTGTTAGCCGGGGAGGGTGGTGGTGCCGCGCTGGGAGCAGAGCTGATGTTGGGGTTGAGTCTCTCCAGGTTGGCCATCGGGATGACCCCGGTGTGTTCAGGGTCCAGTGCGTTGAGCAGCTCTGTGATCTGGGAAGGAAGGAGACGGGCCCGGGTGTTTCGGGGCTGAGTCCCACCTGCTTTCTCCAGCAAATGTCGCAGGTCTGCCCGGGTGAAGCAGTCTGCCTCCTTCTGGAGAGGAAAGTTGTGAGAGCATTCCTCTTCAAATGCGACAGATTGCATTGTTTCACAAGGACACCAACACAGATATGCACAGATATGTGGATCAGGGGCAATGTAGTCTGGGTAAATGTGGGACTGACATTAGAAATGACCACACCATGGAGTAGAGAAGAAGGCAAAGCTAATTTGGACAGGGTCAGGGCTCCAGAAGTACCAGTCTTGTTAATTTATTCCACGTGTGACTGACTGCACAAGTATTCCCAACACTCCCACACATTTTAGGAGAGAAATTAAGTAAAGGCCTACTAGGTTTCAAATGAACTTGGTAGTGTACGACGTGTCATTCGGCCGTCTATAAATGCAGAAGTGTTTTTACTTCTGATTCAAAGTTGGGCTGAAAGGCCTTAACCTGGTTCTGACTGCATCCTCCAGTGTCCCCAGTCTCCCTCCAAGACTTATGCGTCGTCTTTGTATCGACGTGAATGGTGTCAAAGTGACAGAAGTAGTTGTGTGAAGAACATAAAACGAGAGCTTGAGATCGAAGCTCGAACCCTGCCTACATTCACACCTCTGCAAACCCAGCCTCAGTGCTGAATTGTCCGTTTTAAAAAGTTCTGGCATGATTTCAGTGTCAGGGGGGGGTTCAGACCGTTAGCCAACAAGCATAAAGAGGCCTAAAGTATTCCAAGAAAACTGCATTTGGAAAATCAGATCAGTGAGCCTCCAACTTGCTGCCGCGTCGGTCATGAAGAGGTGAGGATAGATTTGAGTGTTACCCAACGCGTCTTACAAATCTTCACCTCAACAATCCAAAGATCATTATACATAATATGAAAAGCCAACACTGTGGAATTGGTTTAAAAATGTACAACTAATGGTCTATGCGAGAATGTCATAAAATGAGAGTTAAGAGATGAAATCCAACACAACACCACAGACTACACAGTCCCCGTACTGACGGCTATTATTCTGGATTACGTTAACAGTGCATATGTTAATGGTTATGATAGCACTAATTATGGCCTGGCACAACAGCGCTTCCATCTAATGTGTATGTTAGAATCATACACAAACAATGCGAATCATAGCGAGTCTTCCGAGCTCTTGAATGCTTCCCCAGAGATAGTCTAAAAACCATAGTTGGCTTAGAACCTGCCTGAGTGAAAAACCTCATTATTGGCTGGTGGTGTGAGGACACTCTTGTTTGATCTCCCACCACTGAATAGATTATTAAAACAGTTGATGGAGGGATTTTTTTTTTCTCTTCCATGCCATTAAAAGGAGGAGATTCTGGCAGATAGATATGTGTGATTCATATCTGGGAGAGGCTTCACACACGTACACACACACGCGCACATATACACACACTTCCTCAAACTTGGAAGCCGACTGTTGTTTTGTGAGTGGCGGCAGCAACATCAAACATAACTGCGAATTAATGGAAAATTCAACCCCCCTTCCCCCAAAGTTTAGCCGAACTCCAAAGTTTCATCCAGTTGAAGTAGACTGATTTGAAATTAAAGAGGCAGAACTTGATGCGGAGGCGTGTTGAAGGGGATGGCTGTCAGACGAACATATGGCTAGTGACTGAGTGGCTAACCAGTGGCCATATGCAATCATCTAATCATGTTTATGGCCATCAAAAAGCTGTGGATGATGATTGGCTCATCTGTAAAGCTGTCTGGCATTTATATTTAAAGCATACACCTGAGCATGTGCCTTTGTCTCTTAGCAATCTGCTTAGATTACTCCCATGTGTCCTGTCTGATAACATTCAAAATCACTTCTGTCTTGTCTTTGCTACACTTTTCGCAAGGCTGCCTAAATACGGGCGAGGTTTGAAAGCATCTCAGTGTGTCTTTTGTACAAGTGGGAGCTTCGTCAGTACACGCAGTCTATTATTTACATCCCTTGCCGTGACTCCTACCGTGTCCAACAGATGGAGGATGTCTTTCAGTCGAGGGTAAATGCTCTGTACATGCAAGTCATCTGGGGAAGGCTGCTGGAAGGCCCTGAGAGAAGAAAGGTGGAATGGGAAGGGAAGGAAGGGAAAGAAGATGATATATCAGAATAGACATATTTAGCCATCAATTCCTTATAACGCCGAACCCTCTTTCTGACCAGCAATCATTGCTTCACCTTGCCAGCAGCTCAATTATTGGAGAATGTTATCTTCTAAAGCATAAATGTTCTGGAATTTTCCATGTGTTACTAACAGCTGGAGTTGATTTTTCCTGTTTGAGATGGTCTGTAAATTTGCCATCTCGTGACCTGGAAAGGTCTCCAGAACTCTTGGTTGTAGTGTAGGGGAAGTGTAGGGAATAACAAACACGTTGGGACAGGAGCAAAAAAAAGACTGGGAAAGATGTGGAACGCTCCAAAAACACCTGTTTGGATCATTCCACAGGTAAACAGGTTGATTGGTAACAGGTGATAGTATCATGATTGGGTATGAAAGGAGCATCCTGGAAAGGCTCAGTGGTGCACAGCGAGGATGGAGTGAGGTTCACCACTTTGGTTTTGTCTTACACACCTTTAATTGGCCTTTCTGCATGGCCTCAAGCTCAAGCTGAATGTAAGCCCAGAACCCCTGGTCTGTTTTTTAAAGTTTATTCAAACAAGATAACTGTTTCCTCACAGATGTTGTCCAAAAAGAGAGAAGGGCAGCATCACTTTGTGCAATTCTACATTGAACACAAAGCTAGACAAGCAGAAAAAACATCAAGTCACAGATGGATCAGAAGATGCAGACAATAAGGTGTCTGCCAGGTGTCACTGAAGTTCAGTTTTATATCACAGCACAGTATCAGTAAAGATGTTCTGCCACAACATTTCAAATTCATTATTCTAAAAACAAGTTCTCTACAGTATTTAGCAGGTCTTTCAATAGCGGCCACGAGGGAGACTGGACTGTGGGACAGCTCAAACTACAGATAACCGACCAAAATTTCTGACTTGCCAGATATTCAACCAGTTCCCCAATGGCCATACTGTTAAAAAGTGCACATCAAAGAACACACCCATCTTGCAAAATTTTGGCCTGATTCCAGAATTAGTCCAAATCATTCCAATTCAGGGCAAAAATCAGACTTAATCTTTACAGTGGCTGTCCATCTTCACCCAGCTGCCTGACATCCACTGTACTTTAAAGCTACTATTATTCATGTGCTACAACAAACGTTTTTTCCCAACCCCCTTTAAAAAGTGCCTGCTTCGAATATTGCAAAGGACATAACCAATATCAATGTTATGTGTAGTACAGTGTTGTAATCAATGTTCCCTCTAAGCTGCACGCTTGCGCAATCGCGCACTGCTTGCACATACTCAGCGCACAAGAAAATCTATGCAGCGCACAAAATAAAATGAACAGAAACGTATTAATTATTTTAATACGTAATTAATTATTAACTATTTTTAGAACTGATTTAATGTAGTTAATTAGACCAATGTGAATGTTTTAATGTGAACAAAATTTTATGTTTGAAAGGTGTATATGTGTTATTTCTTCCAGAACATGACCCTCACCCACATGCCACAACTGGACCTTACCCAGGCCAAAGCCGGACTCTTCCTATGGTTAAAGCAGGACTCTCACATATAGCATAGTACACATCTCATGAACAACGATATTTTTGTCTTTTTCATTTTAAGTGGGCCAAATCAATTATATTAAAAGTAAACTAATGAAAATTGCTGCTGTAATTTTATTCTTTTAATAAGCCATGTAACTTGCTATGATCCAAGGTTTTGAACAGGCGCGATACTGGTGTGTGGCCACAGCGTACACATCTGATGTTGCTCACGGTGGTCCTCAGTGTGCTCAGCGAGCTTGTGTATCTGCTCAGACACATGAAAAATTAGAGGGAACTTTGGTTGTAATGTACAGTGAGTAAAGATTATTATTCAGTGCGTGCTTGAAGCAATATTACCGTGGGACAATAACATAACCGACAATGCAGTTTTCTTTTCAGAAACCCTCATGTCATGTGTGAACAGACTCAGCGCAGGAGACAACATGTGATGACAGAAACACTCCTCGCCACATGTGTAGCTTCCATAATGCATGTGAAATGGGTTAAACGCATCATTTCAAACTGACCTCTCAGGGGGAAGATCTGCAGCGCCCTCTTCTTTGAGCGGGCTCGTGAAGTGGCCCAAGAAGTGCTTCCACCTCACTGGCCCTGTTGCTCTCACACCGTAGCTGCACGCACACACGTAATCCATACACATGCATGAAAAATATATCACAGAGAATAGATGATAGCTTGATTTTAAGATTTAAAGAGCAAAGGGCAGGGAGGTTGAGGCAGAGTAGGTCGGGAGAAAGAGGGAGGAGAAAAGACAGATAAATAAATAAATCAGTGCTTTCCCTACCGGCTGGTAAGCTTCTGGAAGGAGTGAGGGTTCATGGGAAACATAAAGCTGCTAAGAACGGCCCTGAGGACATCCTGTTCTACCAGGCCAGAGTGGGTGGTGTCAAAGGCCTGCAGCGCTTGCCACACCGGGGTAGAGTTCATACACATCTGACAGGTAGAAGAACACACTGATGTACATTCATATTTTAGAGACAGTCCTCTCTCTTGCTTTGTCTATTGCTCCTCGATAAGGACAGGAAGTGAGTCATCTCTGCTTTCGGTTGCCATGGAAAACATCCCAGTGCAGCTCTTGGATGTAAGAGAGGAGCCAGCCCCGACGACGACGCCTTTCCCGCAAATTAGCCATGATTAACACACTAACTCAGGAGCTGATTTTTCTGGGCAAACATTTTAATTAGAAGTGTTCCCTCTGCCGTTTGCATCCTGACGCGCCACTTAGAGCCAATTTACCCCTCTGTCTTTAAAGAGGATAATGCAGGGGAGAGGGCCAGATGGTGACATGCAAACACGGGGAATAAAACACAAAGTAATTCAGACAAGTCTGCACCTTGTCGTAGAAGAGAGACTGCAGCTTCCTGTGTGGAAGGACTGATGAGCTGGACAGAGATCCTGGTCTCTGCGTCCTCTGTTTGATGGTCTCAGGCGGAGTGGTCCCTCGGCTGGACGGCTCTAAAAAACACAATAACTCTTGATTCTGGTATTTCCTTTGCAAATAGTCCAATAGTTTGATAAGCAATTTCTTGAAACAACTGGATTTTCCATCCGACTTCAAAATTGGTTTTAATTGTGAATTCGTCCAATACCACTTAGTTCTAGTTAGAAAATGTTAGCATGCTAACACGGTAAGCTAAGACAGTGACGATGGTAAACAAAGATTGCTTCATTGTCATTGTGAGCAATGTTTTTTAAGATGGCGAACACACTAGAAGGCTGTCATTGTTTGTTTCTAATTGTTGTGGAGGTCATTTAGAGGAAGTTGTGCTTTTATTCTACCCACATTACCAAAGTAGCTAACTGTAAGACAGTATGTCGTTAACAGTTAGCTTCAATAGCCAGTTTTACACTTGTGTTAGCATTTAGCTTAAAGCGCTGCTGTGCTCTCCAGCCTCACAGAGCAGCTAGCATGTCTGTAGACTCATAAACACCTTGTTTGCATCTTGGTTTGTGTTCACTGCTGCTGCCTGTCAGTCATATTCTCTAAATCGAACATTTTAATCGCTGTTTCCATACCTAGCTTAGTGCAGACTGGAGCAATCCTGAAGTCATGGCTGTCACCAAAGCCTAGCTCCTCCAGGAAGTGTTCGTAGGAAATGGTGGACATGTTTCTGGGACTGTAGTGATTCCACAACCTCGAAAAAAGCAAACAGATGCTGTTGATCATGTTTAGATCAATGCAGGTTTACAGGTGACCTGTAATGTCAAAAATATCCACGTCAATGACGAGACGAGAAAAGAGGTCGTGCTTTATGCTCGGCTTTATCTGTTCTAACACACAGACAGAGAGCGAGTGTGTGTGTGAGAGAGAGAAAGAGACAGTCCTGAGCGCTAAAACCAATTAAAGCCATTGAAAATGAACCTGTCACGCACAATCCTCTAGAGCCGCGTCAAAAAAAGTTGAGCGGCGTTTCTGGAGTGGATTTGACTGCAGGGCCCGAAGTTTTAAAAGTCAATTAGCACTCTCATCCCGAGACAAAGGCTGACCACGAAGTTAGTGCTAGTGATCTCGTCCTAGCCGACAGACGACTTCCCACCACAGGGAATACTGGAAATAGCAGGGCCTGTGATGGTCGGTTGACAACGTGTGTGTGTCTGTGCGTGTGTGTGCAACACATTACTACATGCACACGTTATAAAAGGATGATGTGAATTGGATTATATGTATACATACTTTTTTAAGTCAGATTCATTTTTAAGTATAGAATTGTTCTACACACTGGTTGGCTAAAAGCAGAAATCCCAGCTCACTGACCAGTCAACCAGTCCTCATGTGTGGTGTGTGTGGGCTTTTGCATGCTGCCGCACGGATCTGACGTGCAATCTGTTGTGTCAAACTGTGTCAGAGGCATAGCCCCACCTCTGAAACTCCTTGTCTGTCAGGTGGATGCAGTAGTTGTCCAGGATGCGGCGGAACTCGTGCTGCTGGATGTGTCCTTCTCGGTTGTAGTCAAACAGCCGCAGCGCTCTGATCACGGTCGTCAGGTTGCCTCCGATCTGTGGGGTTCGCACACAATGACTGACAGCAACAGCAGCACCGCACCTCGGCGGCGCCTGTGAACTCCTGAACCCGACCGACTGGTGGGGCTCCGCTCACCAGAGCTTTCATCTCTGTGAACATGGTTATTGACGCGACTGCCTTGATCTGTGGAAGCCCGGGCCCATTCCCAAGAGAGCTGACAGCTGATGAGGTGCAAAGAGGAGATGCAAAGATCGCTGGTAGACACATGAAATAGAGAGGAGGAGCGAGGGCAGCGAGGGGGATTCTGGGTCAGTAAAGCAAACACAGACAGGCTTATAGTTTAGAACAGCAGGTTGAAATGGATGTGCTGCATGACTGAAAACTGGAGTACACACAGGTGATCTGATATCTACTCAGCACTGGGATGAAGTCGCTGGTAGATATTTTCAATTATGCAAAGCAAATTAAATCCACCTAGAATTTTTATTCCAAGCAGAGTTTCTAAAATCCATATTGTTTTGACTGCTGTAAGGATATTTCTAGGATACACATGCAGTATCTAATGTCAGCGGCTTGAAGTAAATCACCATCTCTATAGACAACCTTTTCAGCGCTTTATCTATGCTGGTGAAAATAGATTACAAAAGTATGTCATTATCAAATTCACATAACAGCTTGACAGCTCATTAACTGCTCTGCTAATTAGAATTTTGGTGTAAAAATAAGGTCGTTGGCCAAAAAACGCTGAAAAACAATTGTTATAGATCATCATGTGACACTACAAATTCAGTTAAAACCAGTAGAAGCAAAACTCAGGTGTATCAGCTTCTTAAGGTGAGCAGGCCTTGCTTCCAGCCATGGTGTAATACTGTAATATGAAACACTTTTGATTGTATTAAGGACTAAAAGTGCTTTGGTTTTTTTTTTTTTTTCCTGGTTGCCCTTTTACAGCAGAATGAAGCCTGTGACAGAACATGAGGCAGGATAACATGCACAGCGGTCAGTTAGAGACTTTTACATGACTGGTCCTTTTAGTTTGTTCAAAATTTAATTGTACATTTTATACTTTGAACCAGATTCCTGAGCCCTGCTCCCTTGATGAGCAGCGTTGCAGAGATGTGGAAGGTGTGCACTTTGGCTGAACTTTGGCCCATGATGACACACGACTGTCCTTTGAGGAAGAATGACAGTATCAGTTCTTGTCCATTAAAAGTGCTCCAAAATGTCCATGTTCACAGATCAATGATGTCATCATGCCAACGCGGCATCAGATCAGAATATGCATATAACAGGGATACTCCAGACAAGACAACATAACAAACCAGTTTTACACTCCATCATCCTGCTACACCTCCTCTTTGTGACTTCTCTATTGAATGATTTTTAAACTGTTGCCTGCCTGGCATCGATCGTATGAGTAAGGTTAGGGAAAGATCACGTTGACAGTTAATAACAAATGTTCAGCGCAGATCTGTGACTGGAGCCAAACCCAAGTTTCCTGTGTGAAAGTTTGTTCATGCTCATCCACCACTCCACCCTCCACACCCTGACTGCTCTGCTGCATAAAGGACACACTACTGCTTACATTGGTTCCCAGTTCCTCAGGAGGGAACTAGGCTCCATTTAATAGAAGGTGCATAATGGCCATCCTTACGGGCAAAGCAATATAAGAGCGTAACTCTGACTAACACAGTGAGCAACTGAGGATCAGAGCAACAAAGCACGGAGGAGCTACAGGCACAAAGAGATTTGATGTATGTGTAATTTGGAACGCCCTGACATTCTTGGAATCTGGATGATGAGGCTTTGGATCAGGTTAACATCGTTAGAGCTCAGTCGCAGTCGCTCAGTCGGCCCGAGCGAGCGCCCCAGCCAAGTCCAGCCCGTCCCGCCTTCCAATGTCTCTGCCACGCACCAGCTCGCTCCGTAGCTCCGGGGCGCCGCGCTAACCACGGAGGAACAAGAGCACAGATACTAAATATACCCCCAGTGACTCTTGGGTAATCAGAGTCTTCTGTCGCCCAGAGAAGTCTCCGTCTAATTGCACTCTGATTAGATGAGCTGCCAAGTGTCTCAGTGAAAGGCGTGGAGGGAGCTTCCCTCATGTGCTGTTACACTGACATTGTCTCTATGAAGACACAAAATGCAGCAGATAAAGTCAAGCAATAATGCACTTGATGCTGACCTCTGAAACATTATAGCCAGTATTTCCTGGAATGCACCAGAGTAGCTGTGTTCCTATGATTGCAGATTTCCACATCTGTAACTCTTCTGACTCACAGGAGAGATGGGGGGGTTTTTGTGCAGCAGTAAAACTTTGAAAATCTCCACTTTTTGTAATCTAACAACTTCAGCTACCGTGCAAAGCTTCCTTACAAGCATAACAATTAGCCCTGCATTTACACCACCTTTCATTCTGCCGGAGTCGGGGGAAAGGAAAGAGGCGCTGCACAGCAACCCGTGCGTTTAAAAAAAGATCAAATGAAAGTGAATTTATTAAAGACAGATATAAATATGATTCCCGTCCCCGCTCTCCCTCCCTCCCGCTCCAACTTAGAAGATTCTGTGCTAATTAGAAATGTGTTAAAATCACAAAGGAGGGAGAGAGGAGATCATACGGTATTAATGAACAGAGACAGAGGGATATCATCCAATCTCCATCTCTATCTCCATCTCATCTCTCCCTCTGCACACACACACTCCCCCTCTCCTTTTATCTGCCTTTGTTTCCTCCTCTTCTCAATTCCCTCCCAAACTTTGTTTCCCTTTCTTTCTTCCCCTTTTGTCTTTCAGCCCCTGCCTCTCTCTGCCTTTTTCCCTCCTACAAATTCCTTGATTATTTCGTTTTTATCTCCAATTTCCGCTCTTTCTTCTCTTTTTTTTTCCACCTCCCTCCACTCCCCCGTCCTTCAGCAGTGCCAGCGCTCCATTAGGCAGCTGTGTTCTGGTTGGCGTGGTTGGAGGCCTGGCGCCGTGCCACACTCTGAGTGTCTCAGCAGCCCTCGCCCATCCGTCTGCCCACCCAGCCCCTTGGTCCTTAATTAATGAAAGCTCTGTTGTTTTTGTTTACCGGCCTGTTATATGCTAATCCGGCGAGCCCTGCGTGTGCGTGCCCGTCCTTCCTCAATGTCTGCGTGTTACCCTCTCAGCTGATTATCTCAACAGCCGCGACCCAAAGTCAGGTCTGATAGCCGTTTGATCACCGTGTATTCACAACCTTTCTCCTCCCAGTGGCTCTTGCACATTTAAAGGGTCAGTTCACCCAAATGTCTCGAAAAAGAAAAAGCATAATTCCCCACTCATCTCTTCTGAGTGGTATGCAGCCACCTAAATACTGACATGTCTCTGTCTGAGGTCTCTGTTTGTGGTGTTCACAGCATTTAAAAATTCAAAAGCAGCATCTCTTTACAGCAACAGTGGTCACGTTATTCTAGATAATACACTGAACACACTTTTCAAAAACTATCCAGCGAGCTGCTCTATCCAGAGAAGCTGCCATGGGTATAAAGCTGCAAATGTGTTTCAGGTGTCCAGTGTTTGAGATGTATGAATCCCATTCATTCAGCCTCATAGACAGCGTTGGGTGAATGACAGTTGGGGTAATTGAAAGGCATGGATGGACGTGAAACTGAACCAGGAGATGAGCAGCTGTGCTACCAGATATCCGTTTCTGTGATGAAAAGAAGGCCACGTGGGTCAGTGGGACGTGAATTGCGTTGCTCTTGACCATGCAGACTGCACATGTAAACACGCGTGCCAACAAATGTGTGAACATTCCCACAAATGGAAATCCATATATAGAATAGAAAGCATCAACATATATAGAAACAGACCTACAAGTTCTGTTGCATGTGTCACACTATGCCAAGTAAAGCCAAAGCGATCTGCATGGCTATCTACCACTGAAGGGACATGACAAAATATGTTTTTAATGAGTCTGAACTGACCCTTTGACATCACTCTGGGCCATGTGGTAGGACTGCATCCTCATTTTCTTCCCACAAAATTGGACCAGAACAGTTGTCTCAAGCCCGAAGCTGACAGCTGTGTTGAAATTGAAAAGTCCAGAAAAATTTCCCCCAGAAGTGTATTTTGGCAGGCTGGAGAGGAGCCTCTGAAGCAGCACTCAGACCATCACCTGTTCCAAACAAACCAATCTGAAGTAAGCACAGATTTAGGTGGGGCAGATGAAACCAAAATCGTTCACATGTGGCATTACCGGACCTTTAAACTGGTTTGCTTAATTCAGCTGACCTGTTTAAACTGGGGGAAATATCTTCATTGATTTGTTAAGCATGAAACCTTCTCAGCTGGGCTTAATTAGAGGCTTGATTAATGACTAATGTGATGCGTCTGCGCCTCCAGCCTCCCACCCCACCTGCATGTTGGAATTTAGCAAACACTGTTTGACTTGGCAGTGAGTATTGAAGGTAAAACAGGTAATTTCCTGTGAAAGACAGAAAGATGAAACCCACACATGGACGCTAAAACCACCAACTAAAACTCTAATGAAAGAAGAAGCCTGCCTCACAGAACACAACACGATGATAGTCGTGCTATAATTAATGTGTAGCGCTAATCCTCACGTGCCAACACTGTCTGTCTGACTTTATTTAATGTCACAGACTTTAAACTGAAACCGCATTTCAGTACTTTCAGTCAAACTGCGCTGACTTGTAAACAGTGTGTAACGACAAGGCTTTAAAAGACACCCGGCTCTCCTCTCACTGTCAGCCAGAGCTCCGCCGCGCTTGCTCTAACCTTTCCTGTCACTATGAATTATGGGAAAGAGACAAGCAGAGGGACGGGACAGCTCTCTGAAGAGGAGGGATGAAAGGGGGAGACGGGGAGCGAGAAAGAGACGGCGAGTTTGGAGGGGAATGAAGGGAGACAGTCAGATCACAAACGGGGGCGGCGGAGGAGGAGGAGAAGCCGCTAAGTGACAGAGCGAGCGTGAAGAGAGGAGAAAAGAGAGAAAAGCGAGAGGAGATCAGACGGCGATCATAAGAGAGCGCAGAGATGAACTTTCTTTTGTCTGTCAATTAGAGGGCTAATTTCTCTGTGGTTCGGCTCCAGAGTGCCAGAGACAGACGGCATTAAAGTGGAGCTCAGAGGGATAATAAGGGGCTCTGGGACCAGTCTGCTGCTGTCGCTCCCTATCCAAACATTAGTATTACAAAGACACTACATAACCTAAACAACATGGAGGGTCTACAAGAGGGCTTTCCAGAAATACTCACACTGCAGCTCCTGAAATAGATGCAGATTAGACCACAGACCCCTATTTGATGAAGATTTACTACTGGGAATCCCCATATGGGAAGCTTCCTGCTGTTATGTTGGTTTCAGGAAGTGCTTCCACAAAGAGAGCATTCTTTACAGATTCTCCACTGATGATATAGATTGAAAATACTTACTTTGCTCAGGACATCCTGATGAATATTTAAAAACTCAATCAGGCCCTCAGACCAGTTTGCCACTACTCTAATAGGATGCACTTTGCTCAAGAAGGTCCTGTATTTGTCGCTTTGATTATTTTGGCCTTCTGCATGGTTGTATTGAAGGCCTTAGGAAGCAGCCACTCCCTAGCTAAACATCTATGTGTTGTGTTTAGCTCCCGTCCACAAGCTTTGAATTGTTAAAAAAAAGCAGTTGCAGTTGCAGCTACAGTTGATTTAAAATGTAAGAAAGACTTTTATCTACTATAATCAAATTGAGTCACCCCTGTGTCAGTGCTTTAAGAGAGAAAGTGGTTGCGTTGTGTTATGCAGGAACTCAGATTTAATTGGATAGTGGCTGTGCGATAACATAAAATAATAAAACAGTAATTAAGTTATATAGTAAATAATAAAAGACTTCATTTTTAAGGTGTAATGAATTGAAGGATTGTTGATGTGAGCAATTTAATGTTTTCATGAACCTTTTTGAATCTCGACCTGATTGGTCAGTTTATACTTCAATAGCAGACTCTCATACTGTATATACTGTATAACAGTTCCTCCAGATTTAAATGAATGGGTTAGACGGTTAGTGTTGCGATATTTTTGTTGGCTCATCCACCCATCCAACCTGACCTCCTCCCTGCGTGGACTGTCCATTAAGAACAGCTAAGAACATCATCATCATCATCGTCGTCATAATTACTACAGCTGCGAGGGGGCCGAACTGATGCTGAAAACAGATGTTGGCGTGGGCCACATGCAGAAATGGCCTGGTCAATTGCACTTTACACCCCTCACATCTCATACAGACACATCTGTATCTCATACCATACCAGGCACGTCTGTATGTGGCGAGATGCTTTCAATTAACTGTAAAACCATCCGTGGGACTCAGACCAAGGGGATGTAGTATGAAGTCTGAAAATGGAGGAAGGTGGGGTGGATGGATGGTTTGACCAAACACACTTTCACCCAGGTGACAGGAGATTTGCGTCATGAGAAACCGCAAGCGAAACCAAAAGTGAACGATCTTTTCCTGAACCTAACCAAGTAGTTTTGATGCATACCTGAACCAAACCGTGACCGTTTCACAGCAGTCACAGATTGGAAGGTTTTGCTGAGATGAGAGCACATTGGACGGTCGGAGCAGTTGCTCTGGGAGTCTAATATTGCCACAGATGGGTTTACGTTGGAGTTAGTTGAAAGCCGGGAGCATCACATACAGTTGTCTGCACCGACAAAGCGACGGTATTTGACGCTCTGGGAATGAGAACAGGTTGGAAATGACTTTTTAGGACAGTCTCTTTTGATTACATGCTCAGGAGCTTGGGCACCCAAGGATAATGGTGAGCGCCCATGGGGAAAAGTGATGGCTGCCCAGTTAGGATAAATAGAGGATTGGACGCTGTATCAAAGTAGTCAGTTTTAAAAACCTGTGCTGACTGTAGTCCGACTGGACTGGAGTCCCTGGGGTCTGACAGCTCAACCAACACAACCTGTCCGCTAACAGCCAGTTATTTTTTGAAAAGTTTTTAATAGCATGTAAAACCGGCAGGGAGAAAATGTGAGCAGTCTTAGCAACAGCAGTCAATCTACACCTGTACTGTATTTCACAAAATGACAGACAGACAGGCAGAGATTAGCTCCAGCTTCCCAAAACTGGATTAAATAGACAGAAGTAACACACCTGTCCATCACAGAACAGACAGAAATTTGACTGAATCTACTTTAAGTTGCTTTGTGAATTATTTTAACACGGCTCTGCTGCTGCTGGACTGTATTAGCTAACCAAAAAAAAACAAAACAATCACACCTGTCTGAAAAGTATCGATCTGTTCCAAAATGTTCCAACTTTTCCAAGCTTCAGCTGCCATATTAAAAGCTTTTTTACGCCGTTATCACAGACGGTGGAGAGACGGCAGGAAAGTGGCAGAGAGCTGTGCAACAACGGCGCCGGGCTGAGCTTGAACTGTGGATGTCGGGGTTCATAGTCAGCGTCTTAACCCCTGACTTATTGGGACCATTCATCATTTTCTAATGTGATATGCAGTATGTCATTTTTCTTTGCCTTTTTTTTTTTCATTTTTCTTTTATCATGTACATTCAGAGCTCATTTAGCTGAGCGAGCTTTGGTTTCTTACAAACTGAAAAACACTATGTGAATGTAAAGAATCTAACAAAAATGATCAGACATTTTTTTAACACTTCAAACTGAACAAACAAGTCCTATCAGTTATCTACACTATTCAACAGGGAACAGCTGGAATGAAAGGAGATGACCTCTCCTTTGAACTCATGCACAAGTGTTGGAATTAGACGCAGTTAATTATTTGTGACATGTGATGCTGTAATATTGAGCAGCACTACTACCAGCGTTCAGGGATCCCACTGACTCAGGATGCTGCTCTAAGCTGTTGGTGATCAGTGTGTATACATTGTGCTGTAGGTTGGCAGATTTAACTCCGCACCAAGAGAACATAAGTGATGAACAAAGAGGAGAGGAGGCGATGAGGACACAGATGGAGTTAATAAACAGTTGAGAAACATCTTTCATTCCACCCTTGGATGGCTACCTCAGTGTGAGCGTGTGTGTGCGTGCGTGTGTGTGTGTGTTGGGGCGGTTGCAGTGATCTTAATTGAATATTGATAGGTAAGGCGAGCGCACAGGGTAAACAGCTGTGACTGGTACTTCATCATATGTGTGTGTGCATCACTCATTATCAGGCCCAGCTGGTCCTCCAAGACGAGTCATCAGACAGTGACCACGCACACACAAGCGCACTCACGCACCGATTCCTACACACTCACCCTTATTACAGTAATTGACAAACAATTTTGACAGAGATCAAAGTCACCAAAACTGTGTGTGCTGCAGAGAGGGATTCCCCTGTGGCCTTGCTGTTTGTTCAGTAAACAGGCCTCCGAATATCTGATTTATTCTTCACAACTTTCTCGAAAACGGAGCCTCCATTTGTCCTACGGGGGGGGTCGCTACCTGGCTAGGGCAACATCTTCATCCTGTTGCCGTGACAACCGAACCCATTGTCTTCCGCAGAAGCGGGAGTCAAATGCAGAGCGTTTTACGGGGATGAATTCAGAAATGGCTGCTATTTGTTTGGGCGGAAGAAAGAGGCTTTGCAGTTGCCTCACAAGTCTCCTAGCAACCATAGTTGGTGCCATGATGGAGGTCCATCTGAGAATTGGCTGCGCATGAAAAACATACCGATGGAAGAAAGGCAAACCAGCCATTCGCGGAACAAAGCAGGAGCAGCACAAAGGTGATCATTAACAGCTGTCCTCTTGGCCTGCTGTGGTCGTCTGTGTGACCTCTTGAAGCCGCTGCCTGACACCTCTGGCCATAAGGGCTGCAGTAATGAGCCTGCATCTGCAGCGCTTGACTGTTATCCCTTTCCTGTCAACTGGACTGACCACGCTGCTGGAAAACCTGAGCATGAGCATTTTACATTCGGGGCATTACAGCAGGACCAGAATCAGCTTTTTCGGGCAACTATTGTGTACACACACAAGGAATCTGACTCTGGTTTCCATTGGTCTCAACGTGCTAGCACAGGCAGAGGCATACAGCTTAGAACAAGGACAACAATGGTAGAGAATAAAGAATGATCAGGACTGTGATGTACACACACCAACATTTACTGGTTTTCAATGAATCTACCTTGGAATTGTTTTCATCGTGAAAAATGTTTTCTCAAAAATCTTCAAATTGTTCGGTTCTTCCAATGAACCATCCAAAACAGGAGCAAATTCTCACATTTGAGAAGCTGGAAAGTTTGGCCATTTTGCCGCTAATGGGTTGGTCAAATGGATCGATCAATTAATCAATCAGTCGTTTCACAGGAAACTGACAAGGGATCAGTCTTCTCTTCAAGTGACCTAAATTGTCGGCCATCTCTCCGTCTCATCTCCTGACATCTCTCCATCACTATCTGAGCGGCAGAAAATACCCCAAAAATGATGGAACATTTGTCTGCGAGTGTCAGGCATCGTTTTATCAGGAGAATCTTGGTGGCAGCAGCAGGGCGTTACGCAGACAGGTGATTCTAATAGAAAAAAGTGAAGGTTTTGCCAGAGGACAATGGGAATATGCTATTCTGGGTTTAGCTACAGGGATAATGTAATCTGGCTCCATCCTCTGCTCTGGTTTCTTCAGACACTCTATTGTTTTTCTATTTTGCCCATCTCACCACTTGACAAACTACAGTTATAAGATCACTATAGAATCTGCTCTGATCCGGCATATATCACAACTGTAACGTCACACAATCATTTCATATATCGTCTTCACTCTGCATCATCCTACAAATGACCATGCATGGCTGATATGGGTGCTGGTGTGTTTTTATTCTCACTCCACATATCTGGAACAAGCAGTTCTGTGTTCTGTTGCCTTTCATTACATTCAGTTTGTTCCTATTCACTCATATCTTGGACTGTGCTACAGCTGCACTCTTCTTTGTTTCCTTCATATCTCGTCTTCATGCCTGTTTTGTCTCAAGAAAAGCATTTCGAATTGCCTTGTTGGTGAGAGGCGCTATATAAATGAGCCTTGCCTTTTCCATCAGTATGTGGAAAATATACATGAGGTTTGACTATCGCTCCAATGAGTTTTGTTTCGGACATGAAACACCTTGACAAGGTTGATTTGTTTCTCAGTGTGAGTTACTCTGACACAGTCCTGTCTTATTTTCTAGCCCTGGCTGGGATCATATCATTGTTGCTAGAAGTCAGTCGCTTTGGACACGTCCAGACGGCTGGTAAGACAAATAGCAGGAAAACAACAAACAATATATATATATATATATATATATATATATATATATATATATATATATATATATATATATGCACAGAAAGAATGGCATGATGTAAAAGGAGGAGGACATGGGCTGACTTAAAATAAATGTGTATTGTGTGACTGAAGGATGTGGGCTGTGACATGTTTTTCCTGAAAACAGCCAAGACAGAAACATACAGTTTGGTGTGCGCACACACACACACACACACACGCACGCACGCACACACACTTCTATAAGATACAGACAGCCCTGATAGCCCTCAGGCATTCATGTATCCACAGAGAGGATTTGGTCAATTTTCTGCATTTCAAAACAACATCAGCAGCCCGGTTTAATATGTGGAACACAAGCAGCACAAATCCAGAGTCAATTCTGTCATGCTTCCTACGTAGAGCATGAATTCTGCCAGAGTTGGCACAAACACATGCTGCTGCCACACGAATCACCCCCTCACACACACACACACTGAGGCAGCTGCGTGAGTCATGTTAGCGGTTTGAAGATTTCATTCATTTGTTTTTTTCAAAGCACTGTCTGTGGAACGGCGACACTGCAGCACTGATGGACCTCGTAGCGCGAATTCACTCGCACCGTCGTTCAGGTAGCGATGCTCCAAGTGTTCATGCTCATCGCCTGAGCCTGAATGCGCCGTGAAACAAGACTGATGTTTGCCTGAAACCTTTGTTTAAAATGTGAGAACGCAAATATTCGTTTGACAGAACTGGGACGTGATTTAGATGCCTGATGCTCTGGTCACAATATGTGGTGCTCTAAGATTAGTGCAGCAAAGACATCTTGCAGTGCTACTTGGAGAACTACTGTAGCTGGCAAGCTGCAGTGGTAGCTGCTAACGCTTGGAGAGCCAGGAATATGCTAGCACTAGTGAGTCCCAATAGACTCACTGAGCTAGGTAGCTTGCCAACAGCTAACGAGCTCCCTAACACGACAATAAGTTCATACTGTAGATTCAAGAGACACACCTGCACCACTGACTCCTGTTTAACTGTCTGCAAACCATTCCTCTTTTACTTTCCCAGAGGGGTTAAATAAAAGCAGGTGGTGCAACACGGTTAACACACATGTTCAGTTCAATGTTGTAAAGAAAGTTTGCTATTGGTTCAACAACTCAAATTCACATTACAAAGCTAACTCACGTTACAAAAGACTTGTGCTGTGATAATTGTGACGATTCCTCTAAATCGAACCTGCGCCTTTTAAATGCTGGTGTTACAAGGCCTTTAGTCCTCCTTTCAACAACATTGTGGTTGAAAATTCATTGAATGCATCCTGGAGGCTTCACAGATAAAACATTTTCATAGATTATTTTTTCCTGTTTTGTTGTTTTGAAAGCTCAATTGCTCACGTTCATGCTTGCTCGCTAGCATTCCACTTCTCATCTGCACTATTCTGCCACATTGTGACGTTTCTTGGTGCTTTAATACCATCAGCGGATCCAGGTGAATAGCAGGAATGCATTTCACGTCATGCAAACGTGCATCCATGTGAGTATACTCGTCAAAACAATTCTGCATTGCACCACGACTCGACTTTAATATAAACGATGATGTTGCCAAACTTTGATGCTGAGCATTTCTGCAGCTTAATGCCCACACGCTCAACGTACCTGACCAGCCATGACGCCTAAATCCCAGGCTGCAGCTTTTAACAATTAACACGTCAACCACTTCAGAGGGTACACACCTTATCTTTGAGATGCTTCTGCATGTCACACAGGGACATGGAGGCGTTCTGTGGGCCACGCCTGAGAGAAACACACAGAGTTAGAGCACGTTCAGCTGCTGCCACCAAACGCCTAAAAATGCAAACGCAGCGTGGTGCTTCTCTGGCGTCCGTGTACCTTGCGCTGCCGCCTCTGCTGCAGGCTCTGCGGGCCGCGGGGGCTTGCCTGAAGCTCCTCAGGAACTGCATGTAGTCCACCGCTTCCCCGCTCCTCTCACACACCTGCAGCAGCCACAAACACAGAGATGCGTCAGCGAGTGGAGTGGCACACGGAAAACAACATGACTGTGAGGCCGATGATGATGGCAAGCAAGAGGAGGATGAAGATGACGGCGCGGGGGAAACATTACTCCAGATCCAACATTCATTCCTGCACTCGAGCCCACTCCAAACTTTTCAAACATTCCAGTACCAGCGTCTGTGCTAATGGCACATGTAATGGCATCTCCGTGGAGACAGGAAGAGCGGCGTGGCTGGCCTCAGGTGGGCAGAGCAGCCATTTTTTTCAGGATGAGGTTGTTTGGGGAGCTCTCCAGAACAGGGCACACCCGGGGAATGGAGCCGCATGCTTTTGTTCTGACCTTGCGCTGCTTTTCACGCGCACGTGAATGGACACACACACACTTTTAGGAAAACTGGCAAGAAGCTGGCACAACCCTAAGCACACACAATCAGAGAGATACTTTCCACAAAAACACACACAAAGTACGTTCGATCAAGAACACAAATACACACGCACAAACCCACACGCACGTATACCTATTTTGGTGGCTCATAATCAAAGTACAGTCCCTGTTGCCCTGCCCTACATCCTTCCATGGTGTAATCCAGTGCAGCAGTCCCCAGCGGAGCTCCTAGCATTGAGTCTTATTATAGACACCACACCGTCCAATTATCACCGCTATCAGCAGTAACACACAGCCCCCACCTCAGGGGACTGGGGGGGGGCTCTCTATGCTCTATATACCTGTGACAGTGTTGTTACACCTGCAGTTCAGTTTGAGGCTGAAGGTGAGATGGAGGTCAGTGGCGGATGGTATGGAGGGCAGGGCCGTGATGCATGACATACCGCAAACAGCAGTTTAGCTTTGTTTTTTCATTGTTTTCATGGTGGTTATTCTTTCTGCAGGAAGAAACAAAGCTTTAGTCAGGATTAATCCTGTAGATTAGAAGAAATCTCCATATATTAGTATTCTCAAATTAAAATGTATTAACTGTGGTGCGGCAAACTAGCCTGTAAGTCTGTTATTTAAAAAATACTTGTCATACTTGCCATGAATAAAGTTGTTGTAGTGCGTTCCCTATTTTTACTATTTTCCACATTGTATATTAATAGACAATTCATTCATTCATTCATTTATTAAGACATGAACCCATGAAATAATGCATTCAGACGTTGGGAGCGACAAATGGCACAGGGAGTGTGGGAGTGTGTGCACGGCTGTAGAACAGCTCCTCGTCGCCATCTAGACCACAGTCGGTAAACGGTGCTCAATATCTGACTGTTGCTAACAATATAATCTGGTTTTAAGCACAGATCTGCTTATTTCACTGATCGCCAAAAGTAAATTCTGTGTTTTTGTTGTGCTGTTTCATAGTAATAAGCCTTGCACTAAAATGCAAATATGTGTTGCTGTCATTTTCAGTTCACGTTTCCTACTGAAGGGATTTCTTCTTCTTCTTCTTCTTCTTCTTATTATTATTATTATTATTATTATTATTATTTGATTTAGTTATGTTTCCACTTCCATCTCTTGTATTTGGTTGAGGAGTGCCAAGATGTAAGAGTGCTGAATTATGACAGTGTTGCTCCTTTGAGGTGATAGGTGTCATTGTACGCTGACGACCTTCTCATATATAACACAAAGCCTGCATTATCTCTTCCCTCTATCCTATCCAGGCTGGAACAGTTTGGGAAGGTCTCTGGCTATAAATTGAATCTGCAAAAAAGTGAACCCTGCTTCCCTTTATATCCCTGCCTCTATGTTTCCCTTCAGGACAGTGACCTCACAGTTTAGCTCTCATGACAGGCTTCATCTGGCATGGCAGGCAGCCTCAGATACATCAGCATTCTCACAAAAATCTAAAGCACTGGGAGGGATGGCTATGCCCAAGCGTCTCTATTACTAATGGGCTGGTTAAGCTGTCCAAGACAGCTCACTTGAGCATGCACCTGAATGGGTGAAGACAGAATCACGTGATGTCCCAATTCACTTAGTCACTTCCCCATTAGCACTTGCAAATGGTTAATCAATCCAGTTATAGTTCCAACAATCAGAATATGGTCACAATTTAGGAAACAGTTTAGTCTGAAAAAGCCTTCTTAGCAGTATCTGTTATGTCAAACCACCTTTTTAAAGCTAGATCTGTCTTTTCGAGTTATTAAGGACTTATACAGTATGGGGTAGTTGCATCATTCAATCAGTTGGCAGAAAAGTTTAACAAACCCGACTCTTATTTCTACCATCTACTACAGATTAGGCATTTTATACGGGCAGTTGATTTTTGGCCACTTTGGGAAAGCAGAACATGCTCTAAATACAACATTAGCATATTATTATATAGTATAAATCTGATATAGAAAAAATAATAGCAACCAGTTACCTATTTATGCATATAGCAGACATACATTATTTTGCTCTCCACCAACACCAATCAACATTTCAGCTATTCTCTATAAACAATATCTGCATATAAATGCAGCTAATAAAAGGCAGAATTGTTGTCAAATGACAAACAGTGGGTTCTAGGTTTGGCCAATGCATTTTTTTTGCTCTTCACATATTCTGTTTATGTGCATGCAACCAAAGCCCGCTCAAACGTGATTGGTCAATACTACTCAGACAACAAACAGACTTCAAACGGAAACCAGATAACATAGAGTATGTCCAGAGTCTCACAGCTAAATGTGATTCAAATTAGTCTTTAAATTGTGGAGTGCGTCTCCAGAGAGGTAGTCGGGATGCTGCAACATTTAAGGGGAATCAAAATCAATTCTAATCACACTGAATAAACACAGAAAAAAAAGACATTTAACAAGGGAGGAGACGGAGCTTGAGCTCTCGTGATGCAGTGGATTTTCTCTGTCTTGTTCTCTGCATGAGTCTGGCTGTCTGTCACCGGCTTTTTCTGTATCATCAGATTTGTCAGCCGTGATTGTCTTTTTGTCCATCCTCCACATTAAGCTCAGATTACTCAAGCAAGTTCTCTTTTATTACCCCCGCTACCAGTGCACATTCAATAACTGATCAATATTTAACAAAAAAGGATCTCAGTCTCAAAATGTGGCGTGAGACCAGATAGATAAATAAATATCAGAAGAAGAAGAAGAAGTGGGGGTGGGGTTGTCGGGCTGCTTGTGGCATCTCGCTCCCTCAAGCACAAAGCAACTTCCACATAAGAATGTCACCAGAACAACAGCTGCTACTCCACTGATAGTCCTTTAAAGTAAACTTTCTACAACTCAAGCACACACACATCCACACAGTGTCTGTAATGAATAAGACGGTGAGTGGGAGGGGCGGGTAGGGGATGGAGGGAAGTGGGGTTGTGTATTGGGTGGGGGGGGGGACACAAAGTGCTGATATTATGGGAGGAAATCTGTGCGGGAAAGACAGGCAGTCAAACTGTCAGGCGTGAGCGCTGAGACGGAACAAAGAGGAACAGTGGAGACGATTACAGTGGCGTAGCAGAGTGACAGAGGCATCGTGCTCACAGATGAAGATGAAGGCAGAGGGGGAATTATGCCGCCGTGCACGGACCCCAAACACACCACACACACACGTGCACGCTCCATTGATCAATGCCAGAGAGGAGAAGCATCCTGATACGCGGCCTCAACACTCTCATTAGGCCTCACGGATGCAGAGTGACGACTTCCGCATCCTACATCAGCCCAAAAATATTACTGCTGCTGCTTTCATGGCCGAGATTAGTTTTTTGTTTTTCTTTATGCCTTCATTTTTGGTAATCATCTGCAGGCTGCAGAGGAATGCATGAAATGAGAGAGAGAAAAGAATAGGTCTGTGGGCTGGCTCAGAGGAAAAACTGATGCCATCCCTGCAACAGAGGTACAAACAAATAACGTCTGCATTAACAGCTGCCAGAATCACTTCTCCTCTGACCAGTCTCCACGGCCACAGAGCATCATTTGTCAATGTCAGCTTCCTGGAAGAGATTAAAAAAAATATTTTACTGCCATCTTCTGGATGATGCCTCACATAACACAGAAAAAATCTAATACAGTCTTTTTCTGAGGCCCGGTTTACGGTATTAGGGGTTGGTTGGCCATCCCTCTCCAAAATTGAGAAGGTCTGTTGAACTAAACAATGAAACTGAGCTTCAAAGTTCATTTTTGACCTTAGAAAAAAAAGAGCTGACAAACTGGTTCGAATTGTCCCATTTTAAATTGGGGGAAAAAAGGCCCAGAGAACAAATTCCCTGTTTGGATCCAGGTCACAGTGCAGGCTGAGCAATGTACCCTACAAGTCCTTCCTCCAGGCTTATTCACCAAGCTTCTCCTGGGGGATTTCAAGGCAATCCCAGGCCAAATGACACACAGAACCCTTCTCATGTGTTTTAAGTCTATCACAGGATCTTCTCCCAGTTGGATACTTGAATGTAATAGGGTCAGATGTGGAAGATATATCCAAGTCCTATACAGGGATTCTAAAAAGCAGTTTCTTCCACTTGCCCTTTTTGCAAGGAGTTCAGAGCAAAGGGTCAGACACACTTCAGTTGGCTGCCGACATCAGGAAGAGACCCAGGGTGAGACCTTTCGAGGGCTGGTCTTTTAAACCACTGGACAATCCTGTCAAGCAGTGGAGGAAGGAAGGGACAGACACATTAACTTGAAATGCAATTATCTTGGTTACTTTTCATTTGTTACATACCTACCCACATGGAATTTGTACCATAGCTTAAAAGCAAAATGGCCATGAGAAAAGCTGCATGATGTCACTTTCATACAATTCTAAACACTTGAAACTATAAAAACTGAATAAAAAGAGTAATGTAATAGTAGTGTCAACCCTCTTCTGACACACAGCCAGCCCTCATTTTCATCTGTATGATTGCAGATTTGGCTATCTTTTCTCCCTCTACTTCATGTTATGTCCGCCGCCCACGGCCAGCCCATGGGACCAATTAAGATAGTTTATTTGTCTTCCCATCTATTGACACAAATGCTACATTCACATTTATACTCATACTAAACACCTTTAGAAAGCTTTGATTCTCATGAATCGATTGATGCAAGCCGTTTCAAGATGCAATCTCAACAGGAGGCACAATAAACGCCAACAGCAAACAAACAACCTTTTAAAAATTGACACATCATAGAGGAAAGTCACTGATTCCGTCTCTCAGTTATCCACAGATTGATAATACACAGACAAAAACGGTCTGGAAACATCAACAAAAGTCCACAGGATCCACTGCATTAAAGATATTTAGTCCATTACAAGACAGAAATCCACAGAAAGTCGTTTTCTACTTTCAACTTCCCTAAACTTAGGCAGAAGGGAACTATTTGGAGTCACATGCTTCAAATTTCACCTCACTTGACCAATCACAATCTACCACATGGAGCCTAGCAACCAGTGGAGCCAATAACAATCTGAGTTCAGTGGAGGTCAGCCCTCCTCCGCCACATGTGTGACGATTGAGCCAATCACAGCCAATTTTGAAGATGACTGACGCTTGGAATAGCCAATGAATTTCTGAACACGCCAATATGCCATTTTCAGTGGGTTCACACACATTCATTCATTTTCCTTGGCAGACGTAGTATTTTTGTTAAAAAAATGCAATGAAGATTCCACAAGGTAGGTTTGATAGCAACCTAAAATCTACTTTCTATGTTCCCATTTCTTCTTTTAAAGTGCCTTGGTTAGACACGGCTTTGGTTAGCTTCAGGTTCCTGCTGTGTAACACACATATTTAAATGTTTTTCCACAAGCACCTACAGACCTCACAGAAGGAGATGGAGTGAACTTTCTTCTACTGGATGTCCCACACTCAAGCCTAAATGATAAAGCTGCCACCTTACATTTTGGAGCCTGTGCCATCTGACCTCTTAAATGAAAGTCCCTCTCACCTTGTGGACCAGAGTGTCGAGCTGGTTCTGGCTGATGCACAGCAGCCCCTCGAGGACTCGTCTGAACTCCTCCTTGCTCACCAGCCCTGTCCCATCGGGATCCACTGCTATGAAGGCTGACTTGATTTGTGCCAGGCTGCCATGAATCAGAGGCTCCACCTTGTCCAGGGTGAGTGGATGGTTGGTTACTGGGTGGACTGAGGGGGTCAGATCAGGATGAAGTATTTAGTGTCATTAATGTTTGAGGCCACTTCAGGGAAAAACAGAGTGATAGGTTCCCTGGACGGAAATTTCTTTTGATGATCAAGAAAATATATATGTATATATATATATGTATATAATACATGCATATGTCACATAACATAATATGACATATGCTAATACCTTTGGCTGGTTGGACTAAATGACAACTCATCGTAATGTATTCACCCCTCTTTTAAGTTTTCATGTCTTGCAACACTGAATCAAAGTAGATTTAATGTGGCTTTTTTGACAGGATATAGCAGTGGAAACTGAAGGGTAAAAAAAACACTTACCCCTGTGTGTCTGGATCCATGTCTTCCCGGGTACCTCACCTGTCTGTCTTCCTCTGAAGAGGTGTGTGGTAGGGATCGGAGCCGTGTGGGGCCGTGGGCCGAGTCCCAGTCCACGGTGAGGAGGCAGCAGCTTGGCCATACTGGGTGAAACTGGCGTGTGTGTGGAGAGATAGAGGCAGGAAGGTGATAAACGACACTGGGAGGGTGGACGGTGGTTGCTAGTTAACTCATGAACATGATCTCTCTCTCTCTCTCTCTGTGTGTGTGTGTGTGTGTGTGTGTGTGTGTGTGTGTGTATGTGTGTGAAATGAATCAGCAGTTGACACCCCTGAGCATACCATACTGTACACAACCCTTCAATCTGGTTTTGTTGCCTCTGCCCACTATTGTCAAGTCAAGTTATTTGTCACCATGGATGCAAAAAACCAGAATGTAAATATTAAAAAACAAGACATTTAATGAAGTGTAGCGACTCAAAAACCAGTGAGGGGAAGTAACTCATCTACTGAAGTACAGTACTCAATTACTTGAATTCTACTTGTATATTTTCATTTTAAACTTTAACTTTAATGCATCAATAACTAGACAGGCACTCAGGACCAACAGTCCACTCCTCTAAGATATGCAGGCTCAAACCTCATGGTCAGTATTATTGCTTGTTCTCATGGAGCTTGTACTCTGGTGGAGTTTATTGCAGATAATTCACATTTGGATGTGAGTATATGTTAGTATAATTAGTTGCATGATATATGTGCATGTACATTTCTTCAGCTACATTTTAGCGCTGCTTTCTGTATGAAGTTTGAGCAGCTATGTTTATTGTTACCATGAATATGACTTTTAGTAGCTTAATATACGCTTATATAACACTGACAGGGAGTATTCCGCTTCTTTAAGTTCGTATTTTCTCTTTAAGAGTACGTAACTTTCATACAGCTGCTGTTACAGTGTCCGCCATCAGTGGCATGCACAGACTTTTTGAAGAGCAGGGGCGAAAAGGACTTCACTTGAGCACGCGTTTTGGCGTCCAAGAGGGCACTTTAGCATGCGTTTTAGCGTCCAAGAGGGCAGTTTATCATGCGTTTTAGCGTCCAAGAGGGCAGTTTAGCATGCGTTTTAGTGTCCAAGAGGGCAGTTTATCATGTGTTTTAGCGTCCAAGAGGGCAGTTTAGCATGCGTTTTGGCGTCCAAGAGGGCACTTTAGCACACGTTTTGGCTCCCAAGAGGGCACTTTAATGCGCGTTTTGGCTCCCAGGGGGCACTTTAGCACGCATTTGGTGTCCAAGAGGGCACTTTAGCTCGCATTTTGGCTCCCAGGTGGCGCTTTAGCACGCGTTTTTCAACAATTGGGCCACAAGGGGGGGCAGTTGCCCCCCCTGCCCCCCCTCTGTGCACGCCACTGTCCGCCATTACGAGACAGGTTGTTCTTGCTCATGACTTCAACTATTTGTGTTATTTCTTCTTTCAGGCTTTCAACAGTCTCACTTCAAGGAAAGGATTTTGTCACTTCTTCCACGACAGCCAAAAAACATCCCAGTGACAATCATTATGCAGACTTATATTTGCCCTACATTGTGTAGGAGTACTAAATCACATGTATTTTAACAGTTGCACGATTTACCAATAAAATGTTACGTGTCATCACTGCTCATCGACTATACATGCAGGTGCCTCTTTAAAATCTTCCCTGAATTTGTCATTTTTATTTTTTAAAAATGATGCATGTTCAGGTGACCTGAACGATTTCCTACCCCACATTACAACCATGTGTGTTCCCAGTCCATGCTGCCTTTCATTTCTATGACCAGCCTGCATTTCATGACAGTTTCAATCTACGTTCCACTGACTCATTTTCTCCTCATAGCAGCACTTTCAAGAGCAATGAACATATTTTTGCAACGGGCACAAGTTCTGAATGAGACTTTAGGCAATGAAGAGATAAAATAAAGAGAACACAGTCATCCGTTATTGCCTGAAGACACAACTTTATTAATAAAGCAGCAAGCAAAGCATGTTAAATACAACACAAGATGACCAGGAAACACAGACAGGCATGTATAAAAACCCAAACAAACCGTAAAAGTGGAGATGGGCAGCTGCGGCCTTGCCAACGACTGTAAACAGAGTGACAGACAGGAGAGAGAACAATGAAAAGAAAGAACGATCGGCCGTAAAAGAGGCGGCGTGACGAGTGTGTGCTGAGGTTGTCGTTTACATCCACACAATTAAGACATTCACAAGTGTCTGGTAGAGCGCAGGGAGTGGTCTGCTGGACGGAATTACTGTGGCAACAGAGGAAGAGGAGGAGGTGCTGGACTGCTTGTAAGGGATGCCTCAGGCTAATAGTCTGACTCCAGATACTGCTGCTGTGGTGACACTACAGTGAGTAGCAGGAAACAGTTAATGCTGGTTGTGGGTTAATACTCTGCTCTCTCCTCTCCTGCAGCCAAAACCTGACATTTCTGAGAAAACAGAGGCAAAGAAAGAGAAAAGACACGGTTCAGCCATCAGTGGTAGTATGACGCATGGTTCACACGGGGAAAGGGTGTGTGCATGACAAACCGGGCAGCCTGGATGTGTTCAGTGTCCGCAGCCGTGATGTGACACTGAGATTAGCCGTCGTTCCTCCTGTCACACATACAGGAAGTAGCTTGGTGCTGTACTGTTTACCTGAACCCTGATCAGTACAACCTCTGAATGATGAGTCGGAGCCCGTGAGGGTTTCATTAGCTACCTGGTTAAACTGCTGCTGTAACTCAAGTGCTAAAGAGCACAACTTAATTCTTCCTCTGGTGTTTTTTACCTGCTCAGGTGCATCACTTTCTGAACTGAAGAGGGGGCCATCTGGATTTAATCTGGATGTAAGACACTTGAAACAACTGGTGGAAACGGCACCTAGGCATTAGAAAAGCCCAAGGTTATCTCTGTGTCAGTGAGCTGGGTATAATTCCATTAACTACAAATTTGTTTGGCAATTTGAACCACAAAGATAGAATTTTAATCAAGGGGGGCCTGCATTATTATCCAACTTTGTAGTTTGAAGACTTGATATGGTTTATATTCTGCTCAGAGGGGAGTCAATTAGGGCCCAACAACAGATTTTTGCCCCAGGGGCCCCCAGCAGGTTTATGTAGCCATGGTGTGGAATTTTACAATCATCACTGCACACTATCTGTACCCTCCTGAGGAAAATCTGCTGATGGAGCTCTGTGTCTTTGATAGTCCATCAGACTATACTCTGACTCCTCTATTTTAAATGCAGAGCTGTGTGTCCTTTCTCATTTCATGTAATCCTGTTTGTGTTGCCTTGAGTTTTTAGAGAGGTCTTTATGCTTTTAGCTTTCTACCTCTCCTACACAGGCTTTCTTTTACCTTCTCATGTCTGAGTTTACAGTACGTAGGTGTAAGTGACTCTGTGTACTGTGTATGTATATGAATGTCATAAAAATGCTGTATTTTATCTAGCTGGGAGACAATACAATACATATTATTTCTACTGTGTCCGGCACAGCTGCATTTGCAACTGAGCAGCAGCTGCTCATTTTCTCTGCCAGAGGGTATGCATTTTATGATTTACAGTAAATATAGTGCAGCAGATTGCTTCTCAGATGCTGACCATGTAACTGCCATGTTTGTGTGCAAAATACCAGTCGCAATCTGAGGCCAAGTGTTAAGGCATGGAGTGTGCTCCTCCTTACAGCCATTATTTGTAGAGTTTGCTTTAGCGTAGTTAGAAAATCCCGCGGGATGGCTTTCTGCCCGTTCTTCTCAGTGTGTTATTTTTGATACTACCACCGAGGAGCTCCAGAGTTCCACATTATTCAATTCTACACACGGTGCATTTAAAGACACTTTGAAGTCAGTCTGGGAGCCCTGGTGCATCCTTTCTCTCTCTCTGTCTCTCTCTGTCTCTAACACACACTCACATACATCCACACACACACACACACACACATAAAGCTCATACATAAAGGTCCAGTGACAGTGATGGAGGCTGAAAATCCTGGACTTGTACTTTGGACTTGGAGCAAAAGAACGATGATCATCTCACAATCTCCCAGCAGTGACACTGAGCCACTGGGTTGATTTAGGCATGACAGGCTTCTTCTCTATAGGCTATCTTCCATGCAGCGACTTGGCTTGGGGGGACTGCTGCATCAAGACAACTGCTAATGCACTCAGTTTCAGGGTTAGACCGATACATCGGGTTGACAGGTGTTTTCTGTAAAACCTGTGATTCTCTTTGGCAGTTTGCTCCATTACGATATCACCACATCCGTTACAGATGACATCCACAGACATTTTATACGGTTAGAAAACTCTTCTTCAGCCATTGTACTTAAGTTGTCTTGTCTTGTACTTACGTAAGTGGTTGCTCGGTAATTCCTCACATCCCAGTTTCCCAGCAACAGATAGGTGTGTGTGTGGCCTGACCTATACAGCGACTACCCATAAAACCGTTTCACTAGCCTGGGCTTCTCTGGAGAGGTTTAATGTCTCATGATGGTGGAAATGTTTCAGAGGGTTTACCCACCTGACAACCAGAAACACTGAGGCTACTTGTAGGTATCTGTGGCTGATCAACACTGCAAATCAAAAGTCAGCTGACTGCACAACATGCATTTAAATGATAAGTGAATTAAATGCTGGGTCACATGACTGAGGTCATGTGGAAATCAGGAAAACTCCAAGTGCAGTATGCTTCAAAGTGCTTGTTGAATCATTGAACAGCATCTGAAATCACCCAGCACATTGTTGATGCATGCTGTCGTGGCTGTGTACAGCACGTTCTGTAACTTTCCAAAACTGACCATCCGACGATCACACCGGCTTCAGGCATGAATGTGCAGAGGTGGGAACCCAAGCTGGATCTGAACCTCTATAAACCGCATTTCTGGCATACCCATAATGTTATAGATTGGTAAATAATGGTCAGAGCAACTCGCCAGGAAGATAGACAACTATAACATGGAAAATTTGGCTGACCTGGCTGTTTTTTTCCAAATCCAAACATATTGACATGTGATTTTCTGTGTATTTCAGTAGCAAATAACTACAGTAGCCTAAATCCTTGTCATGAATATACAGTGGCATGAAATAGTTTGGGCACGCCGGGTCCAAATTTTTGTTACTGTGAATAGCTAAGCAAGTAAAAGGTGGCCTGATTTCTAAAAGGCATAAAGTTGAAGAGGACACATTTCTTCAGTATTTTAAGCAAAATTCTGTTTTTTATTACGTTTATTATGTTTTATATTTTCAGAATTACAAAAAGGGAAAAAGGCCTGAAGCTAAAGTTTGAGCACCCTGCATGGTCATGGTCATGGTCTTAGCAACATCCCCTTTGGCAAGTACCACAGCTTGTAAACACTCTTTGTAGCCAGCTACGAGTCTTTCAGTCCTTGTTTGGGGGATATTTGCCCATTCTTCCTGCGAAAGGCTTCTGGTTCTGTGAGATTTTAGGCCGTCTTGCATGCACTGCACCTTTGAGGTCTATCTGCAGATTTCCGATGAGGTTTAGGTCGGGGGACACGCATGGCAAAACCTTCAGCTTGAGGGTTTCGAGGTGTATTTAGGATTAATATCCTGTTGTTAAAGCCATCCTCTTTTCATCTTCAGCTTTTTTTTTTTTTACAGATGGTGTGATGTTTGCTTCCAGAATTTGTTGGTATTCAATTGAATCCATTCCTCCAGCCCACAGCATGATCGACCCACCCCCGTGCCTGACAGCTGGACAGATTTCTTTTAACTTCATCAGTCCACAGAACATGTTTTCCAAAATGCATCAGGCTGGTTTGGGGTCTTTGCAAATGCCTGACACTGAATTTTGTGGGGTGGACACAGGAAAGGTTTTCTTCTGATGACTCTTCCACGAAGGTCATACTGGTGCAGGTGTCCCTGCACAGTAAAACAGTGCACCACCACTCTAGAGTCTGCATCATCCTCCTGAAGATGTTTTTGCATTTTGAGAGTCTTCTTGGTCTTCCAGACCTCAACTTGACCTCAATTGCTCCTGTTAGAGAGATAGCATAATCCTTTTTTAATCCCACAGTGGGGAAATTTGCAGTGTTACAGCGGCAACAGCGAGGGGAGAGAGCAATAGTAAGATGCATCAGTAAAAAAAGAAAAATAAGATAATAAGTAAACAATATGATAAGTAAAACAAGGCAGTGGTTGAGTTCACTCATATTGCACGGCCCAGTTCAGTATGTACTGATATTGCACACAAGTGAATTTGTCAGTTTGGGTTTATGTGGTCTACTGGGAACAGTGTTGATTGTAAAGTCTGACAGGAGCAGGAAGGAAGGACCTGAACTATCTCTCCTTCACGCACTGCGGGTGAAGCAGCCTGCCACTGAAGCAGCTGCCCAGTACTGTCAGAGTGTCCTGCATGGGGTGGGACATGTTCTCCATCAGGGATGATAACTTAGCCTTCACAGGACAAAGCTGGTCTTCCTTGTCATACGTCTCTTTCTCCATAGAAGATGGTTTAAGCCACTACAGAGTCCAAAAAAAAAATCCTCAGTAGTGCCCCCTGCAATCCAAAAGACCTGCGCCTCCTCAGCAGATACAGTCTGCTCTGGCCTTTCATATATAGTGCATTTGCCCCGTGGCTGGGGAAGGGTCCTTCTATGTGGGGTTTGCATGTCCTCCCCCGTGCTTGTGTGAGATTCCTCCAGGGGCTCCGGTTTCCCCACCATCAAGACATGTATCCTAGGTCTCCTGTCAGTGTCCTTAACCAAGGAACTGGTTTAGAGCTGGAGTTGGACCAATGCTCCTCCGGGATGGGTTGAATGCAGAGAACAAATTTCACTACACTGTACTAAGTATGATTGAATATGAATGAGATTCCCTGCAGGGCTCCTGTGCTGCAGACAACCATGTTGGACTCCTGTACTCTCATGTACTGCGGTCAGTTAGCCAGTCATGAGCCCTGCTGTGAGGTGGAGCTCCACCCCTGTGCTCTCCAACCTGTTTGTCACGTCTGCTCCTTCTGCTGCGCTCATACCAGGCACAGCTTCCCCATCTCCTCCTCCTCTACTCGCCAGGAACATCAGGTTTGATGTTTCATGTTACAGAGCGCTATCTGCTGGTCCCTGGTGTAAATCATTACGTGATTAAAGACAATCTAAAAACCAGTAGCAAGGACAGAGGAAGCTCAGTGAGTTTAGTGTCTGTAGTGCACAGACAAGTTAAAAAAGGAACTGCACCTATAAATGTGCTAAAAAACGAGCTATGTTACGGAAACTAAAGGAGAAAGTTAGCAAAAGCTGCTGTAACAGGCATAACACTATCGAGCTAATTCAGGTCTGAGACCTTGGTAAAGGTTATCTGAGATATCAAAAACTTTTGCATGGTGCGCCTTTCCTTCACTCTAAAATTGTACAAAACAAAAATTATGCACTTATCTTGCTTAATATGTTGAAGAGAACGTTTCATCTTTAACTTTACGCCTTTTGGAGATCAGTCCGTCGTTACTCACTGAATTATTCACAGTAACAGAAACAGGGGTGCCCAGACTTTTTCATGCCTCTGTAAATGTTGACCAACGATTCAGCTCAAAAGTATCTGTCCTTTAAAACCTATATCGGTCGAACCCTGGTTAGTATGTACACATATACACACACAGCAGTGGGAACTTACTGTGGAAGTCGTGGTTGAGGGAGGTTTGGCTTAACTATCGATTGAGGAATTTCAATAAATTCATAAGAAATCTGGATTCATTTTGATCAGTCCAAGGGTGGGACTTTGACTTGTTGACTTGAGATAGATTGCATTCTGGGAAAAGTCTTGTGGTGTAATTCCACTGTCAGACTGTAGCATTAACCTTCAGACAGACTGAATGGAGATGTAGGAGCGTGGGTTTTGGCAGGAAGTGTGCACTTGTCGACTGTACTGAAGTAGATCAGTGGAGTGGAGAGGCGGTGCGGCACTCCTCACAGGCAGAAGTCAAAGGTCAGGTCAGACTTTCCCATCTTCTGTCTGTACACCGTGTCAAACTTTTCATTCATGGAAACTGTGAAGACGTCCTTCCACAGACCCACACGACCTGCGGGCGCACACACAGGGAGAGGGAAGAACATGAAATTAACCAGATGTTCAGTTACCTTTAAACGCAGCCTGGACATCTGCCCCTCACATTATTCAGAGCAACTCACACAGAAAAGTGTCCTGTACCTGAAACTGATTCAACAACCAGGACGCACTGATTCACTGAGCAACACCAGGGGCCACAGAAAGCTCCAGACTCACCGTGTGTCAACATGACAACATGATCGGGGACCAGCAGCTCATGTTTGCTCTAGCAGGATAATCCAACTGTGATCTTAAATTTCACACTCAGTTCTTCAGGTTTCTTCTAGTGGGGTGCAAATTTCTCTTTGGAGATGAATAAAGTATCTATCTATCTATCTAGTGTTGCTTTCATTTCAATCGCACCTCCATGCTAAATGACTCTCAAAAATGAACCATAATATAATAACCACAAAACAAAACAGATATAGCACACTATAAAGAAAAAGCCTACTACTGAACCTTTGAGGCTGTATTTTAAGGTCCACTTAGCTTTTATTCAAGCTTTCAAACACATCTCTCAGGCATCTACAGAGAGAGTCTTTGTGTTTGAATTCTTTTTGTTTTCTGATTTTTTTTTTTCCCAATTTATGAATCATGATTGGTAGGATTCCCTGAATCATGTTTTTACTCACAGTAGACAGAGCACGTAATGTAACAAAAATAGATCCAATTGATAATGTCCACCACCACTGATAGTCACGAAATAATTCCTTAATTCACTTAAATTAACCTGTAGGCAAAGGCCTTTAATATCAAATCAAGTTAGATTTGTATCAGATGATTGTTTAATATAAACTGTCCTATCATGTGGCTTGAAGACTTTTAATTTGCTTGTTGTTATGTGGCCCTGCTCAGGAGTTGTGTGTGACTCATGATTCATGTGGCAGCTTCTGCCAGATGCCGTTTTTCTGTTATCTTGATGTGTTCCGGCTGCAGAGTGAATGCAGCCTGACGCGGCAGTGACTCACCTGCTGCGGTGTGCCTGAGACAGATCAGACTGACTGTCAACTGTGGGTTAAGCCTATAGCAGACCAGACACCAGACTTCCATGCACTAAAAGGAAAAAAAAAAATGATGGGAAAACAGAAAAAAAACAGATGACAGAAACCAAAACATCAAATCAAAAACAGGAATGGCGACATAAACCAAACTGAATAATTATGACAACTTGGGGAATAAATGTAAAAGACATTCAAAGTGGGTTAAATGAAAAGGGACCGTGCCTGCAGGTTGAAATCATACACGACACAGTCTGTAGTTCTGGTTATAGGATTGTATAGTGATTGAACAGAGTGAGTCACTCTGTGGTGTAGCTGCAACATGTAGCCACAAGGTGGTGCTCTTATCCATGAACAGAACTTAAAGAATCATGTAGTTAATTATGACACTATGAAGTGTTCAAAATGCTGTAAATTACAAAATGTATATGTGTGTACATAAATCATTGAAGTAACAATCATATGAATACACTGTGTTAAATATAAAAATAAAAAAACAATTTATGAAGTACTTGAAAGAAATTATTAAAACTCTTTTCACTGAATTTTATTGGATATTATTTTTGTTTCACTGCTGACATTTTTATTTCCAAATGGACTTTTCTTTATCTGTTTTTTATTTCATAATGTCACATTTCATGACCTTCCCTAAAGCTCTTATTTTCACATATATAATCATTGATTAAATAAAAACACTCCATAGTTGATATTGCTAAATGTGCAAATACAGTACCTGCTACATATTATATATGTATATTGACCATTCAACTCTTCCAACCACTCTAAGCCAAACGTGTGTGTGTGTGTGTGTGTGTGTGTGTGTGTGTGTGTGTGTGTGTGTGTTTTAATGGAAAAATATTCCAGCTCGGCCAGGTGAAAGGGAACAATGTCTTGTGAAACTGGTGTCGTGACTGCTCTCTCTGTTCCTGCCCATCTGATCCTGATCTAATTATAATCTCATTATGGTATAGAGTACAGGCCAGTGGGTGTGGCATGAATGTATTCAGACCTTATCAGACGACCTGGCCTGCTGTACAGAATGTAACAGACAGATGTTCCATACAGTGTCCTGTCCTACTTCTTGCATTCACAGTGTTTACAACAGGTCAGGGTCCTAAGATAACTCCTTATACACAGACACATTGAGCCCTACTTCCTTTTAGCGCAATAAGAACCACATACAACACTGTATACGAGACTAATGCTAATGCTTTAGGTTTAATTGCTTCCTAACAGTTTCTTGAGAGTTTCCTGAAAAGAACATTGTATTTTTGTAGGAGTAGTTTGTACTGTTGTTAACATCCCTTCAGCTAGAATAGATGGCCATTCAAACATAACACTGATGTTTCCTTCCAGTGGCTTTATGGGATTAAAAAAGAGTCATGAACTATCTTTGCATGTCTTTTATTTTTTTTCTGTACCTCCCTGGTCTTTAAATAGCTTTGTAATAGGAGCTCTGAAGGCTCAGTCGATATCATAAGATCACTTAAATGAGTCAGACCTGACCTACAGTAATGGCTCTAAAAGGGGAACGTTAACCACATCTGTGCTCTCTCGGGCCTCAGTATCCTCCTTGTCTGCATGATTCTTTCTCTCAAGTGTATTCAAGACTTAAACTGGCATTAAACCAAAGTGATATCTTATACAGGGTAATGCCTTTCTTGCACTTTTAAATGGAGATTTGATCTGGAACACTGTTTTTCCTGGAGGCTTTATGTTTTCCTTGAACTGCTTCTTGTTTGAACAGCAGACTGGTTGTGTCTTGTCTGTTTGCCGAATGCACTCAAAGACTAAAGAATATATATTACAGTATGCAAGTAAAGCTAAACTTCCCTTTTACATACATTTTCTCTGCGCTGTTTGGAATTATACGTCTTAATTGGAGTTCTAGTTATTAAAGGAGTACTCCACCAATATTTACTCTTAAATAACAGTTTACTTGAGAAAATAACCCTGACGATGTCATCATCTCAGTTTTGGACTACATTTACAACAAAACGCCTGTGCTACAACTATGGAGCAAGTGACATACGTTGGCTTGTTTTCCATTCATACATGCCTGAAATGCACAGAAGAGAATATTTTAGATGAGTGAAAGTGTAATGAAAATGGTTTTAAGATGCGTTTGGCAGATCTGACGCTTTGGAGATGCTGCTCCACAGTGTCAGTGTCAGCTACAACAAAAGCCAGAGGCACAGAGACGTCAAGGAGCCAGAAACTCCAAACTCTTCTGTCTCCTCTCCCGCTCACCCCTGCAGATGGACAGCGCCTCCGAGTTGGAGCACTGCTCGATGAGCTGGTTGCAGCTCTCCACCATGCCCTCCAGCTGAGCCTTGTCACAGGAAACACCCAGAAACCGGGCTAACTGTTCCACCAACGTCCCCAGATCCTGGAGAGGAGAGGAGAGGAGAGAAGAGTAGAATTATCGCTTTGTGGTTGGATACCGCTGTCAACCACCAAATTGTAGTTTGCATCTATGCATGTCTACTCTCAGGTGGCAAAGGTGTTGTGGTGGACTACAATGCTTCAAATATGGATGTTGTTGCAAACAAGCTACAAATCCTAAAATATGGATGTTTCACAGAAGTTTTCAACCCAGCAGCACAGACGATCTCTGCAGGCTCCGTCGTTGGCACAGAGCTGGACAGTCTAACATCTGTACTGAACAAGCTCCTGTCCATAATAGACAATCCTGATCATCCACTGCACAGCACCATCTCCAGGCAGAGGAGCAGCTTCAGTGACAGACTGAAAAGAATGTTCCTCCCCCTCGCCGTACAGCTCTTCAACACCTTTCGGGGAGGGCGACAAAAACAATAACCAACACAACAACTCCGAACCCACTACACACTCACACCACACAGCATGGACACACACACTTTATCACAAACACATCCATATGCCGGACTCCATCACACACACATCTATATGCTGGACTTTATCACACACACATCTATATGCTGGACCCAAGTGTGGACAAACCGACTATTGCACACTGTTATTTTGCACAACTGCACTACTGTGCACATATTAAATGCTCGAATGTTTATCCTGTATTACAGATGTTTATCCTGTAAAGCCAGATGTTAAGATGTTTATCCTGGATAGCCTAGTTTCTAGTTTATCTTTATTTCACTATTTTTTCTTGTATTGTTATTTTGTATTTTGTATTGTATTTTTACCTCTTACTTGAAAAGGTTCATTACTTGAAAGTTGTTCATTACTAGAAAGTTGATCTCTACTTGTAAGTTGTTCATTACTTGAAAGTAGTTCTGTTCTTATTTTGCATGCCCTTGTGTGTCCACCTTTTGAGCTGCTGGAACTGCAAATTTCTCCTTGGAGATGAATAAAGTATCTATCTATCTATCAATCAGCATAGCTTCAAGGTGGACACCCAAGATCAGTGTCACCAGTTCAGTATCTGACCAAATGTGAAATGTGGTCACAATCTGCCCTTCTGCTCCTGAGCTATGGTGTGGAATAAAGACCAAAACACTGTTTCTGCACAACATTATGATGTTGTTGAAGGTGATTGTTAATTTTATGGCCCAAAATCTATTTTGTGAAGTCACAATGACCTTTCAAAGAAATTCCGTCAAGGAGTTCTTGAGATTTGACATTCGAGATAATGTGACTGGATAGACTGAAAATATAACGTGTCTCGGCTCACTGTGAGATATAAAAATGGGAAATCTATGAAAACAATACAAATATAGATAACACTGCCTCCCTCTTGAATTCTTACATAATTCCAAGGCAGCGATTCTGTTTCCCCAACCAGCATCCACCCACAGCTGTAGAGAACACACTGTTACCAATGCTTAGACAACCTACGTGGCACAACAGACATACGACAGCTGCGAGACAAAATGTCCAGCTCTGTGTGAACAATGCATCATACAGGAATATACGGGTTATCAGTGTACTCTGGGTACAACACATGCATGGCATATGGGTGGATGTATGTGTCTGTGTGTGTTCAAGGCAGGTTCAGTTAGCTTAGTCATTCAAGGTGAGATTTTCTTACATGCCTGGTTATAGAGTCCCGTATCAGAATGGCGTCTGGCTTATCAGGTGTGGATTCACGAGTGTTATGTTTTTCCCTTGGCTTGTCAGATGGGGAGTTTTGGTCAGCCTTAATGCTTGTGGTGGAATTAGCTTCCCTGGCCTCAACATCGTTTGCCTGATCACACCTTTCATCATTCAGAGTCAGTGGGTTGTATCTGTTTTGCATAGGAGGGTTCAGGTGGAGTGAGCTTTGGTTTGGTACCCTCTTCCTCCTGGATTTGCCTTTGCAGCAGACAATGTCAGCCCAATCGTCATTAAGGAAGGCTGGGTGGTGAGCCTTAACAGCTGACCCACTGGCGTTGGGACACATCCAGGGCAGTGTGTCAGCCGAAACTGTGCCGTCACAGCTGAAGTGAAATCCCATGTATGAAAGACTGTCTGTTTTCAGCAACATGTTCAGAGGCTGATTCAGAGTCGACACTAGCCCGACCCTTTGTGGTTATGAGAGCCAACTACCACCTCAGAAAGGTCAGATGCTAGCGTGCTATTCCTCTGGACAAATGGGAGAAATTCCAGTCAAATATTATCTGTGATTATACTATTTTCCCATGTTTCTGTGTCCTGGTGACTTATGCAGACAACACATTTTTTTCCAGTATTGAGCAAATATGAAAGAGGCTGCAATGTAATCCCTCCCCTCCACATCCCCTAAAAGTGTTTGTTTTTGCCACTGACGAGCTCAGATTGTGACAACATTATGGATTATGGATCCCTGCAGAGATAGACCTTTTTGTTAAAGAGTAACATCCTTCTGTTTAACTACAACCAGCCACTATTTCATTCTCCCAAAGCCACCAGACTCCATTTACAGAAACTGTCGTTTCGTCATCGTAAAACACGCTTCATTCAGATTCGACAGGAACAAAATAAACTTGCCACAAACCATGAGACTATTCTGACTGCTAGTACATCACGATAAATGAGATAAGCAACCTAAATCTAACCACTGACAACACACCAGTACCTCCCTCCCTTTACGCTGTCTTCTGAGTAATCCCTTTCCACATCACACAGTCAAATGATGACTGGTAATATAAAAATATTGACTAATGCAGTTTTAAATGAATCCATTAGCCTTTGTTAAATTAATATGTGTTGAACAGTGCTGCTTTGTAAATTAGAAATGTGTAATATGTCACTTTCTCTATACACTTAGAGACCACAAAAAGAATGCTCTCTCAGCTCTCTCATCAGCCTCTTCAAGCACCAACTTACATCACGTAGAGGAGACATGGCCCCCAGAATGGGGCCATTTCTTATTCATACACTGTGCTTCTATAAAATGTCATGTTTTTTGACAATGCCAGACAAAGTGAAACTATGGGATCGATTGTTTTCTCCCTCCAGTTCTAAGAAATCTATTCTAAGAGAGGCCTATCTTGATTGAGTCGGTGTCTCATAAACATGATAAGACCAGATATTGTTAAGAGGGCTTTTGACAAAGCAGAGGGTAAATATTGATTCAGCATATTATGTTCTTTTCCCTTGAGTGCAGAGTTTTGCACAAGAATGTTCTGTCCACAAAGATAGATAGGATATGTGTGTACCATGTCGTATGATAAGAGGCACTGAGGATAAAGGATCAAACTGAAGGTAAAAGTAGGTTATGGATTGAATTAGTGAGGAAATGTGTTTTCTCCACTATGAAAAGGTTGAAAAGAGAAGTTTCCTTTCCCTCAGTGTCGAGGCACTGCAGAATTGTTCCTACCAACACTCTTACCAATCTCAAATGATGTTGTCATTTTCACTCCACACAGTGCTACTGGTAAGATCCATGCAGAGCTGCCAGGTTTGTGTGTTTCTTGTTTTTATTAAGAGTGAAAGATGCAGGAGAGACCTCACCTGTTGATCTGGCAGTCTGCTGTACCTACACCTTGTTAACTAGCTGCAGCATTGGCAGTAGTAGGAGAATTTGAATGGTGATGAATGAATGGTGGTTTGAAGTACTTAGCATTAGCAGTCTATCCCTCCTCCTGCCCTTCGTGAGCTGATCAGGAGTTGAGATATTTTTATATGGGCCATTATTTTCTGGACATACACTGTAGGGTAAATAAGCCACAGCTTGTCCTTGCTTGTGAGTTCCATGCATCATTTTAGGATCCTGGCTGCAGCAGCCTGAGCAGCACAAAGACAGGTGGGCTACAATGTCCCAGTGAAATGTGTGTCAGTTCATGAGCTGATTATAATATAAAGAGGTTACTGAGAGGTGGAAATATAATGTCAGGAAAATGGCATAAATCTCAGGTGAGGTTCAAACACCTACAGGTTTATTTTCTATCATAACTTATTAATTCATACTTTTGCTGTCAGATTTATATGAATAAAACAAAATCTAAAACATCTGTTTAAAATCAGACAAGAACTGTATAATATATGTCCTGTTTAGGTTAATTGTATAAGCAAATACATAACAAATGACAACCAATATACAGCAATCAAGGAGACTATTGCCACTAAGTGCCCACACACACACACACATATATGCATTTTGCTCAACCTTCCTGCTCTCTCTGTACGGATCAGTTGATGATGATCATGCCACAACATGGAAACCACACTCAATATGCTGTACAATGATAATTCCAATAAGGTTTAGCCAGAGAAGATGACCGTGTCCTCAACAATATTGACAAAAGAGAGAAAGGCAGCAAGACAGCAGTTTTACCAACAAAATACGACTCCAGTAACACAAAAAGACATTGTGACTGTGTTTCACACCGCACATCAAACGACAGCTCATCTGGCATCAATCTGGCCGGATTCCAAAAGCTGAAGACCAAGTCCCGGTCTGAGCAGTTTCCAGTCCAAATGGGATGTTTGAGAGCATAAAGCCCTGCCCAAGTCACAACTGCGGAGCATCTCAAACAGCAAGTTTTCCTGCGATGATCTCCCACTCACATGCTTTTATATCATCAACATCTCGATTAGTGTAAATTCAACCATGACCGAGCACTTCATAGGCTGACTCCTGGTTATATAGCTGAACTGCTGCTTGCCTAAAAACCAGAGCACAGCCTCAGGCCTAGCTCCTCAACCCTGGCTCAAGACTAACTGTGACCAGATTCAGCAGCATTTTTACGCCTACACCTTACCGACCTGACTTGGAGTTACATACTGTTAAGCTGAGAGCTGGCAGACAAAAGCTAAAAAAGCACAAGAGACAAAGATGGTGTTACCTTATACATGTCCTCATATTTCAAGAAGAGGACATTAGAGTCCATACGATGCTCCCAGAATTCCTGAACATGTTCAAACCAGGAACCATATCCCACTACGAGAGAGAGAGAGGCACATCTGGATGAACTTACTCTAGTCTATAGACAGAGACAATACAATACAGGAGTTCACTGACTTGAAACCAGATGGAGGGTCACAGTGTCCCAGTCCACCAGGAACCTTCATACTTACGCTTGTCATTCATGAAGCGCCGGCAGAACTCCTGGAAGGTTCCCCGGTAGCTCATGGTCCTGAGAGAGCGGTGGAACTGGTAGTAGGACACCACCAGGTCCTTAGGGTTACGAGCCATGTAGATCACCTGGAAGAGAACCACAAAAACACCACAAAACATGATATTAGTTTCACGTCGTGCTGTTTAAGACTGCATATTAAAAGAAAAGACTGTTGGACAATACAAATATTTCTTCTTCACATGTGAAACAGGTAATTTTAGTGTTCATTAAACGTTTTGATCGTGACCTTGGCCTCTCCGTTGTGCATGGCTGTGGGAAGGAATCGATAGGGAAGATGGCTTTTGATCAGACGAGGGGACGTCAGCTCCTGTGGAAACACAAAGGAAGAACTTAAAATTTAACTGGCAAGGATGATGTGTTTGTGATGCTCTGAAGTTTGACAATTTTTTCATGTCGGCTCTGCATCTGTCCAACACAATAGTTACGTATTTCTGCATCTGTGTCTCTTGTTTCTGTTATACAGTAGAATGTCATGCCCAGTTCCAGCTGGGCACAATGCTGCCAATCACTGTGCTGTTCTGTGTGGGATGTTTATATTATTAGATTATATGGCCAGTTTATTTTTTCTGAAACAGGTTGCACATTAAAGGTGCATTTGGTCTTTTTGGTTATAACAAGAATAGAATCTAAACTGTATGTGAATATTGGTCATCATAGCCATTCTTTTTTTCTTCATACACCTCCAGATGTTGCAGGCAGCTTGCTGAAATGTACAAGCCATTAAGTGCATTTCTGTTTTTATGCACAGTTTTTAATCCGTGCAGAAAATAAATCTGAGTGGAAACACTAAAAATTCTAGAAAAAATAAAATAAAATACTTCACACTTGGTTACATTCCCTGCCTGGTAAATGCCTACATCTTTCAAAATTCTCACCCCAGTTAGAAACTCAGGCTTTGTATGAATATGTAACCCAAGCTGATGACATCACTGGGGATTTATTTGGTCAGACTTTGGAATATTTCGTGCAGAGCTACAGAGGTCATTGTGCAACTGTTCTCACAGTCCTCATTATGAGTAATCTGACCTATATTCCTTTAACACATTACATCCTGGACAAGACGTTAAGGAAATGTGACTTGGGATAGCAGATCGTCCAGATTAATGACAGCTTTTCAGAAAACAACAGACATTTTCACATGCATTTTAAAATGGCTCATCCAATGAAGCAACACATTTTAATGTAACCAAAAAAGCATGTCACAAGTCATAATTTGCTGTGCAATGCAACACTATTCAGTAATAGACTGGGATAGCCATTCATCTTTGTTCTTGCTTCCTTGTGACTGCTAGCAAGCTTAGCCTTGTTTTGATTGTGGTGCTGTAAAATTGAGACAGCCAGGACCATGTACCAGGAACATCTCATATTTCACACTGAAACAAGATGTTGTTTTTGTCGTCATGCTGCTGCACCCAGCAACAGGTAAACCTGCAACAATGAAGAGTCGTTATTTTGCCAGTTTGCAAGTCTGAAACTATAAGACCCCACAGGCCCAGAACTCAGCTAATGAACTGAATGAATGCCAACATGATTTCAGGGACATTACCTGTATGATGTCCAGGCCAGGTTGGGGGTACTCTAAGACAGGCAGCTGTTCATCGATGTTCATAAGGCCGATCTCGTCTGGGTCTGCTCCCTGACTCACTAAATACACAATCTCCTGAAGTAAACTGGTGCCTATGAGGACAGAGCAGAGAGCCAGAGGACAATCAGGAATTTGGGACAGCAGGAAGAGAGTAAGGAAAGTGGTTGCCATGCGCAGAGGGGCAGAAATAAGAAAAAAAGAGAGAGAGAAATAACCAGACAAATAAAAAAAAAAACCAAATGGATCAAATTCAGAGCAGCAGAACCAGAGATACCATCTTGTTTATTCCATGTATTCTTCTTCCTTGTCAAACCCTGGAGTCTGTACTACCCACAATGCACCTTGATTCAGAGAAAGATTCGGTTGTGCTGTGCTAGTAGAAGCTAATGTAGCATTGAGCTTTTGTTTTTCCCACTTTTCTCAGTCAACCTGGTGAATCACGCTCTCCACCTTTCAATTCTAAACCTGCTTCTCTTACCTAGTAAGTTTGCAGATACGCTCAAATGTGCCAGTCTGACATCCCTCGTGCTTCTTGTGGAAAAGCAAGAGTCTAAAACCACAACTAAATGAAGGTTAGAGGCAGCGATGAGATCACACCATGTGAAACCTGAAGAACATCGCTGTACCAAGCTGAGGAGAAGGCTTTTATCAACCGGACAGTTTGCCAATTTTCTGCAGAAATGGGTGGCGGGAACAAGGCCGACTGTTGTGCCTAGATGGAGACGTGAGTCTGGGTGGCCTCAGGCTGGCCACATGCCGGCTGTGAAACTGGACCAAAAATCTGGCTCTAAAAGAAAACTTTTATTTCTCATTGGTACCAGTTATGATGCATGACAAACATCAGCTGTGGCTTACAAACTGAAATAAAAGACAAAAGGATGAGGGAATAAACAAATATCTGAGGACACCGAGTGCAGGACATTCTGTTCAAACCAAGATGGACTACTTGTAGATTATGTTTGTATTTGGACATCCCTTCTAATTTAGCCCTGCATCCCTAGGAACTGTGCAAGTTTGCTGTGGAGGGACTTGACTGGCCCTGACCTCGACCTCATCCACCACCTTTGGGATGACTTGGAACGCAGACCTTATCACCCAACGTCAGTGTTGGACCTCGCTAATGCTCCTGTGTCTGGTAAGGAGAAAATCCCTGCAACCAGATTCAACATCTGCTGCACAACCTTAACAGTGGAGGCTGTGATAGCAGCAAGTTAATGGCCATGGTTTTGGGGGGGTGATACAGTACGTAAGAAACATCGTTTTTGTGTACATACCTTCTTGGACTGTTGAACATTTAGCATTATATTTTGTTAAATATACATAGCAGTACTACATTTCTATAAGCATTTTTTTTTCAAAATGTATTTTTACTTTTCCTCATCCTTGTAGAGAGTAGGTCTTTTGCTGTTGTCAGTAAACGGTTTTACAAAGCGTTCCTGAGTTCATGTATCCTTTATCCAATCAAGTGTTCACAAAGTGTTGAACCTCGCTCCATCCTCTCTTGTGAACCACTGAGCCTTTCCAGGACGCTCCTTTCATACCCAATCATGATGCTATCACCTGTTACCAATCAACCTGTTTACCTGTGGAATGATCCAAACAGGTGTTTTTGGAGCGTTCCACATCTTTCCCAGTCTTTAGTTACTCCTGTCCCAACTTGTTTGAAACGTGTTGCTGCATCAAATTCAGAATAAGCAGAAATTAAAGGCCTATGTATAAATATAATTATAAAATAAATTAAAATGGACATTGAAAATGGAATATTTACCAAAGTCAGTGGTGTTGATCACACAAACTGTTTTATTCATGTTTTAGACAGCGTCCAACGTTTTTGGAATGGGTGTTATAGTCGCTAATTCTGCTCTTGCTGTCACTTGAAAACTTCAATCTGATAGTGAAAATATTTGCTACCCACCACTATGGTTTGACTGTGCCGTCATATTATTCAGGGGGGCACTTCAGCAATTTAGCACTGGAATAGCTAGAGATAGTTTAAATAAAGAATGGTCAAAACTGATGCAGTAGAGATTGAGATATTCTGACTTGCTGATTAGCTTAAAAAACGATGGCTCCTACACTCTCTACAATGCAATTCAAAAAGCATTTGTTAGACTCTTCCTGCCTGGTAAACATACATGTCTTTCAGGATTGATGCCCTCAGTTTGTTTGCTGCTAGTCTGCAAGTTCAGGCTGAGATAATGACAACATCAGGGTTAGTTTCTCAGATTTCAGAAAGCTCCTCCAGAGCCACAGAAGGCATGTAACTGTTCTCGCAGGCTGAGTTGTGCTGTAAAATCAGTGGAGTCCCTCATTAAATGTGCATCATTTTAATTTTACATCATGCACAGCATCACTCCTCTACATCAGTGCTTGTGGTTATTCTAGCCCTCTGTGATCTGTGAGTATGTGAGTGTCGTGCAGTGCAGAGGTGCACCGCCTGTAGAGAGACATGATGGAGCAAATGGCTGATGTCAAATCGGTCACAAACGCACTGCTATCATAGAGCAAACCCAAACTCCCACCCCCCCAGGTTTATAGAATCTTGCAAATCCCATTGACCAAGATCGTCCCATGTGAGCCAATCACAGCTCTGCAGCATCCCAACCATGTGGCCTGCCATGTGCTTTCTATCTTTCTGCACCAGAAGCCAACAGAGACACGAACACAGAGCAGGGGGAAGGGAAGAAGAGAGGGGGGGGGGCAAAAAGCTTCAGCTTGCTTTTGACTGCTTCTCTCAGGTGCACAAGAAACAGCAGAGCTCTTTGGATATGAACGGATTTACCATCATTATCACTCCACAGTGTCATCTTTTTAAATTAAGATAAACGACCTCGTTTACAGCTCGGTGGATATGCTCTTCTTTCTGTACGTCTTATGTCCTTTGAGAGGTTTTCAGCATAACACACATTTGTCTCCATCCACAACAGTCATTTAAATGTAAGGTGGGAAGATCACCAGGATTTCCAGGCTTTTCCCTTGATAACATTAATATAGTGTGCAAAAAAATTACAGAGAAACAGCAGAGAAAGGACATGAGGTTTGGATCAGGCATTCCAGACCCTCTGTGACAAACGTATGAATGTAAGTGTTCTTTACTTATAGGCCTGGGCCTTGACCTTGGAATTACCAAGAACAAGAAGTAAGTGAGAGAAGTGCTCCCTGGAGGGGTCTGGACCCATGACGATTTATTTGTGCTTCACTGATTTTGAGAAAGTCTGTAAAACAATATTGTATTTGGACTCCACGTGTATTGTTGATGCTGAAACGAACAATAGAAAAAATAGACACTCACAGATATTGTAGAAAAGCATCAAAAATACTGGTTTTGCAGAATTGAAATCATTCTGATTTGATATGTTTTAGAGAACTGCAGTCTCTCCACAGTTAGCGGGAAAGGTGCTGAGTTCCAGGAGAGTCTAAATGAATCATGACTACAGCCAACACAGGCCTCTCTGGATGGGATGGGAGGATGCACAAATCCATGCTTGCAGGGCAAAACCTTAACAGGAAGCAGCACGGTCTGTTGCACACAGGAGAGCCTGGCTCTACTGCTTTCAGTCACAGTGTCACGTTACAGCGTGTGTGCTGCAGGATGATGCAGCAACACTGCTTAGTGCACTCACAAATATCTGCATGCAAAGAAACAATGCATTCCTGCAAACAGACCCTCATTCATTGTTCTAAAGGTCCTTCACTGTATGTTTTTTCAAACGCAGAGTCCTTATTTTCAGGCTTCTGGCCTGTTACAACATATCTTTAATTATACTTGCACAGAAGGCCCGTTCACACACTGTTCACGTTACAAGGGTGCATATTTACAGCAAGTTTCATTCATTCCAACGGAACCGCTGCAACTAGTTGATTTAGTCACGGTCTGTGCAATTTTTCACATTAAGTTCATCTGTGAACATTGACCTGTGAATTTGCCCCACTGCCCCCATTATGTGCATGTGTGTGTGTGTGTGTGTGTTTGTATACATACATACATATATACAGATATATTATTATTATCATTATCTAACAACCACTTGATGTCACTGTTGTTACTTTCAACTTGTTGGAGGCTAAGGTTGGATCATAATGCTTTGCCCTAGTTTAGATTTTCTTGCTGTTTGGTGATTAACGTTAGCTATTTTTAGCCGTTAGCCTGTTGGCTTTGCAAATTGTTCAGATATGACTGGGCACAAGAGACAACGCGGTAATAAACAGTGAAGTGAAGAAGAGAGCTTTTCACTGATTGGCCACAGGAAGTGAAAACATCATTTTCTGCAACAGTATTTTGGTTACTTTGGATTTCACAGCACTGCAGTTAAGATGAACCTTACGCTTCTGTGGTGCAACCAAGCAACAGCACAGCTTTAGTATCAAAGTAGTTCAACTAGTGTCAGCATATCTTCAGTGCGGACTTTGCACCCTAACTTAACTAACATATAGCTGGTGCAACGGGCCACAGGCCTGTACACTGTTTTCTGTTTTCAGGACAGGCTTGTTTTTCTGAAATCTAATTTCCCAACATGTGACATATCGTGAAGAATTAGAAGAACGAATCGTTGTGACAGAGATGTGAGAATGGCCTGAGGCCCCGACCCCCATCCACCTCTCAATGAAGCTTTCACTAGCAACAAACTAATAACAACAACAATAATAACAATCTTATCTCCTATTATTTCTTGTTTAAATTGTAGCCTATGTCAATATTAAACCCCTTTATAACATGTTATACAATCATAATATTACATAATATGCAATATTTTTGGCTTAAGCACAGTGTGTTACAGCAGAATGTGAACTCCTCAATCAAACCCCCAAACTGTCTGACACAACACTGCAGTTAGGACCTCTGTGTCCTGCTGGCAGCCACATCAGCTCCTATGAGAACCAAACTGGTGCATGTAATGTATACACAGTATATTAAGGGTTAATGTGGCTGCACGCTGCTTAAGTAAACTGAAGCCGGTTTCATCGCTGGATGTGTGCGTGTTTTGGCTGCTGTTGAGACGCACGACCAGAACATGAATTCCCAGCACCACCATCAAACCCCCTCTGCCCTTCTGCGTGCACTGACAGCGGGCTCCGGCTGCCCACCAGCCGTCACATGACCGGACCCACCCAGCGCACGGCAGGGCACCGCACACGGCCGCAGCAGCGCTGCGCAACGACACCTCCGGAGCTGAATGTAAACAGCTTCCATATGAGTCTGATCGCGCGTGCGATGATGATGATGGATGATGAAGGCCACCTTGGAAGTGTGGGCTAACTGATGCAATACAGCCACGTATGATGGATTTACTTTAGTACATGCTGGGATACTGCGTCTAAAAGCTCGATAGAGGCCTGTAAAATGTAGTTCCAGTGCACAGGGGCGATATAAACAGAGACATGTAGGCTATTAGATCTGTCAGATAGCTGTGACCCACCCAGCGCGGTTAATGAGCCACTTGCAGATGTGCAACTTTGCGACCTGTGTGTTATGCAGAATGAACCCTGTGACTGTCTGGGGCTGCAGGTGCTCGCCTGGGCTGTATCTATTTGCTGAAACTTTAATAATCGCAAGGGAAGCCTGCAGTCAGCGCTGCAGCAGACAGCAGCAAGCAGCCAAGGAATATGAAGACACAGCGGGCAGTGTGCAGAAGGTGACGCAGAGCCTCCTACCTGACTTTGGGTAGGTGACGATCCAAATGTCGCTACTTCTGAGGGAGAAGTTGGCGATCTCCTCCATCTTCCCCCTGCAGAAGGGCGGCAGCCGCACTCCATCAAACTCGAAGTATTTGCTCTCAAACTCAATCGGCGTGCTCGGCGTGTCTGCCTCGCTCTCGGCCATCCTCGAAACGAGCCGCCAGTGCAAGAGATAGAAAACGCGCACACCCACGAGAACAGGTTTCTTTTTTTTCTTTTTCCCTTTTTTTTGTAATGGAATCGAAGATGAGGATGACGGTGATGAGGCTGAACTGAAACGCCGCTGCCGCTCGCTCGGTGATGCTGAAGCTCGCAGGAGGTGCCGCACGGCAGGCGGACGAGTTGACCTACAGCCAATCACGCAGGACAGAAGTGATGTAATGCGCGCGCACGAGTCCCAGCATCAGGACCACTCTCGCCGGGAACGAGGATGCGCGCGCCCGCAGATGAAGGACGCTTCCCAGCACATTACACACACCTACACGCTCCAGTAAAAGCCATTGCCATACAGTTACTGTATGATATGTTATAATCCTCTGTTCTTGTGGTACATCATACAGCCAACTGAAGTACCATGCTGCTACATAACGCATTGGCTTAATTATTCTATAGCCTTTATTATTGGCTCTTATAGTGTATCTGATGTTAGATACTGAGTTTATAAAAGCGGTCAGTATAATGGTTTGATACCATAATGGTGTGGCCTGTCTAATAGCTCTATCCATGTGAGAGTTGAGTTGAGTTGCTGAGTTGCTCTTGAGTTGCTGTAATAATATGGTAACAAACCTATAGTATTTTACAATACCCTTAACACAATGTCACCTTATTGAACAATCCTATCCTATAATTTTCCTATAATATTCGTATAATGGTATATGGTACCCTAAAAGGTTTTTTTTAATCCAAAGGGATCATTTGTTAGTTTGCTTGTTTGTTTTCCCTTTTTGTTTTTTTTTTTTTTTGTTTTTTTTTTGGGTGATTGACTGACAACAAACAGCAAAAGGTTACCAAGTGACCAGCGAGTGTTCTGTCATCGTTTTACATGATCAGTCACCACAGGAATATTAATGGTGTGTGAAAAAGCTGTAAACCTTCTCAAAGTAAACAGAAGCCATGTTAGAGGAGTGGTTTGTGCGTTTTTCTCTTTATTTTCTTTTGTCACGTGTTCGTGTCGTCACTGAGTGTTGTCCATCCCATTTGCTGTTGATTTGCCTTTGAGTAAAAAAGGGGATTGATGGACGTGCATTAATCCAATCATGCTTTCTGTAATGCGCGTTGCCTTTAGTGTCCCTCGGAAATCTGTCGTCTCAATAACTTGTGACACTACCATCACATTGTATGGCCTCGTGTGGCTTCACGCTCTGATTCATGTGGAAAGAGAGCAGCTTATGATTGAACAGTCTCCAAATACAGTGAACAAGCACATGAAACAATCCAAATACAAACCTCTGAGCTACACACGACAAGTGTGCGAATGCAACCTAACAGTAAAACTGCACTAACACTTGTCTGGTTCTTTTAGTTTTTCAAACCATATATAATCTAAAGAGAAAAGAGGTGTACATTTCCGCACACACACTCCACTGGACCATTAAAATCGGTGTCCTGATATTCCTGATAGCAGTGAAGGCATCATTCGCAGGCGTCCTCCCAGCACTTCCCTCTACAGAGCCACTTGTTGTCGGTCTACCGGGCTCCGCAGTCTGTGTCTCTCCACCGAGCAGGACACTCCGGCCAAGCCGCGGCACACTCGCTGATCTGTCCGCTCGGGGCTCCTCAGCCAGGGCATGCCCCGCCATGTTCGACCTGAACGGAGGCTGGAACCTGTCTTTCGCCGGGTGCGGGTTTCTGGGGATTTACCACATCGGGGTCGCCAGCTGCCTGCTGGAGAAAGCGCCGTACCTCGTCAGAGGAGCCACGAAGCTGTACGGGGCCTCTGCCGGTGCTCTGACCGCCTCGGTGCTCGCCAGCCAGGCATCAATAAGTAAGACACACCGCTGTGGCTCGGTACCCTGGAGGACAGCGGACACTATTATTATTATAATTATAATTATGATCATTATGATTCTAACTATTATTATAGTTTATTGTTTTTGTGTTTTATTTGCTGCACTACAACAAGTGTCAACATATATATTTTTGCAGTGTGGGTTTCTATTAGTTCAGGTATTAGTGTGGAAAACTGGTTGAATTTTACCTTTTTACCTTTTCTATTTTTTTTTTTTTTTTTTTTTACAAAACTGGCCTAAAAGAGTAATTTCTGACTGTAGACATACCAAAGAATGTACTTTCACATAGTTTTCTTGTATGGAAGAGTCTCAGTTTCTCTTGCTCCAAAACACACTTCATCTGAATGTCATCATTTTGAACATTTTAAATTTTTCATCAAAACAAGCATATTTGTATGTGTGTAAATGTAAACATATCTGTGCAAGATCAAATGTAATATATGAGTAATCAGCCACTGTCAGGTTTAAAGTCCAAAGCTGACAGAGTATGTACATCAGACTGATAATGGCCTTCATTGATACAGTATATGTTCAGCATTTGTGTAACCTGAACACAGCGGTGTGGGACCACAGGGTCACAGAGGACATGCCTGTTCTTGCTGTGGACGGCGCAAGTCAGAGGCGCCCTTTTTCTTTCTCTCGCATGAATGAGCAGTCATAAGGACTGATATCAGTAGACACGTACTGGAAGAATGCAGATTGAAGAAGCTGAGGTGAACTCAGTCAACTCTTTGAACAGTCAGGCTGTGGGCTGGATGGATGGATGGATGGAAGAAAACTAAGGAAATTATAGGAACTGGCAATTCTAACAATTCTATTATATTGCGCAGGTCACTGTTGGTCACTGACTCCTGGTAGCTTGAGTGAATATTGATCCAGTGGCAGGTCGACACTTAAGGAAGTGTTTTGGATTTTTCATGCAGCTGATCACAGGGAACCTTTAAAGCAGGTGTAGCTTCAAAGTCCCCTTTTTCTTTCTCATTTTTAGCCAAATGCTGTGAAGATGTGATCGAGGTGGCAAAAGAGGCCAGGAAGAGGAACCTGGGCCCCCTTCACCCTTCATTCAACCTGGTCAAGGTGATAAAGTCTGGCCTGAATCGTGACCTGCCGTCGGACGCACACGTTCTGGCCTCGGGGCGGCTGTGTGTTTCGCTGACCAGAGTGTCTGACGGGGAGAACGTGCTGGTGTCAGAGTTCAGCTCCAAAGAGGAACTCATCCAGGTGTGGGGAGGCGCCGACACGGTTAATCTTCAGGGCCTCCATGAAATTAATCACGCAACAGGAAATGGATTTTCTCTGGTTTAACCCTACCCTCTGTCCACAGGCGCTGATCTGTAGCTGTTTCATTCCCATCTACTGCGGGCTGATTCCTCCATCCTTCAGAGGAGTGGTAGGTGCTTCTGGCTGAATTGCTTCTCATCCAGGTTTAGCTTCGGTTTTAGTTTTGGTTTTGAAGATCATTTGAATTGCCTTTGAGCGTAGCTGTGATCCAGAAACAAGTTCATTATGTAACAGTATTCCAGTCAAACCTGGAAATAGGACAAGGTGCAAGATAACTATGAGATTATTTTTATTACTTTTTCATAAGAAATAAACAGGATGAGTCATTTGCATGTTTACAACCCTGATTCCAGAAAAGTGTGGACTCTGTAAAACTTAAACAGAGATGCAGAATGCCGTCATTTGCCAACAAACTGTGTTTACTGACAACAGTTTTGCAAAGTGTTCCTGATCCATGTAGTAACATCCTCTATACAATCATGTGTTCACAAAGTGTTGAACCTCCCTCCATCCTCACTTGTGAACGACTCAGCCTTTCCAGGATGATTCATACCCAATCATGATGCTATCACCTGTTACCAATCAGCCTGTTTACCTGTGGAATGATCCAAACAGGTGTTTTTGGAGCGTTCCACAGCTTTCCCAGTCTTTAGTTGCTCCTGTCCCAACTTGTTTGAAACGTGTTGCTGCATCAAATTCAGAATAAGCAGATATTTACAAAAATCAATGAAGATGATGAGGTCAAACATTAAATATATTGTGTTTCTACTGTTTTCAATTGAGTGTAAGTCAAAAAGGATGATCCAATTATCACATTCTGTGTGTTTTACTCAGCGTCCCAACTTTTTTTCAGAATCAGGGTTATAGAAAAACTCTGGTTATCAGCTTTGCTGCAAGTTTCTGATACCAGTGTTTCCCTCTATTTGAGTTATCAGCTGCTACTGGACTTTGACAGTGATCTAATTTCAGTGGCTCAGTGCCACTGTGCTCAGCCAGCACTTCCCATCTCGAAGTCAGCCATGATTTAAATGAAGCTATGTAATAATATCAAAATATAAAGATCGACGTGTGAGGACGGATAAACAAAATAATCAACCAGATGACGTGACGCATTTTAAAAATGCAAAGAAGCTTCAAGCTGTAGCAAGGAATGAGCTAACAAAAGAGGTGTCAGTTTAAGTATTGAACGTGTTTGAAACATCAGTTGACATGTAAGCACTGAAAGCAGCTGAAGTGTCGGCTGAGGTATAATCAATGAAAACGGTTCATGTGTCAGTTCAGAGTGAATCACTGCGCCGACCAAAAGTTTCAGCTGAAGTGAAAGTGCTGACACCGTTAAAATGTTAGTTCAGCTTCCCACAGGGAACACGACTGAGTGCAGTCGATGCGGTCATTTAAAGAGTGGCAATGAAAGCAGCTGAAATGTCAAAATAACAACAAAATACAAAGATCAAGAGAGAAGAGTTATCAATGAGATGACATGAAGTAAAAATACACAGAATAACCACCAGCTTTCTGCTTCAAAATGCTGAATGAATGTAGTAATTAATAATAGTCATGTACAGTATATGTAATTAAACATAAATGGTACAGTAAAAGGACCTAGCGTGGGACACGACACCCAGCCAGTGAAGCCCCAGTCACAACATGAGCGGCTGAGGGACAACAGGCGCTCTCTGACAAACACCTTCTTTGTGGACATCTTGGTGCATTTCACCCTGAATGGAGCCTGTTGTCTCAGTCTTTTTTGCCAAAGTTCAGCATCAAAAACATCACAATGAGTCCAGTAGGCCGCTGCTTTACATGTCACACGTATGTGGAGTGTGTACATGCACGTCTGAGTGTACGTGTTGCGTATGCGGGTCCTATCTGTGGATTCTGTACATTGTGTACTTTTTGCTGCCTGGACGACCTGCTGGCTCACAGCCCGGCTCAGTGTGACTCATTCTCTGGTGTGCGTGAGTGTGCGATAACTTGAGGCATGATGTCTTGTGAATAACATTTAACATAGTTAACAAATAATTTTCTCTTAAGGAAATTAGACATTTTTCAACAGTTCCTTGAAAAGACTGTAGTTTGGTGCCAATAGTAAGGACCAATGGAGACAGTTTGTTATGATTCATTCACACAGCTGTCAGTTATTATTATATAACAGCCATGCATGCAGTTCAGTAGATACTGAAATAAAGTTTCCTAGAAGAAATTTGTATTTACTTGGGTTTAAATTTCATTAGATTATAATTGGAGGAAATTCCTCTGGCAATCAACAACTGCTTAGAAACTCTACTTAATTATGTAACAGCTTTAAATTAACTTCCTGGTTCTTTCTTCAGAGCTCAGATTAGTTGGTACTTGCAGTGTATGCTGTGTCAGAGCGTTGGGTCTATTTTTGTACAAATCGACATTTTTTCCCAGGAAACATCCAGGAGATTGTTCTGAAATGACACACTTGGAGAATGTAGTTACCCAGCATTCCTCTCAGCCAAGAGAAAGCAGTTAAAGTTGAGGTTGTTTGTGCTAAAGTCCAACTGATACTGCATTTCTGAGGCCCACTCCGACTCTTTGACGCATATATATATATTTATTTTTCAACAAATTGTGACCAAAATATATGGTGATGACATACGTATATGAGATGGACATTTCACAGATGAACAAGACAGACTTGTCAGTGCTCTCTGGTGGACAAGTTATTTAATCCCATCCTGTTTCTGAACTACCTCATCTTGTTTCATGTCTGTGCTGCACTGTCCTGTGACTCACTGATCGATGTATGTGCAGATAAGACAGATCTGTGGGAAGCTAATATCAGCCAGTGATAATGGAGGGCCAGATTGTGAGCTGGGCTGTAATTTTTACAGCCAAGCATACGTAACATACAGTGTCTTGAAGGGCTTTACAGGCCCACGACAGCAACCCCACGAAGTGTTAATGCTCCAGTACTAATGTAGTAAATCCAACATTACAGTTAGAACTTGACTAATTTAAGTGAAAGTGTCAAAATACATATTGGTATTCTCTGTGTGCACATTGCTTGATCCTGACCTGCTTTTCCTCACTGACCTATATTCAGTCAGGCTGGCAGTTCCGAGCTTCATTTTTCAGCCGTTTAGTTGCGCCTCTGCCAAGCTGAGGGGATTTTACAACTGGCACTCAGAATAAGGTTAATTCCTTCTCAGTGGCATTTTAAACTATTAAAAATGAGAAAGTTGTCCTTTCATTTTCCCGTGCTCCAGAGTCGGAGCTGAAACTGATGCCTCTCACATAAATAAATGGGTAAAGGCTCTGAAAATTGTGTCACTCACACATTCAAAGATGCCATTGCTGATTTTGTATATCGCAAATTGGGGTCATGTTTTGCTACAGAGTGTTTGAGTTTTTAATTTTGAAAGGCCCCTGCAAGGGCAGCTTTAAGTCTGGCCCCATTACCAATCTTCAATGTGCTTCAATGACACCTGTTCTGCAGTGGATGACACAGGTTGGCATGTGCACTGGCTGAAAATATTGCAGTTTATACTACCTTAACTTTCAAATCAAAGTATGTAGGTACATTATTTCTGTCTGTTTGCCTCTTTCTATGTCTGTAGCGTTACGTGGATGGCGGGATCAGCGATAACCTGCCGCAGTCGGAGCTGAAGAACACCATCACCGTCTCCCCCTTCTCCGGCGAGAGTGACATCTGCCCGCGCGACAACTCCACCAGCTTCCACGAGCTGTACTTCACCAACACCAGCATCCAGATGAACCTGGGCAACATGTACCGCCTCAGCAGGGCCCTGTTTCCGCCAGAACCCAAGGTAGGTGGTGCTTCGGCATCAGAGGGACTTTCTGCTGTTTCATGTGGCGGAGAAGAAGCTGCTGATATAAAAAAAATATGATGCAGAACTGTAATTGAATTTAAACATTAGGTGTGATTTCTGAGGCTTAATGTTCCTAAACTCCCTTCTGAAGGTAAGATTAATTATATAGGAATATAGTGTATGTTTTCCTACATGTCACAGCAGATGCTGCTTCCTTAAAGTCCATTTAAAGCTTCACCAATCAATATTTTTATATCAACAAGCTTTGATTGTTTTCATTTATTTTCTCCAAAAAAAGAGGTTGGAGTTATGACTCTTCCAACATCCTTTACTCCTGAATTTTATGGGCAACACAGCAGAACTGAATAAGATACAAACTCATCAAACATTAAAACTGTGACTGAATAGAACTCTTAAAACCACCTTAAACTGATTTCTCTCATATTTGTCAAGCACAGAAGCCGTTTCCACTGCCTCATGAAGTACTTTTAGTTTCCAGTTTAAAGATACGATGCCCTTTAATCCACATCTGCTTAACTGACATCATCCCAAACAAGGATTCTCAGAGGCTGGCAGATGAGGTTTTAGGATAGGAAACACCCCCCAGCACACCGGGAGCAATTAAAGTAACCCTGTAGGGGCTTTCTGACTGGTTTAAGACCTATGCCTCACTCACACTGGTGGACTGAGTCCCTTTAAATCACACATGAGAGCTGGAAAGGCACAATTATTGTTATGATTCATTCATATGTAGCTCAGAGGCAGATGTCTTTGCTGAAAAGCTTCTCTCTCTCCTTAATCTCCCTCCACTCCCTCTCCCCACCACTGACAGGAAGTGGAATCAGGATGTGCCCTGCTTTTACCTGTCGCTCTCCTTTATCTCATGTGTCCTCTTGTTGTTCCCTGTCGCTGTGATGGGCGTTAGGTAGCCTTTATGATAAGGTGAGCTTTGACCTTGCTGGGGTGGAGCTGTTTGCTGTGTTGTTGTTGTGCAGTCTGGCCTCCTCAGTGATCCCCTCACGTGTGCGCTGTCTGGATCCCGCGATTATGTAATTGGGTGCACAAGTCATGTGTGCTCTTACTGCATTCCTGGAGGCAGGAGTTACCTCCCAGTACCATGCCACATGAAAAACAAGTCGACCCACACATGCTTGTTAACTTGTCGCTAAACACAAACACTCGGCAGGTGCTGTATTGACGTGCACAGGAACATTTGAAATCCAGCCCGTGGACGAGTTGTGAGCACCTCTGCTGATGTCAGAGCTCTCTTTTATTGAAGAAGTTGCTCTTATGCAACATAACAAACTCCCTGTGGTGGCACGGCTGTGTCATAGTGACAGTGTTAGGACAGGGATAACTGAGCAACACATCGCAGCAGCTTCAACTTGCATTACCTTTGAGTTTGGTGCTTTGTCAGGAAATAAAAACAGATTTCACAAATATAAAGTATAATTATTAATATATTATATTAATATATAAATATATATATTTATATTATTAATTCCTCCCAAAAAATGTCACAAAAACTTTTTTTTAAAAGGCAGCATCCAGAGTAATTGCCAAGTCTTTCTCAGATGTGTGGTTTTACATTGGAAATAAGCTTATTCACTTGTTTTACAGAGAGTTAGATAAGAAGTTTAACACCACTGATATGTGTGTGCATTCATTGTGTATGGAAGATTAAAGTTGTCTAAATAAAACAAATCAACCAAAGAAATAAAGATGTATACAATATACATTGTATGTGTACAATTCAGCTTTTTGCATTCAGTAAGTGAATTAATTGTTTTTCATTGTTACTCACATAAAAAATCAAACCACAACACAGAAAAAAATTTGAAAAATTGCATTTTAGTGTTGTCCAGCACAGCATTTTTAGGCCATGGAAAATTTTAAACCCCTAAAAATGCTGTGCTGGACAACACTAAAATGCAAAAAGCTAAATTGTACACATACAATGTATATTGTATTTCCCTTTATTTCTTTGGTTGATTTGAGACAATTAGCTTACCTTAGTTAGGCATCACAAAAAAAAAACAACAGTTAAATTAACATGATACAACATGTGAATGTTCACCCTTTTCAGTGAGGAAGTAAATAATGGAAATTGGAAAATTAAATAAAACGATCTAAACTTTAAATTACTTGTCATTAAGGAGTTTTCCTTCTTTAATAAGTTTAAAAATAGATTACTGGACAGCCCTTAAGGCTCAAAACTTCAACACCTTTCACATACAGAACAGCTTTACTGTGAAACTGCCACATTTTTGCACCATCAGCATTCAACACTGTACAACAATAAATTAAATGAGGTTCAAAGACAAAAACAATACAAAAAGTAAAAAAACAGAGAATGGCAGCTGCCAATCAACAAAAAAAAAACAAAAAAACATTGAATTCCAGTTATCTATTACTGATTTTTTTAAAACAGGAAATTCAGCTGAGAAATATTACAACGACCACGTGTCAATCATGATCATGTGTCACTGATCAATAATGTGAAGTCAATAAAATGCCTTGTTTTCCTCTCCACAGGTACTGGCTGAGATGTGTCAGAGTGGTTATATGGATGCTCTACGCTTCCTTGAAGAGAACAGTACGTATTCTAATCCTGTGTTGCCATGGTGACGCTCAAATAAACTTACCTAGTAATGAGGTATCCCTGTCGGTCTGTATCCTAACCTTTGGACTGTGTCGCTGATGTCTCGTTTTGTGGTGCCAGACCTGCTGATGCTGCAGCACCCGACGTCGGGCCCCTCCCTGCCAGAGAGCCCGTCCGCCTGCTGCTGCGAGTACACGGAGACCACCAAAGAGTGGGTGCTCCGGAGGCTCCGCCTGCTGCGCAAGCAGCACTGGTGGCTGGATGAGCAGATCGTCCTGCCTACGCCCATCAAGAAAGGTGTGGGGTCATCCCAGACTCTATTGGCTTTTAGGAATGAAGATTTCCAAGTTCTTGCAGTTCCTGCTGATTTTAGGAAAGGTTAAAGGTCACAGATTTTGTAGTGCCTCTTGAAAGAGGCGTGTCAACATGCCATGTGGTTGACCCGTCCTGTTCTCTTTGTCCGTTAGTGTTCTGCGAGGCCTGCCAAGACAAACCTGGCCTGTATGCCAAGGTGTCCGAGATGCTGCCAATGAGAGTGGCCTCCTACATGCTCATGCCATACACACTTCCTGTGCAGTCGGCCTACTCAGTGGCCCAAAGGTGAGCAAGGATCCAAACAATGACGCCATCTCACCTTAAAGCAAAAGAGTTCTGCACTTAGAGCTCATTTCCACTCATCGTGTTGCCTGTTTCAGTGTTAAACACCAGTTTTCTGCTCTGCCACAGGTTTGTGGAGTGGATCCCAGAGGTGCCAGCTGATGTGAGCTGGCTGTTTGGGGTGGCAGGCAGCATGTACCGACAGGCCTGGAAAGGAGCACCAGCCAGCTCCATTAGGTCACAAATGATTTTCTATACAGTGCATACAGTGTTCAGGTTCAGTCACATTATTATCCACTCCATATGCCCATTGAACAGGTGCTCAGAATTTCTAAACTCAGTAATATTGTGTGTTTCAAAGGTACAGTAAAAATAGATATTTTATCCAGCTGATATCACACTCACACACATGCATACACATGCATGTAGAAGGCAGTAGAATAATAACTTAACTAAATTAATAAACTAATAAACTACAGCTAAACTAGCCGACCACCGGCTAGTTATCCTAAATTATCCTTTAAACACACATAACGGCATAATTTCACATCGTTACCCAGAGTTACAACTCAAATGTTGGAATCTCTTTGGCAACAAGACTTTGACATATTACAGCAAAGCATGTTGCCTACACTTTGTCTTGTTTTGTCACACCACAGGATTTACAGTGGAATTAGGATTTGAATTGTGGGCAGCCACAGCTAGCATTAGGGTAGACCAAATGCTTTAAACCTCTCCATACAGGATGTGATGTCAGAGGGTAATCCAGGAATTTTATCGCTTAGGGTCAACGTGAAACTAGGACACTTTTTTCAAACGTAAGGAAGGCCCCAAATCATCCTGATGATCTGCTGATCTAGTCGAGGCATTAAGCATTTTAGACACAGTGTGTTCATGGGGGCACATCATGGCAGTAAAGGGCTCAGGATGCTTCAAACAAAGTGCTTGTCAGATTACCAAAAAGCATCCAAAAACCCCCTTTCTAAAAGCAGAATTAAAGACTGCACCTGGCGGGGTTTAAACTTTTCCCCATCCCCCATGAATTTGCTGTCTTGAACTGCTGCATGAATCTTGTTTCAGGTGAATGAAACAAACCCTGAAACATCCGTGTGATTGTCTTTGCAGTGAGGCGGGCCAGAGGAAATGCCTGAGCGCGCCCCTTCTGCCTACAGAGTGCGACAGACCCACGCAGAGAGATGACCCGCCTGCTCTCTCCTCCCTGGACCTCCACGGCAGCTACTGGGAGATCCCCAAATCTACCTCCTCTTCCTCCCACCATCATCCTCACATCGCCCCATCCTCTCCGCAGCAAGTCTGCTTCTTTGTCGGTTTGGAGGACGAACCCGGGAGCCGTGCACGGCAGGGGAGTGATGCAGGACCTGCACTTTGACGAAGACGTGGTCAAAGTCCACTCTGTCTGTGAGGGGCTGGTGGCCAGTCCACACAGCACCAAGTTTATCATTACATCCAATGTTTTAATACAACACAACGGTTTTATGATCTGTTTTAATGTACAGCACAGAAATTTCCTCATTCCTGCACAGTTAATTGAATCAAGATGTCTGTCCATCCATCTGCCTTTTTGTCCCTTCGATTATGTTTGTTGATTTTTACAGTTGTGTGATATCTCCAGGCACCGTGCGACAGCTTTTTAGACGACATGATGCGACCTCTGACAGGTCTGCATTTCTTAACATACTTCATCTCACCAGAAAGGGAACTTCTTATTTCTCCACAAATCAGACCAGTTTTGTTTTCCACAGTGTTCCCTCAGTGGCTTTTCAGCCCTGCCGATAACTGGACAAAAGACTCAAGTAGGAATAAACTAAAGTGTCCTTTAACTGAGATGATGTCAAAGACTAGACAGTAGAAGTCTATAATGAAACAAATCTACCAAATAAGACAGCCACTTTACTCAGTGGTCACATCACTGACCAGTATGTAGTTCCTGGTTAATCTAGCCCATTTTCTACACTTGTAGCGAGCAGCAGACCTCCCAAATGATATAAGGATATTTTTTATATGACTTTAAAGCCTCTCTAGAGGCTGTTGTTATGACGAATGTCTGCCAAACTGAAACACTGATGCTGACTGCTGATCAGGAGAGTGCAACCAGTGTTATTCCAGCATCAGTGTTATCAGAGTACATGGTGTGACCTTCAGCTTGTAAATCTCTTTTATGTCTCATATCACTTGAATGTAAAGTTATGTTAATGCAACTGTTATGTTCGCTGACAATTAAACATTTTAAATTGTCTGCTTTGCTTATTTAACTGTCTTGTACCAGCTCTTAACTGAGCACACAGGAGATCTCTACCTTTGCTGCAAATGTGCTTCTATGTAGCAATGTATGTATCTATGTATCTTCAATTTGAATGTGAGTTTGGAGCTTTGGCTTTCCAAATTTCCTTTTTTATTATATTATTGCAAATCATTGCTGAAAATGAATGCAAATCAGAATGAGAATGTAATACAACAAGCTCTCTCAACTAAGAAAAATTGTGTGCTATGTCCTAGTTAAAGATTTTTCTAGTCAGTCTCTCCTCTGAAAGTACTGATTCAAACTGAAACACATGGCTGCTGTTCACATTGCTTTCTAAAATGTACAATCCGTTTTGGTTTTCACAATTAATGGTCATGCATCTCCATTTCATATGGGTTTCTTGGGCAAAATAATTTCTATAAAGAATAAATAAAGTAAGGATTTTCCATCAATACCAGAACACATGAACTCAAACTCTAAAACAGCTTCTAGTTACGGTGCATGGCCTCCTCCTGCTCCTTCACCTCCTTCAGCTTGTCTCCATTTCTTCCTTCTTTTCAGCAGCTTTGAAAAGTGGCTCTTCCTTCTAGTCATTTTCTATTCTGAGCGTTTTCTTTCGCTCCTCAATTTTGTGTTGGAGGGCATTATTGTTTAAGAGAATGGAATCTGTCTTCTCCCTCTCAGTGTCATATCAGTCAACAGTAAGGGGTTTTTGTGTCATTGTGCCAGATCTCCTTTTCTACTCCTGCCAGAATTCAAGATTCTGCTGGAAACTACCACACATACGCTCAGTGTCCTTTTTTGTTGTTAAGGGGACAATATCATTCTCTCCCTGTGAAAGAAAGGAACACAAGAGGTAGTGTTCTTTGTGCAGGCGGACCGACATGTAATCGTTCACAATTCAAGTTTTATATTGGTTATGTCCCTGCAGAAGATGGAATTCAAGACAATGGTGCAAGTGGGAATATTGTACTATTAATAGCCTCTGTCATTTCTCCCTAAATGTCATACAAGCTTTTTTATGACAACTGGCTTTATGGAATTGACGTGATTCTGGAAGTCTAAAATCCACAGTGTGGGAACTGTACTGCAGAATCAACTTGCTGGAGGTGCTTTCATGGGAGACAAGGGAATGAAGGCCAAACGACGGAGTACGCTTGATGAGATGGAGGCCACACACAATGGTGTCACAAGGAAAGCTGCAGCAAAGAGGGCCTGGCTGCAGGCTCACTGAGTGACATTTGCATGCACGCACACATCCAAACACACATGCACACCCTCTCGCTCTGTCATTGTTGCTTCGTGGTATATTTTCAATAAGGACAATCAGCCCAGTTTTCAGTAATGTTGAGCAATTATTATTCTCACACTTGTGTTTACACTGTACACACAGGTTCTCTTGGGTTAATTATCCTCTGATAGCTTGGTACAATTAAAATGAAAATTTTACAGCTTTAAAATCCATACTGTGCAAAAAATATTTTTAAAAGTTGAAAAAGCAAGAACATAAAGTTAGAAATACAGTAGGCATCTTGTGCATGTTTTTGTAGGAAATGAGTCATTATTTCAGATTCAGGCATTTCTCATTGAACAATATAATAATAATAATAATAATAATAATAATAATAATAATTCAGAAACTTGTGCTATGATGGTATAATGGTGTGCGCAGTAAAGGGTTAACGTCCGCTGGATGATGTGCGCTCTGCGCATGCGTCCTGGCTCACCAACAACATCAGGAGGAAGGGAGAGGATGGCGGAGGATGGGAAAGAAGAGTCTGTAGCTGCTGACGATGATTTCTACCACACGGCCGCGGACAGGCGAAACAGCTTAAACAACACGGTAAAACCATGATGTTAGCGCATCCTTCCAGCTGTAATTGTGAAACGTCGCTTATCCTAGACATGGCTGTGTTAACGTTACGTTGTATTTGTTAACCGCTGGAAAGCTCAACAGTGTAAAGCCCAGCGCAGAGCTAGCTTACATTATGTCGTAGACAAGTTAGCTAAACACAAGAAAAGTTAACACAGGTTGATAAGTCTTATTTCAGTTAATATTTAAATTGTTTTCGCCATTATGGACACATGGAGGTCATGTATGACTCACCCAGTCCGCTGTTATTCCCATGCTAACATTGGTTTGTTCAATAAAAGACTGCCCCATAGGTCATATATCCAAATAGCCATTAGCTCGTAGGCTAACATGAAAACAAAATGTCACCACGAGTGGGCAGAGGAGTGGGGACAGTGACACAGCTGTTTCCAGCCTGTCAGTCATGCTGCTGTGTGATGGCTCAGATGGTGGAGGAGGGCTCCACGCTCCTGCGCAGAATGGAGATCTGTGTTGCTGAGGCTGAGAAGAGGAGCGGCAAAAACGCAGTGAACATGCAGGAGACGTTCACCGTGTACCTCGTCGAAACACGGTGAGAGCAGCTGTCCCCTGAGAGGAAGTGCTGTGGCTCGAGCTTAGATCTTTTGATATGCATTTACTTAGACTTCCTTCTTTCAGCTCTGTGCTGCATGAATTTACTTCTGTCTTTTGTGCAAAAACAACATAACAACATTGTCTCTTGGCTTAATCTTTCAAGGCCAATGGATGCAGTTGCCGATGGTCGTAACCCAGCCCCGGACTCTTTGTGGAGGAGATACAGTGAATTTGAACTGCTGCGGAACTACCTAATAGTTACCTATCCATACATCGTTGTCCCCCCGTTGCCTGAGAAGAGGGTAAGTTCAGTGATTCGCAAAGGATGCAGCCGTGCTTTACATCCTTGCTGATTATAATATGACAGGGCAAGCAGAAGTAGGTTGAGAAATCATCATTGGCTTCCGGCTAACTTCTAGTAAATGAGGAGTAATACAGAAATCAGTTAATGATTTGTCATGGTTTCACTCTCCCGTCCTCATCCCTAAATAATAACAAGCAGGCTGTTGCTCTGAACAGAAGTTTAATTCTAAGTTTGAGTGTAGAGTCAAGAATAGCTTCATTGCACCATCTCAACAATGACTCCAGAACAAAACTAATCCACATGGTGTCAGCCATAAACTGGATGACTGAGCCAGGACTGAAAGTAGCCTGCCACAGAGCAGCTTCACAAAGCTCGACCCAACAAGAAAGCTAAAAGACGGTCATTTTACTTTGGAACACTTCATACCTTCTGTCCACACTCATTACATTAATGACTGTCAATCTAATGAGACTCCCTCTGTTTGGACCTGAATGCAGCTGCTGAACCAGAAAGTGAATTTACCACAGTGTCGTTAAATAAATGACACATGAGCAAATAACAGGAATCCTGATGGCAAGACGGGATGTTACATACACACCCACTAAGATTCAAATCAACAGTTTGGAGTTTTCTGTACCTTTTAAAAAGAGAAATTAGACATTTTATATAACAACTGTTCCTCTGTCTAATGTCATTTTACTATTTGATAATGCAATGAACATTTAAAAAGTGCTTCTGTGGTACTGAAATTATTTTGCACGATGGTCAAGATGGCTATATGACTAGGGCTTTCATGGTGAAGGATCTTCCCCTGCAATGATGTTCGGCAGCTCGATGGCGTGGTGTGCTGCGTCAGTGGCATTGCGGTTTTGTTTTTATTCTTGCAGATAATTTTGTACTTACTCGTAGGCCTACCTACGACTGTATATGATGTGTGTGATGTCACTTGACTACACCCTGACTGTCTCCTAGTGGGGGCCGCAGGGCCGAAGGGAGAGGTTTGTTTTTCTCTGCTGGAGTAGAATACAGCTGTTGGGTTGTTTCGGGAAACTGGCGCCCTCCGGATAGGGAGAGAAGCGCCGTTGCTGGGGCAACCATCGTCATAGGTGATAAGCTGTGCTGTCCTCCAGACATTGTGGGGTAGACTGTTTCCTGTTAGAGAAATGTGTTGATGGCAACCTAAAGACACATGCAACGTGAGCTGGGGAACGTGGATGAGCATAAGGCCTTGTTTTAGGTCTGGAGAGCCATCAGTTAGTTACACATGTTCTTGATGTCTGAAGAATGACCATAATTGGGCAGATTTAGCGCTCCCAGCTAGGATAAAGGGCTGATCACAGGAAGCATCCCTCAGAATTGAGGTGGCATCAGGCAGTGTTCACACTGTGTTGATAATCTCTTTGTTCTCCTCAGCCGAGCATCAAGTCTCAACACAGCTTTCCTTAGGGGGGTGCGAGTAGACCACATTTTCTTCCACAATGCTTTATTCATTTCAATGACATATAGTGCTGAAAAGTGTGAGAATCGTTCAGCTGTGTGTGTCATACGACTGATATACCAAAACACATGATGTGCATGAAATCAAAGAAAAGTATATAAACTGCAGACATGTCAAGGGAAAAGGTGAATGCAGGCAGTTTGTTCTCCTACATGCAGGCAGAGTTTGTGTGGCACAAGCTGTCGGCAGACAACATGGATCCAGACTTTGTGGAGCGCCGCAGGGTCGGGCTGGAGAACTTTCTGCTTCGTGTGGCGTCCCATCCTGTCCTCTCCAATGACCAGATCCTCTACCACTTCCTCACTGAGGTACAAGCTGCAGCTCTTGGTCAGTCCAGCAGTTCAAGCGATCATTTATAGCTCAGTGGTTGATTGAATAACTTCACGCTGTGATTGGCAGGAACATGGCTGGAAGGAAGTGGTGTATGAGACAGGATTTCAGGCCAAGGTAATGCCCAATTGCAGCTCTTCTTAATCTTTTTTCTTGCAAAGATGTTTCAATGTCACAAAGCTTGACCGCCTCCTGTTACTCCTGTTGCAGGCAGATTCCAGGCTGAGAGCTCTCAGTGCCACCTTCAGGGTGAGAAATCCAGATAAGTAAGTTATAAGTGTATTTTCCCAACACACTGTAAGAGAAGCTCAATCATGTTCAAAATGTTGTCAACAGTTACCTGTAATATCTTAATAATTCATCTCTAGTTATTAGGGGTCCAAGCAGCAAGGCTTCTGGAACCCTATTGCATCTGTTAGGATTATTCTTCCTCCTTCCTCCCTCTTCTTTCTATCTATCTGGCTCTCAAAAATCATAACAGCTACAGTTCCCTAACATGGTACATCATAACATAAGCACCCACTTAACATGTATTTAATATTACAACAATATTACAACATAACATATTCAATTTTAAGTTCAGTTTCACACAAACACTAGTAAATCTAAATGGTCTTAAGCTATTATAGTAAAAGTAGATCTGATCTTCCTGGATATTCTGCCTCTAGGGGTGTCACAAATTAAAATAGTTTTTTTGTTTGTTTGTTTGTTTTTAAATAAAGTTGAAATGAATTTGGTCTGGTCTGGTACAGCTGGAGATCACGCTGGGTAAATCTTGAAATCCCTTCCCTCTTTGTTAACAGGATTCTTCCTAAAAGTGAGATATTTCTTTGTGGGCAGCCGTTAAAATGTCTTTATTCTTTTGCACAATTGCCTGAATATTCTCTGATCTCGCTGCCATATGGTACATTTACTTAAGTGCAGTGTTGAGGTACTTGTACTTTACTTGAGTATTTCCATTTTCTGCTACTTTCTACTTCCACTCCACTACATCTCAGAGACAAATATTTTACTTTTTACTCCACTACATTTATCTGACAAGTTACTATGTAGGTTCAGATTAATAATACAAATTATAATCAACAAATACATTATGATTGATAAGAAAAGATGATCCCAGGGGTGAAATTCACTTCTCAGTCGTATATATAGTAAAAAAAAACAATAAAAATCTCAGCTCCATCTTTACCAGCTGCAACATTGAGTATTTGTATTAATTAGAATTAGATAATAGTATCGTACTTTACCTTATTCTGAAATGGGGCAGTACTTTCACCTTTTATACTGTAAGTATGTTTTGATCCTAATGCTACCTAGGTATTATCTCATGATAAACATTAACTAAAGCTAGCTACTGTACATAAAGTACTGCTGTTTGCCAGATTCATGAGGCGTCAGCAAATGAGTTAAAATGTCAAAAAATGTCGTCATTTCATCAACTTACCAGTGCGAAAGCCAATGTTTGGCATTTTTGCCTGAAACTTGACTGAAACAATTAGTAAAATGAAGAATAAAGACATCATCCTCTCCAGATCCATCAGATTAAAAGAAAAAGTCAAAAATGTAAATAACTAGGCCTGATTTTAATCAGTCATTTAAATTCATTTTTCATTTTAATCACTGTGTTCTGCACGTCTCTTTGTTTCCTCTTTCTTTCTCAGACGCTTCATGGAAATGAAACACTACAGCGATGAGCTGCAGTCTCACACATCTCAGCTGCTCCGAGCACGAGCAGTAGGTCTCTTTCTGCCTGTCTGTCTGTCAGACAAACACACACACACACACACTCAACATCTTGGGGAAAAAAAAATAATGCTTTAATCTTAAAACCTGCGTTAAATGCTGCTCCCAATTGGGGGCAGCAGAAACAAATAGTGAACACAACACTGATGTCTCATCACCTTTTTATCACTTTTCATCATAGCTGCTTTGTGCTTTGAAAGCTCATTCCTCACTTCAGAAACAGTAGTAGACACAACAATCTCATTTCAGTAGCAACAGTAAATTTATAATGGAATTACTTAATTCATGTGTATGAATTAACAGAACATAATGTTAAACAAGACTGTTAACATTTTTAAATAGTTCAATCCAGAGTTGTATTTCTGTCCAGAATCAGGCTGGACTTTTTTGATTCCAAAAAAGTTTGGACGCTGTGTTAAACATTAATAAAACAGAATGTAACCATTTTCTAATCCCTTTGACATATACTCAACTGAAAACAGTACAAAGACAATATGTTTAATTTTTTACCTCATCAGCTTCATTGATTTTTGTAAAAAGCTTATTCTGACTTTGATACCGCAACTCCTTCCAAAGTTGGCACAGGGGCAACAAAAGACTGGGAAAGTTGTGTAATGCTGATGAGTGAAACACATGATTGTATAAGGGATAATTCTTCATGGGCTCAGGAGCACGTCGCCACCTGTATACACAGTTCATTTGCAAATGATTCCATTCTGATTTATTTACTTTTTTCACAGCCTAAAACTCTTTTGGAATCAGGGTTGTTGTATTGTTGTAGCAGCACAACCGTATAAACTAGTGTTAAGGGAATAAAAACAAGCGTGCTGGGCTCTTTAGGCTGGACATTTGAATTTATTGATTGAATATTTGCTATAGTTTTAATTGGTTAGTTTCATCTATTTTTCCGTGTCTCCTCTAGAGGGTTGCAGATCGACTCTACGGTGTTTACAAGGTCCATGGGAACTATGGAAGAGTCTTCAGGTATTGTACCATTATCAAGTAAAAAAATGTTTTTAGTCCAAACAGGGCTTTACAATATGTGCAGCATGCAGTACCTTCTATCCTCAGACCCTAAAAAAAACAGAAACTTCAACATGACAAAAAAGATTTGGTGCTACAGTACTTCGAAAAATATTATTCAGTCCCAAAATCCAGGAGCATTTAAATGTGATATTTCGTCACTGCAGTGAGTGGAGTGCCATAGAGAAAGAGATGGGAGATGGACTCCAAAGTGCCGGTCATCATATGGATGCGTGAGTATTTGACACTCGCTGCATTGTCAGAATCCCATCTATCTCTGTCGTCACAGTTTTCTGCAATTCCTCTGCAGATTTTATATTTAACACATACTGTAGGATTACCAGCTGTGTTGCTTGTTAAAACAGATGTTGTCACACATCTGCAGATATGCTGCATCAATAGATGACATCTTAGAAGAAGAGGAACATTATGCGGACCAAATGAAGGAATATCTCTTCTACGCTGAAGCTCTTAGGTAAGACCCAGTTTTAGCAACACTATATACACATTATAGTGTTCACAGTTCATCCTCAGATGACACTTACTTTGTTCTCCCATGCCATGGGCACCCACACACCCCCATACCATCACAGATGCTGGTTTTTCAACTTTGTCCTGGTAACAGTCTGGATGGTCCTTTTCCTCTTGTCCAATATTTCCAAAAAACAGTTTGAAATGTGGATTCATCAGACCACAGCACACTTTCCCACTTTGCATCAGTCCATCTCAGATGAGCTCGGGTCCAGAGAAGCACGTTCTGGGTGTTGCTGATATGTGGTTTTTACTTCGCATGGTACAGTCTTAATTTGCATTTGTAGATGCAGTGAAGAACTGTGTTTAACAACAATGGTTTTACAAAGTGTTCCTGAACCCGTGTAGTAATGTCCTTTAGACAAGCATGTCGGTTTTTAATGCAGCGTCAACCGAGGGATTGAGGATCATGGGCATTCATTCATTCGCCAGTGTTCGGCCTCGCCCGTCGTGTGCAGAGATTCTCTAAATCTTTTCATGAAATCATTTAAATTCATTGCAGGAACATTGTTCTTAAACACTGGGACTACTTGCCCACACAGTTTTTCACAGAGTGGTGAACCTGGCCCCATCCTGGATGCTGGGATTGTGTCCTCTGGCTGAGCTCTGGAAACAATTACAGTAAAGAAACAAAACTGCATATGCACTGTCTCACTTTAGCTGTTGAAAGTCTGCATATCCTTCTGTCTTATTTACCACTTCAGCTGCAAAAACTTAAAGAGTTACACTGTTACTGCGGGGATCAGTGGGCTGCTGTCTCCACCCTCTGCTGCTGCTGCCTTCAGCCTTGTTATATTTAGACTGTTAACATTAAGTAACAGCGGTAAAAGCGATTTGTTGTCAACCTGGCCCACAGAGTGGGATATCTCCCCATGCCCCAGATGATTGCGTTGACTTTTTCACAGAACAATTCAATCGTTTGTTAAATGCTCCCATTGTTTGGCTGGTAGGTTCCAACCTGATGACAGCAGATAATGATATCATGTTGTGCACTTTGCTTTGGCAGAGCAGTGTGCAGGAAACATGAGCTGACCCAGTTTGAGCTCGAGATGGCCTCCCAGGACCTCGTCTCCAAGAAGCAGCAGCGTGAGGAGCTGGCCACAGGGGTACAGCAAACTAATGTTATCCACGTAGTGCTTTACTCTCCCTGTGTTTGTTATTTGTTTGTTATCCAGATGTTCTCCTGCCTCACTAACGTAATTTTCTGTCTTTATGTTTTCCTCAGATTGTGCGGACGTTCTCCTTCAAAGGAATGACCAACAAGCTTTTTGGCCAGGAGGCCCCTGAGCAGAGAGAGGCCAGACTGAAGCTGCTGGAGGAACTGATAGCAGAGGGTGAAGAGACCGTCAAGGAGAAAACCATGGAGTGCGAGTGAGTCATGGAGGCTGCTGCATGCTGGCTGAGCCTTTTCTGTCCTGTGCGCGTTAAAGGATAATATCTTCACCAGATTTGTCTGAGTGCTTTATTTGGTCTGTTTTACCACAGAGAGCACGTTGAAAAGGCATGGGTGGACATGCAGCGCTTCAAGGAGCAGAAAGACAAAGATCTGCGGGAAGCGCTCATCAACTATGCTGTCATGCAAATCAGCATGTGCAAAAAGGTACAGAGCAGCACACCAGGTACCTGAAGGTCACAGGATAAGTGGAGTGGTCATGTTCATGAATCAAGTGTTTTATTTCTTCTCTCTCCCTGCAGGGAATACAAGTGTGGAGCAATGCTAAAGAGTGTTTCCTCAAAATGTAAAGTCAAAGCCTAATTTAATGGATGCCCACGCTCGGCGATGCTCAGGTGTGGATGCTGGGAGTGGATGCCAGTGACCTGTGGCTAAGGTCTGAAAACAACCACAGTGAAGGAACAAAACTGTGTTTGAAGATATATAATTTCATGTGTTTACACAAAATGGGTCCACATGCAGCTAACTTGTTTAATGAACATATATTTACAAAAATGAATCTAATTGATGAGGTAAGACATCAAATATAGTCTTTGTTTTGTTTTCAGTTGAATATACGTCAAAAAAGATGAGCTATTTATCACATTCTGTTTCATTTACTTTTGGAGTTGAGCCTGTACTGCCAGACATTGAGATGCAGACTTCCAATAAGCCTTTGGACCCTCGTAGCTCATCATACACATATGAGACTGATTCAGCCTTTAGTACATAACCAATTTAGAAAAGTATATATACAATAAATAAAAGATCTAGAAGTTGATATGGAATCATTATGATGATACAAAATACAAAACATATTAAATGTGATTGTTTCAGGTCAGCATACAAAAACCAATTATCACTTTCGTTTATGCTTTAACTGAATCAGTCAAGGTGAAGAGGCCAGATGTTGAATCCATGTTGTGATGTCCAGAGTAATATATTGTACTAATGTACAGTGAGCTGCCCAGGAGAGTCATGACACTCAGTCTAACATGATTTTGTCAGTTTAATTAAATTGAATCTTAATTTATTGACTGAAATGTTCTCATGTTTCATGTTATTTATTAACTAATAAATAATAATTCATTGTCCACACCCTTTTATATTTCAAATTTTAATGCTCAGTTAGGATGTAGCTCTTGTCTGTTCTATTTATTTGAATAAAATGTGTCTCACCACCGACTGTATTTATATTTAGTTTTTCTTGTTTATTTGAATACATGCCACAATCCAGAACAACACATAGAACACACACACATCAGCACATCAAAACCTCTGAAGCTGTGGTAAATGCATCTGGTATTTTTGTTTGTATTTTCTCAAATACCAGACCTGTTACATGGGATGATAATTAAATTATTACAGCAATGGGCTGATAGAACAAGCTCGCTGCTGGTCCTGTGGCAGGACATACGCAGAAGGTTCTGCCACAGGGCTTTGATGGTGGTGGCCTGCTGGTTGCTCAGTGTTTGTCCAGTTTCAGTCCTCGGCCCCATCAAATACTCTGCCAGGCTGTCCACTCGGTCCATCCCTGGGACACTGCGCTCATCCACACCCTGATAAATATAACACATATATAGAACATATATATATAACACACAATACGACAGGCAGAAGAATAACACACCTGTCAGAGTGTAACTTGTCACAGCATCAGATTATTGTATTTTTGGATAAGAAAAATAACCTCATCATGATAACTCACCAGAGTAAACAGCAGGCGGCTGAAAAGAGGGGAAGAGCTTCCTTCCGAGCACCTTGACGCTGTAGATGTTGACGCAGTGAAAAGGGTCCCCTGAGTGGCTGAAAGCAGTGAGGGAGGCTTCACTACCAGGGATGCAGCTTCACAGTCCTGGTTCATCTGTGGAGGCCCCCCGGGGGTACAGCTGGAGATTCAGGCTGTTGCCTTCAGATAGTAACCATGTGATCAATAACTGCTTCATTTGTTGAACATTCATTGTGTCACTATTTCCAGAATGATAATGATAATCATCATCATCATCATCATAAGCACAATAATGATATTAAGAAGAACTGCAAGAGAACATGCTCTAACATTATAACGTTACTGTAAGTAGAATGAGGTGATAAAACGTTATGATTCTGCGTTGTTCTCTGAGGAAAACCAGTACAAAGTCTAAAGTCAACATTCAACATCATTTTATCTGAATCTACACAGACCAGGACAGTAATTAACAGCGACTCTCTCTGCACCGACGTGCACCAAGACAGTAGCGTTATGCAACGACAGTAATGCCGATATAGCGCTCGTCATATAGCGTAACAGCGTAAAGAAGCTAGCTAGCTCGTCGACAAAATCAAACAAGCATAAAATAAGTTCGCCAGATGCAGCAGCTCACCTCTTTATGTCGGCGGATGAAACTTGAGAGCAGCAGAAGCGGACCGGGACACTTGAAGCGGCTTCAGACGTGAACACTGCGGCCGGCTCCCGTTGCCGGGTTTATTTTCGTACTGGAGCGGAAGCCGGAAGTGATTGGCTGCGCTACCTGTTGCTATGGCTACCTGGAGGGGGGTTTTTTTCAGGTCACGGAGCAAAGAAATTGCTTTGAACTGTGACGTCACTTGCTCTTTGACATCAAAGCACATCAATAGCTATGACTTCTCATGCTCTGCTGTTCACATCAGTTCCAGATATTTTTCATTTATTCATTTTTATATCGAGAGACAACAAAAAAAGATAAGATGGATCGTTGGCTGAAACGCAAAGAGGACAAAGAAAATCTTCTCGACAACATTTGTGTAGCTCCTGAGGAAATAGACGCCTCAGAGCTGCACAATATGTTCTTGGAAGAACGAGAAGACGACCGCAGAGGACAGTCTCGTGGTCGAGACCTAGAAGGGAGATATAAATGGCTTAAAGCTGGGAAAAAAGCAATCAGTGACTTAAGCAAAGACCTTCGCAAGAAATCAGGCAACCTGCACAGTAAACTCAAGCGCCAGATAGAACTGGAGGAAAAATGTCAGGCTGCTGAAAAAGAAATAGAAATCATAGTCCAAAACAACCACAGTCTTGAGCGAGAAATTGTTGGAGGACAGAGGCAAATGAGGGACCATCAAGTTTTGGAGGATGAATATGAGGCTAAACTGAGTGTAAACAAACGCTTGAGCCAGGAATGGAAGAAGCTGCAGCAAACGGTTCAGGACCTCCGGAAGAAAATCTCCAGGCAGAACGACTTGGAAAAGAAAATTCAAACAACGCAGGAGGAGAATCAAACCTTGAGCCAACTCATCGCTGTCCAAGAACGACAGCAGCAGGCTTTGACCGAGAAACTTCGCGATGAACAAGAGATGCAGGCCGCGTATGCATCAGAGAAAGCTAAGAAAAAGGAAAGGATGGACCACCTTCACAACCTCCAAAGCAGAATCCTGGATTTGACAGCAGAGTACGAACAGGTGAAACCCTGGCTCCATTGGTATCAACAGAACAAAACTGAGCTGAACAGGTTTGACAATGAGAAGGTTGCCCTCGTGCAGGAACGTCAGGAAATTCTCAACAAGATTAGACAGCAACAGTCTCTTGTAAGGGAGAATAAAGACATCACATCTGCCGCAGAGACCATTCGCCGAGAGATTTCTGTTCTCCGCAAACAAATTCAGGAGCTCCGTCAGGAGGACAGACGCTGGACGGCTGGACAACAAGCTGGGAAACGCTGAAACCATCAAAGCCAAATAAAGGAAGGAGGACGTGAGCTTAGATAAGGTCCTGCTGCACATTGAGAGGAAGGAGGAGGAGCAGCAGGCCCATCAGTCCCTCTTAGACTGGCCAAACAGGCGCTAGGGGGGACAGCACGTGGAGCAGGACCGACATAAACGCCGTCTAAATCAACCAGAGGGGACACTGGGCTGCGTTGTAGTTTTACTCTAACACAGTAAGGCTTCAGCTCCCAGCCCTGCTTCCTTCTGTGTTCTTCCTTCAGATGTGGGGTTTTCTCCGGGTGCTCCGGTTCGCCCATTGACAAAGTCAATCAAAAAAATGTAGCAGTCCACACGACTTGTTTCCACAAGGCACCAAGCTTGTTTCCATGATCCTTTGCAAACTTCTACACTGAATTTTGTGGCGAGGACGCAGGAAACTTTTCTTCTGATGACTTCCATGAAGGTCATTATTAGTCCAGATGTTGCTGCGCTCCTTTGCTTTTTTCTCTAAAAGAAATAAATAAAAGTTTAATCTTCATTTTCTACTCACTTAAGTATTCATTGATAAGCTCTGTTCTCATGTGCAGAGCAAATAATATCTATATATCTAAATAATAAATATCTAATATACAGTATATATCAAATATATTCTCATTTTATTCTTTTATTTTTTCAAAGATAGCTGTGTTACATATTTTTGTTTCAAAGGCTTTTAAATAAGTACAATCGGTGTCAAGTACGTCTCAACAAGCCTACATTTGAAAGAGGAGTAATTAAAAAGCTGTTGAAACAATGGTTTCATGTCAGAAAAGTATATGTATCTAAAATGCTTTCATCTTACAACCAAAGTCAGGCCAGTTTCAACCTGTACATACAGAGGACTGATAAATAAAAGGAAATAACCGACTAAATGAATAGAGATGCTTCACTATGAGAAACTGTCAAGAAACTGTCCAGAACAAAACCCCCGTAAAACTGCAGACTACACTTGGTTTTTATGCTCACTAAACTGATGAGATATAGCCCAACATGTTAATAGTGAGCTTTAGAAGTGTTGGCAGGCTGATTTTCTGTTTGTTTCAGTCTTTTAAAGCAGTCAGGCTCGCTGTAGCCCCCTGCCCCCAGTCATTCTGCTAAGCTAAGCTAACCATTTCCTGCCTCTAGCCTCTCATTTAACAGACAGACACAACAGCAGCCGTTTTAGCTAAAAGCTAACAAGCATATTTCCCAAAGTGTCTAAATACTCCTTTTAATCTCTAGAAGTCTTAACTGTTGAAATATGCGATTGAAAATAAAACCACTGCAAAATGATCAAACATGAGGTGATCTAGTGCACGACAGCATGTTCAAGAGTTTTATCACGCTCGTGACTGCAGCAAATGATACTGATACTGTCGGTCTGTGGATTTTTATCTTTTTATTTATTTTTTGCACAGCCCTGAACCGTTAGCGGTGATCAATGTGGGCATGTTGCAGATATCAAACATCTAAAAGACAAGAAATATCAGTGCAGAAATGCCAAAAATTGCCAGGTTGGTTTTTATTGAACCGTAGGATGTTCTGCTCATTGCATGGCTTGGTTTCCAAAAAACCAAAAACAAACAGTATTTCATATCTGTGTAGAATCCAAGGTTGGTTGGTCTCTAACGGTGACGGTGGCTTTAGCACCAACAGCATTTTATAGAAAGGAGAAAGAAAAAGGACAAACTGTTATCAATTTTAACAACAATGATCACATGTATTTACCAAACGGGCCTTTTTGGGTCACAGCTGCTCATTGTTAGGAGTCCTCATTAGAATGAAGGTTTAGGTTCATTTCAAACATGTAGTTATTCTTTATTCAGGGTATTTAATTGTCATGCATTGCACAAGGAACAGCGGTTGTAGCCCCCTCCATGCTCCACACATATCAAATGTGGAAACAGTTGTTCAAGGAACAAGGAAGTTCCTGATTTTCATATAATACCCTATAGGTGTTACGTATGACTTCACCTCATCTTCATCTCAACAGCAGGTCCCACCTGATCTGAACTCAGATGGCTGGATTCAGAGTCCACACAGATAAAGGAGCAACAGTTACCTGAGACAGACAAAGACAATGTGCTATAAATGATTATTGTACTGAGCACAATGAATAAGATCATTACCAAAACAACACAACATGATAGAGTCTATTGACAGAAGGAGGAACATCACACTGACCCCTACAAATGGCTTTTGGTGTGAATGCTTGACAAAAGAAAACAGGTAAAAAGTTCCTGCATCATCAGTGGACCTCTCTCTGAAGTGGAAGCCTCAGAAGTTGGGGGTGTTTGTGGATTATGAGGAGAGTCTGGTCTCTTTTTGTGATGTCGATCAGTGGTCCCCAACCTTTTTATCACCGTGGACCGGTCAACACTTGACAATTTTACAGCGGCCCGGGAGGGGAGGGGCTGTACGTAGATTCTTTATATTGTAAATATAATAATAAACGTAAATCCACTGTGTACTCGTATGCAACTTTATTAGCAGCTTCCTCGTAACATTGTCTTTTAATCCAGGGTGCTTGGTCTCCAGGTGAAGCAGTTTTGAGGCTTCATCGCCTCATTAGAGAGCCGCTCGCTGCATATTTTATGCAGAGCGGGCTCGGTGTGTGGGAATCACCTGTCGAGACAAATCCATATTTCAAGTAGGACTCCTGGTATCGTCTGTTAAAAGCTTTCTTTTTCTTGGAAGTCGTCGGCTCTTCTTCTGTCTCTTCACTGGGCCTTTTCCCCTTCGCAAAGAAACTTCCCAAACACGTCTGTTTTTTACTCATTTTGCGAGCTTGTGGGTTAAATTTGAGCTATGGTGTCCTCTTCTCTACCTAACCTATTTGGGCTTCCTGGACTAGAGGAAACAGGAAGTTAAAGATCTGGGCATCCACCCCAGAGACTGCTCTTTCAACCCCGGAGTGTTTGTGGCAGAAATCAGCGAATGGAAGAAGCAGAAGGCAAGGCAAGGCAAATTTATTTATTTATTTATTTATTCATACATCAGGCCAAAGTAGAAGAGCTACTTGATAGTGTGAATGCTGAGTCAGCATCATTCCTCCATGATTTCCAAAAAGAGTTTCAAATGCTGACTCGTCAGACCACAGGACAGAATCCAGTCTGTTTTTGATGCAGTGCTGTCTGAGGCCTGAGGATCACAGCCAGCCAGTATTTCCAGTCTTGTGCCTGCGTACAGAGATTTCTTCAGATTCTCTGAATCTTTTAATGACATTTTGTTCTGTAGGCAATGAAATCCCCAAATTCTTTGTAATTTTACACTGAGAAACATTCTTCTTAAATTGTTGCCAGCGCAGTGTGTCACAGAGTGGTGGACCCCTCCCCATCATTACTTCACAAAGACTCAGCCTCTCTGAGGCTCTTTTTACACCCCATCATGTCACTAACCTGCTGCCAGGTCACCTCATTAACTGTGACATGTTTTGCTGCCACCGTCCAACTTTTTGAAACATGTTTCCGGCATCGAATTCTAAATGAGGATATTATTTTCATAATCAATGAAATTTCTCAGTTTTAACATTTCATATATGCTATTGTCAGTTAAATATTGGGTTTCAGTGTTTTTCAAATCATCACGTTCTGTTTTCCATTTCACACACAGTCCCAACTTTTTTGGGAACAAGTTGTATACAGATTAAGTTGAAGTAATTAAATAATCACTTATTAAAATAAGTATATGTTCTGAAAAAAACTCCAAAACAATACAGATATGTAAACGGTGGACACTGTGTGCAGGAATAAAAATGACTCCAAGTCATTTCTATTCAAACACAGTGACCTGCTTTTCTGTGGCCTGTTAACTCCACTAGATGGAGATCTTGAGTCAAGAGTGTTTGACTGCGGCCTTTTCTGATTTTTTGAAGAGAAAAAGTGTAAAAACAAAAATTAAAGTCTTCAAGATTTAAACTTTATAGAGTTGAAAGAAGTTGGAGAACTTGTCTTATGTTGCATCCCTTTTGAAACATACATTTCACACACACACACACTCACACACACACACACACACACTGTAACTTGTCCTCTTGACATTAGTTTTCTGGAGCTGGTTCTGAACTACATATTAGATGATGTATTGTAGTTTGGTGTGAGGTGAACAGAGATGCTGCCCAGCATGCAGCAACAGAGACACACTCATGGATTTAATTCTGATTTCCTGCGTTGCTACTGCTGTTTCTGTGTTTTACATCTGGTTCCCCGATGTGTAGTGTGTCTGCAGTTCCTGACTGTTGGTCCATGACCCAAAACACATTTATAAGATGTCAACTTGAGATTTGAGACGTTGCAGTTTTCACTCTTTTCTGATGTTTTATACACCAAAGGATTAAGACAATAATATGCAGAGTAATCGATAATGAAAATAATCATTAATAATATAATAATAATAATAATAATCGTAGTTTCATGCTATTAAATAAATAAATAAAAATGAAGAACCTTTAGTTCTTTAAAGAACCACATTTAGTTTGTGAAAAGCCTTCCTGTAAATAAAGAGGCTCTGCAACTGGTGGACAGAGCCTTTTGAAGAACCATCATTTTTCTGACTCTGTGTGTGTGTGTGTGTGTGTGTGTGTGTGTGTGTGTGTGTGTGTGTGTGTGTGTGTGCATGTGTGTGTGTGTGTGCGTGTGTGTGTGTATCCCGCAACATCTACTGTTTAAGTGTGTGAGGAAGGAGAAATGTGTTTGAGTGTGAACTCTGACCACTGATGGCCAGAAAAGTGTTATTATCTGTATTATATAAGTGTTCATCACAGTGGCTCAGTGTATTTCACACACGTATGTGTTGTTTTTTAATTTGCACTCTCTGCTGTATATCTGGCAGCGACATTTGTAGGGTGGATCAATATTGTTTTATTCTAGAGGTGAACTGACAAACTTCTCCCAGCCTGGTTGGAGTCATACTACAGGACTTGATTAAGGACATCAAAGAAGAATCAGTGACACATGGCCAGTTAACAGCAGGATGAGCCTCCACTAACCTGATAAACTCTCAGTACCCCACGTCTCCAGACGAGGCCAGGACGCTCACACCACAGTGTGAACAAAGAACAAAAAAAAAATGTGTAACATGATGTGTTTGTTGAAACTATGAGAGAAACACAAAACTGGTGCAGAAATAGTAAGAACTGAACTAACAAGAACAGGTTAGAGCTAACGCTACTCCAGGAAAAGGGTTTGAGTTCTGCTACCAAACACAAGGACGCCTCAGACTGCAGGAGTCTGTCTGTGCTCGAGGAGAGAGAGAGCACAGACACAGCCCTGTAATAACAAGGGATGATCAGCTGTATTGATTTCAGTTTATTGTTCCATTTGTCTCTTCACTCTTACATCTTTGGGCCCCTAACCCTCTGGTGCCTGACCCTTCATTTTGGGGCCTGCTGGGCATCCAGTTCAATATGGCCTTGAACAGAGCTGCACAGAACAGTTTTAAAAACAAGAACTTTCTGAAAGGAACCCCACATTAGAACTGAAGAAACTCTGAACACAGCACGCCCAGCCAACTATGTGTGAAGATGTTACCTCCTTGCTGCAAGACGGGTAGAAAGAGAGAGAGCGTGACATGTAGACCATCAGCAGCGAGGAGGAGCGAACATGCCTGAGAGGGCGCAGAGATGCCAGAGAATCTGCAGGGAAAAATGTTGGGCCTCCCTCCCCTTTCAAAGCAACCTTTCTTTAACCCAACGACCCATCAGATGAACTTAGCTTTTCCTGTGAGCGTGGCTTGATGATATAGAATAATAAGAGTACTTTAGAAGAATAGGATTTGCCACCAACATCTTTATGTTCATGTTGGCGCCTCTCAGTGGCTGAATGCGGCCTTTCATGGTTTAATGTTGGAGTTTTACTTCATTTAGTTTAGTTCATTTACAACCAAAAATTACTTCCCCTGTTTTCCATTTCCATCAGAGATACACTTTCCCAATCCATCCCATCCCTTTCAATGGGAAACAGAATCTGTGCATCACAAAGCATCACATCAGGTCCTGAGTGCACACCAGATGCACCAAACACACACGAGAAGTAATCAAGGCACAGAAGCAGGGATGTCCACATCTGGTAAGTGAATGTGATGAAATTGCTGCTTTGCTGGACGGATGATGTGCAACAAGATGCCATCAGAGTGTGGAACTCTCACAGAAAACAAAAGAGATGCATGTTTTGACATTGCAGTGGTAATTTGTCCATAAAAAACTGTGCTTCAAACTCGAAACAAGCTCCAAAACAAAAGGTCACTAATGCATCACAGTGATGTATCGTACCCAGACAAAAGCCCGCTGAACATACAGTTAATACGTTTGGTTTATTTAACCCTGACGATTAAAACAACAACAATAGAACAAAGCCATCAGCCATCATGGCTCCAGCTGCCACTTCTTGCCTCTTGCTCTGGTTAAAGAAACCACAGACTCTCCCAGGTGCTGATCTGACACCTGCCAGTCTATATAAAGCCTGAGGCTGATCATTTCTGGGGTCCTAATGTGGAGGTTTAAAGGTCCTACAAGTTCATTTTTATTAATGGTCTGAGCACACAGAACTGTTCTCTGCAGTGCAGAAAATAATGATTCTCTTCTGTACTTTCACTGTATTTTACCTTCTGGACATCTTTCTTATTATTTTCCTACTTTTGTTTGACTTCAAGCTCCAGAAATATGATTGATATGGTTGAAGTTGTGTCACGCTATTGCTTGTCCTTGAGCTCTGCCAACTGCATGCCTAACCTGATCCCCCTCCTGAGAGGAGCAGGCAAGCCCTATTAGCCTGTGTGTGTGTTTGATGTCTGTGTGTGTGTGTGTTGATGAAGCCGAGCAGCCAAGAAGCAGAGAAGTGGACCTAATCTCCTGTCATCAGTCTGTGTACAGCGATGAAGAGTTTGCACTCTGGACCCTCACCATGACCTCTGACACTGAACACAGATGCAGTGACAGCTGTTTCCCACAGCAGGGCAAAATGTAAAGTGTTGGTTGGGAAATCGGTCCTGAAATCTGATTGGAGTGTGTGCATGCCTGTGTGTGTGTGTGTGTGTGAGCATGTGTGTCTGGATTTTAGTGAGTGCGAGTCAGAGAAACATGCACAGGGTGCTGCACACAAACGGGACGCATTCACTTCCAACCTGTTCTTTACCATGTTATCCTGTGTGTCCTCTGTCTCCATGACAACCAGAGCTCTCTACACAGTGTGTGTGTGTGTTTGTTTGTTTGTTTGTGATGTTGCCTTGTTATTAAAGGCAGCCACCATGTGATATTAGTGTGTAATGTGTGTGAAGTGTGAAATTGGAGTGTATTTAAAGGTGTGTATAATTTAACGGGATCTATTGTCAGAAATGGAATATAACATTCATGATCATGTTTTTATTAGAGTATAATCACCTGAAAACTGTTATTTTTTTTGCTCCTGTGGTGGACCACCACAGTAAGCGCAATACCACCACAGCTGGATAAAATGAGAAACTAAACATTGTAATCTAGATAATCAACCAAACAAACAAAGATTGGGACAAGGGCATAGAAGTGGCCCTTTAGTCATGATCAAGTGACCAAATATGACTGATTGTAATTTCTTTCGCTTTTTTTTTTTTTTTTTTTTGCAGTTTTATTTATGTACATTTGAGTTCTTCAGGGTATCCTGGAAGCATCACCATGTTGCTGTCATCATTCTACATCCATACACATACTTTGCAGTACATGTTTGTGCAGGAGGAAGTGATTCATTAAACCTAATTTACGTCATTTAAAGAACACAACAACAAGGCCACAACTCTGCAGCTATTGTCTTCCAGTCAGTGTGAAAACCAGAAATGTCACAATCATCAGACTTCAAGGATTCAGGAAATGTATTTTTACACACAGCATCACAGCATGAGGGCTGATCATCTTAGGTCTGATAACAGAAAAGTCAGAAAAATCTCTCATTTTTATCATTAACTAGCACATGGCATGTAACATACATACATTCAAATAAACCATGAAATAATCATGTGTGAGTGTTACCAAAGAGATGTAGCAATGGAGAAGTTCAACTTTTTAAAAACTGACTTCTTACAAAGATGCATAGGACACAAGTCATTATTTCCAGCTATTTTCATCGCTCCTCATGTTTAATTCCTGCTGTGTGACCAAGCGGCAAACAGGAAGCTGCCAAAATCTCTGACAAGGTGTTGAGGGCTGTACAAACTGCCTGTTATATAGAATCTATCCACTAGATGTCAGTACGCTGCTCATACTGCGATGATGAACTGGTCACAATCATTTTTAAGTTTCAACCATGTTGAATAAAAGCGCTATTTAACTTAACATTGCCATACATCCCTCATGGTTAATGTGCTGATTATGATCTGATTATGAGCCTGAGCACATAACAGCTTAGTAAACGCCTGTTGCCATGATTGTGCTTTGCAGTTGTTATGGCTGATACAGATGTGGATGTGTAATCTGAAGTTATCCTGAACAGCTGATGGTGCGTCTCTATAAATGTTGCTGGCACTAGTAATCGTGGGCCGATATAACCTCTTTTCCTTTCGTAAAGGGTGGTCCGCTGCATCCCATGCTAAAGGAGACACAACAGGAAGCACTGAAGCAGCTTTCCTGGGCATTTTAAGAAGTCCAACAGCTCTTTTCATGGCTGCTGGTTAGATTCTGTGGGCACATGTGATGGATGAGTGGAGCGTAGCACTGAGGGGCCTGGGTAAACAGAGACAGTGACCATTCCCATCCTCTGTCACTGTAAACTTCAGACACCAACTTGTACCACCAACTGAGTATCCTCTGTTTTATTGAGTTAACAGTCCCTTGGGAAAATTCAGTGGAGGCAGCTTATGAAAGGAAGAAGACTAAGTATGCAGATTTAAAGACAGAATCTGAGCAGAGGGGATGGAAGACAAGGGTCTGTCCGGTTGAAGTGGGGTGTAGAGGTTTTGTTGCAGGGTCAGCTGTTTCACTGTTGAGGGAGCTGGGAGTGCATGGGCAAAATTTAAGGAAGACAGTGAGGGAGATGTCAGATGAGGCTGCTAGGTCTAGTCAGTGGATATGGATCAGGAGAAATAATAGTAGTTGGGGGGTGAAATAGGGACGGTGAGGGGGGGGGGGGGGGGGGGGGGGGGGGGGGGGGGCAGAGGACATGCATGCCTAACCCGGCAAGAGAAGAGGTTAAAGTCTTAACAAGACACCTCTCCTCTGCTCTGCTTTCCCCGCCCCATCTTCTCGCTCTGCCAATAGGAAGAGAACCAGGAAGTTTAGATAAGGTGGGGGTGTGGCCAGCTAGAGTCTCTCTTTGGGACCATGCGGCCTGTTCAGGTGAGTTTGCGTGGTAAGATACAGAGTTGGCTTGTTTTTTTGATCTTTTTGGTTGTTTTCCTGTTTTGTTTGCTTCTTGAAGGAAATGTTAGGGTTTGTTTTCCTACTCTGTTTGCTTTTTGAAGGAAATGGTAGGGTTTGCTGCTTCTTGAAGGAAATGTTAGAAGAGGCTGTTAAATCTAGTCTGTGGTTTAGGCCTCCACCTCCAGCACCCTCTAAATTTTCCACCCCCTACCCGAACAAGGGTCTGTATCCAATCCCTACTTCCATCTTTTGACTCTACCTCTTTATTTTCTATCCCCTACCCGAACCAGGGTTTGTATTCCCACCCCGCTTTTTCTTGGTGCAGTTGGTGAGAGGCAGGGGTAGATGATGGTAGTGTGGCAATCGGCAGTTACATGTGGCATCTAGGCCTGTGGTAGCATTGTAGCAGCTAACAATAGCTAAAGCGGTGGTAGTATGATAGTATCTTAGCAGTTAGTATTGGTAGCTAGCAATTAACATTAACAGTATAGGTGAATCTAGCTTTATTGTCTTCTTCTGTTCCTCTTAGCAGGTAGCGGTTAGCACGTAACATTAGCTAAATGGTAGCATCGGAACTGTATTGTCTTCTTCTGTTCTTCCTAGCGGTTAGCATTAGCATTAGCAATAGTTAAATGGTAGCATCGGTACTGGCCACTACCTGGAGCATCTCTGGGTCAGTTGAACGTGGCGGTGCTGTTTGGATTGTGTAGGAGCAGTGTGAACTGGCACTAGGGGGGGTGACTCTGGGACGCCGGAGTTCACTGCCTAACCTCCTGGAGGTGTAGTGGGACTAAGTAGGCGAAACACTGTTGAAGGGAGGTTTCCACCTGATGACCCCCAGAGACGTGTTAGGAATCACTGCTCTTTGGCAGGTATAGAGGCAGATTAGAGCTCCAAGGTTCTTCACTGAGAATGAATCCTCTTTTTGAGCACAAGTATCTTGTGTTTAAATTAACTAAGTGTCAGAAGTACATCCACTAAACATTAAGTCAGGGGTTTGATCCGTGCCTGATCCGCTCTGCGTGTCCTCAGCTAAGACGCTGAACCCTAATTTGCTCCTGATGATCTGTGCATGTGAATGTGGCATGTGCTGTAAAGCACTTTGAGTGGCTGCTAGACGCAGCATTAGATAGAGGCAGCAGCATGATCATAACATGTGCATCACTGCCCTGAGCTCAAGCAACGCTAACAACGGAGGGAAGTTTGTTTGCTTTGTTAGGTATAGCTAGATGTTTTGCTGGTATGCTCTTATTGACTCAAATATTCTTTATATTTACAGGACACATTAAAGGTTTGGCTCAAGTTTGATCTATTTTGCAGGGATTGCAGGGATTGGCTCTCTATGATGGCATCACAAAGGTTGATTGGTTCAGGCAGCTGTAGTCCAACATAAAATGTTGGTCTCAGGACAACAACCTCTCTGCAAAATTTCAGAATGTACCATGAAGCAGATAAGAAAATCTATATGGATGGTGGAAAAGCTTATGTCCTGGCATTGGTGGTATAGTGGTGAGCATAGCTGCTTCCCAAGCAGTTGACCTGGGTTTGATTCCCGGCCAATGCATACTATGGCCTGACCTCTTGGTCGGGAAGACTTCTGGATAAAACTGAGAGGCTTTTTCAATCAGCTGTGTTCAAATTGCGCTAAAGGGATTCTGTGCTGCATCGACAGCTACAGCTCCGAAGGTAGCTGCTGAACAGATTCAGACTCTTATGAACAAAATCTTGGCTTGTAGCTTGTTTTTTTTTATTACCACTCAGGAAAATAGTTATTACATTTTTTTTTTAATAAAAATACTTTTTTTCAAGGGGCAGATGAGCATCAGGAGGTACAGAATTGTGACGTGGGAGAAAGCTCGAGAAAACTAAAAGTACGTTCCCTGGCCGGGAATTGAACCCTGGCAGCAGTGGTGAGAGCATCAAATCCAAGCCTGGCCGCAGGACCATTAGGGACTGAGGGACTCCCTGGTTTTCAGTAGGAGATTAAAAAAAAAATGTACCATCCTCCCTGAAATTTGGCTTTTGTGTCTCACTGTCATTTCTAAACTGTCACAGCCAATTTAATCTGGCTTCATGATAGTTTACATCGTTCCTGCTGAAAATTATACAGAATATTACCATGATCTTACCTGCTCATGTCAAGAAGCATGAGGTCAGACAGTGGCATTGTAATTAAAGTCAGAAAAGGCCACACCCTTCACACAATGAGTCCAATTGACTTGAAACGGCACACAAGTTAAATAAAAGTCCACCATGCATGGATATTTTGCTAATTAGCATGAAGTGAAAAACAGTGGTGTGATGCAAATTTTGGATTTTGACTGTATCAACACCAAAATGAGTGTACAGCATTCCAGGACTGATTTACACATTGCTATTAACAAGGTCAGTTCAGAAACAAGCCACAAAACTTGGGTGGGAAAATTAATATAATGCTTTAATGATTTGTTCAGTCATAACAAATCTTGGTACAAATCTTCTGTTTGGGAATAAGTCGACCAACGTATTTCGAGCCCAACACATAGGGGGTGCTATAAACACCAAAAATGCATAATTCCAAACCCAGACACAGCACCGGGAACAAATTCAGTATCATGGCCAGTCATTCTTCAACATGTAGACTGCAGGGACCAGGAAGCCAACCCCCGACCTTCTGATAACTCGACTACTCTAACGTCTGAGTATTGTATGTATTACTGAAAATATACTTGAAAATTATTTGACAACAATCATGTCAAAAGTGCACTTTAAATATTGAACTTAAATTTGACTAACAACATGTTTAACTGTAGTATAGTTAATGAATGTACGCCTTCAATCTGTTTGAAATAACTACACGTTTAAATAAATGAACTGGAAACACTTTACAATATTTAAATATATTTGAAGTATATCTTTTTTTCACTTGGGGCACCATACCCACAGACAGTCTTGAGGGGGCAGCATCTGCATACCCACAGCAGTCATACTATGATGCTCATGTGTATAATAGTACAACCAATAGCAATACTTCAGCAAAAAATACCTCCACATGTGAAAATCAATCATGCAGTGCTCACATACACACAAAGATGCAGTTTTATTCATTTATATACTTGTCAGGAAAGCGGGGACTAAGGGGAACTGAACCCAAATGCAGACACACAAGGGGGCGCTAGGTTCAATTAATAAATTTATTAAACTCAAGGAAACAAGACAACCAAACTCAGAGGGCTAATGGCTAACGACACACAAGGGTAACAGAATTCACACAACAACAACACAACACAGGGAAAGACACATTACTACAAGACACATGTAAGGGACGAGACTATGAATAACAATGAATACAATAAAGAACACAAAACGCTCCCGAAGGAGGAAACACAAAGGGCTATGGAAAACGGAACTGACTACTGAAAGAACTAGATAAGAAACTCAACTCAAAATACATTCCTAGAAAACAGAGAAACAAGAATCTAAACAACAAAAACAGAAAATCACTCTTTATCGAGAACAAATCGGCAAGGCTATGAACTAAGAAAACAGAAACTAAGTTATTAATGTAAAACAAATGACACGCACAACAGAACTGTGACCTGGGAAACTCAACACAGCTAGGGAATGACAGACAACACTAAGAATGGGTACACTACACAAAACAAGACATGAACACGAACGAAGACAAGAACAAGACGATAAACTAACCAGAACTGTGGCGAACGAAAGACAAAGACGAACCAAGGAACAACTCAGACCTGAACAGAAACACGGACATGAACAAAGGTAACGCAACAAGAAACACAACTCGGACAGGACAAAGGAATCACAATGACAAACACTCACTCACTGGCTAGGACTATGAAAAGGAATCAAGGGCAACAAGGATACATGAACTTGGCTATGAAACACAGACAACGACCCGACAAAGACAAAGGGGAAGACACGGACTTAAATACACGAGTGGAAGAACACTAATGAGACACAGGTGGAAACAATCTGACAATCACACGGGAGGGAAAACACAGGAAGTAAAGCAACTCAAAGACACATGACATGAACCTTCAAAATAAAACAGGAAGTAACAAAAACCAGGCAAAGACAAGACACAATGGGAAACTTAACAAAATACAAACAAGACAGGGCAAGGGTAGAGACTAATACAAAAACATGGCATGACTCAGACAACAGTAACTAAATGAGGCAATGGCAAGAATCAACAAGAGAAACTAAACAAAACCACCGTGCATGGCACGGGTCATGACAATACTGCAGTATACAGCAATTACTACACAAACACCTGGAAAGAAAAAATAAATCAATACTTGAACTTTATTTATTTCTCAAACTGCTCGCTATAATTGGAAACAAATAAACGGTGCAGCTGGTGCAGTGATGGAAACACAGGTTGGACAGACCTGTTGTATATGTGCTCTCTGGAAACATTACAGTACGCTGTGTATAACTACCACACAAAACCAAAAAAACCCAAATAAATAAACACTTAACCTTTCAAGTGCTTCATTCCTTAAACCTCCTGGTTGAATTGAGCAAATAAACTGTGTGTCTGCAAAATAAAATTCAAAGCTAGACAGAGAAGACTCACAGCTTTGAAGAGATCTGTAATAAAATAAAAATGAAAAATCCACACACAGCTGTGCAGCTGATGCAATAATGAAAACAGGTTGTACAGACCTGAGGTATAAGTCCAGTCTGGAAATCGCACACGCTGAGGAAGACTGACTGTCTTCACTGTGTTTACAGCACACATGTGCTGAGCTTCTCACAGAAATATCATCTTTTTCTCTGCTGCTCATACAGGACAGAACTGCAATAAAAAAAGTCAGTGCAAATACACAACTGTGCAGGTGATGCAAGTTGTAGGTTGTACAAACCGCTCCATCCACCAGGATTCATGTGTTCATACGTCTTTCTCATTTGTTTACACGACAGAGGCCTGACGTAAGCAGCTGTCAAAAGCCAAAAGAACAAACTGAGCAGAAAGAGACCACATGTGTTAGGTTAAAACTGATTGTGGTGTATGTGGGGGAGTTGGGGCTACAGCTCAGAGGGGGGCGATTACAGCAAGATGATATCCATCATCTATTAACACTTTTAAATCAAGGAGCTCTGCAAATTCCTCTGACATCTCCAAGAAAGAGGTGTAAGAACGTACTCGCAAGTGTGATTTTGTGGGCTTCTAACAAATTCACTTCTTTGCTCCACAAACCACACATGGACGGGTGGTGTGTGGGTGAAGTTCACTGGCACCTGATTCAAATAAACAGGGCACACTGAGAAAACAATGGAGCCCCAGAACCAGTTAACACCAACATTTCCTCAGCCGATGGAATAAATGACCACAGGTAGGCTGCAGAGTGTCTAACACCTCATTCACACCACCCAGTGGCAGGTTGAGCCTCTGCAGATATGGACTCCAGCACCTGCAGACGTATGCTGGATCTTATTGGTCTCTTTGTGTGCTGAGGGCTTTACCCAAGTTTGCTTTGGTCGCTTTATTCCTGACATTGTTTGCCTCCAGAAGAGCAGGCCAGTCTCAGAGAGGCCATTCCTCTCCTCGTTTGGTAGTGAGTGCAGAAACAATGGAAGAAGTTCCTCTGTTTCATACTTTTGACCAAACATTTTTGCAAGAATGAATTTGGTAATGCACCTGGAAAGTAGCCAATCAGCAACTACATTTAGCAGCACCACTGCAATTACTTAAAACTGCACTAACAGTCAATGTCTGCTCAGCAGCATGAAAGCAGCACGCTCCATCTGCAGTTAGAAACGATGTGTTCAGGGACAGTCCTGACTGCAGGTCACCAGCACTCTGACAGAGCTCAGAGATCAGGGATCGTAGCTAACTGTACTTGCACGAGTAAGACGGAGGAAGGACATATATGAATAAATCAATAAACGGCATGCAGTCTCACAAGCAAATAGCAGCCTTAACGTCACATTGACATTGTGTGTATGTGTGTGTGTGTGAAGCTGATTAATATGGAGTTAGATCTCAGTATGTGCTAATCCACTGCTTTATATTCAAGGTGATTAATCCTTGTAATCTACTGTAGAGGTACAGCGAGGGGGAAAGAGGAGGAGATCTCTTCCAGCCTTCTTCGCGTCACTGTCCTGAGTGAAAAATAACTTCTGCCTCTCCATTCATCAGCATAGCACATGAGAGAGAGGGGGAGATGAAGGGATGGAGGATGGGGAGAGAAAGGAAGAGAGGGAGAGAGGTGGAGGTCTCTCCGACATGCCCAATGACACTAACTCCATCTGGATAGTCCATGTCTTTGTTGCACCTCTTTGATGAAGACTTCAGAGCAAACTGATTAATGTAACACCACCTGGACGGAAGCCAAAGTGATTCAACGACTCAAGAAGTTCTCCAACTTCATCTCAGGGCTCTTAAATCACACAGCTTGATTATTCCACCACTGAAACTGGCACCATCTCGATACATTGGCAAATATTTGCACAGCCTGCATGAAGCAAAATATGTAAAAAATTCATCCAGGGATTAGTCAGCCCCACCTCTTAAACACTGGGAGGACACTAGAGCAATTACAATTGGTACATGATCTGTGTTAGTAATTATATCTATGGTAAATACCAAGGTGGGTGCTGCTCTTTCCTTTGTTCATCCATGTGCATCTACTCAAAAACTAAATCAAATGCATGATTTTGAAATTGAAACAGCGGAAAGTAAAATGTTTCAGGAAATGGTTATATTTCGATTCAGTAACAGTTTACTGTCTGTAATTGCTAAATCGTTTTCTTGGAAGTTTCCCAGAAATGAATGCCGATATTCAAACCATGTCACGGTCTGCCTCAGTCCTCCATCCCTCCGCTCAGCCACACCATCACTTCCCCAGCCCCCTGGACTGTCGTCCTCCACCAGATGCCCTCAGACTTTCCCATCTGTCCCAGTCCCCTGTCACTTCAGATCCAGCCACACCCTCCTGCCCTGCAGTAGCCTCAGTCCTGCCTTTACCATCACCTGATCTCCCCCACCTGCCTCCTCATCCGTTTCCACTTTCTCTAATCAGCCCTTCAGTACATACACCAGCCCCCTTTCTCCAGTCAGTCACCAGATGATCCATGAAACGTATGCTTTGCTTTCCTGAACCTGCGACTGATCTGTTGCTGTTTTTCCTTGTTACCTGTCACCTGTTCCTTCGTCCTTTGCTCTTCTGTTTGGCTGTTTGGACTCTCTTCCTGTTGCCAACCTGTGATCCCGAGCATGATCACTGCAGGTAAACTTCCTTTCATTCTCCCAGCTTTGCCTCGTGTGATCACAACATCACCAGAACTGTCCAGCTAATGAGTGACCATCAGTCTGTGTGTTTCCATTTGGATTGTGTAGCTCAAAGAGTCGACGCCTCAGGTTCAGCTGAACTTTATTCTACATCTTTATACTGAATGAGGACTCGTTAGGAGCCAGTGTGAACAGGAGGATCCATTAAAAGGACTGATGACGATTTCTGTGGAGATATTTCAGCTTTTATTACATCAGGAAAGGAAAATTATTACAGTACTGGCAGTTATTACTTTACTGGCTTCTACAGCGCTCCACCATCCTCCATATGAAGTCCAATCTGCATACTTGGCCATGCAAGAATTGCATTCATTCACACTGCAGCCCTTCCAGTTGAGTTCATTGTATTGCATGTCTGTATGTTTAAGTGGGTGGTGATTAGCAGCAGGACAGCCCCCTCTTCTAAACAGAAGTATCAGTTCCTCCTCAGTAACATGCCTGATGAGGATGCAGACAGAGCAGACATAAGTACACACACACCTTAGGGGGCATGTTCCTTCATGTGTAACAGCCTTGTTTCATCCAAAGAGACTTTCTGAGGAACCGCAGAGATGCAGAGACTCCGTTCACACCTCTTCCTGCTTCATTCATGTAATCATGATGCTGGTTATCTGTTATTTGATAGACTGAGCTGAGCTAAACTAACAATCAGGACCACTACACTTAATTTCTTCTTTCCTCATTAAGCCCTGTGTAGACCCTGGAGCAAGGTTAGCAATAGAACTGGTGAACAGCGTTGCCACGGTGTCCGTGTCATTATTATGGGCTGTAACTATGAAAGTGTGTTTCAGTTGTGCAGAGGTCTTCTGTAGCGGTGATGGAGAGCAGCAGTAAGTGTCAGCAGAGAGGCTGCTGGCTGCAGCTTCCACACACTCGCTGCTGATTTATCTGCACCATTTGCTCTGCAGATAATCCTTATCACTGTGACAAGCCACAGCTCTAGAGAATTTAGTTAATTTAAACACAAGATACTTGTGCTCAAAAAGAGGATTCATTCTCAGTGAAGAACCTTGGAGCTCTAATCTGTCTCTATACATGCCAAAGAGCAGTGATTCCTAACACGTCTCTGGGGGTCATCAGGTGGAAACCTCCCTTCAACAGTGTTTCGCCTACTTAGTCCCACTGCACCTCCAGGAGGCTAGGCGGTGAGCTCCGGCGTCCCAGAGTCACCCCCCTAGTGCCAGTTCACACTGCTCGTACACAATCCAAACAGCACCGCCACGTTCAACTGACCCAGAGATACTCCAGGTAGTGGCCAGTACCGATGCTACCATTTAACTATTGCTAATGCTAATGCTAACCGCCCCCATGTGAAGAACAGAAGAAGACATACAGTTCCGATCCTACCATCTAATGTTAAGTGCTAACCGCTACCTGCTAAGAGGAACAGAAGAAGACATTAAAGCTAGATTCACCTATACTGTTAATGTTAACTGCTAACTAGCTGCTAGGATACTATCATACTACCACCGCTTTAGCTATACTTAGCTGCTAGAAACAGGGGGGCGGGTCAACTTACTTATGCAATAGTGTTGAAACATTTCAGTCTGGAACAAAGTGGCTCTGACTCAAAGCGCTTTGAGTAAGTAAGAATCAATATTTTTTCCTGTTGATTAACAATGGATCAAGTGACTAGGTGTAATGTGGAAGGTGTTACTTGAAGTGATGAACCCACAGAGAAATGATGACCAACTCTTCACTTCCCCTCGGCTTTTTAGCCTCTTTGAACCCACTGCACGCGGCCTGGCCTGCACTCAATGACAGTAAAACAGAGTTATCAACAACCTGTGAAGAAAGTAAGTCGAACATCAGCAGAACCAACAACAGTTTTCTTTCAGGAGAGGATGGAGACCAAACTGGAGCTAAGAGTAAGTGAATAGTGGCCATAAACAAGAGTCCAAATGAATGAATGCTAATGCTGTTCTGTGTCTGCTGCATGTGCATACAACATCATCATGAGATGATATAAAAGGTTTTTTTTTTTCCAAAAAAGCACACATACTCTTTTATGAGCAGAACCTAGTATTCTGTACATCAGTCAATCCAATTTATCATATCTGAGCTCTTTCACCTCAGTGTCGTCTCTTTTTTTGTGGAAAACAGTGTACTGTGTAAAAATCAGTATTTGATGTTTCTGCTTTTATGCTCAGTAAAAAGTCAGTGTCCCTTGTTTCTGGGGGGTAGGCAGGTCCGACTGCACTGCATTAGAGATAAAGCAGGGCTCCACTGCTCCTGCCTCTGCTAAATCCACACTCCAAACCACATCTTAATTGGCTTTAAACAGCTGCATATCTCCCTCTCTCCTCTCTGTGCTGGCCTCCGTCAGTGTGGCAGTGAATGTGGACAGACAGGGATAAATTATGACCCTCCATGCTCTTAACTCCTGTACTCCTCCTCTTTCTATCTGGCTAGCTCTGCTCTGAATCAGCTCTGGTCCGCTCTCCTCTGCACCAGGAGAGTAACTAAACTCTGATTAACAGGCCAAGAGCTCTGTGTGCGCGTTTCACAGTTTCGAGCCTGGAGTTGGTTGATGCAGTGTTTAAATCTGTTACACCCTAAAAGAACACGTTAATCAGCGGGAGCAGATGTTTGCCGTGTTCAAGAAAACATCATTTGCATACGGTTTATTCCTTCAGTTGATCACCTGCAGGGGGTCCGCAGGCCCTTGGCTGTTTACATCAGAGGCCCAAATTCTGCTGCTTGAGAGAATAAAACAAATAGAAGTCAAAGTCTAACTTCAAACTGGTCTGCAGATTCTACACTTCTTGTTTTAGTGTTGATGGCAGATTGTGAATGTAGCCTTCCAGGTGAAACACAAATGGCTTCAATAAAAGATGCCGCAACGATCAGTGTGGGTCATACGCATGCCATTTATTTGATTAAAAACACAGGGAATGAAAAAGGAGAGGACAGACAGTCGTACTACGGCTGGGACACCAACCACTCACGGCTGGGACACTGGGAGTATACTACATAACCAAAGAAAGCAAAACTCAACACACAATTAACAATGTGCCACCACAAACCGTATCACCATCTAAAGTGAACTCCCAGCGTCAACCACACTGGCAAGTGGAGGACCCCACCAACCGCCGCACTAGAAACAAGAGGAGACAGTATTAAAAAGAGTATTGAAACTAAACCCTACACTGAAACAATAAATAATAGAATCAATAAAACTGAAACACGTAGTACTAAAATAACATAAAATAAACGGCAGCCAGTGCTTTGCCTGGAAACAAACAAAGCACAATTAATTCCCGAGGTCAAGCACAAGAGGTTTAAAATGCTGGCTGTTTTACATACCTCTGTGCAGTGTGAAACTTGACTTAGACCTGAAAACATGGTAGACCCACAATTAAAATCATTAAAATACAAATACCTCAGGGTGCAAGTACCCCTACTGTACCCTAACAATTAAAATACTAACATAATAAAACAATGTTAAAAGTCCACCCTACCAGAGTCACAGGGAATTAGGCAGTCACAGCCAGTGAGTGAGCACACACAATTTGAAGCCTGCTGCTGCTGCAGTCTCACCTGCTGCCAATCAGCCCCTCCTTTCCCTCCTGATTGGTTTCCAGCCTCTTCTCTGCATGAAGATGGTTTAAATCAGAGATTGATGACAAGAAATGATTGCTTCTGATTTGTTGAATAGTCTATTTGTAAGCTGTTATTATGAGCTAAAAGCAGGGCTGTTGCTGAAGTGCAGTAGTGTCTCTCTGCTCCTGTTTGCCTCAGGAAGTCGGCCTCGCCTGCCTGTGAACAACAGTTCATTGCGAGGTTTCCCTTGTAAGCAAATCTTATTTCTGGCGTGCTCTCTGAGCGCTGGGCGTGTGCCATGGCCCTCCAGTGAGTCTCTTGTTTGGGTGCCTGTGAAACAGTTAACAAAGGTCTGACGGGTGGGACTGCGGAGCCCCTTCACAATACTGAAACAGATCTAGTTTCTCTTTGCTAATAAACACTGCAGGGTGGTTCCAAGGACTCCGAGTACAACAGAGCCAACACGTGTTGCTCATATTTAATCAACGTTTCGCGTTTGTGCTTGAAGCCAGCGGCGTTGCAGCATAACAATGAAGTGCAGAGTAATGTGTTGATAAGAGGGCTGTTTGAGAATGCAAAACCCCAAATACTTTAAAAGATCCGAGCGCAGGACGTGAACATGAAGAATTTATGAGAGCAGCGCTGAACTGTGCCAGTTATCACCTGTCTTGTCTCATTTAAGCCACACTGGCAGCTGGGCTCGAGAAATGAGAATTTCAATCACTTTGGGGATCCCTTAACTTTTCATCTAGGATCAGTGTTATACTAAAGGTAGATGGAAAACAACAGACCTGACACACATCAGTTAGCATTATGAACATGTGAGGGAGGGGTAGGCAACCTTTTCTATGATGAGTGTCAGCTTACAAAGATGAAGACGACCAGCTTGCAGTGTTGATGTGTAATTTATCTGCAGTGTCATTTCTGCTCCTCTCAGCAGTTCCATAACCCTGGAGATGAAGGTCTTTACTCTGCAGTCCATCAAGCTGAACCTCTGCACTGTGGAGGGAAGGCTCCTTCATGCAGTCTCCCTCTGTGAATGGTTTCCCATGTTTAGCAACACACTCTGCTCCACCCAGCTTTATTCTCTCATCTTTGAAGTTTTTCTTCATGCTTAGTTTCAAAATGATGCTTTTATGCTTTCACAGCAAAATGCACAGACAGTTCTGTTTTCTCTTTGTTGTTCAGCGGGCTGAGGAGGCTGGCTCGATTTTCTCTCAGTGTCGCATGCAGATTGGCGCAGTGTGGACTCCTGTTTGCCAGGCAGTTAATGGGTTAACCACTGCTGGTTTAGATGTACAATACTACACTCCATGCCAGGGGTTCTCAAACTTATTACTCAAAGGTCACACATCTGATTTTATTCAGGGTCTGAGGTCTGAAACGATTAGCAATAACATAATAATATTCAATTCATTAACGTCACATCTCTTGTGATTGGGACACCATGAAACTGAGGCAGTTAAGGCTCAGACAGTTAGTCCATATTTATATCAGACTCAGACATATTCTTAAAACCACATTTGCACTAGTTATAAAAATTGTGCACCAGAGAAAAAAAGACACACTCTCCTCTGGTTGTGGAGAATAGAATCAACGCACCTTGCTCTACCTCGCCTTTCCATTTCAATGTCAAGTTGCTAAAGGAGGTGTGTCGTTCCCAATCATCACCATCAACGTTTGCACTTTAAGTAGCCTAGGCAACAGTCCTTCAACTTGCTGGATGAGCAGCAGTGATCTCACTTCACCTGCAGAAGGAAGACATGTTCATTGAAAGTTTCTCTTTTCTTCGTGTCTCTTTCTCTCTTTTGCTCTGGAGGTGGAAGGTTTATGACCTGCCAGCAGCCGTGGATGCAGCATGTGACGACATCACAGCAGAGTCATGCAGAGGGTGGATTCGCCGCTCCAGGAGATACTTTCCTCGCTGCATCGCAAGGGATGATATCTGTTGTGATGTAGATGAAAACATGTGGCCAGACAGACAGGAACGTCTGGATGTGCCAGAATGATTTACCTTTGTTCAGTCACAATATGTACTGTTATATTGTTCACATTTGTGCACAGCTCTACCAAAAGGTTGTTTCTTATGTTTGTTCTAAATAAGGTGACTGCTGTGTATTTTTCGTTTGCACAATGCTGTAGAATTGCAAAGCACATGTATATTTTTACATATACAGTAAAAATGTGAAATGTACGTATTCAGCGTCTTGTACTCACTTACTTACTTTACTGTTGTTTTCAATGGTGGTACAAATAGTTTATAGTGCTGTCCTGAGCATTTTCAGGTAGTGTCACAGAGTTCTGACCTTTTTTGGAAAACACTGAGAGAATAAACTGTCATAATGAAAACATGACAAAGCCATTTGACTGTCTTGTTCATACACGATGGTGTCAAGACTTCTCATTTTGGTGACACTGGCAGTTTCATTGACATAAATACTTGCTTTTGAGGGATGAACTATCCATTTTTAGCAAGTGATGTGCTTTTGCAGGTTATCCACTAGGTTTTGCACTAATTGTTTTGAGAAACTGTTGCAAATTTTAAGAGCGATGTGACAAACGCACCAAAGTGATCATTACTTTACCTGTCTGTCTACATGAGTTGTTTAATTCTTATTTGCTGGTGTCAGATGGATGTAGAATACATGGGTTTGGTTTCTGCGGTCCGTCACTTATGGTCGCATGTGTTTTTTTCCAGTCCCACACTGTACTTCACAATGTGGCGAAGGATCAGAGGAGGTAGACCAGCGCATGTAGTGAGTGGCTGATGGTGGAACGGCTTGCAGGTGAGGAAGTCCAGGCAACTGCAGAGCAGAAGAGGGAAGTGGGAACAGGTGTGTGTCTGGGTGGGCAGTCAGGTCATGGGGATCGGAGGAGAAGAGCACCGATGGGCCTGAGAAAACAGAAATGTGGCTGAAGAGGAGGAACAGGGAGACAGACTGTGACAGCATGTCCATCCCGTCCACCTGGTCCCTCTAATGTCTGACCGAAGGTTTTACCCTGGTTTGACAGATGATGACCTTCCTCATTCAGAGTCAGTGTTTCGAACCTGTTTTGCAGTGAGGGTTTAAGTGTTGGAGTGAGCGTTGGTGCCCCCTGATTTAATTTCTTGCTGGATTTGCCTTTTAAAGGCTGTTTCTTTCATTGATGTGAGTCTCTGTAAATGTCCAGGATGCTCTGTCCGAAACGTTGGCAGAGATAGCAGGGATATCAGGAGAAGGATGGAAGCAGAGCAGGAAGTAGAAGTGACGTTAATTTTACAGTTATGAGGGTGAACTGAATTGAATGATGATGTAATACTCTGAGCAAATGCATATTTTGGTTATTATTTGATGCCGATGTGTATATATTTAAAGGGGAAGTATTTTATTTTTCTAATGCCAATTTAAAGAAAAAAAAAGTAATTAGGTATGTTGTGATAAATATAAAACAGTAAAACAGTTTTATTTTGTACAATGCAATTTATTGAGAACATTTATGCTATTTTGACTAAATTTAAAGCCACTAGAGAGTGATTTTTGGTGCAGTTCTCTCACATGAATAGGTGTGAGAGTAACTTCAGCACACTTCTTTAACCTCTGTGTCTAACTCAAAATGAATATTGTTATGTTATTTGGTTCTGATGTGGTTCTGATCAGTGAATTTTTGAATGTTAATGGTTACTTACCATAAGTCTTTGAGCACTTTAATGTTGGTTTTCACAAATGATACACTTGAGATTAAAGTTGTACAACTGAGAGAAATTTGAAATTTGAAAAGAGATGAAGATTTATGTCAGAGTTAGATGCAATTCTGTGCATTTTTTGATATTTGATATCCCTTTTGATGCATGTGAGTATAGATGGTGTTGAATGTGAATTGTGTGACCTGTCTACAGGTCAGGTTTTTGGAGGACGGAAGATGTTTGAGGTTCAGGACAACTTCCTGCCGTGACAGATGGCGAGCCGACCACCCGGAAGAGAGTTCAGCACTGAAGGAATCTCCACGTACCCGCCCATTCACACACACACACCTGAAGAACATTACAAGGACCTTTGGAAGCAGGTGAACTTACAGTGACTTGACAACAACAAACCTGCAACAACTCCTATTCGACATGAGGGCCCCAACGGACATTTTTCTGTTTTAAAAGTGTGCACACTATTTTTATTTGTATTTTTTCTGACAGTTGGGTTACAATTCTGTATTCTGTACAACCTAATCAACTTACCTTAACCACTGTAAAAATTATATGAGTGGCTACTCGACTTTCACTCTGGTGTTTGCTTCATCATTGTTGCTCAGTAATGTGGCTCCTTCCGAATTTAGTATCTTCTGATTCTGGTTCAGGTCTTATAATCAGTCCAAGTGGTTATAATACCGTAATTCTCTTTTACATCTTTAAAATTGGTTCCAGGAGGAACAGGGAGACAGACTGTGACAGCATGTCCAAGATGCACTGTCTGAAACTTTGGCAGAGATAACAGGGATATCAGCAGAAGGATGGAGCAAAGCAGGAAGTAGAAGTGATATCATGAACTTATTAACACACAGCTGAATTTGTCTGTTAGCATTAAGGCAGGTTCCACTGAGATTTGAACTCAGATCACTGGATTCAGAGTCCAGAGTGCTCACCGTTACACCATGAAACCTCTGTACAGACTCAGCAGACAGCTGTGCCACAGCAACAACAAGCTTTTGACTTTTCATTTGTTTGGAGAGGACCAAACACTTGATGTGTGGCTGGAGAATGACATGTCCCCGGCAAACAGACAAGAAAAGTAAAGAACAACGCTGGACTGACTGGAGGGGCGATATTAAGGCACAAGTGACTTGAGGACACAGAGATTGACCAGACTGAAGCCGACAGACACGAAAAAAAACCTAAAACTGCTAAAAGACTGCTTAGTGGAGACCAAACTGGAGACAGATTTTTAATGTATGACGCTGAACGCAGAGATCAGCTGCTGCGGGACTTTTATCCATCAGTACAAAATAATAGAAACCAAACTCTGTCTCCAGCTACGTCTCTCTCAGGTCTGGGATGTCCCGTCACTTCTCCACATTTTACATTATTTCCCTGAATAACTGCAAAGAAATAAGTTTTCCTGCCTGCCGGCCTAAATACAATATGATAATTAAAGCTAGGAAACACTGCTCTACAATATATACACTAAAACACAATATCGACACACTTTGCCAGGAACACACAATATTTGTCAGTATATACAGTATGTTATTTCTGTAATGCTGACTTTCCTCAAATACCAGACCTGTTACATGGGATGATAATTAAATTATTACAGCAATGGGCTGAGAGAACAAGCTCGCTGCTGGTCCTGTGGCAGGACATACGCAGAAGGTTCTGCCACAGGGCTTTGATGGTGGTGGCCTGCTGGTTGCTCAGTGTTTGTCCAGTTTCAGTCCTCAGCCCCATCAAATACTCTGCCAGGCTGTCCACTCGGTCCATCCCTGGGACACTGCGCTCATCCACACCCTGATAAATATAACACATATATAGAACATATATATATAACACACAATATGACAGGCAGAAGAATAACACACCTGTCAGAGTGTAACTTGTCACAGCATCAGATTATTGTATTTTTGGATAAGAAAAATAACCTCATCATGATAACTCACCAGAGTAAACAGCAGGCGGCTGAAAAGAGGGGAAGAGCTTCCTTCCGAGCACCTTGACGCTGTAGATGTTGACGCAGTGAAAAGGGTCCCCTGAGTGGCTGAAAGCAGTGAGGGAGGCTTCACTACCAGGGATGCAGCTTCACAGTCCTGGTTCATCTGTGGAGGCCCCCCGGGGGTACAGCTGGAGATTCAGGCTGTTGCCTTCAGATAGTAACCATGTGATCAATAACTGTAGCTTCATTTGTTGAACATTCATTGTGTCACTATTTCCAGGATGATAATGATCATCATCATCATCATCATCATAAGCACAATAATGATATTAAGAAGAACTGCAAGAGAACATGCTCTAACATTATAACGTTACTGTAAGTAGAATGAGGTGATAAAACGTTATGATTCTGCGTTGTTCTCTGAGGAAAACCAGTATAAAGTCTAAATTCAACATTCAACATCATTTTATCTGAATCTACACAGACCAGGACAGTAATTAACAGCGACTCTCTCTGCACCGACGTGCACCAAGACAGTAGCGTTATGCAACGACAGTAATGCCGATATAGCGCTCGTCATATAGCGTAACAGCGTAAAGAAGCTAGCTAGCTCGTCGACAAAATCAAACAAGCATAAAATAAGTTCGCCAGCAGCAGCAGCTCACCTCTTTATGTCGGCGGATGAAACTTGAGAGCAGCAGAAGCGGACCGGGACACTTGAAGCGGCTTCAGACGTGAACACTGCGGCCGGCTCCCGTTGCCGGGTTTATTTTCGTACTGGAGCGGAAGCCGGAAGTGATTGGCTGCGCTACCTGTTGCTATGGCTACCTGGAGGGGGTTTTTTTCAGGTCACGGAGCAAATAAATTGCTTTGAACTGTGACGTCACTTGCTCTTTGACATCAAAGCACATCAATAGCTATGACTTCTCATGCTCTGCTGTTCACATCAGTTCCAGATATTTTTCATTTATTCATTTTTATATCGAGAGACAACAAAATAAGATAAGATGGATCGTTGGCTGAAACGCAAAGAGGACAAAGAAAATCTTCTCGACAACATTTGTGTAGCTCCTGAGGAAATAGACGCCTCAGAGCTGCACAATATGTTCTTGGAAGAACGAGAAGACGACCGCAGAGGACAGTCTCGTGGTCGAGACCTAGAAGGGAGATATAAATGGCTTAAAGCTGGGAAAAAAGCAATCAGTGACTTAAGCAAAGACCTTCGCAAGAAATCAGGCAACCTGCACAGTAAACTCAAGCGCCAGATAGAACTGGAGGAAAAATGTCAGGCTGCTGAAAAAGAAATAGAAATCATAGTCCAAAACAACCACAGTCTTGAGCGAGAAATTGTTGGAGGACAGAGGCAAATGAGGGACCATCAAGTTTTGGAGGATGAATATGAGGCTAAACTGAGTGTAAACAAACGCTTGAGCCAGGAATGGAAGAAGCTGCAGCAAACGGTTCAGGACCTCCGGAAGAAAATCTCCAGGCAGAACGACTTGGAAAAGAAAATTCAAACAACGCAGGAGGAGAATCAAACCTTGAGCCAACTCATCGCTGTCCAAGAACGACAGCAGCAGGCTTTGAACGAGAAACTTCGCGATGAACAAGAGATGCAGGCCGCGTATGCATCAGAGAAAGCTAAGAAAAAGGAAAGGATGGACCACCTTCACAACCTCCAAAGCAGAATCCTGGATTTGACAGCAGAGTACGAACAGGTGAAACCCTGGCTCGATCGGTATCAACAGAACAAAACTGAGCTGAACAGGTTTGACAATGAGAAGGTTGCCCTCGTGCAGGAACGTCAGGAAATTCTCAACAAGATTAGACAGCAACAGTCTCTTGTAAGGGAGAATAAAGACATCACATCTGCCGCAGAGACCATTCGCCGAGAGATTTCTGTTCTCCGCAAACAAATTCAGGAGCTCCGTCAGGAGGACAGACGCTGGACGGCTGGACAACAAGCTGGGAAACGCTGAAACCATCAAAGCCAAATAAAGGAAGGAGGACGTGAGCTTAGATAAGGTCCTGCTGCACATTGAGAGGAAGGAGGAGGAGCAGCAGGCCCATCAGTCCCTCTTAGACTGGCCAAACAGGCGCTAGGGGGGACAGCACGTGCAGCTGGACCGACATAAGCGCCGTCTGAATCAACCAGAGGGGACTTCGGGCTGCGTTGTAGTTTTACTGTAACACAGTAAGGCTTCAGCTCCCAGCCCTGCTTCCTTCTGTGTTCTTCCTTCAGATGTGGGGTTTTCTCCGGGTGCTCCGGTTCGCCCATTGACAAAGTCAATCGAAAAAATGTAGCAGTCCACACGACTTGTTTCCACAAGGCATCAAGCTTGTTTCCATGATCCTTCGCAAACTTCTACACTGAATTTTGTGGCGAGGACGCAGGAAACTTTTCTTCTGATGACTTCCATGAAGGTCATTATTAGTCCAGATGTTGCTGCGCTCCTTTGCTATTTTCTCTAAATAAATAAATAAAACTTTAATCTTCATTTTCTACTCACTTAAGTATTCATTGATAAGCTCTGTTCTGATGTGCAGAGCAAATAATATCTATATATCTAAATAATAAATATCTAATATACAGTATATATCAAATATATTCTCATTTTATTCTTTTATTTTTTCAAAGATAGCTGTGTTCCATATTTTTGTTTCAAAGGCTTTTAAATAAGTACAATCGGTGTCAAGTACGTCTCAACAAGCCTACATTTGAAAGAGGAGTCATTAAAAAGCTGTTGAAACAATGGTTTCATGTCAGTAAAGTATATGTATCTAAAATGCTTTCATCTTACAACCAAAGTCAGGCCAGTTTCAACCTGTACATACAGAGGACTGATAAATAAAAGGAAATAACCGACTAAATGAATAGAGATGCTTCACTATGAGAAACTGTCAAGAAACTGTCCAGAACAAAACCCCCGTAAAACTGCAGACTACACTTGGTTTTTATGCTCACTAAACTGATGAGATATAGCCCAACATGTTAATAGTGAGCTTTAGAAGTGTTGGCAGGCTGATTTTCTGTTTGTTTCAGTCTTTTAAAGCAGTCAGGCTCGCTGTAGCCCCCTGCCCCCAGTCATTCTGCTAAGCTAAGCTAACCATTTCCTGCCTCTAGCCTCTCATTTAACAGACAGACACAACAGCAGCCGTTTTAGCTAAAAGCTAACAAGCATAATTCCCAAAGTGTCTAAATACTCCTTTTAATCTCTAGAAGTCTTAACTGTTGAAATATGCTATTGAAAATAAAACCACTGCAAAATGATCAAACATGAGGTGATCTAGTGCACGACAGCATGTTCAAGAGCAAATGATACTGATACTGTCGGTCTGTGGATTTTTATCTATTTATTTATTTTTTGCACAGCCCTGAACTGTCAGCGGTGATCAATGTGGGCATGTTGCAGATATCAAACATCTAAAAGACAAGAAATATCAGTGCAGAAATGCCAAAAATTGCCAGGTTGGTTTTTATTGAACCGTAGGATGTTCTGCTCATTGCATGTCTTGGTTTCCAAAAAAACAAAAACAAACAGTGTTTCATATCTGTGTAGAATCCAAGGTTGGTTGGTCTCTAACGGTGACGGTGGCTTTAGCGCCAACAGCATTTTATAGAAAGGAGAAAGAAAAAGGACAAACTGTTATCAATTTTCACAACAATGATCACATGTATTTACCAAACGGGCCTTTTTGGGTCACAGCTGCTCATTGTTAGGAGTCCTCATTAGAATGAAGGTTTAGGTTCATTTCAAACATGTAGTTATTCTTTATTCAGGGTATTTAATTGTCATGCATTGCACAAGGAACAGCGGTTGTGGCCCCCTCCATGCTCCACACATATCAAATGTGTAAACAGGTGTTCAAGGAACGAGGAAGTTCCTGATTTTCATATAATACCCTATAGGTGTTACGTATGACTTCACCTCATCTTCATCTCAACAGCAGGTCCCACCTGATCTGAACTCAGATGGCTGGATTCAGAGTCCACACAGATCAAGGAGCAACAGTTACCTGAGACAGACAAAGACAATGTGCTATAAATGATTATTGTACTGAGCACAATGAATAAGATCATTACCAAAACAACACAACATGATAGAGTCTATCCACAGAAGGAGGAACATCACACTGACCCCTACAAATGGCTTTTGGTGTGAATGCTTGACAAAAGAAAACAGGTAAAAAGTTCCTGCATCATCAGTGGACCTCTCTCTGAAGTGGAAGCCTCAGAAGTTGGGGGTGTTTGTGGATTATGAGGAGAGTCTGGTCTCTTTTTGTGATGTCGATCAGTTGTCCCCAACCTTTTTATCACCGTGGACCGGTCAACACTTGACAATTTTACAGCGGCCCGGGAGGGGAGGGGCTGTACGTAGATTCTTTATATTGTAAATAACATAATAAACGTAAATCCACTGTGTACTCGTATGCAACTTTATTAGCAGCTTCCTCGTAACATTGTCTTTTAATCCAGTGTGCTTGGTCTCCAGGTGAAGCAGTTTTGAGGCTTCATCGCCTCATTAGAGAGCCGCTCGCTGCATATTTTATGCAGAGCGGGCTCGGTGTGTGGGAATCACCTGTCGAGACAAATCCATATTTCAAGTAGGACTCCTGGTATCGTCAGTTAAAAGCTTCTTTTTCTTGGAAGTCGTCGGCTCTTCTTCTGTCTCTTCACTGGGCCTTTTCCCCTTCACAAAGAAACTTCCCAAACACGTCTGTTTTTTACTCATTTTGCGAGCTTGTGGGTTAAATTTGAGCTATGGTGTCCTCTTCTCTACCTAACCTATTTGGGCTTCCTGGACTACAGGAAACAGGAAGTTAAAGATCTGGGCATCCACCCCAGAGACTGCTCTTTCAACCCCGGAGTGTTTGTGGCAGAAATCAGCGAATGGAAGAAGCAGAAGGCAAGGCAAATTTATTTATTTATTTATTTATTCATACATCAGGCCATTCAAAGTGCTTTACAGAAACATAAAAATACATTAAAATCATAAATACAAATACTTTCAAAGAAAGAGTGAAAGAAAGAAAGAGAGAAAATTAAAAGATGATAAAAAATAAAAATACAGATAAAATACTATAAAAGTTATGAACAGAAAAATACATTTAAAGGAAAATTAAAAACAAGCCAGTAAAATACAGCAGTTTAGCATTTAGAGTGATTAAAATAATTTAGCAGATATATTTACTTTAAGTAAAAGCTGTTTTCAACTGTGATTTAAATGAAGTGACAGTCGGTGCAGGCCTCAGGTGTGCAGGGAGATTGTTCCACAGGTGAGGAGCATAATAACTGAAAGCTATTTTTCTGGTGTCTTTAATCCTAACACACGATCTTCAAACAGAGAAGATCAACAGAGGTACAACAGTGTAAATACTTCATTTCAAGTAAAAACCCTGGATTCAAGTTTTACTGAAGTAAAAGTACAGGAGAAAGAAAAGTAAAATGCACTTAAGTATTAAAAGTAAGAGAACCCGATGCAGAGCGGGGCCTTTATACTGAAGAATACAAGAGATTATCATCTATACATTAACATGTTAGCAGCATGTGAGCACCACTTCATTGATCATATTCCTGAAAATCCATCCCATTGAGCCCTAAAAGTCATTTTTTCTTTAATCATTGAAAAAAAGAATAGAAAAAAGAAAAATCTAAAAATATGTTTTTGCAGATTTTTGCAGCGTGTGCAACTTCTGCAATCTTTCAAATATAATAGAGTAACAAGTATTTCTGTCTGAAACGTGGTGAGATAGAAGGAACATGTATGTGAAATCTATACTCAATGACAGTATTTGAATAAATATGCTTCGTTACTTTCCACCCCTGGTGGTCGAGAGCTCCAGAAGAGCTACTTGTTAGTGTGAATGCTGAGTCAGCATCATTCCTCCATGATTTCCAAAAAGAGGTTCAAATGCTGACTCGTCAGACCGCAGGACAGAATCCAGTCTGTTTTTGATGCAGTGCTGTCTGAGGCCTGAGGATCACAGCCAGCCAGTATTTCCAGTCTTGTGGCTGCGTACAGAGATTTCTTCAGATTCTCTGAATCTTTTAATGACATTTTGTTCTGTAGGCAATGAAATCCCCAAATTCTTTGTAATTTTACACTGAGAAACATTCTTCTTAAATTGTTGCCAGCGCAGTGTGTCACAGAGTGGTGAACCCCTCCCCATCATTACTTCACAAAGACTCAGCCTCTCTGAGGCTCTTTTTACACCCCATCATGTCACTAACCTGCTGCCAGGTCACCTCATTAACTGTGACATGTTTTGCTGCCACCGTCCAACTTTTTGAAACATGTTTCCGGCATCGAATTCTAAATGAGGATATTATTTTCATAATCAATGAAATTTCTCAGTTTTAACATTTCATATATGCTATTGTCAGTTAAATATTGGGTGTCAGTGTTTTTCAAATCATCACGTTCTGTTTTCCATTTCACACACAGTCCCAACTTTTTTGGGAACAAGTTGTATACAGATTAAGTTGAAGTAATTAAATAATCACTTATTAAAATAAGGATATGTTCTGAAAAAAACTCCAAAACAATACAGATATGTAAACGGTGGACACTGTGTGCAGGAATAAAAATGACTCCAAGTCATTTCTATTCAAACTCAAAGTGATCTGCTTTTCTGTGGCCTGTTAACTCCACTAGATGGAGCTCTTGAGTCAAGAGTGTTTGACTGTGGCCTTTTCTTATTATTTGAGGAGAAAAAGTGTAAAAAATTAAAGTCTTAAAGATTTATACTGTATACCTAACTTAATTTAACATAACTGTAACTTGTCCTGTGTTGCATCCCTTTTGAAACATACATTTTAAACAAAACACAACACTGAGTCCTGTAAGAGGACAATACTTTCAGGATCACTTCTTCTGTTTACGCCCACTTACTCATTCAGACATACTGCAGTGATGCATAGACAGCATTATTCATTAGATACTACATTTCCAATAGAAACTGTGATACAAAGACCATTCTACTTTGCCTTCCTGTGATCATTTAACTTTCCAAGCTGTTTAAATGAGTTGTGTCCTATCACCTGATCCGCATCAGGGAAGGGGACGAATGGAAAACCGGGTTCAATACCCCCAGCGGACACTATGAATATTTGGTGATGCCGTTTGGACTGACAAATGCCCCAGCTGTGTTTCAAGGGTACGTGAATGATGTTTTGAGAGAATACCTGAATGACTTTGTTTTCGTGTATTTGGATGATATTCTGATATTCTCGCCTGACTTGGAGTCTCATCAGCGTCATGTACGCCAAATACTCTCTCGCCTACTTGCACACCATTTGTACGTAAAAGCTGAAAAATGTGAGTTTCACACTAACCAGGTTTCATTCTTAGGCTATTTTATAACCAAGAACCAGATCGAGATGGATCCCGAGAAAGTGAGCGCGGTGGCTAACTGGCCAGTTCCGACAAACCGCAAGAAATTACAACAGTTCTTGGGCTTTGCTAATTTCTACAGAAAATTCATCAGAAACTTTAGCTCTGTTGCTGCTCCTCTCCATGCTCTCACATCTGCCAAATCAGCATTTCAGTGGTCTTCCGGTGCTGAGACAGCCTTCCAGTGTCTGAAGACAGCCTTCATCTCCGCCCCTGACCGCAACGGCAGTTCGTGGTCGAGGTAGACGCATCCAACGAAGGGGTAGGAGCAGTTTTATCACAACGATCTGCTAAAGATAATAAGATCCATCCATGCGCTTACTTGTCACGCAAGCTAAACCAGGCAGAGAGAAAGTATGATGTGGGCAACAGGGAGCTATTAGCAGCTAAAACCACGCTCGAAGAGTGGCGGCACTGGCTGGAGGGAGCAGAACAGCCGTTCCTAGTGTGGACTGACCACAAAAATTTGGAATATATTAAGACTGCTAAAAGACTCAACTCCAGACAGGCCCGTTGGGCGCTGTTTTTCAGCCGGTTCCGGTTCACCTTGTCGTACAGGCCCGGGTCTCAGAACACTAAACCGGACGCCTTGTCACGGCTGTACGAGCCGGAACCGGCCGCCAAGGAGCCCGAAACCATCCTACCACTGAACTGTGTGGTCGGAGGGGTCTCCTGGCAGATAGAAAAGGATGTGCAACAAGCTACTGAGGGTGAGGAAATCCCTGCAGGCTGTCCCAGCGACCGGTTGTTTGTACCGGCTCGTCTGAGGTCACAGGTGATCCATTGGGCACACACAGCCTTGCTTACATGCCATCCGGGGGTTAAAAGGACGGAGTATGTGGTCAAGCAAAGGTTCTGGTGGCCCACCATGAATAAAGACATACTGGAATATGTGCAGGCTTGTGAAATCTGTTCCAGGAACAAGACTCTCCGACAAAACCCAACCGGGCTCCTTCAACCCCTGCCCATCCCTCAGAGACCATGGACACACCTCGCTCTGGACTTTGTCACAGGACTGCCCACGTCTAGAGGTAACACAACCATACTCACGGTGGTGGATAGATTGTCCAAAATGGCCCACTTTATCGCACTGCCCAAACTACCATCAGCCAAAGACACAGCTACTGTTTTGATCAGAGAAATATTTCGCATACACAGGCTACCTAAAGACATTGTTTCAGACCGAGGGCCACAATTCATCTCCAATTTCTGGAAAGAGTTCTGTCAGATGCTGGGTGCTACCGTAAGCCTGACATCCGGGTACCACCCACAATCCAATGGCCAGAGCGAAAGAATGAATCAGGACCTAGAAACTTGCCTCTGTTGCCTTGTCTCCCAGAATCAAACTTCCTGGAGTGACCACCTAACTTGGGTGGAATATGCACATAACACTCTTCCCACAGCAGCCACAGGAATGTCACCTTTTCATGTAGTGTATCAACCCCCTCTGTTCGAGATAAACAACCGTGAGGAGATGCATGTTTTGACATTGCAGTGGTAATTTGTCCATAAAAAACTGTGCTTCAAACTCGAAACAAGCTCCAAAACAAAAGGTCACTAATGCATCACAGTGATGTATCGTACCCAGACAAAAGCCCGCTGAACATACAGTTAATACGTTTGGTTTATTTAACCCTGACGAGCAAAACAACAACAATAGAACAAAGCCATCAGCCATCATGGCTCCAGCTGCCACTTCTTGCCTCTTGCTCTGGTAAAAGAAATCACAGACTCTCCCAGGTGCTAATCTGACACCTGCCAGTCTTTATAAAGCCTGAGGTGCCTGCAGTGCTGCCCACAGCATACAAAACAAACAATCAGCAAAACTATGCAAACTTAACAAATCAAAAAATACATCACGTATGCTAAAACATATAAAGAGTGAAACAACAAACCCAAAATAAACAGCTCCTACAGACACGCATCAAACAACAGCTTGTGAAGCCCCTTGTCATACATGTAGTGTCACGATGCTGAACAAAGCTAAAGTTAGCTCAGTGTAACTCAGAGGGAGATGACCACATCATCTACATGCATTGTTAATCCAGTGAAAAGGGTTTCTAAACTGTCTGAAAGCAGGCAGACTTTAAATAGCTTTCAGACACCTCCTCCCTCATATGTGTCTTCCTCTCATCTTCTCTAATGACTCTCTCTCTCTAATCATCTCATCTCTCTGGCTCTGTCGTCATGGAAGCTGTAATGGTGTGAGAGGAGCAGGCAAGCCCTGTTAGCCTGCAGCCAAAACACACACAAGTTTTAACCCAGACACAGTCTCCCAGGTGGCAGCAGGCTATCACTGGAGTGTGTGTGTTTGATGTCTGTGTGTGTGTGTATGTTGATGAAGCCGAGCAGCCAAGAAGCAGAGAAGTGGACCTAATCTCCTGTCATCAGTCTGTGTACAGCGATGAAGAGTTCGCACTCTGGACCCTCACCATGACCTCTGACACTGAACACAGATGCAGTGACAGCTGTTTCCCACAGCAGGGCAAAATGTGAAGTGTTTGTTGGGAAATCGGTCCTGAAATCTGATTGGAGTGTGTGCATGCCTGTGTGTGTGTGTGTGTGTGAGCGTGTGTGTCTGGATTTTTGTGAGTGCGAGTCAGAGAAACATCCACAGGGTGCTGCACACAAACGGGACGCATTCACTTCCAACCTGTTCTTTACCATGTTATCCTGTGTGTCTTCTGTCTCCATGACAACCAGAGCTCTCTACACAGTGTGTGTGTGTTTGTTTGTGATGTTGCCTTGTTATTAAAACCCAAAGGCAGCCACCATGTGATATTAGTGTGTAATGTGTGTGAAAGTGTGAAATTGGAGTGTATTTAAAGGTGTGTATGATTTAACAGGATCTATTGTCAGAAATGGAATATAACATTCATCATCATGTTTTTATTAGAGTATAATCACCTGAAAACTGTTATTTTTTTGCTCCTGTGGTGGACCACCACAGTAAGCGCAATACCACCACAGCTGGATAAAATGAGAAACTAAACATTATAATCTAGATAATCAACCAAACAAACAAAGATTTTTTTTTTTTGCAGTTTTATTTATGTACATTTGAGTTCTTCAGGGTATCCTGGAAGCATTACCATCGTCGCTGTCATCATTCTACACCCATACACATACTTTGCAGTACATGTTTGTGCAGGAGGAAGTGATTCATTAAACCTAATTTACGTCATTTAAAGAACACAACAACAAGGCCACAACTCTGCAGCTATTGTCTTCCAGTCAGTGTGAAAACCAGAAATGTCACAATCATCAGACTTCAAGGATTCAGGAAATTTATTTTTACACACAGCATCACAGCATGAGGGCTGATCATCTTAGGTCTGATAACAGAAAAATCAGAAAAATCTCCAATTTTTATCATTAACTAGCACATGGCATGTAACATACATACATTAAAATAAACCATGAAATAATCATGTGTGAGTGTTACCAAAGGGATGTAGCAATGGAGAAGTTCAACTTTTTAAAAACTGACTTCTTACAAAGATGCATAGGACACAAGTCATTATTTCCAGCTATTTTCATTGTTCCTCATGTTTAATTCCTGCTGTGTGACCAAGCGGCAAACAGGAAGCTGCCAAAATCTCTGACAAGGTGTTGAGGGCTGTACAAACTGCCTGTTATATAGAATCTATCCACTAGATGGCGGTACGCTACTCATACTGGTATGATGAACTGGTTGTGGATCAAATCATTTTTAAGTTTGAACCATGTTGAATAAAAGCGCTATTTAACTTAACATTGCCATACATCCCTTATGGTTAATGTGCTGATTATGAGCCTGAGCACATAACAGCTTAGTAAACGCCTGTTGGCATGATTGTGCTTTGCAGTTGTTATGGCTGATACAACTGTGGATGTGTAATCTGATGTTATCCTGAACGGCTGTTGGTGCGTCTCTATAAATGTTGCTGCCACAAGTAATCGTGGGCCGATATAACCTCTTTTCCTTTCGTAAAGGGTGGACCGCTGCATCCCATGCTAAAGGAGACACAAAAGGAAGCACTGAAGCAGCTTTCCTGAGCATTTTAAGAAGTCAAACAGCTCTTTTCATGGCTGCTGGTTAGATTCTGTGGGCACATGTGATGGATGAGTGGAGCGTAGCACTGAGGGGCCTGGGTAAACAGAGATGGGGCTGGACAGGAGGAACAGGGAGACGGACTATGATCATTCCCATCCTCTGTGACTCATGATATCCCCCTATAGTCACTGTAAACTTCATACAGCAACTTTAAAACTGAGAATGTTTTAAGTGTCAGAAGTACATCCTCTAAACATTAAGTCAGGGGTTTGATCCGTGCCTGATCTGCTCTGCGTGTCCTCAGCTAAGATGCTGAACCCTAAATTGCTCCTGTTGATCTGTGCGTGTGAATGTGGCATGTGCTGTAAAGCACTTTGAGTGGCTGCTAGACACAGCATTAGATAGAGGCAGCAGCATGATCATAACATGTGCATCACTGCCCTGAGCTCAAGCAACGCTAACAACGGAGGGAAGTTTGTTTGCTTTGTTAGGTATAGCTAGATGTTTTGCTGGTATGCTCTTATTGACTCAAATATTCTTGATATTTACAGGACACATTAAAGGTTTGGCTCAAGTTTGATCTATTTTGCAGGGATTGCAGGGATTGGCTCTCTATGATGGCATCACAAAGGTTGATTGGTTCAGGCAGCTGTTATCCCACATAAAATGTTGGTCTCAGGACAACAACCACTCTGCAAAATCAGAACGTACCATGAAGCAGATAAGAAAAACTGTATGGATGGTGGAACAACTTGTTTCAGGGCATTGGTGGTATAGTGGTGAACATAGCTGAATGTGGTTGCAAATCAGACTGAAACTCTGTGACTGTCCACAACGCCATGCTCCTCATACAGTCTGTTTTACACTTTCTCTCTCGGGAGGTCCCAAGTGCATCACCACCTCAGCTTTGAGAGCACTGGATCCCAGCCGCTAAACCATCAGGCACCCATCTTCATCTTCACCTAATGCATAACTGATGAAAAAAATGATGATCCTCTCTGAAGCTTGGCTTTTGTGTCTCAGTAACTGACATTTCTAAAATATACACAATACATCTCATTTTAACTCGCTCTTCTTTGTCGCAGTCAATTTCATCTGGCTTGATCACAAATTCAATTTTTCCTCACCACAGTCTTTTTGTCAAAAACTACAGACCACACTGGGCTCGACAGTTCTTTGATTTACTCCAGATTGGCAAAGCGACCACGTGACTCAACTTCCTGAAGTGATTTCAATAAGAATCATAAAGATGCTGCTCACCAAAGCTAAAGAAATCAGCTGAATGTTACAATTAATTTAAATAGCAAAACTCTCAGCACTTGGATAAACAACACACTCCTCCTTCACTGACACTGTGTGAAGACTCTGCATTGTTTGGTGCTGAAGGACGATTACGGGATGCCCACTTTCTTTGTTGATTCTTGACTAAGTCCACACTGATCATCTTAACTGGCAAAGGTCCATTTCACCTGGAAAACCAGGTCTTCCAAGGTGGGGGTAGCCGTGGTGGAGCGGTCAAGGTGCAGGACAACAAGTCCATTGGGGTTTCCCCAAACAGACTGGACTCCTGCCAGCTACTCTGACCTGTTCTTCCCTTTATTCCAGTGTGAGATGAGTGTATGTTGAAACAATGAGTTATGTATAACATAGATGAGCCACATATAAAATGGAGGAGGGCACAGAGAGCAAAAAACAATGTGGCTGGTGGATTCAGATTCAGTCGAGCATGTAATGTTATGTCCAGTGCTGGAAATTGTTCATCATCATGTGCTGAAATTGGGATTCTGAATGGTGTTGAAATGGTCTCCATCACAGCATTGGTGGTATAGTGGTGAGCATAGCTGCTTCCCAAGCAGTTGACCCGGGTTCGATTCCTGGCCAATGCATGATGTGTCTTGACCTTTCATCAGGAGGACTTCTGGATAAAACTGAGGGGCTTTTTCAAGCAGCTGTGTTCAAATTGTGCTAAAGGGATTCTGTGTTGCATCAACAGCTACAGCTCTGAAGGTAGCTGCTGCACAGATTCAGACTCTTATGAACAAAATCTTGGCTTGTAGCTTGTTTTTTTATTACTTATCACGAAAATAGTTATTACATTTTATTTGTATAAAAATGCTTTTTTTCTAGGCGAGTGGGGCAGATGAGCATCAGGAGGTACTGAATTGTGACGTGGGAGAAAGCCGGTGAGAGCACCGAATCCAAGCCTGGCTGCAGGACCATTAGGGACTGAGGGACCCCCTGGTTTTCAGTAGGAGATAAAAAAATGTACCATCCTCTCTGAAGTTTGGCTTTTGTGTCTCACTGACATTTCTAAATTGTCACAGCCAATTTCATCTGGCTTCATGATAGTTTGCATCCTTCCTGCTGAAAATTATACAGAATATTACCATGATCTTACCTGCTCATGTCAAGAAGCATGAGGTCAGACAGTGGCATTGTAATTAAAGCCAGAAAAGGCCACACCCTTCACACAATAAGTCCAATTGACTTGAAACTGGGCGCACAAGTCCAAAACAACCTCTCGGACCATAAAAGTCCAGCATGCATGGATATTTAGCTAATTAGCATGAAGTGAAAAACAGTGGTGTGATGTAAATTTTGGATTTTGACTGTATCAACACCAAAATGAGTGTACAGCATTCCAGGACTGATTCACACATTGCTATTAACAAGGTCCGTTCAGAAACAAGCCACAAAACTTTGGGGCTGGGTGGGAAAATTAACATAAAGTGTTAATGATTTGTTCAGTCAAAACAAATCTTGGTACAAATCTTCTGTTTGGGAATAAGCCGACCAACGTATTTCGAGCCCAACACATAGGGGGTGCTATAAACACCAAAATGCGTAATTGCAAACCCAGACACAGCACCGGGAACAAATTCAGTATCATGGCCAGTCATTCTTCAACATGTAGACTGCAGGGACCAGGAAGCCAACCCCCGACCTTCTGATAACTCGACTACTCTAACGTCTGAGTATTGTATGTATTACTGAAAATATACTTGAAAATTATTTGACAACAATCATGTCAAAAGTGCACTTTAAATATTGAACTTAAATTTGACTAACGACATGTTTTACTGTAGTATAGTTATTGAATGTACGCCTTCAATCTGTTTGAAATAACTACACGTTTAAATAAATGAACTGGAAACATGCTTTACAATATTTAAATATATTTGAAGTATATCTTTTTTTCACCTGGGGCACCATACCCACAGACAGTCTTGAGGGGGCAGCATCTGCATACACACTGGCCACAACAGTCACACTATGATGCTCATGTGTATAATAGTACAACCAATAAAAAATACTTTCACATGTGAAAATCATTCATCACGCAGTGCTCACATACACACACAAAGATGCAGTTTTATTCATTTATTCGTATATATACTGCAATATACAGCAATTACTACACAAACACCTAGAAAGAAAAATAAATCAATACGTGAACTTTATTTATTTCTCAAACTGCTCGCTTTAATTGGAAACAAATAAACGGTGCAGCTGGTGCAGTGATGGAAACACAGGTTGGACAGACCTGTTGTATATGTGCTCTCTGGAAACATTACAGTACGCTGTATATAACTACCACACAAAACCAAAAAAAACCCCAAATAAATAAACACTTAACCTTTCAAGTGCTTCATTCCTTAAACCTCCTGGTTGAATTGAGCAAATAAACTGTGTGTCTGCAAAATAAAATTCAAAGCTAGACAGAGAAGACTGACAGCTTTGAAGAGATCTGTCATAAAATAAAAATGAAAAATCCACACACAGCAGTCCAGCAGCTGTAAGCAGCTGTCAAAAGCCAAAAGAACAGACTCAGCAGAAAGAGACCACATGTGTTAGGTTAAAACTGATTGTGGTGTGCGTGGGGGGGTTGGGGCTACAGCTCAGAGGGGGGCGATTACAGCAAGATGATATCCATCATCTATTAACACTTTTAAATCAAGGAGCTCTGCAAATTCCTCTGACATCTCCAAGAAAGAGGTGTAAGAACGTACTCACAAGTGTGATTTTGTGGGCTTCTAACAAATTCACTTCTTTGCTCCACAAACCACACATGGACGGGTGGTGTGTGGGTGAAGTTCACTGGCACCTGATTCAAATAAACAGGGCACGCTGAGAAAACAATGGAGCCCCAGAACCAGTTAACACCAACATTTCCTCAGCCGATGGAATAAATGACCACAGGTCGGCTGCAGAGTGTCTAACACCTCATTCACACCACCCAGTGGCAGGTTGAGCCTCTGCAGATATGGACTCCAGCACCTGCAGACGTATGCTGGATCTTATTGGTCTCTTTGTGTGCTGAGGGCTTTACCCAAGTTTGCTTTGGTCGCTTTATTCCTGACATTGTTTGCCTCCAGAAGAGCAGGCCAGTCTCAGAGAGGCCATTCCTCTCCTCGTTTGGTAGTGAGTGCAGAAACAATGGAAGAAGTTCCTCTGTTTCATACTTTTGACCAAACATTTTTGCAAGAATGAATTTGGTAATGCACCTGGAAAGTAGCCAATCATGTTCACCCATGTACTGCTATTTTTGCAAGGTCCTCCCATAAGCCCTTCATGTCATGGCAGTGGAACTTCCTCTCACTTTTAACATGCTTGCAGTGTTACCCTAACACCCTGCAAAGTCTCTTATTCTGTGTTTTTTCATTTCTGATGCTGTCTTGTTTTCTTAAAATACATAATGCTCCTGCACCTCCTCCTTTAACTTTAACTGTAACCATGTTGAAGTCCATCCACCCTAACTCCAGTCTTCTTTGTCTTCTTTGGCCATTTCTGCTGCCAAGCAATGATGTTCCCCGGCTGTAAGTGGCTGGCTCGGCTCCCTCTGTGGGTCTGTGTTGTGTTCTCCAGTGAAACAAGCAGAGCGTGACAGTCAGAGAATGAACAAAGTGCTGATGTCTGTGTGGGCATCGCCTGGCAGATCATGCTAATAAGGAGGCGTGTGTCTCGGAGGACAAAACCTGCTTCTTAAACCACGTTTCTTGCTTTGGAAGTTGGATTTTGGCAGACAGCCACAGCCGAAACTCTGTCACCACAAAGGGGAGGTGCTTCACCAGATCATTACCGGGCATGAGGGGATGTTGGATAGTTAAAAGACAAATATCTCATTTTATTTCAATCCTTATCTGTGTAAATTCTAATCTAACCCAGGCCATTGTGGTTAAGTGTTTCACACCCACGGTCAAGAAATGTAGTAACAATGTTTTACCTGGTGACAGAACAAGTTGTGGAGTTTGTTTGCTGGTGTGATGATGGATGTCTTATAAGAATAATGTCAAGATGTTGTTTTTTCATCAGAATGAAACCCTAACCCATGCCCGCTTGTCCCATAGACTTTACATTGAGATGACCTTCCTCACATAAAGGTAGCTTTTCTAGGCTCGGGTAAAGTTTTACAAATATTCTGTCTGTGTGTTTTTAAAATCCTCAACACTTAAGATCATCATTTACCTAATTAACCACGACAAAAGCTAAAAAGCTGCTGCGATACATTTCTGGAGTAGGTAAATCCTGTCTGTGAGCATTACAAACCATTCAGTGTTCTGGCATCTGATAAGCCTTTAAACGCATTAAGCTCTTTCTCAAACTTATCTCACTTCTGTGTGGTACAAGAATGTAGTGGTATAAGTAGACAGTTTACATGACCTGACCAGCAACTACATTTAGCAGCACCACTGCAATTACTTAAAACTGCACTAACAGTCATTGTCTGCTCAGCCAGCATGAAAGCAGCACGCTCCATCTGCAGTTAGAAACGATGTGTTCAGGGACAGTCCTGAGTGCAGGTCACCAGCACTCTGACAGAGCTCAGAGATCAGGGATCGTAGCTAACTGTACTGGAAGGACATATATGAATAAATCAATAAACAGCATGCAGTCTCACAAGCAAATAACAACCTTAACGTCACATTGACATTGTGTGTGTGTGTGTGTGTGTGTGTATGTGTGTGTGTGAAGCTGATTAATATGGAGTTAGATCTCAGTATGTGCTAATCCACTGCTTCATATTCAAGGTGATTAATCCTTGTAATCTACTGTAGAGGTACAGCGAGGGGGAAAGAGGAGGAGATCTCTTCCAGCCTTCTTCGCGTCACTGTCCTGAGTGAAAAATAACTTCTACCTCTCCATTCATCAGCATAGCACATGAGAGAGAGGAGGAGGAGATGAAGGGATGGAGGATGGGGAGAGAAAGGAAGAGAGGGAGAGAGGTGGAGGTCTCTCCGACATGCCCAATGACACTAACTCCATCTGGATAGTCCATGTCTTTGTTGCACCTCTTTGATGAAGACTTCAGAGCAAACTGATTAATGTAACACCACCTGGACGGAAGCCAAAGTGATCCAACGACTCAAGAAGTTCTCCAACTTCATCTCAGGGCTCTTAAATCACACAGCTTGATTATTCCACCACTGAAACTGGCACCATCTCGAGACATTGGCAAATATTTGCACAGCCTGCATGAAGCAAAATATGTAAAAAATTCATCCAGGGATTAGTCAGCCCCACCTCTTAAACACTGGGAGGACACTAGAGCAATTACAATTGGTTCATGATCTGTGTGTTAGTAATTATATCTATGGTAAATACCAAGGTGGGTGCTGCTCTTTCCTTTGTTCATCCATGTGCATCTACTCAAAAACTAAATCAAATGCATGATTTTGAAATTGAAACAGCGGAAAGTAAAATGTTTCAGGAAATGGTTATATTTCGATTCAGTAACAGTTTACTGTCTGTAATTGCTAAATCGTTTTCTTGGAAGTTTCCCAGAAATGAATGCCGATATTCAAACCATGTCACGGTCTGCCTCAGTCCTCCATCCCTCCGCTCAGCCACACCATCACTTCCCCAGCCCCCTGGACTGTCGTCCTCCACCAGATGCCCTCAGACTTTCCCATCTGTCCCAGTCCCCTGTCACTTCAGATCCAGCCACACCCTCCTGCCCTGCAGTAGCCTCAGTCCTGCCTTTACCATCACCTGATCTCCCCCACCTGCCTCCTCATCCGTTTCCACTTTCTCTAATCAGCCCTTCAGTACATACACCAGCCCCCTTTCTCCAGTCGGTCACCAGATGATCCATGAAACGTATGCTTTGCTTTCCTGAACCTGAGACTGATCTGTTGCTGTTTTTCCTTGTTACCTGTCACCTGTTCCTTCGTCCTTTGCTCTTCTGTTTGGCTGTTTGGACTCTCTTCCTGTTGCCAACCTGTGATCCCGAGCATGACCACTGCAGGTAAATTTCCTTTCATTCTCCCAGCTTTGCCTCGTGTGATCACAACATCACCAGAACTGTCCAGCTAATGAGTGACCATCAGTCTGTGTGTTTCCATTTGGTTTGTGTAGCTCAAAGAGTCGACGCCTCAGGTTCAGCTGAACTTTATTCTACATCTTTACACTGAATGAGGACTCGTTAGCAGCCAGTGTGAACAGGAGGATCCATTAAAAGGACTGATGACGATTTCTGTGGAGATATTTCAGCGTTTATTACATCAAGAAAGTTATTACAGTACTGGCAGTTATTACTTTACTGGCTTCTACAGCGCTCCACCATCCTCCATATGAAGTCCAATCTGCATACTTGGCCATGCAAATATTGCATTCATTCACACTGCAGCCCTTCCAGTTGAGTTCATTATATTGCATGTCTGTATGTTTAAGTGGGTGGTGATTAGCAGCAGGACAGCCCCCTCTTCTAAACAGAAGTATCAGTTCCTCCTCAGTAACATGCCTGATGAGGATGCAGACAGAGCAGACATAAGTACACACACACCTTAGGGAGCATGTTCCCTCATGTGTAACAGCCTTCTTTCATCCAAAGAGACTTTCTGAGGAACCGCAGAGATGCAGAGACTCCGTTCACACCTCTTCCTGCTTCATTCATGTAATCATGATGCTGGTTATCTGTTATTTGATAGACTGAGCTGAGCTAAACTAACAATCAGGACCACTACACTTAATTTCTTCTTTCCTCATTAAGCCCTGTGTAGACCCTGGAGCAAGGTTAGCAATAGAACTGGTCAACAGCGTTGCCACGGTGTCTGTGTCATTATTATGGGCGTAACTATGAAAGTGTGTTTCAGTTGTGCAGAGGTCTTCTGTAGCGGTGATGGAGAGCAGCAGTAAGTGTCAGCAGAGAGGCTGCTGGCTGCAGCTTCCACACACTCACTGCTGATTTATCTGCACCATTTGCTCTGCAGATAATCCTTATCACTGTGACAAGCCACTTGGTCCAATCAAGATCATGACGTGGACTGCTTCCACGGTGCTATCTGATGGTGTGTTCATGTTCTATGAAATGTACTGTAAATTCAAGACTTTTTCAAGCCATGGCAAAGCAACGTCACATCAACATTTTATTTGAACTATACCACAGCTGAAGTTAAACATGGCAGTTAAAGGACAGCTCTAGAGAATTTAGTTAATTTAAACACAAGATACTTGTGCTCAAAAAGAGGATTCATTCTCAGTGAAGAACCTTGGAGCTCTAATCTGCCTCTATACATGCCAAAGAGCAGTGATTCCTAACACGTCTCTGGGGGTCATCAGGTGGAAACCTCCCTTCAACAGTGTTTCGCCTACTTAGTCCCACTGCACCTCCAGGAGGCTAGGCGGTGAGCTCCAGCGTCCCAGAGTCACCCCCCCTAGTGCCAGTTCACACTGCTCGTACACAATCCAAACAGCACCGCCACGTTCAACTGACCCAGAGATACTCCAGGTAGTGGCCAGTACCGATGCTACCATTTAACTATTGCTAATGCTAATGCTAACTGCCCCCATGTGAAGACAATACAGTTCCGATCCTACCATCTAATGTTAAGTGCTAACCGCTACCTGCTAAGAGGAACAGAAGAAGACATTAAAGCTAGATTCACCTATACTGTTAATGTTAACTGCTAACTAGCTGCTAGGATACTATCATACTACCACCGCTTTAGCTATACTTAGCTGCTAGAAACAGGGGGGCGGGTCAACTTACTTATGCAATAGTGTTGAAACATTTCAGTCTGGACCAAAGTGGCTCTGACTCAAAGCGCTTTGAGTAAGTAAGAATCAATATTTTTTCCTGTTGATTAACAATGGATCAAGTGACTAGGTGTAATGTGGAAGGTGTCACTTGAAGTGATGAACCCACAGAGAAATGATGACCAACTCTTCACTTCCCCTCGGCTTTTTAGCCTCTTTGAACCCACTGCACGCGGCCTGGCCTGCACTCAATGACAGTAAAACAGAGTTATCAACAACCTGTGAAGAAAGTAAGTCGAGCATCAGCAGAACCAACAACAGTTTTCTTTCAGGAGAGGATGGAGACCAAACTGGAGCTAAGAGTAAGTGAATAGTGGCCATAAACAAGAGTCCAAATGAATGAATGCTAATGCTGTTCTGTGTCTGCTGCATGTGCATACAACATCATCATGAGATGATATGAAAGGTTTTTTTTTTCCAAAAAAGCACACATACTCTTTTATGAGCAGAACCTAGTATTCTGTACATCGAGTCAATCCAATTTATCATATCTGAGCTCTTTCACCTCAGTGTCGTCTCTTTTTTTGTGGAAAACAGTGTACTGTGTAAAAATCAGTATTTGATGTTTCTGCTTTTATGCTCAGTAAAAAGTCAGTGTCCCTTGTTTCTGGGGGGTTGGCAGGTCCAACTGCACTGCATTAGAGATAAAGCAGGGCTCCACTGCTCCTGCCTCTGCTAAATCCACACTCCAAACCACATCTTAATTGGCTTTAAACAGCTGCATATCTCCCTCTCTCCTCTCTGTGCTGGCCTCCGTCAGTGTGGCAGTGAATGTGGACAGACAGGGATAAATTATGACCCTCCATGCTCTTAACTCCTGTCCTCCTCCTCTTTCTATGTGGCTAGCTCTGCTCTGAATCAGCTCTGGTCTGCTCTCCTCTGCATCAGCTGTTCCTTCATGTCTTCCCTCCATCCCTCCTTCAGCAAACTCCACTGTTGGAAGCAGCAGTTCGCCCGTGAGGCTCTGTTGTGATTTCTGCTCTAAACCAGGAGAGTAACTAAACTCTGATTAACAGGCCAAGAGCTCTGTGTGCACGTTTCACAGTTTCGAGCCTGGAGTTGGTTGATGCAGTGTTGTTTAAATCTGTTACACCCTAAAAGAACACGTTAATCAGCGGGAGCAGATGTTTGCCGTGTTCAAGAAAACATCATTTGCATACGGTTTATTCCTTCAGTTGATCACCTGCAGGGGGTCCGCAGGCCCTTGGCTGTTTACATCAGAGGCCCAAATTCTGCTGCTTGAGAGAATAAAACAAATAGAAGTCAAAGTCTAACTTCAAACTGGTCTGCAGATTCTACACTTCTTCTTGTTTTCCTGTTGATGGCAGATTGTGAAATCAGAGATTGATGACAAGAAATGATTGCCTCTGATTTGTTGAATAGTATATTTGTAAGCTGTTATTATGAGCTAAAAGCAGGGCTGTTGCTGAAGTGCAGTAGTGTCTCTCTGCTCCTGTTTGCCTCAGGAAGTCGGCCACGCCTGCCTGTGAACAACAGTTCATTGCGAGGTTTCCCTTGTAAGCAAATCTTATTTCTGGCGTGCTCTCTGAGCGCTGGGCGTGTGCCATGGCCCTCCAGTGAGTCTCTTGTTTGGGTGCCTGTGAAACAGTTAACAAAGGTCTGACGGGTGGGACTGCGGAGCCCCTTCACAATACTGAAACAGATCCAGTTTCTCTTTGCTAATAAACACTGCAGGGTGGTTCCAAGGACTCCGAGTACAACAGAGCCAACACGTGTTGCTCATATTTAATCAACGTTTCACGTTTGTGCTTGAAGCCAGCGGCGTTGCAGCATAACAATGAAGTGCAGAGTAATGTGTTGATAAGAGGGCTGTTTGAGAATGCAAAACCCCAAATACTTTAAAAGATCCGAGCGCAGGACGTGAACATGAAGAATTTATGAGAGCAGCGCTGAACTGTGCCAGTTATCACCTGTCTTGTCTCATTTAATGAGACAAGACATTGTCTCATTAAATGACGATGCAAGACGATGCAGCGAGAGTCAGACTGACCTGTGAGCTGCCTGAGACCAGATCACACTGCAGCATTGTTTCGTTAGTATGCAAAATGTAGAAAGGTAATATGGGGAAATATGAGCAAATTTCCACCACACTAACGAAGAATTAAACAACTGTAGCTTAAATAGGCCTTTAACAGCAACTCAACTCATACAGTGCAGTCAGGTGAGTGGAGTTCAGGCGTAATTTCAATTCTCTGTTTGTCTTGTACACACTGCAGAATTGACAATAAAGCTGACTTTGACTTGACTTTGATTCTCTGTTTCAACAGAGCATTGGCACATATATTCTGTAAGTTGCACCTTGCTGTTCCCTGGCTTTTATTCTATGGGGTCAAGTAAATGTTTGAGTAATTCAGGTGTAGCCGGTAGTGAACCCACAGGAGAACACACAGAACAGGTACAGGCAGATCAGAGTTTTAAAAAGTTTATTGGAAAACTTAGCTCTCCGTATCGCAGGTGGAATGCTGGGGAGGAATGAGCGTTAGGCTCGCAGGGGAATCCGCCGGGCTGCTCTAAGTCCACAGCGGCTGCTGGTGGAGCAGCGGGGAAAACGGAACTGTCCAAGGTCCAAGGCTGGATGCGCCGGAGCGCACAGACAGACGGAGGTGGGATCAGCGAGTGGCCGAGCAGAGGGAAGGCGGCGGAGTCGGGGGGCTGCCGCGCACAGAGGCAGTGGGATTCTCCGATGGTGCGGTGGGCAGAACACAGGCGGGGACAGGATCTCGACAGAGCGGTCGAAGGACTGCGGAGAGAGAAAAAAACTTGGCACTAACACGTGCAAGCAGCTCAATCACTAACAGTAGGAAAACTGAGTTTACGATCTCGCAGGGAGTGGAGTGTTGAGCCCGGTTATATGGAGGTGGTGATCATCAGTGAGATGACGCGCAGCCGTCGGGAACCCATATGGCGCTGATTGCACATGGAGAGCCGCTGCTTGAGAGCTGCAAAGACAGGAGCTGAAGCAGGTGAGTGAGAGAATGTGGAAGGAATGAAACGGGATCAGAAGGAGGCCGAAGCAGACACAGGGTGAGCCCTGGCAGCTAAACTGCTGTATTTTACTGGCTTGTTTTTAATTTTCCTTTAAATGTATTCTTCCGTTTGTAATTCTTATACTATTTTATCTGTATTTTTATTTTTTATCATCTTTTAATTTTCTCTCTTTCTTTCTTTCACTCTTTCTTTGAAAGTATTTGTATTTATGATTTTAATGTATTTTTATGTTTCTGTAAAGAACTTTGAATGGCCTGATGTATGAATAAATAAATAAATAAATAAATTTGCCTTGCCTTGCCTTCTGCTTTTTCCATTCGCTGATTTCTGCCACAAACACTCGGGGGTTGAAAGAGCAGGAATCAGTTTTGCTCTGGTTGCCTGTCACACTTTTTTACTCTCTTTTGAAATCAATATATTGAACCTACAATTCTTTATGTGTAAGAACAAAAGTCCCATGAAAAAGTCATGATTGAGTTGTCATCAGGTCATGGGGAGGAGAAGAGCACCGATGGGCCTGAGAAAACAGAAATGTGGCTGAAGAGGAGGAACAGGGAGACAGACTGTGACAGCATGTCCATCCCGTCCACCTGGTCCCTCTAATGTCTGACCGAAGGTTTTACCCTGGTTTGACAGATGATGACCTTCCTCATTCAGATTCAGTGTTTCGAACCTGTTTTGCAGTGAGGGTTTAAGTGTTGGAGTGAGCGTTGGTGCCCCCTGATTTAATTTCTTGCTGGATTTGCCTTTTAAAAAATATGGCCGCCCTCTGTTTCTTTCATTGATGTGAGTCTCTGTAAATGTCCAGGATGCACTGTCCGAAACGTTGGCAGAGATAGCAGGGATATCAGGAGAAGGATGGAAGCAAAGCAGGAAGTAGAAGTGACGTTAATTTTACAGTTATGAGAGTGAACTGAATTGAATGATGATGTAATACTCTGAGCAAATGCATATTTTGGTTATTATTTTATGCCGATGTGTATATATTTAAAGGGGAAGTATTTTATTTTTCTAATGCCAATTTGAAGGAAGAAAAATATAATATATATAAATATAAAACAGTAAAACAGTTTTATTTTGGACAATGCAATTTATTGAGAACATTTATGCTATTTTGACTGAATTTAAAGCCACTAGAGAGTGATTTTTGGTGCAGTTCTCTCACATGAATAGGCCTATAGTGTGAGAGTAACCTAAGCACACTTCTTTAACCTCTGTGTCTAACTCAAAATGAATATTGTTATGTTATTTGGTTCTGATGTGGTTCTGATCAATGAATTTTTGAATGTTAATGGTTACCTACCATAAGTCTTTGAGCACTTTAATGTTGGTTTTCACAAATGATACACTTGAGATTAAAGTTGTACAACTGAGAGAAATTTGAAATTTGAATAGAGATGAAGATTTATGTCAGAGTTAGATGCAATTCTGTGCATTTTTTGCTATTTGATATTTGATATCCCTTTTGATGCATGTGAGTATAGATGGTGTTGAATGTGAATTGTGTGACCTGTCTACAGGTCAGGTTTTTGGAGGACGGAAGATGTTTGAGGTTCAGGACAACTTCCTGCCGTGACAGATGGCGAGCCGACCACCCGGAAGAGAGTTCAGCACTGAAGGAATCTCCACGTACCCGCCCATTCACACACACACACACACTTGCATAACATTACAAGGACCTTTGGAAGCAGGTGAACTTACAGTGACTTGACAACAACAAACCTGCAACAACTCCTATTCGACATGAGGGCCCCAACGGACATTTTTCTGTTTTAAAAGTGTGCACACTATTTTTATTTTTATTTTTTCTGACAGTTGGGTTACAATTTTGTATCCTGTACAACCTAATCAACTTACCTTAACCACTGTAAAAATTATATGAGTGGCTACTCGACTTTCACTCTGGTGTTTGCTTCATCATTGTTGCTCAGTAATGTGGCTCCTTCCGAATTTAGTATCTTCTGATTCTGGTCCAGGTCTTATAATCAGTCCAAGTGGTTATAATACCGTAATTCTCTTTTACATCTTTAAAATTGGTTCCAGGAGGAACAGGGAGACAGACTGTGACAGCATGTCCAAGATGCACTGTCTGAAACTTTGGCAGAGATAACAGGGATATCAGCAGAAGGATGGAGCAAAGCAGGAAGTAGAAGTGATGTCATGAACTTATTAACACACAGCTGAATTTGTCTGTTAGCATTAAGGCAGGTTCCACTGAGATTTGAACTCAGATCACTGGATTCAGAGTCCAGAGTGCTCACCGTTACACCATGAAACCTCTGTACAGACTCAGCAGACAGCTGTACCACAGCAACAACAAGCTTTTGACTTTTCATTTGTTTGGAGAGGACCAAACACTTGATGTGTGGCTGGAGAATGACATGTCCCCGGCAAACAGACAAGAAAAGTAAAGAACAACGCTGGACCGACTGGAGGGGCGATATTAAGGCACAAGAGACTTGAGGACACAGAGATTGACCAGACTGAAGCCGACAGACACGAAAAAAAGACCAAGAGAAACACAGCATGGGCGATCGACCTGCTAAAAGACTGCTTAGTGGAGACCAAACTGGAGACAGATTTTTAATGTATGACGCTGAACGCAGAGATCAGCTGCTGCGGGACTTTTATCCATCAGTACAAAATAATAGAAACCAAACTCTGTCTCCAGCTACGTCTCTCTCAGGTCTGGGATGTCCCGTCACTTCTCCACATTTTACATTATTTCTCTGAATAACTGCAAAGAAATAAGTTTTCCTGCCTGCCGGCCTAAATACAATATGATAATTAAAGCTAGGAAACACTGCTCTACAATATATACACTAAAACACAATATCGACACACTTTGCCAGGAACACACAATATTTGTCAGTATATACAGTATGTTATTTCTGTAATGCTGACTTTCCTCAAATACCAGACCTGTTACATGGGATGATAATTAAATTATTACAGCATTGGGCTGATAGAAGAAGCTCGCTGCTGGTCCTGTGGCAGGACATACGCAGAAGGTTCTGCCACAGGGCTTTGATGGTGGTGGCCTGCTGGTTGCTCAGTGTTTGTCCAGTTTCAGTCCTCAGCCCCATCAAATACTCTGCCAGGCTGTCCACTCGGTCCATCCCTGGGACACTGCGCTCATCCACACCCTGATAAATATAACACATATATAGAACATATATATATAACACACAATATGACAGGCAGAAGAATAACACACCTGTCAGAGTGTAACTTGTCACAGCATCAGATTATTGTATTTTTGGATAAGAAAAATAACCTCATCATGATAACTCACCAGAGTAAACAGCAGGCGGCTGAAAAGAGGGGAAGAGCTTCCTTCCGAGCACCTTGACGCTGTAGATGTTGACGCAGTGAAAAGGGTCCCCTGAGTGGCTGAAAGCAGTGAGGGAGGCTTCACTACCAGGGATGCAGCTTCACAGTCCTGGTTCATCTGTGGAGCCCCCCCGGGGGTACAGCTGGAGATTCAGGCTGTTGCCTTCAGATAGTAACCATGTGATCAATAACTGTAGCTTCATTTGTTTAACATTCATTGTGTCACTATTTCCAGGATGATAATGATAATCATCATCACCATCATCATCATCATCATAAGCACAATAATGATATTAAGAAGAACTGCAAGAGAACATGCTCTAACATTATAACGTTACTGTAAGTAGAATGAGGTGATAAAACGTTATGATTCTGCGTTGTTCTCTGAGGAAAACCAGTACAAAGTCTAAATTCAACATTCAACATCATTTTATCTGAATCTACACAGACCAGGACAGTAATTAACAGCGACTCTCTCTGCACCGACGTGCACCAAGACAGTAGCGTTATGCAACGACAGTAATGCCGATATAGCGCTCGTCATATAGCGTAACAGCGTAAAGAAGCTAGCTAGCTCGTCGACAAAATCAAACAAGCATAAAATAAGTTCGCCAGCAGCAGCAGCTCACCTCTTTATGTCGGCGGATGAAACTTGAGAGCAGCAGAAGCGGACCGGGACACTTGAAGCGGCTTCAGACGTGAACACTGCGGCCGGCTCCCGTTGCCGGGTTTATTTTCGTACTGGAGCGGAAGCCGGAAGTGATTGGCTGCGCTACCTGTTGCTATGGCTACCTGGAGGGGGTTTTTTTCAGGTCACGGAGCAAATAAATTGCTTTGAACTGTGACGTCACTTGCTTTTTGACATCAAAGCACATCAACAGCTATGACTCCTCATGCTCTGCTGTTCACATCAGTTCCAGATATTTTTCATTTATTCATTTTTATATCGAGAGACAACAAAATAAGATAAGATGGATCGTTGGCTGAAACGCAAAGAGGACAAAGAAAATCTTCTCGACAACATTTGTGTAGCTCCTGAGGAAATAGACGCCTCAGAGCTGCACAATATGTTCTTGGAAGAACGAGAAGACGACCGCAGAGGACAGTCTCGTGGTCGAGACCTAGAAGGGAGATATAAATGGCTTAAAGCTGGGAAAAAAGCAATCAGTGACTTAAGCAAAGACCTTCGCAAGAAATCAGGCAACCTGCACAGTAAACTCAAGCGCCAGATAGAACTGGAGGAAAAATGTCAGGCTGCTGAAAAAGAAATAGAAATCATAGTCCAAAACAACCACAGTCTTGAGCGAGAAATTGTTGGAGGACAGAGGCAAATGAGGGACCATCAAGTTTTGGAGGATGAATATGAGGCTAAACTGAGTGTAAACAAACGCTTGAGCCAGGAATGGAAGAAGCTGCAGCAAACGGTTCAGGACCTCCGGAAGAAAATCTCCAGGCAGAACGACTTGGAAAAGAAAATTCAAACAACGCAGGAGGAGAATCAAACCTTGAGCCAACTCATCGCTGTCCAAGAACGACAGCAGCAGGCTTTGACCGAGAAACTTCGCGATGAACAAGAGATGCAGGCCGCGTATGCATCAGAGAAAGCTAAGAAAAAGGAAAGGATGGACCACCTTCACAACCTCCAAAGCAGAATCCTGGATTTGACAGCAGAGTACGAACAGGTGAAACCCTGGCTCCATCGGTATCAACAGAACAAAACTGAGCTGAACAGGTTTGACAATGAGAAGGTTGCCCTCGTGCAGGAACGTCAGGAAATTCTCAACAAGATTAGACAGCAACAGTCTCTTGTAAGGGAGAATAAAGACATCACATCTGCCGCAGAGACCATTCGCCGAGAGATTTCTGTTCTCCGCAAACAAATTCAGGAGCTCCGTCAGGAGGACAGACGCTGGACGGCTGGACAACAAGCTGGGAAACGCTGAAACCATCAAAGCCAAATAAAGGAAGGAGGACGTGAGCTTAGATAAGGTCCTGCTGCACATTGAGAGGAAGGAGGAGGAGCAGCAGGCCCATCAGTCCCTCTTAGACTGGCCAAACAGGCGCTAGGGGGGACAGGACGTGCAGCAGGACCGACATAAACGCCGTCTGAATCAACCAGAGGGGACACTGGGCTGCGTTGTAGTTTTACTCTAACACAGTAAGGCTTCAGCTCCCAGCCCTGCTTCCTTCTGTGTTCTTCCTTCAGATGTGGGGTTTTCTCCGGGTGCTCCGGTTCGCCCATTGACAAAGTCAATCAAAAAAATGTAGCAGTCCACACGACTTGTTTCCACAAGGCATCAAGCTTGTTTCCATGATCCTTTGCAAACTTCTACACTGAATTTTGTGGCGAGGACGCAGGAAACTTTTCTTCTGATGACTTCCATGAAGGTCATTATTAGTCCAGATGTTGCTGCGCTCCTTTGCTTTTTTCTCTAAAAGAAATAAATAAAAGTTTAATCTTCATTTTCTACTCACTTAAGTATTCATTGATAAGCTCTGTTCTCATGTGCAGAGCAAATAATATCTATATATCTAAATAATAAATATCTAATATACAGTATATATCAAATATATTCTCATTTTATTCTTTTATTTTTTCAAAGATAGCTGTGTTACATATTTTTGTTTCAAAGGCTTTTAAATAAGTACAATCGGTGTCAAGTACGTCTCAACAAGCCTACATTTGAAAGAGGAGTAATTAAAAAGCTGTTGAAACAATGGTTTCATGTCAGTAAAGTATATGTATCTAAAATGCTTTCATCTTCCAACCAAAGTCAGGCCAGTTTCAACCTGTACATACAGAGGACTGATAAATAAAAGGAAATAACCGACTAAATGAATAGAGATGCTTCACTATGAGAAACTGTCAAGAAACTGTCCAGAACAAAACCCCCGTAAAACTGCAGACTACACTTGGTTTTTATGCTCACTAAACTGATGAGATATAGCCCAACATGTTAATAGTGAGCTTTAGAAGTGTTGGCAGGCTGATTTTCTGTTTGTTTCAGTCTTTTAAAGCAGTCAGGCTCGCTGTAGCCCCCTGCCCCCAGTCATTCTGCTAAGCTAAGCTAACCATTTCCTGCCTCTAGCCTCTCATTTAACAGACAGACACAACAGCAGCCGTTTTAGCTAAAAGCTAACAAGCATATTTCCCAAAGTGTCTAAATACTCCTTTTAATCTCTAGAAGTCTTAACTGTTGAAATATGCGATTGAAAATAAAACCACTGCAAAATGATCAAACATGAGGTGATCTAGTGCACGACAGCATGTTCAAGAGTTTTATCACGCTCGTGACTGCAGCAAATGATACTGATACTGTCGGTCTGTGGATTTTTATCTTTTTATTTATTTTTTGCACAGCCCTGAACTGTTAGCGGTGATCAATGTGGGCATGTTGCAGATATCAAACATCTAAAAGACAAGAAATATCAGTGCAGAAATGCCAAAAATTGCCAGCTTGGTTTTTATTGAACCGTAGGATGTTCTGCTCATTGCATGTCTTGGTTTCCAAAAAACCAAAAACAAACAGTATTTCATATCTGTGTAGAATCCAAGGTTGGTTGGTCTCTAATGGTGACGGTGGCTTTAGCGCCAACAGCATTTTATAGAAAGGAGAAAGAAAAAGGACAAACTGTTATCAATTTAACAACAATGATCACATGTATTTACCAAACGGGCCTTTTTGGGTCACAGCTGCTCATTGTTAGGAGTCCTCATTAGAATGAAGGTTTAGGTTCATTTCAAACATGTAGTTATTCTTTATTCAGGGTATTTAAATGTCATGCATTGCACAAGGAACAGCGGTTGTGGCCCCCTCCATGCTCCACACATATCAAATGTGTAAACAAGTGGTCAAACATTTCAACAAAATAGAACAAACTACGTAAAAGTGGTGCTTAAGAAACAAATAACAAGGAAAATATTTCCATGGTATTCATCAATCAATCTGTCTACATAAATTATATTCTGGAAGTTCCTGATTTTCATATAATACGCTATAGGTGTTACGTATGACTTCACCTCATCTTCATCTCAACAGCAGGTCCCACCTGATCTGAACTCAGATGGCTGGATTTAGAGTCCACACAGATAAAGGAGCAACAGTTACCTGAGACAGACAAAGACAATGTGCTATAAATGATTATTGTACTGAGCACAATGAATAAGATCATTACCAAAACAACACAACATGATAGAGTCTATCCACAGAAGGAGGAACATCACACTGACCCCTACAAATGGCTTTTGGTGTGAATGCTTGACAAAAGAAAACAGGTAAAAAGTTCCTGCATCATCAGTGGACCTCTCTCTGAAGTGGAAGCCTCAGAAGTTGGGGGTGTTTGTGGATTATGAGGAGAGTCTGGTCTCTTTTTGTGATGTCGATCAGTTGTCCCCAACCTTTTTATCACCGTGGACCGGTCAACACTTGACAATTTTACAGCGGCCCGGGAGGGGAGGGGCTGTACATAGATTCTTTGTATTGTAAATATAATAATAAACGTAAATCCACTGTGTACTCGTATGCAACTTTATTAGCAGCTTCCTCGTAACATTGTCTTTTAATCCAGTGTGCTTGGTCTCCAGGTGAAGCAGTTTTGAGGCTTCATCGCCTCATTAGAGAGCCGCTCGCTGCATATTTTATGCAGAGCGGGCTCGGTGTGTGGGAATCACCTGTCGAGACAAATCCATATTTCAAGTAGGACTCCTGGTATCGTCTGTTAAAAGCTTCTTTTTCTTGGAAGTCGTCGGCTCTTCTTCTGTCTCTTCACTGGGCCTTTTCCCCTTCACAAAGAAACTTCCCAAACACGTCTGTTTTTTACTCAATTTGCGAGCTTGTGGGTTAAATTTGAGCTATGGTGTCCTCTTCTCTACCTAACCTATTTGGGCTTCCTGGACTACAGGAAACAGGAAGTTAAAGATCTGGGCATCCACCCCAGAGACTGCTCTTTCAACCCCGGAGTGTTTGTGGCAGAAATCAGCGAATGGAAGAAGCAGAAGGCAAGGCAAGGCAAATTTATTTATTTATTTATTTATTCATACATCAGGCCAAAGTAGAAGAGCTACTTGTTAGTGTGAATGCTGAGTCAGCATCATTCCTCCATGATTTCCAAAAAGAGTTTCAAATGCTGACTCGTCAGACCGCAGGACAGAATCCAGTCTGTTTTTGATGCAGTGCTGTCTGAGGCCTGAGGATCACAGCCAGCCAGTATTTCCAGTCTTGTGCCTGCGTACAGAGATTTCTTCAGATTCTCTGAATCTTTTAATGACATTTTGTTCTGTAGGCAATGAAATCCCCAAATTCTTTGTAATTTTACACTGAGAAACATTCTTCTTAAATTGTGACATGTTTTGCTGCCACCGTCCAACTTTTGAAACATGTTGCCGGCATCGAATTCTAAATGAGGATATTATTTTCATAATCAATGAAATTTCTCAGTTTTAACATTTCATATATGCTATTGTCAGTTAAATATTGGGTTTCAGTGTTTTTCAAATCATCACATTCTGTTTTCCATTTCACACACAGTCCCAACTTTTTTGGGAACAAGTTGTATACAGATTAAGTTGAAGTAATTAAATAATCACTTATTAAAATAAGGATATGTTCTGAAAAAAACTCCAAAACAATACAGATATGTAAACGGTGGACACTGTGTGCAGGAATAAAAATGACTGCAAGTCATTTCTATTCAAACTCACAGTGACCTGCTTTTCTGTGGCCTGTTAACTCCACTAGATGGAGATCTTGAGTCAAGAGTGTTTGACTGCGGCCTTTTCTGATTTTTTGAAGAGAAAAAGTGTAAAAATAAAATTAAAGTCTTCAAGATTTAAACTTTATAGAGTTGAAAGAAGTTGGAGAACTTGTCTTATGTTGCATCCCTTTTGAAACATACATTTCACACACACACACACACACACACACACACACACACACACACACACACACACACACACAGTAACACACACTTGTGAGGTGAACAGAGATGCTGCCCAGCATGCAGCAACAGAGACACACTCATGGATTTAATTCTGATTTCCTGCGTTGCTACTGCAGTTCCTGACTGTTGGTCTATGTGACAAGCCCGGAGGCACAAGATTTGAGGACTCAAAATGCAGACCACAGACAGCTCAGCAGAGTTTCAAAATAAAAGGTTTATTGAACTCAAAGCGCTCAGGATAATTGCAACTGAGGGAGATACAAAGTATAACAGAAAACGCTAAGGATAACTAGAAAACTAGAAAACAAACTATCAAAGCACGAAGGCTGATGCGATAACAAAGTACAAACCAAAGGAGAGAGGCTGAACTAATCTCAAGACAGGAAGCAAAGTAGCAAACAAAAGATACAAAACTTGACTAGGTGCAAAGTAACAAACAAAAGATCTCAAGGCAATACCGACAACTAGACTTACACAGACAAGGATCAAGGACGCTAGAGAGCAAGGCGAGTACGAGACAAGGCACATGACAATCTGGCACAGGACAAAGGGAGACGCGGACTATATATACACGAGGTAACAATGAACAGGTGGAGACAATTAGGGCGGGGTAGACAATCAGACAGGCGGGAAACACACCGGGAAGTCAAGGGCCTGAAACGAGAGGAGAGTTAGGTTTCACAATAAGACAGGAAGTGTATGACAAGACATGAGGCTAGTGAACAAAAACACTTAACAGATTTGACGAGACATGACAGTACCCCCCCCTCTAGGGCCGGCACCTGACGGCCCAGGAACATCAGGGTGTTGTCTGTTAAAGTCCTCTATGAGCGTTTTATCTGTAATAAAGCTTGTGGGGACCCAGGATCTCTCCTCAGGACCATACCCCTCCCAGTCCACAAGGTACTGGAATCCTCGTCCCCGATGGCGCACAGCGAGCAGCTTTTTCACCGTGTAGACGGGACTTCCGTCTACCAGGCGAGGAGGTGGGGGTGGGTCAGTGGGGGGTACCAGGTTGCTTTCACGGACAGGTTTGAGTTTTGACACATGGAAAGTGGGGTGGACTTTCATGGACCTGGGGAGTTTCAATCGGACAGACACAGGATTAATGACTTTGGATACTGCAAAGGGACCCACAAACCTGGGCGCCAGCTTTCGGGAATGCACATGGAGGGGGAGATCCTTAGTGGATAGCCAAACCCTCTGGCCCTGAACATACTGTGGTGCCGTTTTACGGTGTCGATCAGCCGCTGCCTTCACCCGTGCCTGGTTACGGGACAGCATGCTCCGTGCTGCTGCCCAAATGCGTCGGCATCTTCTTACCAGGGCGTGGGCTGAAGGGACGGTCACCTCACGGTCGTTTATCTCAAACAGAGGGGGTTGATATCCATACACTACATGAAAAGGTGACATTCCTGTGGCTGCTGTGGGGAGAGTGTTATGCGCATATTCCACCCAAGTAAGGTGGTCACTCCAGGAAGTTTGATTCTGGGAGACAAGGCAACGGAGGCAAGTTTCTAGGTCCTGATTCATTCTTTCGCTCTGGCCATTGGATTGTGGGTGGTACCCGGATGTCAGGCTGACGGTAGCACCCAGCATCTGACAGAACTCTTTCCAGAAATTGGAGATGAATTGTGGGCCTCGGTCTGAAACAATGTCTTTAGGTAGTCCGTGTATGCGAATTATTTCCCTGATCAAAACAGTAGCTGTGTCTTTGGCTGACGGTAGTTTGGGCAATGCGATAAAGTGGGCCATTTTAGAAAATCTATCCACCACCGTGAGTATGGTTGTGTTACCTCTAGACATGGGCAGTCCTGTGACAAAGTCCAGAGCGAGGTGTGTCCATGGTCTCTGGGGGATGGGCAGGGGTTGAAGGAGTCCGGTCGGGTTTTGTCGGAGAGTCTTGTTCCTGGAACAGATTTCACAAGCCTGCACATATTCCAGTATGTCTTTATTCATGGTGGGCCACCAGAACCTTTGCTTGACCACATACTCAGTCCTTTTTACCCCCGGATGGCATGTAAGCAAGGATGTGTGTGCCCAATGGATCACCTGTGACCTCAGACGAACCGGTACAAACAACCGGTCGCTGGGACAGCCTGCAGGGATTTCATCACCCTCAATAGCTTGTTGCACATCCTTTTCTATCTGCCAGGAGACCCCTCCGACCACACAGTTCAGTGGTAGGATGGTTTCGGGCTCCTTGGCGACCGGTTCCGGCTCGTACAGCCGTGACAAGGCGTCCGGTTTAGTGTTCTGAGACCCGGGCCTGTACGACAAGGTGAACCGGAACCGGCTGAAAAACAGCGCCCAACGGGCCTGTCTGGCGTTCAGTCTTTTAGCAGTCTTAATGTATTCCAAATTTTTGTGGTCAGTCCACACTAGGAATGGCTGTTCTGCTCCCTCCAGCCAGTGCCGCCACTCTTCGAGCGCGGTCTTAACTGCTAATAGCTCCCTGTTGCCCACATCATATTTCCTCTCTGCCTGGTTTAGCTTGCGTGACAAGTAAGCGCATGGGTGAATCTTATTATCTTTAGCAGATCGTTGAGATAAAACTGCTCCTACCCCTTCGTTGGATGCGTCTACCTCGACCACGAACTGCCGTTGCGGGTCAGGTACCGTGAGGACAGGAGCGGAGACGAAGGCTGTCTTCAGACGCTGGAAGGCTGTCTCAGCACCAGAAGACCACTGAAACACTGATTTGGCAGATGTGAGAGCATGGAGAGGAGCAGCAACAGAGCTAAAGTTTCTGATGAATTTTCTGTAGAAATTAGCAAAGCCCAAAAACTGTTGTAATTTTTTGCGGTTTGTCGGAACTGGCCAGTTAGCCACCGCGCTCACTTTTTCGGGATCCATCTCGATCTGGTTCTTGGTTATAACATAACCTAAGAATGAAACCTGGTTAGTGTGAAACTCACATTTTTCAGCTTTTACGTACAAATGGTGTGCAAGTAGGCGAGAGAGGATTTGGCGTACATGACGCTGATGAGACTCCAAGTCAGGCGAGAAAATCAGAATATCATCCAAATACACGAAAACAAAGTCATTCAGGTATTCTCTCAGAACATCATTCGCGTACCCTTGAAACACAGCTGGGGCATTTGTCAGTCCAAACGGCATCACCAAATATTCATAGTGTCCGCTGGGGGTATTGAACCCGGTTTTCCATTCGTCCCCTTCCCTGATGCGGATCAGGTGATAGGCGTTGCGAAGGTCCAGCTTTGTGAACCACTGGGCCTGTTGTAGGAGCTCAAAAGCAGAGGACATTAATGGCAATGGGTAGCGGTTCTTGACAGTGATATCATTAAGCTGACTGTAGTCTATGCATGGCCTGAGGGACCCATCTTTTTTACCCACGAAAAAGAATCCTGCCCCCGCGGGGGGAGGATGAGGGTCGGATTATCCCGGACCTAAGTGAGGCTTGGATGTAATCATCCATCGCTCTACGCTCAGGCACCGAGAGTGAATAGAGTCTCCCCTTGGGGATGGGAGCTCCGGAGAGCAGCTCGATGGCACAGTCTGAGGATCTGTGGGGAGGTAACGATGTAGCTTTGTCCTTATTGAAGACCTCCTTGAGGTCCCAATAACACCGCGGCACCCGGGCCAAGTCCGGATACTGCTCACTCTCTTCCTTTGAGATGTCGATGGCTGCAGTGCTCTGGGTCTCTATGCTGTGGACAGATAAGCATGGAGAGTTTGTCATGTATTCCCTTCCCCACCCCAGGATTTTCCCAGTTTCCCAGTCTAAGTGGGGGTTATTTTTGCGGAGCCACGGGAAACCTAGAATGAGCGAGTGTTGAGCTGAATCGAATAAATGAAAACTGACAGTTTCTCGGTGTGCATTGTCTATGGTCAGCTCACATGGCTCGGTGCAGTGTGTGATCTGAAACAGGAAACGCCCGTTCAAGGCACTGGCGTTTATGGGCTGTGATAACTTCTTTACGGCTACCTGGAAATCCCGGGCTAATTGCCAGTCCAAGAAATTTTCGTCAGCACCGGAGTCAATCAGTGCCTCTACATCACACAGTTTCTGATTCATTCTCAACGTTACCTTAGTCAAAGCGCGAGGAGGATTCAGTCCAGGCAGACGGCTCACCAGCGACCTCCCTTCAGTTGGTGAGCCTGCTCTTTTACCTGGCAGGTTGCTAAGAGGTGGCCCTGCTCACCACAGTAGAAGCAGGCGTTTTCCCTACGGCGGCGGTTCCTCTCTTCCGGCGTCAACCTGGTATGCCCAATTTGCATGGGCTCCTCCGTTCCAGGAGGCGGCGGTGTGGGCGTGAACGGCGGAGGCGCTGACTGCAGCCCGAAGCGGCGGTTCTCCTCCCTCGGAGGTTGTCTCCAGCCGTCTCCTCGGCGCGCGCTGTCCCCCCGGCGATTCCTCTCCCGATCGCGTAGTCGAGAGTCGATCCGGATGGCCGTCGAGATGATGGCTTCCAGGTCCGAGGGCAGGTCCAGCGGAGCCAGCTGATCCTTCAGCGCGTCGGACAGGCCGTGGACGAAGGCATCGTTTAATGCCGGGCTGTTCCACCCACTGTCGGCGGCTAGCCTGCGAAAGTCTATGGCATAGTCAACAACTCTTCGCTGGCCCTGCCTCAGGCGCAGCAGCGCCCGAGAGGCATCGTGGGCTGGCGACTCATGATCAAAGATTTGAGACAGCATTCTGGAAAATGTCTTAACATCTTGGCACACCATAGATTCTCTGGACCATTCGGCCGTGGCCCAGGCTGAAGCTCGCCCCGACAGGTGGGAGATCATGAATGCCACTTTGGATTGTTCGTTCGGATACGCACCGGGATACTGCTTGAAGTGCAGATCGCATTGCACCAGGAAGGATCTGCATCCACCGGCGTCTCCCGAGAATCTTTCCGGGGCAGCGAGGCGTGGAGCGGCCCAGGTTTGGTCGCGGACCGGTGGAATGGCGGTCGGCTCAGCGTGAGGTTCTCCGGCAGGTGAAGCAGCGTTAGCGAGGTGGATGTTCATCCGGTGGAATTGTTCTGTGAGTAGATTAATTTGTGCCATGGCTGATCTCTGTAACTCGCTCTGTCTATCTGAGAGATCGTTTACTCCCTGCTGAATACTACGCAGCTGGTCCTCATGCTGGTGGATGAGGCTGCCCTGAGCTGTAAGAGCTGTTCTTAACTGGCTAGGGTCTGCTGAGTCCATGTTTGGCCAGATTGTACTGACAAGCCCGGAGGCACAAGATTTGAGGACTCAAAATGCAGACCACAGACAGCTCAGCAGAGTTTCAAAATAAAAGGTTTATTGAACTCAAAGCGCTCAGGATAATTGCAACTGAGGGAGATACAAAGTATAACAGAAAACGCTAAGGATAACTAGAAAACTAGAAAACAAACTATCAAAGCACGAAGGCTGATGCGATAACAAAGTACAAACCAAAGGAGAGAGGCTGAACTAATCTCAAGACAGGAAGCAAAGTAGCAAACAAAAGATCTCAAGGCAATACCGACAACTAGACTTACACAGACAAGGATCAAGGACGCTAGAGAGCAAGGCGAGTACGAGACAAGGCACATGACAATCTGGCACAGGACAAAGGGAGACGCGGACTATATATACACGAGGTAACAATGAACAGGTGGAGACAATTAGGGCGGGGTAGACAATCAGACAGGCGGGAAACACACCGGGAAGTCAAGGGCCTGAAACGAGAGGAGAGTTAGGTTTCACAATAAGACAGGAAGTGTATGACAAGACATGACGCTAGTGAACAAAAACACTTAACAGATTTGACGAGACATGACACTATGACCCAAAACACATTTATAAGATGTCAACTTGGGATTTGAGACGTTGCAGTTTTCACTCTTTTCTGATGTTTTATACACCAAAGGATTAAGACAATAATATGCAGAGTAATCGATAATGAAAATAATCATTAATAATATAATAATAATAATAATAATCGTAGTTTCATGCTATTAAATAAATAAATAAAAACGAAGAACCTTTAGTTCTTTAAAGAACCGCATTTAGTTTGTGAAAAGCCTTCCTGTAAATAAAGAGGCTCTGCAACTGGTGGAGAGAGCCTTTTGAAGAACCATCATTTTTCTGCCAAGCCGTTTTCAAGATAATTGCGAAAAAATAAACTTGATTCTTACAATAACACCTTGAGATCAATGAGTGGTGTGTGTGTGTGTGTGTGTGTGTGTGTGTGTGTGTGTGCATGTGTGTGTGTGTGTGCGTGTGTGTGTGTATCCCGCAACATCTACTGTTTAAGTGTGTGAGGAAGGAGAAATGTGTTTGAGTGTGAACTCTGACCACTGATGGCCAGAAAAGTGTTATTATCTGTATTATATAAGTGTTCATCACAGTGGCTCAGTGTATTTCACACACGTATGTGTTGTTTTTTAATTTGCACTCTCTGCTGTATATCTGGCAGCGACATTTGTAGGGTGGATCAATATTGTTTTATTCTAGAGGTGAACTGACAAACTTCTCCCAGCCTGGTTGGAGCCACACTACAGGACTTGATTAAGGACATCAAAGAAGAATCAGTGACACATGGCCAGTTAACAGCAGGATGAGCCTCCACTAACCTGATAAACTCTCAGTACCCCACGTCTCCAGACGAGGCCAGGACGCTCACACCACAGTGTGAACAAAGAACAAAAATAAAGTCTAACATGATGTGATTGTTGGAACTATGAGAGAAACACAAAACTGGTGCAGAAATAGTAAGAACTGAACTAACAAGAACAGATTAGAGCTAACGCTACTCCAGGAAAAGGGTTTGAGTTCTGCTACCAAACACAAGGACGCCTCAGACTGCAGGAGTCTGTCTGTGCTCGAGGAGAGAGAGAGCACAGACACAGCCCTGTAATAACAAGGGATGATCAGCTGTATTGATTTCAGTTTATTGTTCCATTTGTCTCTTCACTCTTACATCTTTGGGCCCCTAACCCTCTGGTGCCTGACCCTTCATTTTGGACCGCTGGCCAACGGGGCCTGCTGGGCACCCAGTTCAATATGGCCCTCAACAGAGCTGCACAGAACAGTTTGAAAACAAGAACTTTGCCCCACATTAGAACTGAAGAAACTCTGAACACAGCACGCCCAGCCAACTATGTGTGAAGATGTTACCTCCTTGCTGCAAGACGGGTAGAAAGAGAGAGAGCGTGACATGTAGACCATCAGCAGCGAGGAGGAGCGAACATGCCTGAGAGGGCGCAGAGATGCCAGAGAATCTGCAGGGAAAAATGTTGGGCCTCCCTCCCCTTTCAAAGCAACCTTTCTTTAACCCAACGACCCATCAGATGAACTTAGCTTTTCCTGTGAGCGCGGCTTGATGATATAGAATAATAAGAGTACTTTAGAAGAATAGGATTTGCCACCAACATCTTTATGTTCATGTTGGCGCCTCTCAGTGGCAGAATGCGGCCTTTCATGGTTTAATGTTGGAGTTTTACTTCATTTAGTTTAGTTCATTTACAACCAAAAATTACTTCCCCTGTTTTCCATTTCCATCAGAGATACACTTTCCCAATCCATCCCATCCCTTTCAGTGGGAAACACAATCTGTGCATCACAAAACATCACATCAGGTCCTGAGTGCACACCAGATGCACCAAACAGACACAAGAAGTAATCAAGGCACAGAAGCAGGGATGTCCACATCTGGTAAGTGAATGTGATGAAATTGCTGCTTTGCTGGACGGATGATGTGCAACAAGATGCCATCAGAGTGTGGAACTCTCACAGAAAACAAAAGAGATGCATGTTTTGACATTGCAGTGGTAATTTGTCCATAAAAAACTGTGCTTCAAACTCGAAACAAGCTCCAAAACAAAAGGTCACTGATGCATCACAGTGATGTATCGTACCCAGACAAAAGCCCGCTGAACATACAGTTAATACGTTTGATTTATTTAACTCTTACGATTAAAACAACAACAATAGAACAAAGCCATCAGCCATCATGGCTCCAGCTGCCACTTCTTGCCTCTTGCTCTGGTTAAAGAAATCACAGACTCTCCCAGGTGCTGATCTGACACCTGCCAGTCTATATAAAGCCTGAGGCTGATCATTTCTGGGGTAATGTGGAGGTTTAAAGGTCCCACAAGTTCATTTTTATTAATGGTGTGAGCACACAGAACTGTTCTCTTCAGTGCAGAAAGTAATGATTCTCTTCTGTACTTTCACTGTATTTTACCTTCTGGACATCTTTCTTATTATTTTCCTACTTTTGGATAACTTCAAGCTCCAAAAATATGATTGATATGATTGAAGTTGTGTCATGGTATTGCTTGTCCTTGTCCCCCCACCCCCCCATTTCAAACTCAAGAGTCAAACAGTAGGCAGACTTTAAATAGCTCGCAGACACCTCCTCCCTCAGATGTGTCTTCCTCTCATCTTCTCTAATGACTCTCTCTCTCTAATCATCTCATCTCTCTGGCTCTGTCGTCATGGAAGCTGTAATGGTGTGAGAGGAGCAGGCAAGCCCTGTTAGCCTGCAGCCAAAACACACACAAGTTTTAACCCAGACACAGTCTCCCAGGTGGCAGCAGGCTATCACTGGAGTGTGTGTGTTTGATGTCTGTGTGTGTGTGTGTGTGTATGTTGATGAAGCCGAGCAGCCAAGAAGCAGAGAAGTGGACCTAATCTCCTGTCATCAGTCTGTGTACAGCGATGAAGAGTTTGCACTCTGGACCCTCATCATGACCTCTGACACTGAACACAGATGCAGTGACAGCTGTTTCCCACAGCAGGGCAAAATGTAAAGTGTTGATCCGGAAATTGGTCCTGAAATCTGATTGGAGTGTGTGCATGCCTGTGTGTTAGTGTGTGTGAGCGTGTGTGTCTGGATTTTAGTGAGTGCGAGTCAGAGAAACATGCACAGGGTGCTGCACACAAATGGGATGCATTCACTTCCAACCTGTTCTTTACCATGTTATCCTGTGTGTCTTCTGTCTCCATGACAACCAGAGCTCTCTACACAGTGTGAGTGTGTGTTTGTTTGTGATGTTGCCTGTTATTAAAACCCAAAGGCAGCCACCATGTGATATTAGTGTGTAATGTGTGTGAAGTGTGAAATTGGCGTGTATTTAAAGGTGTGTGTGATTTAACAGGATCTATTGTCAGAAATTGAATATAACATTCATAATCATGTTTTTATTAGAGTAGAATCACCTGAAAATAACAGCTGTTGTGTTTTTGCGACCTGACAATGAGCAGTTTATGTCGACTTAGGGAACGGGTTCGACTCCACAGATGCCGTCATGTTTTTGTACAGTAGCCCAGAAAGGACAAACAACTGGCCTCTCACGTTGTTTGTGTCTTTAGCAGCCACTGCAGGCTCTCCCAGATACCTGTCAGGGGAGGGTCAGGCCAGGGGAGATCAGTTGGCTGAAAACTTCTCTGCTAGATGCCACTAACTCCTCCACACTGGACCCTTGTCGTACCTGCATCCCAAATAGAGGTCTCACCTCTTACCTGTTCCTCCCCCTTTAAATTTCACAAATATTACGCCTTAAATGTCATTAAATAGTTTACATTTGAATTGATAGGCTCTTATTTGCAAGATAAACACGAGTTTTTCTCTCCTTTCGCCCCAAATTAGACATATTATGGTGCACCAGAGTCAACGTTTGATAAAGGAAGCCTATCACCGCCTTTTTACTGACCTGCTACACTCACCTGCTGTATAGTGGTTGGTTGTTTTTCATGTTATTATTTGTTCAGTCCTGTTTGCCTGAGATCATCATGGTTTACTTTAACTTTCGATGTTTAGCTCCTGATATTATAGTATTTTACTTGAGATCATCATTAGTCCTGAATGCATTGTAGGCTTCAGCCAGATGTTGAGTTTACAGCATCATGGTGTTGTTTGTTTCAGATCTTCATTACAATCTGCCTTGAAGACACCAACATGGTTGCTGCTCAATAAACATTTTAGACCATTCTGAGTTTATCCAAACTGTGAAGTCGAAGCAGCTCTGTTTTACTTTAATGTTCAGGAAAAAGACAGATCTAAACAAAAGTTGAAATTAAACATCCTGGTTCATGTAAAATTAGCATTAAATCGTTACAACGTGCTAGTCCTTACTGAGAGAACATTTGTATTTCTGCAGAGGGGCTTAATGTGGTGGACCACCACAGCTGGATAAAATGAGAAACTGAACATTATAATCTAGATAATCAACCAAACAAATAGAAGTGGCCCTTTAGTCATGATCAAGTGGCCAAATATGAACAATATTAGTGCTGCAACTTCTTAAACCACTACAGCCAAAAGTAAGACCAACAGGGATGGAAGGGGAGCCAATCGGAGAAATAACCCCCCCAACTGATTCTAATGTTTTGCTTTTTTTACAGTTTTATTTATGTACATTTGAGTTCCTCAGGGTATACTGGAAGCATCACCATACACATACTTTGCAGTACATGTTTGTGCAGGAGGAAGTGATTCATTAAACCTAATTTACGTCATTTAAAGAACACATATCAACTGTCACTTAACTGAGTTTGTCCATCTGTTAAATACTAAAACTAATAACTCTCATTTTGCCTCAGTTGTTTGGATTTGATTTGGTGCATACACACAAACTCCAAAGTCATTTGATTATTTTATTCTAAACTCTTGAGAGGGAGGTAGCTGTTAACAAGACCACAACTCTGCAGCTATTGTCTTCCAGTCAGTGTGAAAACCAGAAATGTCACAATCATCTTACTTCAAGGATTCAGGAAATGTATTTTTACACACAGCATCACAGCATGAGGGCTGATCATCTTAGGTCTGATAACAGAAAAGTCTTCTTAAAGAAAATCTCACATTTTTATCAACTAGCACATGGCACGTAACATACATACATTCAAAAAAAAAAACATGAAATAATCATGTGTGAGTGTTACCAAAGGGATGTAGCAAAGGAAAGTTCAACTTTTTAAAAACTGACTTCTTACAAAGATGCATAGGACACAAGTCATTATTTACAGCTATTTTCATCGTTCCTCATGTTTAATTCCTGCTGTGTGAGCAAGCGGCAAACAGGAAGCTGCCAAAAACTCTGACAAGGTGTTGAGGGCTGTACAAACTGCCTGTTATATAGAATCTATCCACTAGATGGCGGTACGCTGCTCATACTGCGATGGTGAACTGGTCACAATCATTTTTAAGTTTCAACCATGTTGAATAAAAACGCTATTTAACTTAACATTGCCATACATCCCTTATGGTTAATGTGCTGATTATGATCTGATTATGAGCCTGAGCACATAACAGCTTAGTAAACGCCTGTTGCCATGATTGTGCTTTGCAGTTGTTATGGCTGATACAGCTGTGGATGTGTAATCTGATGTTATCCTGAACGGCTGTTGGTGCGTCTCTATAAATGTTGCTGCCACAAGTAATCGTGAGCCGATATAACCTCTTTTCCTTTCGTAAAGGGTGGTCCGCTGCATCCCATGCTAAAGGAGACACAAAAGGAAGCACTGAAGCAGCTTTCCTGAGCATTTTAAGAAGTCCAACAGCTCTTTTCATGGCTGCTGGTTAGATCCTGTGGGCACATGTGATGGATGAGTGGAGCGTAGCACTGAGGGGCCTGGGTAAACAGAGATGGGGCTGGACAGGAGGAACAGGGAGACGGACTGTGACCATTCCCATCCTCTGTGACTCATGATATCCCCCTATAGTCACTGTAAACTTCATACAGCAACTTTAAAACTGAGAATGTTTTAAGTGTCAGAAGTACATCCACTAAACATTAAGTCAGGGGTTTGATCCGTGCCTGATCTGCTCTGCGTGTCCTCAGCTAAGATGCTGAACCCTAAATTGCTCCTGATGATCTGTGCGTGTGAATGTGGCTTGTGCTGTAAAGCACTTTGAGTGGCTGCTAGACGCAGCATTAGATAGAGGCAGCAGCATGATCATAACATGTGCATCACTGCCCTGAGCTCAAGCAACGCTAACAACGGAGGGAAGTTTGTTTGCTTTGTTAGGTATAGCTAGATGTTTTGCTGGTATGCTCTTATTGACTCAAATATTCTTTATGTTTACAGGACACATTAAAGGTTTGGCTCAAGTTTTATCTATTTTGCAGGGATTGCAGGGATTGGCTCTCTATGATGGCATCACAAAGGTTGATTGGTTCAGGCAGCTGTAGTCCTACATTAAATGTTGGTCTCAGGACAACAACCTCTCTGCAAAATCAGAATGTACCATGAAGCACATAAGAAAATCTGTATGGATGGTGAAATAGCTTATGTCCTGGCATTGGTGGTATAGTGGTGAGCATAGCTGCTCCCCAAGCTGTTGACCCGTTGTTGATTCTTGACTTAGTCCACACTGATCATCTTAACTGGCAAAGGTCCATTTCACCTGGAAAACCACGTCGTCCCAAGGTGGGGGTAGTCGTGGTGGAGCGGTCAAGGTGCAGGACGACAGGTCCATTGGGGTTTCCCCAAACAGACTGGACTCCTGCCAGCTACTCTGACCTGTTCTTCCCTTTATTCCAGTGTGAGATGGGTGTATGTTGGAATGATGAGTTATGTATAAACATGGATGAGCCACATATAAAATGGAGGAGGGCACAGAGAGCAAAAAACAATGTGGCTGGTGGATTCAGATTCAGTCGAGCATGTAATGTTATGTCCAGTGCTGGAAATTGTTCATGAATGGTGATGAAATAGTTCCACCACAGCATTGGTGGTATAGTAGTGAGCATAGCTGCTTCCCAAGCAGTTGACCTGGGTTTGATTCCCGGCCAATGCATGATATGTCTTGACCTTTCATCAGGAGGACTTCTGGAAGATGAAAGAATTCTGTGCTGTATCAAGAACTACAGCTGTGAAGACAAGTGCTGAACAGATTCAGACTCATATGAACAAAATCTTGGCTTGTAGCTTGTTTTTTTATTACCGCTCAGGAAAATAGTAACAACATTTTTTTTTGAATAAAAAGACTTTTTTTCTAGGCGAGTGGGGCAGATAAGCATCAGGAGGTACTGAATTGTGATGCGGGAGAAAGCTTGAGAAAACTAAAAGTAAGTTTGGCCGGGAATTGAACCCTGGCAGCAGTGGTGAGAGCACCGAATCCAAGCCTGGCTGCAGGACCATTAGGGACTGAGGGACTCCCTGGTTTTCAATAGGACATAAAAAAATGTACCATCCTCTCTGAAGTTTGGCTTTTGTGTCTCACTGACATTTCTAAACTGTCACAGCCAATTTAATCTGGCTTCATGATAGTTTACATCGTTCCTGCTGAAAATTATACAGAATATTACCATGATCTTACCTGCTCATGTCAAGAAGCATGAGGTCAGACAGTGGCATTGTAATTAAAGCCAGAAAAGGCCACACCCTTCACACAATGAGTCCAATTGACTTGAAACTGGGCACACAAGTCCAAAACAACCTCTCGCACCATAAAAGTCCAGCATGCATGGATATTTAGCTAATTAGCATGAAGTGAAAAACAGTGGTGTGATGTAAATTTTGGATTTTGACTGTATCAACACCAAAATGAGTGTACAGCATTCCAGCACTGATTCACACATTGCTATCAACAAGGTCCGTTCAGAAACAAGCCACAAAACTTTGGGGCTGGGTGGGAAAATTAACATAAAGTGTAATGATTTGTTCAGTCAAAACAAATCTTGGTACAAATCTTCTGTTTGGGAAAAAGCCGACCAACGTATTTCAAGCCCAACACATAGGGGGTGCTATAAACACCAAAAATGCGTAATTCCAAACCCAGACACAGCACCGGGAACAAATTCAGTATCATGGCCAGTCATTCTTCAACATGTAGACTGCAGGGACCAGGAAGCCAACCCCCGACCTTCTGATAACTCGACTACTCTAACGTCTGAGTATTGTATGTATTACTGAAAATATACCTGAAAATGATTTGACAGCAATCATGTCAAAAGTGCATTTTAAATATTGAACTTAAATTTGACTAAGGACATGTTTTACTGTAGTATAGTTATTGAATGTACGCCTTCAATCTGTTTGAAATAACTACACGTTTAAATAAATGAACTGGAAGCATACTTTACAATATTTAAATATATTTTAAGTATTTTTTTAAGTACTTTTTTTCACCTGGGGCACCATACCCACAGAGTCTTGAGGGGGCAGCATCTGCATACACACTGGCCACAGCAGTCACACTATGATGCTCATGTGTATAATAGTACAACCAATAGCAATACTTCAGCAAAAAATACCTCCACATGTGAAAATCATTCATCACGCAGTGCTCACATACACACACAAAGATGCAGTTTTATTCATTTATTTGTATATATACTGCAGTATACAGCAATTACTACACAAACACCGAGAAAGAAAAATAAATCAATACTTGAACCTGCCGTGCTTTATTTCTCAAACTGCTCGCTTTAATTGGAAACAAATAAACGGTGCAGCTGGTGCAGTGATGGAAACACAGGTTGGACAGACCTGTTGTATATGTGCTCTCTGGAAACACAGTACGCTGTATATAACTACCACACAAAACCAAAAAAACCCAAATAAATAAACACTTAACCTTTCAAGTGCTTCATTCCTTAAACCTCCTGGTTGAATTGAGCAAATAAACTGTGTGTCTGCAAAATAAAATTCAAAGCTAGACAGAGAAGACTCACAGCTTTGAAGAGATCTGTAATAAAATAAAAATGAAAAATCCACACACAGCTGTGCAGCTGATGCAATAATGAAAACAAGTTGTACAAACCTGAGGTATAAGTCCAGTCTGGAAATCGCACACGCTGAGGAAGACTGACTGTCTTCGCTGTGTTTACAGCACACATGTGCTGAGCTTCTCACAGAAATATCATCTTTTTCTCTGCTGCTCATACAGGACAGAACTGCAATAAAAAAAAGTCAGTGCTAATACACAACTGTGCAGGTGATGCAAGTTGTAGGTTGTACAAACCGCTCCATCCACCAGGATTCATGTGTTCATACGTCTTTCTCATTTGTTTATACGACAGAGGCCTGACGTAAGCAGCTGTCAAAAGCCAAAAGAACAGACTGAGCAGAAAGAGACCACATGTGTTAGGTTAAAACTGATTGTGGTGTGCGTGGGGGGGTTGGGGCTACAGCTCAGAGGGGGGCGATTACAGCAAGATGATGTCCATCATCTATTAACACTTTTAAATCAAGGAGCTCTGCAAATTCCTCTGACATCTCCAAGAAAGAGGTGTAAGAAGCGAGCGTGATTTTGTGGGCTTCTAACAAATTCACTTCTTTGCTCCACAAACCACACATGGACGGGTGGTGTGTGGGTGAAGTTCACTGGCACCTGATTCAAATAAACAGGGCACGCTGAGAAAACAATGGAGCCCCAGAACCAGTTAACACCAACATTTCCTCAGCCGATGGAATAAATGACCACAGGTCGGCTGCAGAGTGTCTAACACCTCATTCACACCACCCAGTGGCAGGTTGAGCCTCTGCAGATATGGACTCCAGCACCTGCAGACGTATGCTGGATCTTATTGGTCTCTTTGTGTGCTGAGGGCTTTACCCAAATTTGCTTTGGTCGCTTTATTCCTGACATTGTTTGCCTCCAGAAGAGCAGGCCAGTCTCAGAGAGGCCATTCCTCTCCTCGTTTGGTAGTGAGTGCAGAAACAATGGAAGAAGTTCCTCTGTTTCATACTTTTGACCAAACATTTTTGCAAGAATGAATTTGGTAATGCACCTGGAAAGTAGCCAATCATGTTCACCCATGTACTGCTATTTTTGCAAGGTCCTCCCATAAGCCCTTCATGTCATGGCAGTGGAACTTCCTCTCACTTTTAACATGCTTGCAGTGTTACCCTAACAGCCTGCAAAGTCTCTTATTCTGTGCTTTTTTCATTTCTGATGCTGTCTTGTTTTCTTAAAATACATAATGCTCCTGCACCTCCTCCTTTAACTTTAACTGTAACCATGTTGAAGTCCATCCACCCTAACTCCAGTCTTCCTTGTCTTCTTTGGCCATTTCTGCTGCCAAGCAATGATGTTCCCCGGCTGGAAGTGGCTGGCTCGGCTCCCTCTGTGAGTCTGTGTTGTGTTCTCCAGTGAAACAAGCAGAGCGTGACAGTCAGAGAATGAACAAAGTGCTGATGTCTGTGTGGGCATCGCCTGGCAGATCATGCTAATAAGGAGGCACACCAGTGTCTCAGAGGACAAAACCCCGCTTCTTAAACCACGTTTCTTGCTTTGGAAGTTGGATTTTGGCAGACAGCCACAGCCGAAACTCTGTCACCACAAAGGGGAGGTGCTTCACCAGATCATTACCAGGCATGAGGGGATGTTGGATAGTTAAAAGACAAATATCTCATTTTATTTCAATCCTTATCGGTGTAAATTCTAATCTAACCCAGGCCATTGTGGTTAAGTGTTTCACACCCACGGTCAAGAAATGTAGTCACAATGTTTTACCTGGTGACAGAACAAGTTGTGGAGTTTGCTTGCTGGTGTGATGATGGATGTCTTATAAGAATAATGTCAAGATGTTGTTTTTTCATCAGAATGAAACCCTAACCCATGCCCGCTTGTCCCATAGACTTTACATTGAGATGACCTTCCTCACATAAAGGTAGCTTTTCTAGGCTCCGGCAAAGTTTTACAAATATTCTGTCTGCGTGTTTTTAAAATCCTCAACACTTAAGATCATCATTTACCTAATTAACCACGACAAAAGCTAAAAAGCTGCTGTGATACATTTCTGGAGTAGCTAAATCCTGTCTGTGAGCATTACAAACCATTCAGTGTTCTGGCATCTGATAAGCCTTTAAACGCATTAAGCTCTTTCTCAAACTTATCTCACTTCTGTGTGGTACAAGAATGTAGTGGTATAAGTAGACAGTTTACATGACCTGACCAGCAACTACATTTAGCAGCACCACTGCAATTACTTAAAACTGCACTAACAGTCATTGTCTGCACAGCCAGCATGAAAGCATCACGCTCCATCTGCAGTTAGAAACGATGTGTTCAGGGACAGTCCTGAGTGCAGGTCACCAGCACTCTGACAGAGCTCAGAGATCAGGGATCGTAGCTGACTGTACTGGAAGGACATATATGAATAAATCAATAAACAGCATGCAGTCTCACAAGCAAATAACAGCCTTAACGTCACATTGACATTGTGTGTGTGTGAAGCTGATTAATATGGAGTTAGATCTCAGTATGTGCTAATCCACTGCTTTATATTCAAGGTGATTAATCCTTGTAATCTACTGTAGAGGTACAGCGAGGGGGAAAGAGGAGGAGATCTCTTCCAGCCTTCTTCGCGTCACTGTCCTGAGTGAAAAATAACTTCTACCTCTCCATTCATCAGCATAGCACATGAGAGAGAGGGGGAGGAGATGAAGGGATGGAGGATGGGGAAAGAAAGGAAGAGAGAGAGAGGGAGGTGGAGGTCTCTCAGACATGCCCAGTGACACTAACTCCATCTGGATAGTCCATGTCTTTGTTGCACCTCTTTGATGAAAACTTCAGAGCAAACTGATTAATGTAACACCACCTGGGCGGAAGCCAAAGTGATTCAACGACTCAAGAAGTTCTCCAACTTCATCTCAGGGCTCTTAAATCACACAGCTTGATTATTCCACCACTGAAACTGGCACCATCTCGATACATTGGCAAATATTTGCACAGCCTGCATGAAGCAAAATATGTAAAAAATTCATCCAGGGATTAGTCAGCCCCACCTCTTAAACACTGGGAGGACACTAGAGCAATTACAATTGGTACATGATCTGTGTGTTAGTAATTATATCTATGGTCAATACCAAGGTGGGTGCTGCTCTTTCCTTTGTTCATCCATGTGCATCTACTCAAAAACTAAATCAAATACATGATTTTGAAATTGAAACATCAGAAAGTAAACTGTTTCAGGAAATGGTTATATTTCGATTCAGTAACAGTTTCCTGTCTGAATCGCTGAATCGTTTTCTTGGAAGTTTCCCAGAAATTAATGCCGATATTCAAACCATGTCACAGGTCTGCCTCAGTCCTCCATCCCTCCGCTCAGCCACACCATCACTTCCCCAGCCCCCTGGACTGTCGTCCTCCACCCAGATGCCCTCAGACTTTCCCATCTGTCCCAGTCCCCTGTCACTTCAGATCCAGCCACACCCTCCTGCCCTGCAGTAGCCTCAGTCCTGCCTTTACCATCACCTGATCTCCCCCACCTGCCTCCTCATCCGTTTCCACTTTCTCTAATCAGCCCTTCAGTACATACACCAGCCCCCTTTCTCCAGTCGGTCACCAGATGATCCATGAAACGTATGCTTTGCTTTCCTGAACCTGAGACTGATCTGTTGCTGTTTTTCCTTGTTACCTGTCACCTGTTCCTTCGTCCTTTGCTCTTCTGTTTGGCTGTTTGGACTCTCTTCCTGTTGCCAACCTGTGATCCCGAGCATGACCACTGCAGGTAAATTTCCTTTTATTCTCCCAGCTTTGTCTCGTGTGATCACAACATCACCAGAACTGTCCAGCTAATGAGTGACCATCAGTCTGTGTGTTTCCATTTGGTTTGTGTAGCTCAAAGAGTCGACACCTCAGGTTCAGCTGAACTTTATTCTACATCTTTGCACTGAATGAGGACTCGTTAGGAGCCAGTGTGAACAGGAGGATCCATTAAAAGGACTGATGACGATTTCTGTGTGGAAATTTCAGCGTTTATTACATTAAGAAAGGAAAATTATTACAGTACTGGCAGTTAATACTTTACTGGCTTCTACAGCGCTCCACCATCCTCCATATGAAGTCCAATCTGCATACTTGGCCATGCAAATATTGCATTCATTCACACTGCAGCCCTTCCAGTTGAGTTCATTGTATTGCATGTCTGTATGTTTAAGTGGGTGGTGATTAGCAGCAGGACAGCCCCCCTCTTCTAAACAGAAGTATCAGTTCCTCCTCAGTAACATGCCTGATGAGGATGCAGACAGAGCAGACATAAGTGCACACACCTTAGGGGGCATGTTCCCTCATGTGTAACAGCCTTGTTTCATCCAAAGAGACTTTCTGAGGAACCGCAGAGATGCAGAGACTCCGTTCACACCTCTTCCTGCTTCATTCATGTTATCATGATGCTGGTTATCTGTTATTTGATAGACTGAGCTGAGCTAAACTAACAATCAGGACCACTACACTTAAATTCTTCTTTCCTCATTAAGCCCTGTGTAGACCCTGGAGCAAGGTTAGCAATAGAACTGGTGAACAGCGTTGCCACGGTGTCTGTGTCATTATTATGGGGCGTAACTATGAAAGTGTGTTTCAGTTGTGCAGAGGTCTTCTGTAGCGGTGATGGAGAGCAGCAGTAAGTGTCAGCAGAGAGGCTGCTGGCTGCAGCTTCCACACACTCGCTGCTGATTTATCTGCACCATTTGCTCTGCAGATAATCCTTATCACTGTGACAAGCCACTTAGTCCAATCAAGATCATGACGTGGACTGCTTCCACGGTGCTATCTGATGGTGTGTTCATGTTCTGTGAAATGTACTGTAAATTCAAGACTTTTTCAAGCCATGGCAAAGCAACGTCACATCAACGTTTTATTTGAACTATACCACAGCTGAAGTTAAACATGGCAGTTAAAGGACAGCTCTAGAGAATTTAGTTAATTTAAACACAAGATACTTGTGCTCAAAAAGAGGATTCATTCTCAGTGAAGAACCTTGGAGCTCTAATCTGCCTCTATACATGCCAAAGAGCAGTGATTCCTAACACGTCTCTGGGGGTCATCAGGTGGAAACCTCCCTTCAACAGTGTTTCGCCTGTCCCACTGCACCTCCAGGAGGCTAGGCGGTGAGCTCCGGCGTCCCAGAGTCACCCCCCCTAGTGCCAGTTCACACTGCTCGTACACAATCCAAACAGCACCGCCACGTTCAGCTGACCCAGAGATACTCCAGGTAGTGGCCAGTACCGATGCTACCATTTAACTATTGCTAATGCTAATGCTAACCGCCCCCATGTGAAGAACAGAAGAAGACATACAGTTCCGATCCTACCATCTAATGTTAAGTGCTAACCGCTACCTGCTAAGAGGAACAGAAGAAGACATTAAAGCTAGATTCACCTATACTGTTAATGTTAACTGCTAACTAGCTGCTAGGATACTATCATACTACCACCGCTTTAGCTATACTTAGCTGCTAGAAACAGGGGGGCGGGTCAACTTACTTATGCAATAGTGTTGAAACATTTCAGTCTGGACCAAAGTGGCTCTGACTCAAAGCGCTTTGAGTAAGTAAGAATCAATATTTTTTCCTGTTGATTAACAATGGATCAAGTGACTAGGTGTAATGTGGAAGGTGTCACTTGAAGTGATGAACCCACAGAGAAATGATGACCAACTCTTCACTTCCCCTCGGCTTTTTAGCCTCTTTGAACCCACTGCACGCGGCCTGGCCTGCACTCAATGACAGTAAAACAGAGTTATCAACAACCTGTGAAGAAAGTAAGTCGAGCATCAGCAGAACCAACAACAGTTTTCTTTCAGGAGAGGATGGAGACCAAACTGGAGCTAAGAGTAAGTGAATAGTGGCCATAAACAAGAGTCCAAATGAATGAATGCTAATGCTGTTCTGTGTCTGCTGCATGTGCATACAACATCATCATGAGATGATATAAAAGGTTTTTTTTTTCCAAAAAAGCACACATACTCTTTTATGAGCAGAACCTAGTATTCTGTACATCGAGTCAATCCAATTTATCATATCTGAGCTCTTTCACCTCAGTGTCGTCTCTTTTTTTGTGGAAAACAGTGTACTGTGTAAAAATCAGTATTTGATGTTTCTGCTTTTATGCTCAGTAAAAAGTCAGTGTCCCTTGTTTCTGGGGGGTAGGCAGGTCCAACTGCACTGCATTAGAGATAAAGCAGGGCTCCACTGCTCCTGCCTCTGCTAAATCCACACTCCAAACCACATCTTAATTGGCTTTAAACAGCTGCATTTCTCCCTCTCTCCTCTCTGTGCTGGCCTCCGTCAGTGTGGCAGTGAATGTGGACAGACAGGGATAAATTATGACCCTCCATGCGCTTAACTCCTGTCCTCCTCCTCTTTCTATGTGGCTAGCTCTGCTCTGAATCAGCTCTGGTCCGCTCTCCTCTGCATCAGTTGTTCCTTCATGTCTCCCCTCCATCCCTCCTTCAGCAAACTCCACTGTTGGAAGCAGCAGTTCGCCCGTGAGGCTCTGTTGTGATTTCTGCTCTAAACCAGGAGAGTAACTAAACTCTGATTAACAGGCCAAGAGCTCTGTGTGCGCGTTTCACAGTTTCGAGCCTGGAGTTGGTTGATGCAGTGTTGTTTAAATCTGTTACACCCTAAAAGAACACGTTAATCAGCGGGAGCAGATGTTTGCCGTGTTCAAGAAAACATCATTTGCATACGGTTTATTCCTTCAGTTGATCACCTGCAGGGGGTCCGCAGGCCCTTGGCTGTTTACATCAGAGGCCCAAATTCTGCTGCTTGAGAGAATAAAACAAATAGAAGTCAAAGTCTAACTTCAAACTGGTCTGCAGATTCTACACTTCTTGTTTTAGTGTTGATGGCAGATTGTGAATGTAGCCTTCCAGGTGAAACACAAATGGCTTCAATAAAAGATGCCGCAACGATCAGTGTGGGTCATACGCATGCCATTTATTTGATTAAAAACACAGGGAATGAAAAAGGAGAGGACAGACAGTCGTACTACGGCTGGGACACCAACCACTCACGGCTGGGACACTGGGAGTATACTACATAACCAAAGAAAGCAAAACTCAACACACAATTAACAATGTGCCACCACAAACCGTATCACCATCTAAAGTGAACTCCCAGCGTCAACCACACTGGCAAGTGGAGGACCCCACCAACCGCCGCACTAGAAACAAGAGGAGACAGTATTAAAAAGAGTATTAAAACTAAACCCTACACTAAAACAATAAATAATAGAATCAATAAAACTGAAACACGTCGTACTAAAATAACATAAAATAAACGGCAGCCAGTGCTTTGCCTGGAAACAAACAAAGCACAATTAATTCCCGAGGTCAAGCACAAGAGGTTTAAAATGCTGGCTGTTTTACATACCTCTGTGCAGTGTGAAACTTGACTTAGACCTGAAAACATGGTAGACCCACAATTAAAATCATTAAAATACAAATACCTCAGGGTGCAAGTACCCCTACTGTACCCTAACAATTAAAATACTAACATAATAAAACAATGTTAAAAGTCCACCCTACCAGAGTCACAGGGAATTAGGCAGTCACAGCCAGTGAGTGAGCACACACAATTTGAAGCCTGCTGCTGCTGCAGTCTCACCTGCTGCCAATCAGCCCCTCCTTTCCCTCCTGATTGGTTTCCAGCCTCTTCTCTGCATGAAGATGGTTTAAATCAGAGATTGATGACAAGAAATGATTGCCTCTGATTTGTTGAATAGTATATTTGTAAGCTGTTATTATGAGCTAAAAGCAGGGCTGTTGCTGAAGTACAGTAGTGTCTCTCTGCTCCTGTTTGCCTCAGGAAGTCGGCCTCGCCTGCCTGTGAACAACAGTTCATTGCGAGGTTTCCCTTGTAAGCAAATCTTATTTCTGGCGTGCTCTCTGAGCGCTGGGCGTGTGCCATGGCCCTCCAGTGAGTCTCTTGTTTGGGTGCCTGTGAAACAGTTACCAAAGGTCTGACGGGTGGGACTGCGGAGCCCCCTCACAATACTAAAACAGATCTAGTTTCTCTTTGCTAATAAACACTGCAGGGTGGTTCCAAGGACTCCGAGTACAACAGAGCCAACACGTGTTGCTCATATTTAATCAACGTTTCACGTTTGTGCTTGAAGCCAGCGGCGTTGCAGCATAACAATGAAGTGCAGAGTAATGTGTTGATAAGAGGGCTGTTTGAGAATGCAAAACCCCAAATACTTTAAAAGATCTGAGCGCAGGACGTGAACATGAAGAATTTATGAGAGCAGCGCTGAACTGTGCCAGTTATCACCTGTCTTGTCTCATTTAAGCCACACTGGAATTTCAATCACTTTGGGGATCCCTTAACTTTTCATCTAGGATCAGTGTTATACTAAAGGTAGATGGAAAACAACAGACCTGACACACATCAGTTAGCATTATGAACATGTGAGGGAGGGGTAGGCAACCTTTTCTATGATGAGTGTCAGCTTACAAAGATGAAGACGACCAGCTTGCAGTGACATCTGTTGATGTGTAATTTATCTGCAGTGTCATTTCTGCTCCTCTCAGCAGTTCCATAACCCTGGAGATGAAGGTCTTTACTCTGCAGTCCATCAAGCTAAACCTCTGCACTGTGGAGGGAAGGCTCCTTCATGCAGTCTCCCTCTGTGAATGGTTTCCCATGTTTAGCAACACACTCTGCTCCACCCAGCTTTATTCTCTCATCTTTGAAGTTTTTCTTCATGCTTAGTTTCAAAATGATGCTTTTATGCTTCACAGCAAAATGCACAGACAGTTCTGTTTTCTCTTTGTTGTTCAGCGGGCTGAGGAGGCTGGCTCGATTTTCTCTCAGTGTCGCATGCAGATTGGCGCAGTGTGGACTCCTGTTTGCCAGGCAGTTAATGGGTTAACCACTGCTGGTTTAGATGTACAATACTACACTCCATGCCAGGGGTTCTCAAACTTATTACTCAAAGGTCACACATCTCATTTTATTCAGGGTCTGAGGTCTGAAACGATTAGCAATAACATAATAATATTCAATTCATTAACGTCACATCTCTTGTGATTGGGACAGCATGAAACTGAGGCAGTTAAGGCTCAGACAGTTAGTCCATATTTATATCAGACTCAGACATATTCTTAAAACCACATTTGCACTAGTTATAAAAATTGTGCACCAGAGAAAAAAAGACACACTCTCCTCTGGTTGTGGAGAATAGAATCAACGCACCTTGCTCTACCTCGCCTTTCCATTTCAATGTCAAGTTGCTAAAGGAGGTGTGTCGTTCCCAATCATCACCATCAACGTTTGCACTTTAAGTAGCCTAGGCAACAGTCCTTCAACTTGCTGGAAGAGCAGCAGTGATCTCACTTCACCTGCAGAAGGAAGACATGTTCATTGAAAGTTTCTCTTTTTAAGAGTTGCCATCTTCGCGTCTCTTTCTCTCTTTTTCTCTGGAGGTGGAAGGTTTATGACCTGCCAGCAGCCGTGGATGCAGCATGTGACGACATCACAGCAGAGTCATGCAGAGGGTGGATTCGCCGCTCCAGGAGATACTTCCTCGCTGCATCGCAAGGGATGATATCTGTTGTGATGTAGATGAAAACATGTGGCCAGACAGACAGGAACGTCTGGATGTGCCAGCATGATTTACCTTTGTTCAGTCACAATATGTACTGTTATATTGTTCACATTTGTGCACAGCTCTACCAAAAGGTTGTTTCTTATGTTTGTTCTAAATAAGGTGACTGCTGTGTATTTTTCTGTTGCACAATGTTTTAGAATTGCAAAGCACATATATATTTTTACATATACAGTAAAACATTTTCAGGTAGTGTCACAGAGTTCTGACCTTTTTTGGAAAACACTGAGAGAATAAACTGTCATAATGAAAACATGACAAAGCCATTTGACTGTCTTGTTCATACACGATGGTGTCAAGACTTCTCATTTTGGTGACACTGGCAGTTTCATTGACATAAATACTTGCTTTTGAGGGATGAACTATCCATTTTTAGTAAGTGATGTGCTTTTGCTGGTTATCCACTAGGTTTTGCAGTTTGCACTAATTGTTTTGAGAAACTGTTGCAAATTTTAAGAGCGATGTGACAAACGCACCAAAGTGATCATTACTTTACCTGTCTGTCTACATGAGTTGTTTAATTCTTTTTTGCTGGTGTCAGATGGATGTAGAATACATGGGTTTGGTTTCTGCGGTCCGTCACTTATGGTCGCATGTGTTTTTTTCCAGTCCCACACTGTACTTCACAATGTGGCGAAGGATCAGAGGAGGTAGACCAGCGCATGTAGTGAGTGGCTGATGGTGGAACGGCTTGCAGGTGAGGAAGTCCAGGCAACTGCAGAGCAGAAGAGGGAAGTGGGAACAGGTGTGTGTCTGGGTGGGCAGTCAGGTCATGGGGATTGGAGGAGAAGAGCACCGATGGGCCTGAGAAAACAGAAATGTGGCTGAAGAGGAGGAACAGGGAGACAGACTGTGACAGCATGTCCATCCCGTCCACCTGGTCCCTCTAATGTCTGACCGAAGGTTTTACCCTGGTTTGACAGATGATGACCTTCCTCATTCAGAGTCAGTGTTTCGAACCTGTTTTGCAGTGAGGGTTTAAGTGTTGGAGTGAGCGTTGGTGCCCCCTGATTTAATTTCTTGCTGGATTTGCCTTTTAAAGGCTGTTTCTTTCATTAATGTGAGTCTCTGTAAATGTCCAGGATGCACTGTCCAAAACGTTGGCAGAGATAGCAGGGATATCAGGAGAAGGATGGAAGCAAAGCAGGAAGTAGAAGTGACGAGTGAAAAAAAAAGTAATTTGGTATGCTGTAATAAATATAAAACAGTAAAACAGTTTTATTTTGGACAATGCAATTTATTGAGAACATTTATGCTATTTTGACTGAATTTAAAGCCACTAGAGAGTGATTTTTGGTGCAGTTCTCTCACATGAATAGGCCTATAGTGTGAGAGTAACTTCAGCACACTTCTTTAACCTCTGTGTCTAACTCAAAATGAATATTGTTATGTTATTTGGTTCTGATGTGGTTCTGATCAATGAATTTTTGAATGTTAATGGTTACTTACCATAAGTCTTTGAGCACTTTAATGTTGGTTTTCACAAATGATACACTTGAGATTAAAGTTGTACAACTGAGAGAAATTTGAAATTTGAATAGAGATGAAGATTTATGTCAGAGTTAGATGCAATTCTGTGCATTTTTTGCTATTTGATATTTGATATCCCTTTTGATGCATGTGAGTATAGATGGTGTTGAATGTGAATTGTGTGACCTGTCTACAGGTCAGGTTTTTGGAGGACGGAAGATGTTTGAGGTTCAGGACAACTTCCTGCCGTGACAGATGGCGAGCCGACCACCCGGAAGAGAGTTCAGCACTGAAGGAATCTCCACGTACCCGCCCATTCACACACACACACACTTGCAGAACATTACAAGGACCTTTGGAAGCAGGTGAACTTACAGTGACTTGACAACAACAAACCTGCAACAACTCCTATTCGACATGAGGGCCCCAACGGACATTTTTCTGTTTTAAAAGTGTGCACACTATTTTTATTTTTTCTGACAGTTGGGTTACAATTTTGTATTCTGTACAACCTAATCAACTTACCTTAACCACTGTAAAAATTATATGAGTGGCTACTCGACTTTCACTCTGGTGTTTGCTTCATCATTGTTGCTCAGTAATGTGGCTCCTTCCGAATTTAGTATCTTCTGATTCTGGTTCAGGTCTTATAATCAGTCCAAGTGGTTATAATACCGTAATTCTCTTTTACATCTTTAAAATTGGTTCCAGGAGGAACAGGGAGACAGACTGTGACAGCATGTCCAAGATGCACTGTCTGAAACTTTGGCAGAGATAACAGGGATATCAGCAGAAGGATGGAGCAAAGCAGGAAGTAGAAGTGATATCATGAACTTATTAACACACAGCTGAATTTGTCTGTTAGCATTAAGGCAGGTTCCACTGAGATTTGAACTCAGATCACTGGATTCAGAGTCCAGAGTGCTCACCGTTACACCATGAAACCTCTGTACAGACTCAGCAGACAGCTGTGCCACAGCAACAACAAGCTTTTGACTTTTCATTTGTTTGGAGAGGACCAAACACTTGATGTGTGGCTGGAGAATGACATGTCCCCGGCAAACAGACAAGAAAAGTAAAGAACAACGCTGGACCGACTGGAGGGGCGATATTAAGGCACAAGAGACTTGAGGACACAGAGATTGACCAGACTGAAGCCGACAGACACGAAAAAAACACCAAGAGAAACACAGCATGGGCGATCGACCTGCTAAAAGACTGCTTAGTGGAGACCAAACTGGAGACAGATTTTTAATGTATGACGCTGAACGCAGAGATCAGCTGCTGCGGGACTTTTATCCATCAGTCCAAAATAATAGAAACCAAACTCTGTCTCCAGCTACGTCTCTCTCAGGTCTGGGATGTCCCGTCACTTCTCCACATTTTACATTATTTCTCTGAATAACTGCAAAGAAATAAGTTTTCCTGCCTGCCGGCCTAAATACAATATGATAATTAAAGCTAGGAAACACTGCTCTACAATATATACACTAAAACACAATATCGACACACTTTGCCAGGAACACACAATATTTGTCAGTATATACAGTATGTTATTTCTGTAATGCTGACTTTCCTCAAATACCAGACCTGTTACATGGGATGATAATTAAATTATTACAGCAATGGGCTGATAGAACAAGCTCGCTGCTGGTCCTGTGGCAGGACATACGCAGAAGGTTCTGCCACAGGGCTTTGATGGTGGTGGCCTGCTGGTTGCTCAGTGTTTGTCCAGTTTCAGTCCTCAGCCCCATCAAATACTCTGCCAGGCTGTCCACTCGGTCCATCCCTGGGACACTGCGCTCATCCACACCCTGATAAATATAACACATATATAGAACATATATATAACACACAATATGACAGGCAGAAGAATAACACACCTGTCAGAGTGTAACTTGTCACAGCATCAGATTATTGTATTTTTGGATAAGAAAAATAACCTCATCATGATAACTCACCAGAGTAAACAGCAGGCGGCTGAAAAGAGGGGAAGAGCTTCCTTCCGAGCACCTTGACGCTGTAGATGTTGACGCAGTGAAAAGGGTCCCCTGAGTGGCTGAAAGCAGTGAGGGAGGCTTCACTACCAGGGATGCAGCTTCACAGTCCTGGTTCATCTGTGGAGGCCCCCCGGGGGTACAGCTGGAGATTCAGGCTGTTGCCTTCAGATAGTAACCATGTGATCAATAACTGTAGCTTCATTTGTTTAACATTCATTGTGTCACTATTTCCAGGATGATAATGATAATCATCATCATCATCATCATCATCATCATAAGCACAATAATGATATTAAGAAGAACTGCAAGAGAACATGCTCTAACATTATAACGTTACTGTAAGTAGAATGAGGTGATAAAACGTTATGATTCTGCGTTGTTCTCTGAGGAAAACCAGTACAAAGTCTAAAGTCAACATTCAACATCATTTTATCTGAATCTACACAGACCAGGACAGTAATTAACAGCGACTCTCTCTGCACCGACGTGCACCAAGACAGTAACGTTATGCAACGACAGTAATGCCGATATAGCGCTCGTCATATAGCGTAACAGCGTAAAGAAGCTAGCTAGCTCGTCGACAAAATCAAACAAGCATAAAATAAGTTCGCCAGCAGCAGCAGCTCACCTCTTTATGTCGGCGGATGAAACTTGAGAGCAGCAGAAGCGGACCGGGACACTTGAAGCGGCTTCAGACGTGAACACTGCGGCCGGCTCCCGTTGCCGGGTTTATTTTCGTACTGGAGCGGAAGCCGGAAGTGATTGGCTGCGCTACCTGTTGCTATGGCTACCTGGAGGGGGTTTTTTTCAGGTCACGGAGCAAATAAATTGCTTTGAACTGTGACGTCACTTGCTCTGTGACATCAAAGCACATCAATAGCTATGACTCCTCATGCTCTGCTGTTCACATCAGTTCCAGATATTTTTCATTTATTCATTTTTATATCGAGAGACAACAAAATAAGATAAGATGGATCGTTGGCTGAAACGCAAAGAGGACAAAGAAAATCTTCTCGACAACATTTGTGTAGCTCCTGAGGAAATAGACGCCTCAGAGCTGCACAATATGTTCTTGGAAGAACGAGAAGACGACCGCAGAGGACAGTCTCGTGGTCGAGACCTAGAAGGGAGATATAAATGGCTTAAAGCTGGGAAAAAAGCAATCAGTGACTTAAGCAAAGACCTTCGCAAGAAATCAGGCAACCTGCACAGTAAACTCAAGCGCCAGATAGAACTGGAGGAAAAATGTCAGGCTGCTGAAAAAGAAATAGAAATCATAGTCCAAAACAACCACAGTCTTGAGCGAGAAATTGTTGGAGGACAGAGGCAAATGAGGGACCATCAAGTTTTGGAGGATGAATATGAGGCTAAACTGAGTGTAAACAAACGCTTGAGCCAGGAATGGAAGAAGCTGCAGCAAACGGTTCAGGACCTCCGGAAGAAAATCTCCAGGCAGAACGACTTGGAAAAGAAAATTCAAACAACGCAGGAGGAGAATCAAACCTTGAGCCAACTCATCGCTGTCCAAGAACGACAGCAGCAGGCTTTGACCGAGAAACTTCGCGATGAACAAGAGATGCAGGCCGCGTATGCATCAGAGAAAGCTAAGAAAAAGGAAAGGATGGACCACCTTCACAACCTCCAAAGCAGAATCCTGGATTTGACAGCAGAGTACGAACAGGTGAAACCCTGGCTCGATCGGTATCAACAGAACAAAACTGAGCTGAACAGGTTTGACAATGAGAAGGTTGCCCTCGTGCAGGAACGTCAGGAAATTCTCAACAAGATTAGACAGCAACAGTCTCTTGTAAGGGAGAATAAAGACATCACATCTGCCGCAGAGACCGTTCGCCGAGAGATTTCTGTTCTCCGCAAACAAATTCAGGAGCTCCGTCAGGAGGACAGACGCTGGACGGCTGGACAACAAGCTGGGAAACGCTGAAACCATCAAAGCCAAATAAAGGAAGGAGGACGTGAGCTTAGATAAGGTCCTGCTGCACATTGAGAGGAAGGAGGAGGAGCAGCAGGCCCATCAGTCCCTCTTAGACTGGCCAAACAGGCGCTAGGGGGGACAGCACGTGCAGCTGGACCGACATAAGCGCCGTCTGAATCAACCAGAGGGGACTTCGGGCTGCTGTAACACAGTAAGGCTTCAGCTCCCAGCCCTGCTTCCTTCTGTGTTCTTCCTTCAGATGTGGGGTTTTCTCCGGGTGCTCCGGTTCGCCCATTGACAAAGTCAATCAAAAAAATGTAGCAGTCCACACGACTTGTTTCCACAAGGCATCAAGCTTGTTTCCATGATCCTTTGCAAACTTCTACACTGAATTTTGTGGCGAGGACGCAGGAAACTTTTCTTCTGATGACTTCCATGAAGGTCATTATTAGTCCAGATGTTGCTGCGCTCCTTTGCTTTTTCTCTAAATAAATAAATAAAAGTTTAATCTTCATTTTCTACTCACTTAAGTATTCATTGATAAGCTCTGTTCTGATGTGCAGAGCAAATAATATCTATATATCTAAATAATAAATATCTAATATACAGTATATATCAAATATATTCTCATTTTATTCTTTTATTTTTTCAAAGATAGCTGTGTTCCATATTTTTGTTTCAAAGGCTTTTAAATAAGTACAATCGGTGTCAAGTACGTCTCAACAAGCCTACATTTGAAAGAGGAGTCATTAAAAAGCTGTTGAAACAATGGTTTCATGTCAGTAAAGTATATGTATCTAAAATGCTTTCATCTTCCAACCAAAGTCAGGCCAGTTTCAACCTGTACATACAGAGGACTGATAAATAAAAGGAAATAACCGACTAAATGAATAGAGATGCTTCACTATGAGAAACTGTCAAGAAACTGTCCAGAACAAAACCCCCGTAAAACTGCAGACTACACTTGGTTTTTATGCTCACTAAACTGATGAGATATAGCCCAACATGTTAATAGTGAGCTTTAGAAGTGTTGGCAGGCTGATTTTCTGTTTGTTTCAGTCTTTTAAAGCAGTCAGGCTCGCTGTAGCCCCCTGCCCCCAGTCATTCTGCTAAGCTAAGCTAACCATTTCCTGCCTCTAGCCTCTCATTTAACAGACAGACACAACAGCAGCCGTTTTAGCTAAAAGCTAACAAGCATATTTCCCAAAGTGTCTAAATACTCCTTTTAATCTCTAGAAGTCTTAACTGTTGAAATATGCGATTGAAAATAAAACCACTGCAAAATGATCAAACATGAGGTGATCTAGTGCACGACAGCATGTTCAAGAGTTTTATCACGCTCGTGACTGCAGCAAATGATACTGATACTGTCGGTCTGTGGATTTTTATCTATTTATTTATTTTTTGCACAGCCCTGAACTGTTAGCGGTGATCAATGTGGGCATGTTGCAGATATCAAACATCTAAAAGACAAGAAATATCAGTGCAGAAATGCCAAAAATTGCCAGGTTGGTTTTTATTGAACCGTAGGATGTTCTGCTCATTGCATGTCTTGGTTTCCAAAAAACAAAAACAAACAGTATTTCATATCTGTGTAGAATCCAAGGTTGGTTGGTCTCTAACGGTGACGGTGGCTTTAGCGCCAACAGCATTTTATAGAAAGGAGAAAGAAAAAGGACAAACTGTTATCAATTTTAACAACAATGATCACATGTATTTACCAAACGGGCCTTTTTGGGTCACAGCTGCTCATTGTTAGGAGTCCTCATTAGAATGAAGGTTTAGGTTCATTTCAAACATGTAGTTATTCTTTATTCAGGGTATTTAATTGTCATGCATTGCACAAGGAACAGCGGTTGTGGCCCCCTCCATGCTCCACACATATCAAATGTGTAAACAGGTGTTCAAGGAACGAGGAAGTTCCTGATTTTCATATAATACCCTATAGGTGTTACGTATGACTTCACCTCATCTTCATCTCAACAGCAGGTCCCACCTGATCTGAACTCAGATGGCTGGATTCAGAGTCCACACAGATAAAGGAGCAACAGTTACCTGAGACAGACAAAGACAATGTGCTATAAATGATTATTGTACTGAGCACAATGAATAAGATCATTACCAAAACAACACAACATGATAGAGTCTATCCACAGAAGGAGGAACATCACACTGACCCCTACAAATGGCTTTTGGTGTGAATGCTTGACAAAAGAAAACAGGTAAAAAGTTCCTGCATCATCAGTGGACCTCTCTCTGAAGTGGAAGCCTCAGAAGTTGGGGGTGTTTGTGGATTATGAGGAGAGTCTGGTCTCTTTTTGTGATGTCGATCAGTTGTCCCCAACCTTTTTATCACCGTGGACCGGTCAACACTTGACAATTTTACAGCGGCCCGGGAGGGGAGGGGCTGTACGTAGATTCTTTATATTGTAAATAACATAATAAACGTAAATCCACTGTGTACTCGTATGCAACTTTATTAGCAGCTTCCTCGTAACATTGTCTTTTAATCCAGTGTGCTTGGTCTCCAGGTGAAGCAGTTTTGAGGCTTCATCGCCTCATTAGAGAGCCGCTCGCTGCATATTTTATGCAGAGCGGGCTCGGTGTGTGGGAATCACCTGTCGAGACAAATCCATATTTCAAGTAGGACTCCTGGTATCGTCAGTTAAAAGCTTCTTTTTCTTGGAAGTCGTCGGCTCTTCTTCTGTCTCTTCACTGGGCCTTTTCCCCTTCACAAAGAAACTTCCCAAACACGTCTGTTTTTTACTCATTTTGCGAGCTTGTGGGTTAAATTTGAGCTATGGTGTCCTCTTCTCTACCTAACCTATTTGGGCTTCCTGGACTAGAGGAAACAGGAAGTTAAAGATCTGGGCATCCACCCCAGAGACTGCTCTTTCAACCCCGGAGTGTTTGTGGCAGAAATCAGCGAATGGAAGAAGCAGAAGGCAAGGCAAATTTATTTATTTATTTATTTATTCATACATCAGGCCATTCAAAGTGCTTTACAGAAACATAAAAATACATTAAAATCATAAATACAAATACTTTCAAAGAAAGAGTGAAAGAAAGAAAGAGAGAAAATTAAAAGATAATAATAAATAAAAATACAGATAAAATACTATAAAAATTACGACCAGAAAAATACATTTAAAGGAAAATTAAAAACAAGCCAGTAAAATACAGCAGTTTAGCATTTAGAGTGATTAAAATAATTTAGCAGATATATTTACTTTAAGTAAAAGCTGTTTTCAACTGTGATTTAAATGAAGTGACAGTCGGTGCAGGCCTCAGGTGTGCAGGGAGATTGTTCCACAGGTGAGGAGCATAATAACTGAAAGCTATTTTTCTGGTGTCTTTAATCCTAACACACGATCTTCAAACAGAGAAGATCAACAGAGGTACAACAGTGTAAATACTTCATTTCAAGTAAAAACCCTGGATTCAAGTTTTACTGAAGTAAAAGTACAGGAGAAAGAAAAGTAAAATGCACTTAAGTATTAAAAGTAAGAGAACCCGATGCAGAGCGGGGCCTTTATACTGAAGAATACAAGAGATTATCATCTATACATTAACATGTTAGCAGCATGTGAGCACCACTTCATTGATCATATAACTGAAAATCCATCCCATTGAGTCCTAAAAGTCATTTTTTCTTTAATCATTGAAAAAAAGAATAGAAAAAAGAAAAATCTAAAAATATGTTTTTGCAGATTTTTGCAGCGTGTGCAACTTCTGCAATCTTTCAAATATAATAGAGTAACAAGTATTTCTGTCTGAAACGTGGTGAGATAGAAGGAACATGTATGTGAAATCTATACTCAATTACAGTATTTGAATAAATATGCTTCGTTACTTTCCACCCCTGGTGGTCGAGAGCTCCAGAAGAGCTACTTGTTAGTGTGAATGCTGAGTCAGCATCATTCCTCCATGATTTCCAAAAAGAGTTTCAAATGCTGACTCGTCAGACCGCAGGACAGAATCCAGTCTGTTTTTGATGCAGTGCTGTCTGAGGCCTGAGGATCACAGCCAGCCAGTATTTCCAGTCTTGTGCCTGCGTACAGAGATTTCTTCAGATTCTCTGAATCTTTTAATGACATTTTGTTCTGTAGGCAATGAAATCCCCAAATTCTTTGTAATTTTACACTGAGAAACATTCTTCTTAAATTGTTGCCAGCGCAGTGTGTCACAGAGTGGTGAACCCCTCCCCATCATTACTTCACAAAGACTCAGCCTCTCTGAGGCTCTTTTTACACCCCATCATGTCACTAACCTGCTGCCAGGTCACCTCATTAACTGTGACATGTTTTGCTGCCACCGTCCAACTTTTTGAAACATGTTTCTGGCATCGAATTCTAAATGAGGATATTATTTTCATAATCAATGAAATTTCTCAGTTTTAACATTTCATATATGCTATTGTCAGTTAAATATTGGGTTTCAGTGTTTTTCAAATCATCACATTCTGTTTTCCATTTCACACACAGTCCCAACTTTTTTGGGAACAAGTTGTATACAGATTAAGTTGAAGTAATTAAATAATCACTTATTAAAATAAGGATATGTTCTGAAAAAAACTCCAAAACAATACAGATATGTAAACGGTGGACTCTGTGTGCAGGAATAAAAATGACTGCAAGTCATTTCTATTCAAACACAGTGACCTGCTTTTCTGTGGCCTGTTAACTCCACTAGATGGAGCTCTTGAGTCAAGAGTGTTTGACTGCGGCCTTTTCTTATTTTTTGAAGAGAAAAAGTGTAAAAACAAAAATGAAAGTCTTAAAGATTTAAAATGCAGAGAGTTAAAAGAAGTTGGATAACTTGTCCTGTGTTGCATCCCTTTTGAAACATACATTTCAAACAAAACACAACACTGAGTCCTGTAAGAGGACAATACTTTCAGGATCACTTCTTCTGTTTACGCCCACTTACTCATTCAGACATACTGCAGTGATGCATAGACAGCATTATTCATTAGATACTACATTTCCAATAGAGACTGTGATACAAACACCATTCTACTTTGCCTTCCTGTGATCATTTAACTTTCCAAGCTGTTTAAATGAGTTGTGTCATGAACCTTTTTACTTGTCAGATGCAGTTACACTGGATCATCATCCTGATGGCTGATTTTACATAACAGATCTTAATCAATACTCTGCTTCAAACACACAGTATGGAATCCCTTTTTTCCAAATGACTATCAGTGCAAACACACACACACACACACACACACACACACTGTAACTTGTCCTCTTGACATTAGTTTTCTGGAGCTGGTTCTGAACTACATATTAGATGATGTATTGTAGTTTGGTGTGAGGTGAACAGAGATGCTGCCCAGCATGCAGCAACAGAGACACACTCATGGATTTAATTCTGGTTTCCTGCGTTGCTACTGCTGTTTCTGTGTTTTACATCTGGTTCCACGGTGTGTAGTGTGTCTGCAGTTCCTGACTGTTGCTCCATGACCCAAAACACATTTATAAGATGTCAACTTGGGATTTGGGACGTTGCAGTTTTCACTCTTTTCTGATGTTTTATACACCAAAGAATTAAGACAATAATAAAAAAGAAAATAATCATTAATAATATAATAATAATAATAATCGTAGTTTCATGCTATTAATAGGCACCAAATAATTCCAATAAAAATGAAGAACCTTTAGTTCTTTAAAGAACCACATTTAGTTTGTGAAAAGCCTTCCTGTAAATAAAGAGGCTCTGCAACTGGTGGAGAGAGCCTTTCGAAGAACCATCATTTTTCTGACTGTGTGTGTGTGTGTGTGTGTGTGTGTGTGTGTGTGTGTGTGCGCGTGTGTGTGTATCCCGCAACATCTACAAGTGTGTGAGGAAGGAGAAATGTGTTTGAGTGTGAACTCTGACCACTGATGGCCAGAAAAGTGTTACTATCTGTATTATATAAGTGTTCATCACAGTGGCTCAGTGTATTTCACACACGTATGTGTTGTTTTTTAATTTGCACTCTCTGCTGTATATCTGGCAGCGACATTTGTAGGGTGGATCAATATTGTTTTATTCTAGAGGTGAACTGACAAACCTCTCCCAGCCTGGTTGGAGTCATACTACAGGACTTGATTAAGGACATCAAAGAAGAATCAGTGACACATGGCCAGTTAACAGCAGGATGAGCCTCCACTAACCTGATAAACTCTCAGTACCCCACGTCTCCAGACGAGGCCAGGACGCTCACACCACAGTGTGAACAAAGAACAAAAATAAAATGTGTAACATGACGTGTTTGTTGGAACTATGAGAGAAACACAAAACTGGTGCAGAAATAGTAAGAACTGAACTAACAAGAACAGATTAGAGCTAACGCTACTCCAGGAAAAGGGTTTGAGTTCTGCTACCAAACACAAGGACGCCTCAGACTGCAGGAGTCTGTCTGTGCTCGAGGAGAGAGAGAGCACAGACACAGCCCTGTAATAACAAGGGATGATCAGCTGTATTGATTTCAGTTTATTGTTCCATTTGTCTCTTCACTCTTACATCTTTGGGCCCCTAACCCTCTGGTGCCTGACCCTTCATTTTGGACCGCTGGCCAACGGGGCCTGCTGGGCACCCAGTTCAATACGGCCTTGAACAGAGCTGCACAGAACAGTTTTAAAAACAAGAACTTTCTGAAAGGAGCCCCACATTAGAACTGAAGAAACTCTGAACACAGCACGCCCAGCCAACTATGTGTGAAGATGTTACCTCCTTGCTGCAAGACGGGTAGAAAGACAGAGAGCGGGACATGTAGACCAGCACACTCCACCATCAGCAGCGAGGAGGAGCGAACATGCCTGAGAGGGCGCAGAGATGCCAGAGAATCTGCAGGGAAAAATGTTGGGCCTCCCTCCCCTTTCAAAGCAACCTTTCTTTAACCCAACGACCCATCAGATGAACTTAGCTTTTCCTGTGAGCGCGGCTTGATGATATAGAATAATAAGAGTACTTTAGAAGAATAGGATTTGCCACCAACATCTTTATGTTCATGTTGGCGCCTCTCAGTGGCTGAATGCGGCCTTTCATGGTTTAATGTTGGAGTTTTACTTCATTTAGTTTAGTTCATTTACAACCAAAAATAGCTCGCAGACACCTCCTCCCTCAGATGTGTCTTCCTCTCATCTTCTCTAATGACTCTCTCTCTCTAATCATCTCATCTCTCTGGCTCTGTCGTCATGGAAGCTGTAATGGTGTGAGAGGAGCAGGCAAGCCCTGTTAGCCTGCAGCCAAAACACACACAAGTTTTAACCCAGACACAGTCTCCCAGGTGGCAGCAGGCTATCACTGGAGTGTGTGTGTGTTTGATGTCTGTGTGTGTGTGTGTGTATGTTGATGAAGCCGAGCAGCCAAGAAGCAGAGAAGTGGACCTAATCTCCTGTCATCAGTCTGTGTACAGCGATGAAGAGTTTGCACTCTGGACCCTCATCATGACCTCTGACACTGAACACAGATGCAGTGACAGCTGTTTCCCACAGCAGGGCAAAATGTAAAGTGTTGATCCGGAAATTGGTCCTGAAATCTGATTGGAGTGTGTGCATGCCTGTGTGTGTGTGTGTGTGAGCGTGTGTGTCTGGATTTTAGTGAGTGCGAGTCAGAGAAACATGCACAGGGTGCTGCACACAAATGGGATGCATTCACTTCCAACCTGTTCTTTACCATGTTATCCTGTGTGTCTTCTGTCTCCATGACAACCAGAGCTCTCTACACAGTGTGAGTGTGTGTTTGTTTGTTTGTTTGTGATGTTGCCTGTTATTAAAACCCAAAGGCAGCCACCATGTGATATTAGTGTGTAATGTGTGTGAAGTGTGAAATTGGCGTGTATTTAAAGGTGTGTGTGATTTAACAGGATCTATTGTCAGAAATTGAATATAACATTCATAATCATGTTTTTATTAGAGTAGAATCACCTGAAAATAACAGCTGTTGTGTTTTTGCGACCTGACAATGAGCAGTTTATGTCGACTTAGGGAACGGGTTCGACTCCACAGATGCCGCCATGTTTTTGTACAGTAGCCCAGAAAGGACAAACAACTGGCCTCTCACGTTGTTTGTGTCTTTAGCAGCCACTGCAGGCTCTCCCAGATACCTGTCAGGGGAGGGTCAGGCCAGGGGAGATCAGTTGGCTGAAAACTTCTCTGCTCGATGCCACTAACTCCTCCACACTGGACCCTTGTCGTACCTGCATCCCAAATAGAGGTCTCACCTCTTACCTGTTCCTCCCCCTTTAAATTTCACAAATATTACGCCTTAAATGTCATTAAATAGTTTACATTTGAATTGATAGGCTCTTATTTGCAAGATAAACACGAGTTTTCTCTCCTTTCGCCCCAAATTAGACATATTATGGTGCACCAGAGTCAACGTTTGATAAAGGAAGCCTATCACCGCCTTTTTACTGACCTGCTACACTCACCTGCTGTATAGTGGTTGGTTGTTTTTCATGTTATTATTTGTTCAGTCTTGTTTGTCTGAGATGAGATGGTTTACTTTAACTTTCGATGTTTAGCTCCTAATATTATAGTATTTTACTTGAGATCATCATTAGTCCTGAATGCATTGTAGGCTTCAGCCAGATGTTGAGTTTACAACATCATGGTGTTGTTTGTTTCAGATCTTCATTACAATCTGCCTTGAAGACACCAACATGGTTGCTGCTCAATAAACATTTTAGACCATTCTGAGTTTATCCAAACTGTGAAGTCGAAGCAGCTCTGTTTTACTTTAATGTTCAGGAAAAAGACAGATCTAAACAAAAGTTGAAATTAAACATCCTGGTTCATGTAAAATTAGCATTAAATCGTTACAACGTGCTAGTCCTTACTGAGAGAACATTTGTATTTCTGCAGAGGGGCTTAATGTGGTGGACCACCACAGCTGGATAAAATGAGAAACTGAACATTATAATCTAGATAATCAACCAAACAAATAGAAGTGGCCCTTTAGTCATGATCAAGTGGCCAAATATGAACAATATTAGTGCTGCAACTTCTTAAACCACTACAGCCAAAAGTAAGACCAACAGGGATGGAAGGGGAGCCAATCGGAGAAATAACCCCCCCAACTGATTCTAATGTTTTGCTTTTTTTGCAGTTTTATTTATGTACATTTGAGTTCCTCAGGGTATACTGGAAGCATCACCATACACATACTTTGCAGTACATGTTTGTGCAGGAGGAAGTGATTCATTAAACCTAATTTACGTCATTTAAAGAACACATATCAACTGTCACTTAACTGAGTTTGTCCATCTGTTAAATACTAAAACTAATAACTCTCATTTTGCCTCAGTTGTTTGGATTTGATTTGGTGCATACACACAAACTCCAAAGTCATTTGATTATTTTATTCTAAACTCTTGAGAGGGAGGTAGCTGTTAACAAGACCACAACTCTGCAGCTATTGTCTTCCAGTCAGTGTGAAAACCAGAAATGTCACAATCATCTTACTTCAAGGATTCAGGAAATGTATTTTTACACACAGCATCACAGCATGAGGGCTGATCATCTTAGGTCTGATAACAGAAAAGTCTTCTTAAAGAAAATCTCACATTTTTATCAACTAGCACATGGCACGTAACATACATACATTCAAAAAAAAAACATGAAATAATCATGTGTGAGTGTTACCAAAGGGATGTAGCAAAGGAAAGTTCAACTTTTTAAAAACTGACTTCTTACAAAGATGCATAGGACACAAGTCATTATTTACAGCTATTTTCATCGTTCCTCATGTTTAATTCCTGCTGTGTGACCAAGCAGCAAACAGGAAGCTGCCAAAATCTCTGACAAGGTGTTGAGGGCTGTACAAACTGCCTGTTATATAGAATCTATCCACTAGATGGCGGTACGCTGCTCATACTGCGATGATGAACTGGTCACAATCATTTTTAGGTTTCAACCATGTTGAATAAAAACGCTATTTAACTTAACATTGCCATACATCCCTTATGGTTAATGTGCTGATTATGATCTGATTATGAGCCTGAGCACATAACAGCTTAGTAAACGCCTGTTGCCATGATTGTGCTTTGCAGTTGTTATGGCTGATACAACTGTGGATGTGTAATATGTAAAGGGTGGTCCGCTGCATCCCATGCTAAAGGAGACACGAAGTCCAACAGCTCTTTTCATGGCTGCTGGTTAGATTCTGTGGGCACATGTGATGGATGAGTGGAGCGTAGCACTGAGGGGCCTGGGTAAACAGAGATGGGGCTGGACAGGAGGAACAGGGAGACGGACTGTGACCATTCCCATCCTCTGTGACTCATGATATCCCCCTATAGTCACTGTAAACTTCATACAGCAACTTTTTGCTGTATGTTTTAAGTGTCAGAAGTACATCCTCTAAACATTAAGTCAGGGGTTTGATCCGTGCCTGATCTGCTCTGCGTGTCCTCAGCTAAGATGCTGAACCCTAAATTGCTCCTGATGATCTGTTCGTGTGAATGTGGCATGTGCTGTAAAGCACTTTGAGTGGCTGCTAGACACAGCATTAGATAGAGGCAGCAGCATGATCATAACATGTGCATCACTGCCCTGAGCTCAAGCAACGCTAACAACGGAGGGAAGTTTGTTTGCTTTGTTAGGTATAGCTAGATGTTTTGCTGGTATGCTCTTATTGACTCAAATATTCTTTATGTTTACAGGACACATTAAAGGTTTGGCTCAAGTTTGATCTATTTTGCAGGGATTGCAGGGATTGGCTCTCTATGATGGCATCACAAAGGTTGATTGGTTCAGGCAGCTGTTATCCCACATTAAATGTTGGTCTCAGGACAACAACCTCTCTGCAGAATCAGAACGTACCATGAAGCAGATAAGAAAATCTGTATGGATGGTGGAATGGCTTATGTCCTGGCATTGGTGGTATAGTGGTGAGCATAGCTGCTTCCCAAGCAGTTGACCTGGGTTTGATTCCTGGCCAATGCATAACAGATGTTGTGGCTCGTCATCTGGACAAAGTGAGGACCTTGTTGCAAATCAGATTGAAACTCTGTGACTGTCTGCAACATGATGCTCCTCAGACAGTCTGTTTTAAACTTTCTCTCTCGAGTGTTTCCGAGTGCATCACCACCTCAGCTATGAGAGCACTGAATCCTAGCCGCTAAACCATCAAGCACCCATCTTCATCTTCATCTTCACCTAATGCAAAAACTGATGAAAATACATCAGGACTCAACAGTTCTTTGGTTTACTACAGATTGGCAAACTGACGATGTGACTCAACTTCCTGAAGTGATTTCAATAAGAATCATAAAGATGCTGCTCACCAAAGCTAAAGAAATCAGCTGAAATAGCAAAAATCTCAGCACTTGGATAAACAACACATTCCTACTTCACTGACACTGTGTGAAGACTCTGCATTGTTTAGTGCTGGAGGACGATGTTTCTTTGTTGATTCTTGACTTAGTCCACACTGATCATCTTAACTGGCAAAGGTCCATTTCACCTGGAAAACCAGGTCATCCCAAGGTGGGGGTAGCCATGGTGGGGCGGTCAAGGTGCAGGACGACAAGTCCATTGGGGTTTCCCCAAACAGACTGGACTCCTGCCAGCTACTCTGACCTGTTCTTCCCTTTATTCCAGTGTGAGATGGGTGTATGTTGGAACAATGAGTTATGTATAACATAGATGAGCCACAAATAAAATGGAGGAGGGCACAGAGAGCAAAAAACAATGTGGCTGGTGGATTCAGATTCAGTCGAGCATGTAAATGTTATGTCCAGTGCTGGAAATTGTTCATCGTGTGCTGAAATTGGGACTTAGAATGGTGTTGAAATGGTCTCCGTCACAGCATTGGTGGTATAGTGGTGAGCATAGCTGCTTCCCAAGCAGTTGACCCGGGTTCGATTCCCGGCCAATGCATGATATGTCTTGACCTTTCATCAGGTGGACTTCTGGAAGAAGAAAGAATTCTGTGTTGTTTCAAGAACTACAGCTCTGAAGGTAGCTGCTGAACAGATTCAGACTTATATGAACAAAATCTTGGCTTGTAGCTTGTTCTTTTATTACCACTCAGGAAAATAGTTACTAAATTTTTTTTGAATAAAAATAGTTTTTTTCAAGGCGAGTGGGGCAGATGAGCATCAGGAGGTACTGAATTGTGACATGGGAGAAAGCTTAAGAAAACTAAAAGTACGTTCCCTGGTCGGGAATTGAACCCTGGCAGCAGTGGTGAGAGCACCGAATCCAAGCCTGGCTGCAGGACCATTAGGGACTGAGGGACCCCCTGGTTTTCAGTAGGAGATAAAAAAATGTACCATCCTCCCTGAAGTTTGGCTTTTGTGTCTCACTGACATTTCTAAACTGTCACAGCCAATTTCATCTGGCTTCATGATAGTTTACATCGTTCCTGCTGAAAATTATACAGAATATTACCATGATCTTACCTGCTCATGTCAAGAAGCATGAGGTCAGACAGTGGCATTGTAATTAAAGCCAGAAAAGGCCACACCCTTCACACAATGAGTCCAATTGACTTGAAACTGGGCACACAAGTCCAAAACAACCTCTCGCACCATAAAAGTCCAGCATGCATGGATATTTAGCTAATTAGCATGAAGTGAAAAACAGTGGTGTGATGTAAATTTTGGATTTTGACTGTATCAACACCAAAATGAGTGTACAGCATTCCAGGACTGATTTACACATTGCTATTAACAAGGTCAGTTCAGAAACAAGCCACAAAACTTTGGGGCTGGGTGGGAAAATTAACATAAAGTGTTAATGATTTGTTCAGTCAAAACAAATCTTGGTACAAATCTTCTGTTTGGGAAAAAGCCGACCAACGTATTTCGAGCCCAACACATAGGGGGTGCTATAAACACCAAAAATGCGTAATTCCAAACCCAGACACAGCACCGGGAACAAATTCAGTATCATGGCCAGTCATTCTTCAACATGTAGACTGCAGGGACCAGGAAGCCAACCCCCGACCTTCTGATAACTCGACTACTCTAACGTCTGAGTATTGTATGTATTACTGAAAATATACCTGAAAATGATTTGACAGCAATCATGTCAAAAGTGCATTTTAAATATTGAACTTAAATTTGACTAAGGACATGTTTTACTGTAGTATAGTTATTGAATGTACGCCTTCAATCTGTTTGAAATAACTACACGTTTAAATAAATGAACTGGAAACATACTTTACAATATTTAAATATATTTGAAGTATATCTTTTTTTCACCTGGGGCACCATACCCACAGACAGTCTTGAGGGGGCAGCATCTGCATACACACTGGCCACAGCAGTCACACTATGATGCTCATGTGTATAATAGTACAACCAATAGCAATACTTCAGCAAAAAATACCTCCACATGTGAAAATCATTCATCACGCAGTGCTCACATACACACACAAAGATGCAGTTTTATTCATTTATTTGTATATATACTGCAGTATACAGCAATTACTACACAAACACCTAGAAAGAAAAATAAATCAATACTTGAACCTGCCGTGCTTTATTTCTCAAACTGCTCGCTTTAATTGGAAACAAATAAACGGTGCAGCTGGTGCAGTGATGGAAACACAGGTTGGACAGACCTGTTGTATATGTGCTCTCTGGAAACATTACAGTACGCTGTGTATAACTACCACACAAAACCAAAAAAACCCAAATAAATAAACACTAAACCTTTCAAGTGCTTCATTCCTTAAACCTCCTGGTTTAATTGAGCAAATAAACTGTGTGTCTGCAAAATAAAATTCAAAGCTAGACAGAGAAGACTCACAGCTTTGAAGAGATCTGTAATAAAATAAAAATGAAAAATCCACACACAGCTGTGCAGCTGATGCAATAATGAAAACAAGTTGTACAAACCTGAGGTATAAGTCCAGTCTGGAAATCGCACACGCTGAGGAAGACTGACTGTCTTCGCTGTGTTTACAGCACACATGTGCTGAGCTTCTCACAGAAATATCATCTTTTTCTCTGCTGCTCATACAGGACAGAACTGCAATAAAAAAAGTCAGTGCTAATACACAACTGTGCAGGTGATGCAAGTTGTAGGTTGTACAAACCGCTCCATCCACCAGGATTCATGTGTTCATACGTCTTTCTCATTTGTTTATACGACAGAGGCCTGACGTAAGCAGCTGTCAAAAGCCAAAAGAACAGACTGAGCAGAAAGAGACCACATGTGTTAGGTTAAAACTGATTGTGGTGTGTGTGGGGGGGTTGGGGCTACAGCTCAGAGGGGGGCGATTACAGCAAGATGATGTCCATCATCTATTAACACTTTTAAATCAAGGAGCTCTGCAAATTCCTCTGACATCTCCAAGAAAGAGGTGTAAGAAGCGAGCGTGATTTTGTGGGCTTCTAACAAATTCACTTCTTTGCTCCACAAACCACACATGGACGGGTGGTGTGTGGGTGAAGTTCACTGGCACCTGATTCAAATAAACAGGGCACGCTGAGAAAACAGTGGAGCCCCAGAACCAGTTAACACCAACATTTCCTCAGCCGATGGAATAAATGACCACAGGTCGGCTGCAGAGTGTCTAACACCTCATTCACACCACCCAGTGGCAGGTTGAGCCTCTGCAGATATGGACTCCAGCACCTGCAGACGTATGCTGGATCTTATTGGTCTCTTTGTGTGCTGAGGGCTTTACCCAAATTTGCTTTGGTCGCTTTATTCCTGACATTGTTTGCCTCCAGAAGAGCAGGCCAGTCTCAGAGAGGCCATTCCTCTCCTCGTTTGGTAGTGAGTGCAGAAACAATGGAAGAAGTTCCTCTGTTTCATACTTTTGACCAAACATTTTTGCAAGAATGAATTTGGTAATGCACCTGGAAAGTAGCCAATCATGTTCACCCATGTACTGCTATTTTTGCAAGGTCCTCCCATAAGCCCTTCATGTCATGGCAGTGGAACTTCCTCTCACTTTTAACATGCTTGCAGTGTTACCCTAACAGCCTGCAAAGTCTCTTATTCTGTGTTTTTTCATTTCTGATGCTGTCTTGTTTTCTTAAAATACATAATGCTCCTGCACCTCCTCCTTTAACTTTAACTGTAACCATGTTGAAGTCCATCCACCCTAACTCCAGTCTTCTTTGTCTTCTTTGGCCATTTCTGCTGCCAAGCAATGATGTTCCCCGGCTGGAAGTGGCTGGCTCGGCTCCCTCTGTGAGTCTGTGTTGTGTTCTCCAGTGAAACAAGCAGAGCGTGACAGTCAGAGAATGAACAAAGTGCTGATGTCTGTGTGGGCATCGCCTGGCAGATCATGCTAATAAGGAGGCTCACCAGTGTCTCTGAGGACAAAACCTGCTTCTTAAACCACGTTTCTTGCTTTGGAAGTTGGATTTTGGCAGACAGCCACAGCCGAAACTCTGTCACCACAAAGGGGAGGTGCTTCACCAGATCATTACCAGGCATGAGGGGATGTTGGATAGTTAAAAGACAAATATCTCATTTTATTTCAATCCTTATCTGTGTAAATTCTAATCTAACCCAGGCCATTGTGGTTAAGTGTTTCACACCCACGGTCAAGAAATGTAGTCACGATGTTTTTATCTGGTGACAGAACAAGTTGTGGAGTTTGCTTGCTGGTGTGATGATGGATGTCTTATAAGAATAATGTCAAGATGTTGTTTTTTCGTCAGAATGAAACCCTAACCCATGCCCGCTTGTCCCATAGACTTTACATTGAGATGACCTTCCTCACATAAAGGTAGCTTTTCTAGGCTCCGGCAAAGTTTTACAAATATTCTGTCTGCGTGTTTTTAAAATCCTCAACACTTAAGATCATCATTTACCTAATTAACCACGACAAAAGCTAAAAAGCTGCTGTGATACATTTCTGGAGTAGCTAAATCCTGTCTGTGAGCATTACAAACCATTCAGTGTTCTGGCATCTGATAAGCCTTTAAACGCATTAAGCTCTTTCTCAAACTTATCTCACTTCTGTGTGGTACAAGAATGTAGTGGTATAAGTAGACAGTTTACATGACCTGACCAGCAACTACATTTAGCAGCACCACTGCAATTACTTAAAACTGCACTAACAGTCATTGTCTGCACAGCCAGCATGAAAGCAGCACGCTCCATCTGCAGTTAGAAACGATGTGTTCAGGGACAGTCCTGAGTGCAGGTCACCAGCACTCTGACAGAGCTCAGAGATCAGGGATCGTAGCTGACTGTACTGGAAGGACATATATGAATAAATCAATAAACAGCATGCAGTCTCACAAGCAAATAACAGCCTTAACGTCACATTGACATTGTGTGTGTGTGTGTGTGTGTGTGTGTGATTAATATGGAGTTAGATCTCAGTATGTGCTAATCCACTGCTTCATATTCAAGGTGATTAATCCTTGTAATCTACTGTAGAGGTACAGCGAGGGGGAAAGAGGAGGAGATCTCTTCCAGCCTTCTTCGCGTCACTGTCCTGAGTGAAAAATAACTTCTACCTCTCCATTCATCAGCATAGCACATGAGAGAGAGGGGGAGGAGATGAAGGGATGGAGGATGGGGAGAGAAAGGAAGAGAGGGAGAGAGGTGGAGGTCTCTCCGACATGCCCAATGACACTAACTCCATCTGGATAGTCCATGTCTTTGTTGCACCTCTTTGATGAAGACTTCAGAGCAAACTGATTAATGTAACACCACCTGGACGGAAGCCAAAGTGATCCAACGACTCAAGAAGTTCTCCAACTTCATCTCAGGGCTCTTAAATCACACAGCTTGATTATTCCACCACTGAAACTGGCACCATCTCGAGACATTGGCAAATATTTGCACAGCCTGCATGAAGCAAAATATGTAAAAAATTCATCCAGGGATTAGTCAGCCCCACCTCTTAAACACTGGGAGGACACTAGAGCAATTACAATTGGTTCATGATCTGTGTGTTAGTAATTATATCTATGGTAAATACCAAGGTGGGTGCTGCTCTTTCCTTTGTTCATCCATGTGCATCTACTCAAAAACTAAATCAAATGCATGATTTTGAAATTGAAACAGCGGAAAGTAAAATGTTTCAGGAAATGGTTATATTTCGATTCAGTAACAGTTTACTGTCTGTAATTGCTGAATCGTTTTCTTGGAAGTTTCCCAGAAATTAATGCCGATATTCAAACCATGTCACGGTCTGCCTCAGTCCTCCATCCCTCCGCTCAGCCACACCATCACTTCCCCAGCCCCCTGGACTGTCGTCCTCCACCAGATGCCCTCAGACTTTCCCATCTGTCCCAGTCCCCTGTCACTTCAGATCCAGCCACACCCTCCTGCCCTGCAGTAGCCTCAGTCCTGCCTTTACCATCACCTGATCTCCCCCACCTGCCTCCTCATCCGTTTCCACTTTCTCTAATCAGCCCTTCAGTACATACACCAGCCCCCTTTCTCCAGTCGGTCACCAGATGATCCATGAAACGTATGCTTTGCTTTCCTGAACCTGAGACTGATCTGTTGCTGTTTTTCCTTGTTACCTGTCACCTGTTCCTTCGTCCTTTGCTCTTCTGTTTGGCTGTTTGGACTCTCTTCCTGTTGCCAACCTGTGATCCCGAGCATGACCACTGCAGGTAAATTTCCTTTCATTCTCCCAGCTTTGCCTCGTGTGATCACAACATCACCAGAACTGTCCAGCTAATGAGTGACCATCAGTCTGTGTGTTTCCATTTGGTTTGTGTAGCTCAAAGAGTCGACGCCTCAGGTTCAGCTGAACTTTATTCTACATCTTTGCACTGAATGAGGACTCGTTAGGAGCCAGTGTGAACAGGAGGATCCATTAAAAGGACTGATGACGATTTCTGTGGAGATATTTCAGCGTTTATTACATCAAGAAAGGAAAATTATTACAGTACTGGCAGTTATTACTTTACTGGCTTCTACAGCGCTCCACCATCCTCCATATGAAGTCCAATCTGCATACTTGGCCATGCAAATATTGCATTCATTCACACTGCAGCCCTTCCAGTTGAGTTCATTATATTGCATGTCTGTATGTTTAAGTGGGTGGTGATTAGCAGCAGGACAGCCCCCCTCTTCTAAACAGAAGTATCAGTTCCTCCTCAGTAACATGCCTGATGAGGATGCAGACAGAGCAGACATAAGTACACACACACCTTAGGGGGCATGTTCCCTCATGTGTAACAGCCTTCTTTCATCCAAAGAGACTTTCTGAGGAACCGCAGAGATGCAGAGACTCCGTTCACACCTCTTCCTGCTTCATTCATGTAATCATGATGCTGGTTATCTGTTATTTGATAGACTGAGGTGAGTTAATCTAACAATCAGGACCACTGCACTTAAATTCTTCTTTCCTCATTAAGCCCTGTGTAGACCCTGGAGCAAGGTTAGCAATAGAACTGGTCAACAGCGTTGCCACGGTGTCTGTGTCATTATTATGGGGCGTAACTATGAAAGTGTGTTTCAGTTGTGCAGAGGTCTTCTGTAGCGGTGATGGAGAGCAGCAGTAAGTGTCAGCAGAGAGGCTGCTGGCTGCAGCTTCCACACACTCACTGCTGATTTATCTGCACCATTTGCTCTGCAGATAATCCTTATCACTGTGACAAGCCACTTAGTCCAATCAAGATCATGACGTGGACTGCTTCCACGGTGCTTTCTGATGGTGTGTTCATGTTCTATGAAATGTACTGTAAATTCAAGACTTTTTCAAGCCATGGCAAAGCAACGTCACATCAACGTTTTATTTGAACTATACCACAGCTGAAGTTAAACATGGCAGTTAAAGGACAGCTCTAGAGAATTTAGTTAATTTAAACACAAGATACTTGTGCTCAAAAAGAGGATTCATTCTCAGTGAAGAACCTTGGAGCTCTAATCTGCCTCTATACCTGCCAAAGAGCAGTGATTCCTAACACGTCTCTGGGGGTCATCAGGTGGAAACCTCCCTTCAACAGTGTTTCGCCTACTTAGTCCCACTGCACCTCCAGGAGGCTAGGCGGTGAGCTCCGGCGTCCCAGAGTCACCCCCCCTAGTGCCAGTTCACACTGCTCGTACACAATCCAAACAGCACCGCCACGTTCAACTGACCCAGAGATACTCCAGGTAGTGGCCAGTACCGATGCTACCATTTAACTATTGCTAATGCTAATGCTAACTGCCCCCATGTGAAGACAATACAGTTCCGATCCTACCATCTAATGTTAAGTGCTAACCGCTACCTGCTAAGAGGAACAGAAGAAGACATTAAAGCTAGATTCACCTATACTGTTAATGTTAACTGCTAACTAGCTGCTAGGATACTATCATACTACCACCGCTTTAGCTATACTTAGCTGCTAGAAACAGGGGGGCGGGTCAACTTACTTATGCAATAGTGTTGAAACATTTCAGTCTGGACCAAAGTGGCTCTGACTCAAAGCGCTTTGAGTAAGTAAGAATCAATATTTTTTCCTGTTGATTAACAATGGATCAAGTGACTAGGTGTAATGTGGAAGGTGTCACTTGAAGTGATGAACCCACAGAGAAATGATGACCGACTCTTCAGTTCCCCTCGGCTTTTTAGCCTCTTTGAACCCACTGCACGCGGCCTGGCCTGCACTCAATGACAGTAAAACAGAGTTATCAACAACCTGTGAAGAAAGTAAGTCGAGCATCAGCAGAACCAACAACAGTTTTCTTTCAGGAGAGGATGGAGACCAAACTGGAGCTAAGAGTAAGTGAATAGTGGCCATAAACAAGAGTCCAAATGAATGAATGCTAATGCTGTTCTGTGTCTGCTGCATGTGCATACAACATCATCATGAGATGATATAAAAGGTTTTTTTTTTCCAAAAAAGCACACATACTCTTTTATGAGCAGAACCTAGTATTCTGTACATCGAGTCAATCCAATTTATCATATCTGAGCTCTTTCACCTCAGTGTCGTCTCTTTTTTTGTGGAAAACAGTGTACTGTGTAAAAATCAGTATTTGATGTTTCTGCTTTTATGCTCAGTAAAAAGTCAGTGTCCCTTGTTTCTGGGGGGTAGGCAGGTCCAACTGCACTGCATTAGAGATAAAGCAGGGCTCCACTGCTCCTGCCTCTGCTAAATCCACACTCCAAACCACATCTTAATTGGCTTTAAACAGCTGCATATCTCCCTCTCTCCTCTCTGTGCTGGCCTCCGTCAGTGTGGCAGTGAATGTGGACAGACAGGGATAAATTATGACCCTCCATGCTCTTAACTCCTGTCCTCCTCCTCTTTCTATGTGGCTAGCTCTGCTCTGAATCAGCTCTGGTCTGCTCTCCTCTGCATCAGCTGTTCCTTCATGTCTTCCCTCCATCCCTCCTTCAGCAAACTCCACTGTTGGAAGCAGCAGTTCGCCCGTGAGGCTCTGTTGTGATTTCTGCTCTAAACCAGGAGAGTAACTAAACTCTGATTAACAGGCCAAGAGCTCTGTGTGCACGTTTCACAGTTTCGAGCCTGGAGTTGGTTGATGCAGTGTTGTTTAAATCTGTTACACCCTAAAAGAACACGTTAATCAGCGGGAGCAGATGTTTGCCGTGTTCAAGAAAACATCATTTGCATACGGTTTATTCCTTCAGTTGATCACCTGCAGGGGGTCCGCAGGCCCTTGGCTGTTTACATCAGAGGCCCAAATTCTGCTGCTTGAGAGAATAAAACAAATAGAAGTCAAAGTCTAACTTCAAACTGGTCTGCAGATTCTACACTTCTTCTTGTTTTCCTGTTGATGGCAGATTGTGAAATCAGAGATTGATGACAAGAAATGATTGCCTCTGATTTGTTGAATAGTATATTTGTAAGCTGTTATTATGAGCTAAAAGCAGGGCTGTTGCTGAAGTGCAGTAGTGTCTCTCTGCTCCTGTTTGCCTCAGGAAGTCGGCCTCGCCTGCCTGTGAACAACAGTTCATTGCGAGGTTTCCCTTGTAAGCAAATCTTATTTCTGGCGTGCTCTCTGAGCGCTGGGCGTGTGCCATGGCCCTCCAGTGAGTCTCTTGTTTGGGTGCCTGTGAAACAGTTAACAAAGGTCTGATGGGTGGGACTGCGGAGCCCCTTCACAATACTGAAACAGATCCAGTTTCTCTTTGCTAATAAACACTGCAGGGTGGTTCCAAGGACTCCGAGTACAACAGAGCCAACACGTGTTGCTCATATTTAATCAACGTTTCACGTTTGTGCTTGAAGCCAGCGGCGTTGCAGCATAACAATGAAGTGCAGAGTAATGTGTTGATAAGAGGGCTGTTTGAGAATGCAAAACCCCAAATACTTTAAAAGATCCGAGCGCAGGACGTGAACATGAAGAATTTATGAGAGCAGCGCTGAACTGTGCCAGTTATCACCTGTCTTGTCTCATTTAATGAGACAAGACATTGTCTCATTAAATGACGATGCAAGACGATGCAGCGAGAGTCAGACTGACCTGTGAGCTGCCTGAGACCAGATCACACTGCAGCATTGTTTCGTTAGTATGCAAAATGTAGAAAGGTAATATGGGGAAATATGAGCAAATTTCCACCACACTAACGAAGAATTAAACAACTGTAGCTTCAACAGGCCTTTAACAGCAACTCAACTCATACAGTGCAGTCAGGTGAGTGGAGTTCAGGCGTAATTTCAATTCTCTGTTTGTCTTGTACACACTGCAGAATTGACAATAAAGCTGACTTTGACTTGACTTTGATTCTCTGTTTCAACAGAGCATTGGCACATATATTCTGTAAGTTGCACCTTGCTGTTCCCTGGCTTTTATTCTATGGGGTCAAGTAAATGTTTGAGTAATTCAGGTGTAGCCGGTAGTGAACCCACAGGAGAACACACAGAACAGGTACAGGCAGATCAGAGTTTTAAAAAGTTTATTGGAAAGCTCTCCGTATCGCAGGTGGAATGCTGGGGAGGAATGAGCGTTAGGCTCGCAGGGGAATCCGCCGGGCTGCTCTAAGTCCACAGCGGCTGCTGGTGGAGCAGCGGGGAAAACGGAACTGTCCAAGGTCCAAGGCTGGATGCGCCGGAGCGCACAGACAGACGGAGGTGGGATCAGCGAGTGGCCGAGCAGAGGGAAGGCGGCGGAGTCGGGGGGCTGCCGCGCACAGAGGCAGTGGGATTCTCCGATGGTGCGGTGGGCAGAACACAGGCGGGGACAGGATCTCGACAGAGCGGTCGAAGGACTGCGGAGAGAGAAAAAAACTTGGCACTAACACGTGCAAGCAGCTCAATCACTAACAGTAGGAAAACTGAGTTTACGATCTCGCAGGGAGTGGAGAGTTGAGCCCGGTTATATGGAGGTGGTGATCATCAGTGAGATGACGCGCAGCCGTCGGGAACCCATATGGCGCTGATTGCACATGGAGAGCCGCTGCTTGAGAGCTGCAAAGACAGGAGCTGAAGCAGGTGAGTGAGATAATGTGGAAGGAATGAAACGGGATCAGAAGGAGGCCGAAGCAGACACAGGGTGAGCCCTGGCAGCTAAACTGCTGTATTTTACTGGCTTGTTTTTAATTTTCCTTTAAATGTATTCTTCCGTTTGTAATTCTTATACTATTTTATCTGTATTTTTATTTTTTATCATCTTTTAATTTTCTCTCTTTCTTTCTTTCACTCTTTCTTTGAAAGTATTTGTATTTATGATTTTAATGTATTTTTATGTTTCTGTAAAGAACTTTGAATGGCCTGATGTATGAATAAATAAATAAATAAATAAATTTGCCTTGCCTTGCCTTCTGCTTCTTCCATTCGCTGATTTCTGCCACAAACACTCCGGGGTTGAAAGAGCAGGAATCAGTTTTGCTCTGGTTGCCTGTGACACTTTTTTACTCTCTTTTGAAATCAATATATTGAACCTACAATTCTTTATGTGTAAGAACAAAAGTCCCATGAAAAAGTCATGATTGAGTTGTCATCAGGTCATGGGGAGGAGAAGAGCACCGATGGGCCTGAGAAAACAGAAATGTGGCTGAAGAGGAGGAACAGGGAGACAGACTGTGACAGCATGTCCATCCCGTCCACCTGGTCCCTCTAATGTCTGACCGAAGGTTTTACCCTGGTTTGACAGATGATGACCTTCCTCATTCAGAGTCAGTGTTTCGAACCTGTTTTGCAGTGAGGGTTTAAGTGTTGGAGTGAGCGTTGGTGCCCCCTGATTTAATTTCTTGCTGGATTTGCCTTTTAAAGGCTGTTTCTTTCATTGATGTGAGTCTCTGTAAATGTCCAGGATGCACTGTCCGAAACGTTGGCAGAGATAGCAGGGATATCAGGAGAAGGATGGAAGCAAAGCAGGAAGTAGAAGTGACGTTAATTTTACAGTTATGAGAGTGAACTGAATTGAATGATGATGTAATACTCTGAGCAAATGCATATTTTGGTTATTATTTTATGCCGATGTGTATATATTTAAAGGGGAAGTATTTTATTTTTCTAATGCCAATTTGAAGGAAGAAAAATACAATACGTATAAATATAAAACAGTAAAACAGTTTTATTTTGGACAATGCAATTTATTTACATTTATGCTATTTTGACTGAATTTAAAGCCACTAGAGAGTGATTTTTGGTGCAGTTCTCTCACATGAATAGGCCTATAGTGTGAGAGTAACTTCAGCACACTTCTTTAACCTCTGTGTCTAACTCAAAATGAATATTGTTATGTTATTTGGTTCTGATGTGGTTCTGATCAATGAATTTTTGAATGTTAATGGTTACTTACCATAAGTCTTTGAGCACTTTAATGTTGGTTTTCACAAATGATACACTTGAGATTAAAGTTGTACAACTGAGAGAAATTTGAAATTTGAATAGAGATGAAGATTTATGTCAGAGTTAGATGCAATTCTGTGCATTTTTTGATATTTGATATCCCTTTTGATGCATGTGAGTATAGATGGTGTTGAATGTGAATTGTGTGACCTGTCTACAGGTCAGGTTTTTGGAGGACGGAAGATGTTTGAGGTTCAGGACAACTTCCTGCCGTGACAGATGGCGAGCCGACCACCCGGAAGAGAGTTCAGCACTGAAGGAATCTCCACGTACCCGCCCATTCACACACACACACCTGAAGAACATTACAAGGACCTTTGGAAGCAGGTGAACTTACAGTGACTTGACAACAACAAACCTGCAACAACTCCTATTCGACATGAGGGCCCCAACGGACATTTTTCTGTTTTAAAAGTGTGCACACTATTTTTATTTTTATTTTTTCTGACAGTTGGGTTACAATTTTGTATTCTGTACAACCTAATCAACTTACCTTAACCACTGTAAAAATTATATGAGTGGCTACTCGACTTTCACTCTGGTGTTTGCTTCATCATTGTTGCTCAGTAATGTGGCTCCTTCCGAATTTAGTATCTTCTGATTCTGGTCCAGGTCTTATAATCAGTCCAAGTGGTTATAATACCGTAATTCTCTTTTACATCTTTAAAATTGGTTCCAGGAGGAACAGGGAGACAGACTGTGACAGCATGTCCAAGATGCACTGTCTGAAACTTTGGCAGAGATAACAGGGATATCAGCAGAAGGATGGAGCAAAGCAGGAAGTAGAAGTGATATCATGAACTTATTAACACACAGCTGAATTTGTCTGTTAGCATTAAGGCAGGTTCCACTGAGATTTGAACTCAGATCACTGGATTCAGAGTCCAGAGTGCTCACCGTTACACCATGAAACCTCTGTACAGACTCAGCAGACAGCTGTGCCACAGCAACAACAAGCTTTTGACTTTTCATTTGTTTGGAGAGGACCAAACACTTGATGTGTGGCTGGAGAATGACATGTCCCCGGCAAACAGACAAGAAAAGTAAAGAACAACGCTGGACCGACTGGAGGGGCGATATTAAGGCACAAGAGACTTGAGGACACAGAGATTGACCAGACTGAAGCCGACAGACACGAAAAAAAACCTAAAACTGCTAAAAGACTGCTTAGTGGAGACCAAACTGGAGACAGATTTTTAATGTATGACGCTGAACGCAGAGATCAGCTGCTGCGGGACTTTTATCCATCAGTACAAAATAATAGAAACCAAACTCTGTCTCCAGCTACGTCTCTCTCAGGTCTGGGATGTCCCGTCACTTCTCCACATTTTACATGATTTCTCTGAATAACTGCAAAGAAATAAGTTTTCCTGCCTGCCGGCCTAAATACAATATGATAATTAAAGCTAGGAAACACTGCTCTACAATATATACACTAAAACACAATATCGACACACTTTGCCAGGAACACACAATATTTGTCAGTATATACAGTATGTTATTTCTGTAATGCTGACTTTCCTCAAATACCAGACCTGTTACATGGGATGATAATTAAATTATTACAGCAATGGGCTGATAGAAGAAGCTCGCTGCTGGTCCTGTGGCAGGACATACGCAGAAGGTTCTGCCACAGGGCTTTGATGGTGGTGGCTTGCTGGTTGCTCAGTGTTTGTCCAGTTTCAGTCCTCAGCCCCATCAAATACTCTGCCAGGCTGTCCACTCGGTCCATCCCTGGGACACTGCGCTCATCCACACCCTGATAAATATAACACATATATAGAACATATATATAACACAATATGACAGGCAGAAGAATAACACACCTGTCAGAGTGTAACTTGTCACAGCATCAGATTATTGTATTTTTGGATAAGAAAAATAACCTCATCATGATAACTCACCAGAGTAAACAGCAGGCGGCTGAAAAGAGGGGAAGAGCTTCCTTCCGAGCACCTTGACGCTGTAGATGTTGACACAGTGAAAAGGGTCCCCTGAGTGGCTGAAAGCAGTGAGGGAGGCTTCACTACCAGGGATGCAGCTTCACAGTCCTGGTTCATCTGTGGAGGCCCCCCGGGGGTACAGCTGGAGATTCAGGCTGTTGCCTTCAGATAGTAACCATGTGATCAATAACTGTAGCTTCATTTGTTTAACATTCATTGTGTCACTATTTCCAGGATGATAACGATCATCATCATCATCATCATCATCATCATAAGCACAATAATGATATTAAGAAGAACTGCAAGAGAACATGCTCTAACATTATAACGTTACTGTAAGTAGAATGAGGTGATAAAACGTTATGATTCTGCGTTGTTCTCTGAGGAAAACCAGTACAAAGTCTAAAGTCAACATTCAACATCATTTTATCTGAATCTACACAGACCAGGACAGTAATTAACAGCGACTCTCTCTGCACCGACGTGCACCAAGACAGTACGTTATGCAACGACAGTAATGCCGATATAGCGCTCGTCATATAGCGTAACAGCGTAAAGAAGCTAGCTAGCTCGTCGACAAAATCAAACAAGCATAAAATAAGTTCGCCAGCAGCAGCAGCTCACCTCTTTATGTCGGCGGATGAAACTTGAGAGCAGCAGAAGCGGACCGGGACACTTGAAGCGGCTTCAGACGTGAACGCTGCGGCCGGCTCCCGTTGCCGGGTTTATTTTCGTACTGGAGCGGAAGCCGGAAGTGATTGGCTGCGCTACCTGTTGCTATGGCTACCTGGAGGGGGTTTTTTTTCAGGTCACGGAGCAAAGAAATTGCTTTGAACTGTGACGTCACTTGCTTTTGACATCAAAGCACATCAATAGCTATGACTCCTCATGCTCTGCTGTTCACATCAGTTCCAGATATTTTTCATTTATTCATTTTTATATCGAGAGACAACAAAATAAGATAAGATGGATCGTTGGCTGAAACGCAAAGAGGACAAAGAAAATCTTCTCGACAACATTTGTGTAGCTCCTGAGGAAATAGACGCCTCAGAGCTGCACAATATGTTCTTGGAAGAACGAGAAGACGACCGCAGAGGACAGTCTCGTGGTCGAGACCTAGAAGGGAGATATAAATGGCTTAAAGCTGGGAAAAAAGCAATCAGTGACTTAAGCAAAGACCTTCGCAAGAAATCAGGCAACCTGCACAGTAAACTCAAGCGCCAGATAGAACTGGAGGAAAAATGTCAGGCTGCTGAAAAAGAAATAGAAATCATAGTCCAAAACAACCACAGTCTTGAGCGAGAAATTGTTGGAGGACAGAGGCAAATGAGGGACCATCAAGTTTTGGAGGATGAATATGAGGCTAAACTGAGTGTAAACAAACGCTTGAGCCAGGAATGGAAGAAGCTGCAGCAAACGGTTCAGGACCTCCGGAAGAAAATCTCCAGGCAGAACGACTTGGAAAAGAAAATTCAAACAACGCAGGAGGAGAATCAAACCTTGAGCCAACTCATCGCTGTCCAAGAACGACAGCAGCAGGCTTTGACCGAGAAACTTCGCGATGAACAAGAGATGCAGGCCGCGTATGCATCAGAGAAAGCTAAGAAAAAGGAAAGGATGGACCACCTTCACAACCTCCAAAGCAGAATCCTGGATTTGACAGCAGAGTACGAACAGGTGAAACCCTGGCTCGATCGGTATCAACAGAACAAAACTGAGCTGAACAGGTTTGACAATGAGAAGGTTGCCCTCGTGCAGGAACGTCAGGAAATTCTCAACAAGATTAGACAGCAACAGTCTCTTGTAAGGGAGAATAAAGACATCACATCTGCCGCAGAGACCATTCGCCGAGAGATTTCTGTTCTCCGCAAACAAATTCAGGAGCTCCGTCAGGAGGACAGACGCTGGACGGCTGGACAACAAGCTGGGAAACGCTGAAACCATCAAAGCCAAATAAAGGAAGGAGGACGTGAGCTTAGATAAGGTCCTGCTGCACATTGAGAGGAAGGACGAGGAGCAGGTCCATCAGTCCCTCTTAGACTGGCCAAACAGGCGCTAGGGGGGACAGCACGTGCAGCTGGACTGACATAAGCGCCGTCTGAATCAACCAGAGGGGACTTCGGGCTGCATTGTAGTTTTACTGTAACACAGTAAGGCTTCAGCTCCCAGCCCTGCTTCCTTCTGTGTTCTTCCTTCAGATGTGGGGTTTTCTCCGGGTGCTCCGGTTCGCCCATTGACAAAGTCAATCAAAAAATGTAGCAGTCCACACGACTTGTTTCCACAAGGCATCAAGCTTGTTTCCATGATCCTTTGCAAACTTCTACACTGAATTTTGTGGCGAGGACGCAGGAAACTTTTCTTCTGATGACTTCCATGAAGGTCATTATTAGTCCAGATGTTGCTGCGCTCCTTTGCTTTTTTCTCTAAATAAATAAATAAAACTTTAATCTTCATTTTCTACTCACTTAAGTATTCATTGATAAGCTCTGTTCTGATGTGCAGAGCAAATAATATCTATATATCTAAATAATAAATATCTAATATACAGTATATATCAAATATATTCTCATTTTATTCTTTTATTTTTTCAAAGATAGCTGTGTTACATATTTTTGTTTCAAAGGCTTTTAAATAAGTACAATCGGTGTCAAGTACGTCTCAACAAGCCTACATTTGAAAGAGGAGTCATTAAAAAGCTGTTGAAACAATGGTTTCATGTCAGTAAAGTATATGTATCTAAAATGCTTTCATCTTACAACCAAAGTCAGGCCAGTTTCAACCTGTACATACAGAGGACTGATAAATAAAAGGAAATAACCGACTAAATGAATAGAGATGCTTCACTATGAGAAACTGTCAAGAAACTGTCCAGAACAAAACCCCCGTAAAACTGCAGACTACACTTGGTTTTTATGCTCACTAAACTGATGAGATATAGCCCAACATGTTAATAGTGAGCTTTAGAAGTGTTGGCAGGCTGATTTTCTGTTTGTTTCAGTCTTTTAAAGCAGTCAGGCTCGCTGTAGCCCCCTGCCCCCAGTCATTCTGCTAAGCTAAGCTAACCATTTCCTGCCTCTAGCCTCTCATTTAACAGACAGACACAACAGCAGCCGTTTTAGCTAAAAGCTAACAAGCATATTTCCCAAAGTGTCTAAATACTCCTTTTAATCTCTAGAAGTCTTAACTGTTGAAATATGCGATTGAAAATAAAACCACTGCAAAATGATCAAACATGAGGTGATCTAGTGCACGACAGCATGTTCAAGAGTTTTATCACGCTCGTGACTGCAGCAAATGATACTGATACTGTCGGTCTGTGGATTTTTATCTATTTATTTATTTTTTGCACAGCCCTGAACTGTTAGCGGTGATCAATGTGGGCATGTTGCAGATATCAAACATCTAAAAGACAAGAAATATCAGTGCAGAAATGCCAAAAATTGCCAGCTTGGTTTTTATTGAACCGTAGGATGTTCTGCTCATTGCATGTCTTGGTTTCCAAAAAACCAAAAACAAACAGTATTTCATATCTGTGTAGAATCCAAGGTTGGTTGGTCTCTAACGGTGACGGTGGCTTTAGCACCAACAGCATTTTATAGAAAGGAGAAAGAAAAAGGACAAACTGTTATCAATTTTAACAACAATGATCACATGTATTTACCAAACGGGCCTTTTTGGGTCACAGCTGCTCATTGTTAGGAGTCCTCATTAGAATGAAGGTTTAGGTTCATTTCAAACATGTAGTTATTCTTTATTCAGGGTATTTAATTGTCATGCATTGCACAAGGAACAGCGGTTGTGGCCCCCTCCATGCTCCACACATATCAAATGTGTAAACAGGTGTTCAAGGAACGAGGAAGTTCCTGATTTTCATATAATACCCTATAGGTGTTCTGTATGACTTCACCTCATCTTCATCTCAACAGCAGGTCCCACCTGATCTGAACTCAGATGGCTGGATTCAGAGTCCACACAGATCAAGGAGCAACAGTTACCTGAGACAGACAAAGACAATGTGCTATAAATGATTATTATTACCAAAACAACACAACATGATAGAGTCTATTGACAGAAGGAGGAACATCACACTGACCCCTACAAATGGCTTTTGGTGTGAATGCTTGACAAAAGAAAACAGGTAAAAAGTTCCTGCATCATCAGTGGACCTCTCTCTGAAGTGGAAGCCTCAGAAGTTGGGGGTGTTTGTGGATTATGAGGAGAGTCTGGTCTCTTTTTGTGATGTCGATCAGTGGTCCCCAACCTTTTTATCACCGTGGACCGGTCAACACTTGACAATTTTACAGCGGCCCGGGAGGGGAGGGGCTGTACGTAGATTCTTTATATTGTAAATATAATAATAAACGTAAATCCACTGTGTACTCGTATGCAACTTTATTAGCAGCTTCCTCGTAACATTGTCTTTTAATCCAGGGTGCTTGGTCTCCAGGTGAAGCAGTTTTGAGGCTTCATCGCCTCATTAGAGAGCCGCTCGCTGCATATTTTATGCAGAGCGGGCTCGGTGTGTGGGAATCACCTGTCGAGACAAATCCATATTTCAAGTAGGACTCCTGGTATCGTCAGTTAAAAGCTTCTTTTTCTTGGAAGTCGTCGGCTCTTCTTCTGTCTCTTCACTGGGCCTTTTCCCCTTCACAAAGAAACTTCCCAAACACGTCTGTTTTTTACTCATTTTGCGAGCTTGTGGGTTAAATTTGAGCTATGGTGTCCTCTTCTCTACCTAACCTATTTGGGCTTCCTGGACTAGAGGAAACAGGAAGTTAAAGATCTGGGCATCCACCCCAGAGACTGCTCTTTCAACCCCGGAGTGTTTGTGGCAGAAATCAGCGAATGGAAGAAGCAGAAGGCAAGGCAAGGCAAATTTATTATTTATTAATTTATTTATTCATACATCAGGCCATTCAAAGTGCTTGACAGAAACATAAAAATACATTAAAATCATAAATACAAATACTTTCAAAGAAAGAGTGAAAGAAAGAAAGAGAGAAAAAAGATAATAAAAAATAAAAATACAGATAAAATACTATAAAAATTACGACCAGAAAAATACATTTAAAGGAAAATTAAAAACAAGCCAGTAAAATACAGCAGTTTAGCATTTAGAGTGATTAAAATAATTTAGCAGATATATTTACTTTAAGTAAAAGCTGTTTTCAACTGTGATTTAAATGAAGTGACAGTCGGTGCAGGCCTCAGGTGTGCAGGGAGATTGTTCCACAGGTGAGGAGCATAATAACTGAAAGCTATTTTTCTGGTGTCTTTAATCCTAACACACGATCTTCAAACAGAGAAGATCAACAGAGGTACAACAGTGTAAATACTTCATTTCAAGTAAAACCCTGGATTCAAGTTTTACTGAAGTAAAAGTACAGGAGAAAGAAAAGTAAAATGCACTTAAGTATTAAAAGTAAGAGAACCCGATGCAGAGCGGGGCCTTTATACTGAAGAATACAAGAGATTATCATCTATACATTAACATGTTAGCAGCATGTGAGCACCACTTCATTGATCATATAACTGAAAATCCATCCCATTGAGTCTTAAAAGAAATGTTTTCTTTAATAATTAAAAAAAGAATAGAAAAAAGAAAAATGGTGCATTATTCTAAAAATATGTTTTTGCAGATTTTTGCAGCGTGTGCAACTTCTGCAATCTTTCAAATATAGTAACAAGTATTTCTGTCGGAAACGTGGTGAGATAGAAGGAACATGTCTGTCAAATCTATACTCAATTACAGTATTTGAATAAATATGCTTCGTTACTTTCCACCCCTGGTGGTCGAGAGCTCCAGAAGAGCTACTTGTTAGTGTGAATGCTGAGTCAGCATCATTCCTCCATGATTTCCAAAAAGAGTTTCAAATGCTGACTCGTCAGACCGCAGGACAGAATCCAGTCTGTTTTGGATGCAGTGCTGTCTGAGGCCTGAGGATCACAGCCAGCCAGTATTTCCAGTCTTGTGCCTGCGTACAGAGATTTCTTCAGATTCTCTGAATCTTTTAATGACATTTTGTTCTGTAGGCAATGAAATCCCCAAATTCTTTGTAATTTTACACTGAGAAACATTCTTCTTAAATTGTTGCCAGCGCAGTGTGTCACAGAGTGGTGAACCCCTCCCCATCATTACTTCACAAAGACTCAGCCTCTCTGAGGCTCTTTTTACACCCCATCATGTCACTAACCTGCTGCCAGGTCACCTCATTAACTGTGACATGTTTTGCTGCCACCGTCCAACTTTTTGAAACATGTTTCTGGCATCGAATTCTAAATGAGGATATTATTTTCATAATCAATGAAATTTCTCAGTTTTTACATTTCATATATGCTATTGTCAGTTAAATATTGGGTTTCAGTGTTTTTCAAATCATCACATTCTGTTTTCCACTTCACACACAGTCCCAACTTTTTTGGGAACAAGTTGTATACAGATTAAGTTGAAGTAATTAAATAATCACTTATTAAAATAAGGATATGTTCTGAAAAAAACTCCAAAACAATACAGATATGTAAACGGTGGACACTGTGTGCAGGAATAAAAATGACTGCAAGTCATTTCTATTCAAACACAGTGACCTGCTTTTCTGTGGCCTGTTAACTCCACTAGATGGAGCTCTTGAGTCAAGAGTGTTTGACTGCGGCCTTTTCTTATTTTTTGAAGAGAAAAAGTGTAAAAACAAAAATGAAAGTCTTAAAGATTTAAAATGCAGAGAGTTAAAAGAAGTTGGATAACTTGTCCTGTGTTGCATCCCTTTTGAAACATACATTTCAAACAAAACACAACACTGAGTCCTGTAAGAGGACAATACTTTCAGGATCACTTCTTCTGTTTACGCCCACTTACTCATTCAGACATACTGCAGTGATGCATAGACAGCATTATTCATTAGATACTACATTTCCAATAGAGACTGTGATACAAACACCATTCTACTTTGCCTTCCTGTGATCATTTAACTTTCCAAGCTGTTTAAATGAGTTGTGTCATGAACCTTTTTACTTGTCAGATGCAGTTACACTGGATCATCATCCTGATGGCTGATTTTACATAACAGATCTTAATCAATACTCTGCTTCAAACACACAGTATGGAATGTCTTTTTTCTAAATGACTATCAGTGCAAACACACACACACACACACACACACACACACTGTAACTTGTCCTCTTGACATTAGTTTTCTGGAGCTGGTTCTGAACTACATATTAGATGATGTATTGTAGTTTGGTGTGAGGTGAACAGAGATGCTGCCCAGCATGCAGCAACAGAGACACACTCATGGATTTAATTCTGGTTTCCTGCGTTGCTACTGCTGTTTCTGTGTTTTACATCTGGTTCCACGGTGTGTAGTGTGTCTGCAGGTCCTGACTGTTGGTCCATGACCCAAAACACATTTATAAGATGTCAACTTGGGATTTGAGACGTTGCAGTTTTCACTCTTTTCTGATGTTTTATACACCAAAGAATTAAGACAAGAATATGCAGAATAATCGATAATGAAAATAATCATTAATAATATAATAATAATAATAATAATCATAGTTTCATGCTATTCAATAAATAAAAATGAAGAACCTTTAGTTCTTTAAAGAACCACATTTAGTTTGTGAAAAGCCTTCCTGTAAATAAAGAGGCTCTGCAACTGGTGGAGAGAGCCTTGCGAATAACCATCATTTTTCTGACTGTGTGTGTGTGTGTGTGCGCGCGTGTGCGTGTGTGTGTGTATCCCGCAGCATTTACAAGTGTGTGAGGAAGGAGAAATGTGTTTGAGTGTGAACTCTGACCACTGATGGCCAGAAAAGTGTTATTATCTGTATTATATAAGTGTTCCATCACAGTGGCTCAGTGTATTTCACACACGTATGTGTTGTTTTTTAATTTGCACTCTCTGCTGTATATCTGGCAGCGACATTTGTAGGGTGGATCAATATTGTTTTATTCTAGAGGTGAACTGACAAACTTCTCCCAGCCTGGTTGGAGTCATACTACAGGACTTGATTAAGGACATCAAAGAAGAATCAGTGACACATGGCCAGTTAACAGCAGGATGAGCCTCCACTAACCTGATAAACTCTCAGTACCTCACGTCTCCAGACGAGGCCAGGACGCTCACACCACAGTGTGAACAAAGAACAAAAATAAAGTCTAACATGATGTGATTGTTGGAACTATGAGAGAAACACAAAACTGGTGCAGAAATAGTAAGAACTGAACTAACAAGAACAGGTTAGAGCTAACGCTACTCCAGGAAAAGGGTTTGAGTTCTGCTACCAAACACAAGGACGCCTCAGACTGCAGGAGTCTGTCTGTGCTCGAGGAGAGAGAGAGCACAGACACAGCCCTGTAATAACAAGGGATGATCAGCTGTATTGATTTCAGTTTATTGTTCCATTTGTCTCTTCACTCTTACATCTTTGGGCCCCTAACCCTCTGGTGCCTGACCCTTCATTTTGGACCGCTGGCCAACGGGGCCTGCTGGGCACCCAGTTCAATATGGCCCTCAACAGAGCTGCACAGAACAGTTTGAAAACAAGAACTTTCTGAAAGGAACCCCACATTAGAATTGAAGAAACTCTGAACACAGCACGCCCAGCCAACTATGTGTGAAGATGTTACCTCCTTGCTGCAAGACGGGTAGAAAGACAGAGAGCGTGACATGTAGACCAGCACACTCCACCATCAGCAGCGAGGAGGAGAGAACATGCCTGAGAGGGCGCGGAGATGCCAGAGAATCTGCAGGGAAAAATGTTGGGCCTCCCTCCCCTTTCAAAGCAACCTTTCTTTCACCCAACGACCCATCAGATGAACTTAGCTTTTCCTGTGAGCGCGGCTTGATGATATAGAATAATAAGAGTACTTTAGAAGAATAGGATTTGCCACCAACATCTTTATGTTCATGTTGGCGCCTCTCAGTGGCTGAATGCAGCCTTTCATGGTTTAATGTTGGAGTTTTACTTCATTTAGTTTAGCCCCCCCCCCCCCACCAACCGGTTCAAACTCGACTTTAAATAGCTTGCAGACACCTCCTCCCTCAGATGTGTCTTCTTCTCATCTTCTCTAATGACTTTCACTGTATTTTACCTTCTGGACATCTTTCTTATTATTTTCCTACTTTTGGATGACTTCAAGCTCCAGAAATATGATTGATATGATTGAAGTTGTGTCATGGTATTGCTTGTCCTTGTCCCCCCACCCCCCACCCCCCCATTTCAAACTCAAGAGTCAAACAGTAGGCAGACTTTAAATAGCTCGCAGACACCTCCTCCCTCAGATGTGTCTTCCTCTCATCTTCTCTAATGACTCTCTCTCTCTAATCATCTCATCTCTCTGGCTCTGTCGTCATGGAAGCTGTAATGGTGTGAGAGGAGCAGGCAAGCCCTGTTAGCCTGCAGCCAAAACACACACAAGTTTGAACCCAGACACAGTCTCCCAGGTGGCAGCAGGCTATCACTGGAGTGTGTGTGTGTGTGTGTGTGTGTGTGTGTGTGTGTGTGTGTGTGTGTGTGTGTTGATGAAGCCGAGCAGCCAAGAAGCAGAGAAGTGGACCTAATCTCCTGTCATCAGTCTGTGTACAGCGATGAAGAGTTTGCACTCTGGACCCTCATCATGACCTCTGACACTGAACACAGATGCAGTGACAGCTGTTTCCCACAGCAGGGCAAAATGTAAAGTGTTGGTTGGGAAATCGGTCCTGAAATCTGATTGGAGTGTGTGCATGCCTGTGTGTGTGTGTGCTTGTGTTTGTGAGTGTGTGTGTCTTGTGTTTTTGCTACCTTAGAATGAGCAGTTTATGTCGACTTAGGGAACGGTTTTGATTCCACAGATGCCGCCATGTTTTTGTACAGTAGCCCAGAAAGGACAAACAACTGGCCTCTCACGTTGTTTGTGTCTTTAGCAGCCACTGCAGGCTCTCCCAGATACCTGTCAGGGGAGGGTCAGGCCAGGGGAGATCAGTTGGCTGAAATCTGCAACTTCTCTGCTAGATGCCACTAACTCCTCCACGCTGGACCAAATAATAAAGATGCTAATGAAACTGTCTTTGATACATTTCTGTTCTGCACATTGAATCACATTCCTCTTCAGTTCACACAGTGTAATGACTCGTGATGGAAGATAACTGATGTCCACGTTCTTTGTTCATTCTTGACTCGATCCACCCTCATTCAAGGTAGTTGTGATGGAGTGGTGGAGGAGATGACCTTCCAGGTCCATTGTGGGCCCCTCTGCGCAGACTGGAATCCTGCCAACTACCGAGGTCTCAGCTCTTACCTGTTCCTCCCCCTTTAAATTTCACAAATATTACACCTTAAATGTCATTAAATAGTCTACATTTGAATTGATAGGCTCTTATTTACAAGAGTTTTTCTGTCCTTTCCCCCAAACTAGACATTTGACAACGTTTGACACAAGTCATTATTTACATCTATTTTCATCGTTCCTCATGTTTAATTCCTGCTGTGTGACCAAGCGGCAAACAGGAAGCTGCCAAAATCTCTGACAAGGTGTTGAGGGCTGTACAAACTGCCTGTTATATAGAATCTATCCACTAGATGGCGGTACGCTGCTCATGATGAACTGGTTGTGGGTCACATCATTTTTAGGTTTCAACCATGTTGAATAAAAGCGCTATTTAACTTAACATTGCCATACATCCCTTATGGTTAATGTGCTGATTATGATCTGATTATGAGCCTGAGCACATAACAGCTTAGTAAACGCCTGTTGCCATGATTGTGCTTTGCAGTTGTTATGGCTGATACAACTGTGGATGTGTAATATGTAAAGGGTGGTCCGCTGCATCCCATGCTAAAGGAGACACGAAGTCCAACAGCTCTTTTCATGGCTGCTGGTTAGATTCTGTGGGCACATGTGATGGATGAGTGGAGCGTAGCACTGAGGGGCCTGGGTAAACAGAGATGGGGCTGGACAGGAGGAACAGGGAGACGGACTGTGACCATTCCCATCCTCTGTGACTCATGATATCCCCCTATAGTCACTGTAAACTTCATACAGCAACTTTTTGCTGTATGTTTTAAGTGTCAGAAGTACATCCACTAAACATTAAGTCAGGGGTTTGATCCGTGCCTGATCTGCTCTGCGTGTCCTCAGCTAAGATGCTGAACCCTAAATTGCTCCTGATGATCTGTGCGTGTGAATGTGGCATGTGCTGTAAAGCACTTTGAGTGGCTGCTAGACGCAGCATTAGATAGAGGCAGCAGCATGACTCATAACATGTGCATCACTGCCCTGAGCTCAAGCAACGCTAACAACGGAGGGAAGTTTGTTTGCTTTGTTAGGTATAGCTAGATGTTTTGCTGGTATGCTCTTATTGACTCAAATATTCTTTATATTTACAGGACACATTAAAGGTTTGGCTCAAGTTTTATCTATTTTGCAGGGATTGCAGGGATTGGCTCTCTATGATGGCATCACAAAGGTTGATTGGTTCAGGCAGCTGTTATCCCACATTAAATGTTGGTCTCAGGACAACAACCTCTCTGCAGAATCAGAACGTACCATGAAGCAGATAAGAAAATCTGTATGGATGGTGGAAAAGCTTATGTCCTGGCATTGGTGGTATAGTGGTGAGCATAGCTGCTTCCCAAGCAGTTGACCGGGGTTTGATTCCCGGCAAATGCATAACAGATGTTGTGGCTCGTCATCTGGACAAAGTGAGGACCTTGTTGCAAATCAGATTGAAACTCTGTGACTGTCTGCAACATGATGCTCCTCAGACAGTCTGTTTTACACTTTCTCTCTGAGTGCATCACCACCTCAGCTGTGAGAGCACTGAATCGTAGCCGCTAAACCATCAGGCACCCATCTTCGTCTTCACCTAATGCAAAAACCGATGAAAATACATCAGGACTCGACAGTTCTTTGATTTACTCCAGATTGGCAAAGCGACCACGTGACTCAACTTCCTGAAGTGATTTCAATAAGAATCATAAAGATGCTGCTCACCAAAGAGAAAGAAATCAGCTGAATGTTACAATTAATTTAAATAGCAAAACTCTCAGCACTTGGATAAACAACACATTCCTCTTTCACTGACACTGTGTGAAGACTCTGCATTGTTTAGTGCTGAAGGACGATTACGGGATGCCCACTTTCTTTGTTGATTCTTGACTTAGTCCACACTGATCATCTTAACTGGCAAAGGTCCATTTCACCTGGAAAACCAGGTCATCCCAAGGTGGGGGTAGCCATGGTGGGGCGGTCAAGGTGCAGGACGACAAGTCCATTGGGGTTTCCCCAAACAGACTGGACTCCTGCCAGCTACTCTGACCTGTTCTTCCCTTTATTCCAGTGTGAGATGGGTGTATGTTGGAATGATGAGTTATGTATAAACATGGATGAGCCACATATAAAATGGAGGAGGGCACACAGAGCAAAAAACAATGTGGCTGGTGGATTCAGATTCAGTCGAGCATGTAATGTTATGTCCAGTGCTGGAAATTGTTCATCGTGTGCTGAAATTGGGACTTAGAATGGTGTTGAAATGGTCTCCATCACAGCATTGGTGGTATAGTGGTGAGCATAGCTGCTTCCCAAGCAGTTGACCCGGGTTCGATTCCCGGCCAATGCATGATATGTCTTGACCTTTCATGAGGAGGACTTCTGGATAAAACTGAGGGGCTTTTTCAAGCAGCTGTGTTTGAATTGCTCTAAAGAGATTCTGTGTTGCATCAACAGCTACAGCTCTGAAGGTAGCTGCTGAACAGATTCAGACTCTTATGAACAAAATCTTGGCTTGTAGCTTGTTTTTTTATTACTTATCACGAAAATAGTTATTACATTTCATTTGTATAAAAATACTTTTTTTCTAGGCGGGTGGGGCAGATGAGCATCAGGAGGTACTGAATTGTGACGTGGGAGAAAGCCGGTGAGAGCACCGAATCCAAGCCTGACTGCAGGACCATTAGGGACTGAGGGACCCCCTGGTTTTCAGTAGAAGATAAAAAAATGTACCATCCTCCCTGAAGTTTGGCTTTTGTGTCTCACTGACATTTCTAAACTGTCACAGCCAATTTCATCTGGCTTCATGATAGTTTACATCGTTCCAGCTGAAAATTATACAGAATATTACCATGATCTTACCTGCTCATGTCAAGAAGCATGAGGTCAGACAGTGGCATTGTAATTAAAGCCAGAAAAGGCCACACCCTTCACACAATAAGTCCAATTGACTTGAAACTGGGCACACAAGTCCAAAACAACCTCTCGCACCATAAAAGTCCACCATGCATGGATATTTAGCTAATTAGCATGACGTGAAAAACAGTGGTGTGATGTAAATTTTGGATTTTGACTGTATCAACACCAAAATGAGTGTACAGCATTCCAGGACTGATTTACACATTGCTATTAACAAGGTCCGTTCAGAAACAAGCCACAAAACTTTGGGGCTGGGTGGGAAAATTAACATAAAGTGTTAATGATTTGTTCAGTCAAAACAAATCTTGGTACAAATCTTCTGTTTGGGAAAAAGCCGACCAACGTATTTCAAGCCCAACACATAGGGGGTGCTATAAACACCAAAATGCGTAATTCCAAACCCAGACACAGCACCGGGAACAAATTCAGTATCATGGCCAGTCATTCTTCAACATGTAGACTGCAGGGACCAGGAAGCCAACCCCCGACCTTCTGATAACTCGACTACTCTAACGTCTGAGTATTGTATGTATTACTGAAAATATACCTGAAAATGATTTGACAGCAATCATGTCAAAAGTGCACTTTAAATATTGAACTTAAATTTGACGAACGACATGTTTTACTGTAGTATAGTTATTGAATGTACGCCTTCAATCTGTTTGAAATAACTACACGTTTAAATAAATGAACTGGAAACATACTTTACAATATTTAAATATATTTTAAGTATATCTTTTTTTCACCTGGGGCACCATACCCACAGACAGTCTTGAGGGGGCAGCATCTGCATACACACTGGCCACAGCAGTCACACTATGATGCTCATGTGTATAATAGTACAACCAATAAAAAATACTTTCACATGTGAAAATCATTCATCACGCAGTGCTCACATACACACACAAAGATGCAGTTTTATTCATTTATTTGTATATATACTGCAGTATACAGCAATTACTACACAAACACCGAGAAAGAAAAATAAATCAATACTTGAACCTGCCGTGCTTTATTTCTCAAACTGCTCGCTTTAATTGGAAACAAATAAACGGTGCAGCTGGTGCAGTGATGGAAACACAGGTTGGACAGACCTGTTGTATATGTGCTCTCTGGAAACATGACAGTACGCTGTGTATAACTACCACACAAAACCAAAAAAAACCCCAAATAAATAAACACTTAACCTTTCAAGTGCTTCATTCCTTAAACCTCCTGGTTGAATTGAGCAAATAAACTGTGTGTCTGCAAAATTAAACCGCTCATAAATTCAAAGCTAGACAGAGAAGACTGACAGCTTTGAAGAGATCTGTAATAAAATAAAAATGAAAAATCCACACACAGCAGTCCAGCAGCTGTAAGCAGCTGTCAAAAGCCAAAAGAACAGACTGAACAGAAAGAGACCACATGTGTTAGGTTAAAACTGATTGTGGTGTGCGTGGGGGGGTTGGGACTACAGCTCAGAGGGGGGCAATTACAGCAAGATGATATCCATCATCTATTAACACTTTTAAATCAAGGAGCTCTGCAAATTCCTCTGACATCTCCAAGAAAGAGGTGTAAGAACGTACTCACAAGTGTGATTTTGTGGGCTTCTAACAAATTCACTTCTTTGCTCCACAAACCACACATGGACGGGTGGTGTGTGGGTGAAGTTCACAATGGAGCCCCAGAACCAGTTAACACCAACATTTCCTCAGCCGATGGAATAAATGACCACAGGTCGGCTGCAGAGTGTCTAACACCTCATTCACACCACCCAGTGGCAGGTTGAGCCTCTGCAGATATGGACTCCAGCACCTGCAGACGTATGCTGGATCTTATTGTGTGCTGAGGGCTTTACCCAGGTTTGCTTTGGTCGCTTTATTCCTGACATTGTTTGCCTCCAGAAGAGCAGGCCAGTCTCAGAGAGGCCATTCCTCTCCTCGTTTGGTAGTGAGTGCAGAAACAATGGAAGAAGTTCCTCTGTTTCATACTTTTGACCAAACATTTTTGCAAGAATGAATTTGGTAATGCACCTGGAAAGTAGCCAATCATGTTCACCCATGTACTGCTATCTTTGCAATGTCCTCCCATAAGCCCTTCATGTCATGGCAGTGGAACTTCCACTAACTTCTAACATGCTTGCAGTGTTACCCTAACAGCCTGCAAAGTCTCTTATTCTGTGTTTTTTCATTTCTGATGCTGTCTTGTTTTCTTAAAATACATAATGCTCCTGCACCTCCTCCTTTAACTTTAACTGTAACCATGTTGAAGTCCATCCACCCTAACTCCAGTCTTCCTTGTCTTCTTTGGCCATTTCTGCTGCCAAGCAATGATGTTCCCCGGCTGGAAGTGGCTGGCTCGGCTCCCTCTGTGGGTCTGTGTTGTGTTCTCCAGTGAAACAAGCAGAGCGTGACAGTCAGAGAATGAACAAAGTGCTGATGTCTGTGTGGGCATCGCCTGGCAGATCATGCTAATAAGGAGGCTCACCAGTGTCTCGGAGGACAAAACCCCGCTTCTTAAACCACGTTTCTTGCTTTGGAAGTTGGATCTTGGCAGACAGCCACAGCCGAAACTCTGTCACCACAAAGGGGAGGTGCTTCACCAGATCATTACCAGGCATGAGGGGATGTTGGATAGTTAAAAGACAAATATCTCATTTTATTTCAGTCCTTATCTGTGTAAATTCTAATCTAACCCAGGCCATTGTGGTTAAGTGTTTCAAACCCACGGTCAAGAAATGTAGTCACAATGTTTTACCTGGTGACAGAACAAGTTGTGGAGTTTGCTTGCTGGTGTGATGATGGATGTCTTATAAGAATAATGTCAAGATGTTGTTTTTTCATCAGAATGAAACCCTAACCCATGCCCGCTTGTCCCATAGACTTTACATTGAGATGACCTTCCTCACATAAAGGTAGCTTTTCTAGGCTCCGGCAAAGTTTTACAAATATTCTGTCTGCGTGTTTTTAAAATCCTCAACACTTAAGATCATCATTTACCTAATTAACCACGACAAAAGCTAAAAAGCTGCTGCGATACATTTCTGGAGTAGCTAAATCCTGTCTGTGAGCATTACAAACCATTCAGTGTTCTGGCATCTGATAAGCCTTTAAACGCATTAAGCTCTTTCTCAAACTTATCTCACTTCTGTGTGGTACAAGAATGTAGTGGTATAAGTAGACAGTTTACATGACCTGACCAGCAACTACATTTAGCAGCACCACTGCAATTACTTAAAACTGCACTAACAGTCATTGTCTGCACAGCCAGCATGAAAGCAGCACGCTCCATCTGCAGTTAGAAACGATGTGTTCAGGGACAGTCCTGAGTGCAGGTCACCAGCCCTCTGACAGAGCTCAGAGATCAGGGATCGTAGCTAACTGTACTTGCACGAGTAAGACGGAGGAAGGACATATATGAATAAATCAATAAACAGCATGCAGTCTCACAAGCGAATAACAGCCTTAATGTCACATTGACATTGTGTGTGTGTGTGTGAAGCTGATTAATATGGAGTTAGATCTCAGTATGTGTTAATCCACTGCTTCATATTCAAGGTGATTAATCCTTGTAATCTACTGTAGAGGTACAGCGAGGGGGAAAGAGGAGCAGATCTCTTCCAGCCTTCTTCGCGTCACTGTCCTGAGTGAAAAATAACTTCTACCTCTCCATTCATCAGCATAGCACATGAGAGAGAGGGGGAGGAGATGAAGGGATGGAGGATGGGGAGAGAAAGGAAGAGAGAGAGGGAGGTGGAGGTCTCTCAGACATGCCCAGTGACACTAACTCCATCTGGATAGTCCATGTCTTTGTTGCACCTCTTTGATGAAGACTTCAGAGCAAACTGATTAATGTAACACCACCTGGGCGGAAGCCAAAGTGATTCAACGACTCAAGAAGTTCTCCAACTTCATCTCAGGGCTCTTAAATCACACAGCTTGATTATTCCACCACTGAAACTGGCACCATCTCGATACATTGGCAAATATTTGCACAGCCTGCATGAAGCAAAATATGTAAAAAATTCATCCAGGGATTAGTCAGCCCCACCTCTTAAACACTGGGAGGACACTAGAGCAATTACAATTGGTACATGATCTGTGTGTTAGTAATTATATCTATGGTAAATACCAAGGTGGGTGCTGCTCTTTCCTTTGTTCATCCATGTGCATCTACTCAAAAACTAAATCAAATGCATGATTTTGAAAGTGAAACAGCGGAAAGTAAAATGTTTCAGGAAATGGTTATATTTCGATTCAGTAACAGTTTACTGTCTGTAATTGCTAAATCGTTTTCTTGGAAGTTTCCCAGAAATGAATGCCGATATTCAAACCATGTCACAGGTCTGCCTCAGTCCTCCATCCCTCCGCTCAGCCACACCATCACTTCCCCAGCCCCCTGGACTGTCGTCCTCCACCCAGATGCCCTCAGACTTTCCCATCTGTCCCAGTCCCCTGTCACTTCAGATCCAGCCACACCCTCCTGCCCTGCAGTAGCCTCAGTCCTGCCTGTACCATCACCTGATCTCCCCCACCTGCCTCCTCATCCGTTTCCACTTTCTCTAATCAGCCCTTCAGTACCAGCCCCCTTTCTCCAGTCAGTCACCAGATGATCCATGAAACGTATGCTTTGCTTTCCTGAACCTGCGACTGATCTGTTCCTGTTTTTCCTTGTTACCTGTCACCTGTTCCTTCGTCCTTTGCTCTTCTGTTTGGCTGTTTGGACTCTCTTCCTGTTGCCAACCTGTGATCCCGAGCATGACCACTGCAGGTAAATTTCCTTTCATTCTCCCAGCTTTGCCTCGTGTGATCACATCATCACCAGAACTGTCCAGCTAATGAGTGACCATCAGTCTGTGTGTTTCCATTTGGTTTGTGTAGCTCAAAGAGTCGACGCCTCAGGTTCAGCTGAACTTTATTCTACATCTTTGCACTGAATGAGGACTCGTTAGGAGCCAGTGTGAACAGGAGGATCCATTAAAAGGACTGATGACGATTTCTGTGGAGATATTTCAGCATTTATTACATCAAGAAAGGAAAAATTATTACAGTACTGGCAGTTATTACTTTACTGGCTTCTACAGCGCTCCACCATCCTCCTTATGAAGTCCAATCTGCATACTTGGCCATGCAAATATTGCATTCACACTGCAGCCCTTCCAGTTGAGTTCATTATATTGCATGTCTGTATGTTTAAGTGGGTGGTGATTAGCAGCAGGACAGCCCCCTCTTCTAAACAGAAGTATCAGTTCCTCCTCAGTAACATGCCTGATGAGGATGCAGACAGAGCAGACATAAGTACACACACACCTTAGGGGGCATGTTCCTTCATGTGTAACAGCCTTGTTTCGTCCAAAGGAGAGACTTTCTGCAGAGATGCAGAGACTCCGTTCACACCTCTTCCTGCTTCATTCATGTAATCATGATGCTGGTTATCTGTTATTTGATAGACTGAGCTGAGCTAAACTAACAATCAGGACCACTACACTTAATTTCTTCTTTCCTCATTAAGCCCTGTGTAGACCCTGGAGCAAGGTTAGCAATAGAACTGGTGAACAGCGTTGCCACGGTGTCCGTGTCATTATTATGGGGCTGTAACTATGAAAGTGTGTTTCAGTTGTGCAGAGGTCTTCTGTAGCGGTGATGGAGAGCAGCAGTAAGTGTCAGCAGAGAGGCTGCTGGCTGCAGCTTCCACACACTCGCTGCTGATTTATCTGCACCATTTGCTCTGCAGATAATCCTTATCACTGTGACAAGCCACTTAGTCCAATCAAGATCATGACGTGGACTGCTTCCACGGTGCTATCTGATGGTGTGTTCATGTTCTGTGAAATGTACTGTAAATTCAAGACTTTTTCAAGCCATGGCAAAGCAACGTCACATCAACGTTTTATTTGAACTATACCACAGCTGAAGTTAAACATGGCAGTTAAAGGACAGCTCTAGAGAATTTAGTTAATTTAAACACAAGATACTTGTGCTCAAAAGAGGATTCATTCTCAGTGAAGAACCTTGGAGCTCTAATCTGCCTCTATACATGCCAAAGAGCAGTGATTCCTAACACGTCTCTGGGGGTCATCAGGTGGAAACCTCCCTTCAACAGTGTTTCGCCTGTCCCACTGCACCTCCAGGAGGCTAGGCGGTGAGCTCCGGCGTCCCAGAGTCACCCCCCCTAGTGCCAGTTCACACTGCTCGTACACAATCCAAACAGCACTGCCACGTTCAACTGACCCAGAGATACTCCAGGTAGTGGCCAGTACCGATGCTACCATTTAACTATTGCTAATGCTAATGCTAACCGCCCCCATGTGAAGAAAAGAAGAAGACAATACAGTTCCGATCCTACCATCTAATGTTAAGTGCTAACCGCTACCTGCTAAGAGGAACAGAAGAAGACATTAAAGCTAGATTCACCTATACTGTTAATGTTAACTGCTAACTAGCTGCTAGGATACTATCATACTACCACCGCTTTAGCTATACTTAGCTGCTAGAAACAGGGGGGCGGGTCAACTTACTTATGCAATAGTGTTGAAACATTTCAGTCTGGACCAAAGTGGCTCTGACTCAAAGCGCTTTGAGTAAGTAAGAATCAATATTTTTCCTGTTGATTAACAATGGATCAAGTGACTAGGTGTAATGTGGAAGGTGTCACTTGAAGTGATGAACCCACAGAGAAATGATGACCAACTCTTCAGTTCCCCTCGGCTTTTTAGCCTCTTTGAACCCACTGCACGCGGCCTGGCCTGCACTCAATGACAGTAAAACAGAGTTATCAACAACCTGTGAAGAAAGTAAGTCGAACATCAGCAGAACCAACAACAGTTTTCTTTCAGGAGAGGATGGAGACCAAACTGGAGCTAAGAGTAAGTGAATAGTGGCCATAAACAAGAGTCCAAATGAATGAATGCTAATGCTGTTCTGTGTCTGCTGCATGTGCATACAACATCATCATGTTTTTCCAAAAAAGCACACATACTCTTTTATGAGCAGAACCTAGCATTCTGTACATCCAGTCAATCCAATGTATCATATCTGAGCTCTTTCACCTCAGTGTCGTCTCTTTTTTAGTGGAAAACAGTGTACTGTGTAAAAATCAGTATTTGATGTTTCTGCTTTTATGCTCAGTAAAAAGTCAGTGTCCCTTGTTTCTGGGGGGTAGGCAGGTCCGACTGCACTGCATTAGAGATAAAGCAGGGCTCCACTGCTCCTGCCTCTGCTAAATCCACACTCCAAACCACATCTTAATTGGCTTTAAACAGCTGCATATCTCCCTCTCTCCTCTCTGTGCTGGCCTCCGTCAGTGTGGCAGTGAATGTGGACAGACAGGGATAAATTATGACCCTCCATGCTCTTAACTCCTGTCCTCCTCCTCTTTCTATGTGGCTAGCTCTGCTCTGAATCAGCTCTGGTCTGCTCTCCTCTGCATCAGCTGTTCCTTCATGTCTTCCCTCATCCCTCCTTCAGCAAACTCCACTGTTGGAAGCAGCAGTTCAGGCTCTGTTGTGATTTCTGCTCTAAACCAGGAGAGTAACTAAACTCTGATTAACAGGCCAAGAGCTCTGTGTGCACGTTTCACAGTTTCGAGACTGGAGTTGGTTGATGCAGTGTTGTTTAAATCTGTTACACCCTAAAAGAACACGTTAATCAGCGGGAGCAGATGTTTGCCGTGTTCAAGAAAACATCATTTGCATACGGTTTATTCCTTCAGTTGATCACCTGCAGGGGGTCCGCAGGCCCTTGGCTGTTACATCAGAGGCCCAAATTCTGCTGCTTGAGAGAATAAAACAAATAGAAGTCAAAGTCTAACTTCAAACTGGTCTGCAGATTCTACACTTCTTCTTGTTTTCCTGTTGATGGCAGATTGTGAAGATGGTTTAAATCAGAGATTGATGACAAGAAATGATTGCCTCTGATTTGTTGAATAGTGTATTTGTAAGCTGTTATTATGAGCTAAAAGCAGGGCTGTTGCTGAAGTGCAGTAGTGTCTCTCTGCTCCTGTTTGCCTCAGGAAGTCGGCCTCGCCTGCCTGTGAACAACAGTTCATTGCGAGGTTTCCCTTGTAAGCAAATCTTATTTCTGGCGTGCTCTCTGAGCGCTGGGCGTGTGCCATGGCCCTCCAGTGAGTCTCTTGTTTGGGTGCCTGTGAAACAGTTAACAAAGGTCTGACGGGTGGGACTGCAGAGCCCCTTCACAATACTGAAACAGATCCAGTTTCTCTTTGCTAATAAACACTGCAGGGTGGTTCCAAGGACTCCGAGTACAACAGAGCCAACACGTGTTGCTCATATTTTATCAACGTTTCACGTTTGTGCTTGAAGCCAGCGGCGTTGCAGCATAACAATGAAGTGCAGAGTAATGTGTTGATAAGAGGGCTGTTTGAGAATGCAAAACCCCAAATACTTTAAAAGATCTGAGCGCAGGACGTGAACATGAAGAATTTATGAGACCAGCTCCGTACTGTGCCAGTTATCACCTGTCTTGTCTCATTTAAGCCACACTGGCAGCTGGGCTCGAGAAATGAGAATTTCAATCACTTTGGGGATCCCTTAACTTTTCATCTAGGATCAGTGTTATACTAAAGGCAGATGGAAAACAACAGACCTGACACACATCAGTTAGCATTATGAACATGTGAGGGAGGGGTAGGCAACCTTTTCTGTGATGAGTGTCAGTTTACAAAGATGAAGACGACCAGCTTGCAGTGACATCTGTTGATGTGTAATTTATCTGCAGTGTCATTTCTGCTCCTCTCAGCAGTTCCATAACCCTGGAGATGAAGGTCTTTACTCTGCAGTCCATCAAGCTAAACCTCTGCACGGTGGAGGGAAGGCTCCTTCATGCAGTCTCCCTCTGTGAATGGTTTCCCATGTTTAGCAACACACTCTGCTCCACCCAGCTTTATTCTCTCATCTTTGAAGTTTTTCTTCATGCTTAGTTTCAAAATGATGCTTTTATGCTTTCACAGCAAAATGCACAGACAGTTCTGTTTTCTCTTTGTTGTTCAGCGGGCTGAGGAGGCTGGCTCGATTTTCTCTCAGTGTCGCATGCAGATTGGCGCAGTGTGGACTCCTGTTTGCCAGGCAGTTAATGGGTTAACCACTGCTGGTTTAGATGTACAATACTACACTCCATGCCAGGGGTTCTCAAACTTATTACTCAAAGGTCACACATCTCATTTTATTCAGGGTCTGAGGTCTGAAACGATTAGCAATAACATAATAATATTCAATTCATTAACGTCACATCTCTTGTGATTGGGACAGCATGAAACTGAGGCAGTTAAGGCTCAGACAGTTAGTCCATATTTATATCAGACTCAGACATATTCTTAAAATCACATTTGCACTAGTGATAAAAATTGTGCACCAGAGAAAAAAAGACACACTCTCCTCTGGTTGTGGAGAATAGAATCAACGCACCTTGCTCTACCTCGCCTTTCCATTTCAATGTCAAGTTGCTAAAGGAGGTGTGTCGTTCCCAATCATCACCATCAACGTTTGCACTTTAAGTAGCCTAGGCAACAGTCCTTCAACTTGCTGGATGAGCAGCAGTGATCTCACTTCACCTGCAGAAGGAAGACATGTTCATTGAAAGTTTCTCTTTTTAAGAGTTGCCATCTTCGCGTCTCTTTCTCTCTTTTTCTCTGGAGGTGGAAGGTTTATGACCTGCCAGCAGCCGTGGATGCAGCATGTGACGACATCGCAGCAGAGTCATGCAGAGGGTGGATTCGCCGCTCCAGGAGATACTTTCCTCGCTGCATCGCAAGGGATGATATCTGTTGTGATGTAGATGAAAACATGTGGCCAGACAGACAGGAACGTCTGGATGTGCCAGCATGATTTACCTTTGTTCAGTCACAATATGTACTGTTATATTGTTCACATTTGTGCACAGCTCTACCAAAAGGTTGTTTCTTATGTTTGTTCTAAATAAGGTGACTGCTGTGTATTTTTCTGTTGCACAATGCTGTAGAATTGCAAAGGACATATATATTTTCACATTTACAGTAAAAATGTGAAACGTACGTATTCAGTGTCTTGTACTCACTTACTCCCCAAACTACAACAATGTGTAACTTTACTGTTGTTTTCAATGGTGGTACAAGTAGTTTATAGTGCAGTCCTGAGTATTTTCAGGTAGTGTCACAGAGTTCTGACCTTTTTTGGAAAACACTGAGAGAATAAATTGTCATAATGAAAACATGACAAAGCCATTTGACTGTCTTGTTCATACACGATGGTGTCAAGACTTCTCATTTTGGTGACACTGGCAGTTTCATTGACATAAATACTTGCTTTTGAGGGATGAACTATCCATTTTTAGCAAGTGATGTGCTTTTGCAGGTTATCCACTAGGGTTTGCAGTTTGCACGAATTGTTTTGAGAAACTGTTGCAAATTTTAAGAGCGATGTGACAAACGCACCAAAGTGATCATTACTTTACCTGTCTGTCTACATGAGTTGTTTAATTCTTATTTGCTGGTGTCAGATGGATGTAGAATACATGGGTTTGGTTTCTGCGGTCCGTCACTTATGGTCGTATGTGTTTTTGGCTGATGGTTGAACGGCTTGCAGGTGAGGAAGTCCAGGCAACTGCAGAGCAGAAGAGGGAAGTGGGAACAGGTGTGTGTCTGGGTGGGCAGTCAGGTCATGGGGATCGGAGGAGAAGAGCACCGATGGGCCTGAGAAAACAGAAATGTGGCTGAAGAGGAGGAACAGGGAGACAGACTGTGACAGCATGTCCATCCCGTCCACCTGGTCCCTCTAATGTCTGACCGAAGGTTTTACCCTGGTTTGACAGATGATGACCTTCCTCATTCAGAGTCAGTGTTTCGAACCTGTTTTGCAGTGAGGGTTTAAGTGTTGGAGTGAGCGTTGGTGCCCCCTGATTTAATTTCTTGCTGGATTTGCCTTTTAAAGGCTGTTTCTTTCATTAATGTGAGTCTCTGTAAATGTCCAGGATGCACTGTCCGAAACGTTGGCAGAGATAGCAGGGATATCAGGAGAAGGATGGAAGCAGAGCAGGAAGTAGAAGTGACGTTAATTTTACAGTTATGAGGGTGAACTGAATTGAATGATGATGTAATACTCTGAGCAAATGCATATTTTGGTTATTATTTTATGCCGATGTGTATATATTTAAAGGGGAAGTATTTTATTTTTCTAATGCCAATTTAAAGAAAAAAAAGTATGTTGTGATAAATATAAAACAGTAAAACAGTTTTATTTTGTACAATGCAATTTATTGAGAACATTTATGCTATTTTGACTGAATTTAAAGCCACTAGAGAGTGATTTTTGGTGCAGTTCTCTCACATGAATAGGCCTATAGTGTGAGAGTAACTTCAGCACACTTCTTTAACCTCTGTGTCTAACTCAAAATGAATATTGTTATGTGATGTGGTTCTGATCAATGAATTTTTGAATGTTAATGGTTACTTACCATAAGTCTTTGAGCACTTTAATGTTGGTTTTCACAAATGATACACTTGAGATTAAAGTTGTACAACTGAGAGAAATTTGAATAGAGATGAAGATTTATGTCAGAGTTAGATGCAATTCTGTGCATTTTTTGATATTTGATATTTGATATCCCTTTTGATGCATGTGAGTATAGATGGTGTTGAATGTGAATTGTGTGACCTGTCTACAGGTCAGGTTTTTGGAGGACGGAAGATGTTTGAGGTTCAGGACAACTTCCTGCCGTGACAGATGGCGAGCCGACCACCCGGAAGAGAGTTCAGCACTGAAGGAATCTCCACGTACCCGCCCATTCACACACACACACACCTGCAGAACATTACAAGGACCTTTGGAAGCAGGTGAACTTACAGCGACTTGACAACAACAAACCTGCAACAACTCCTATTCGACATGAGGGCCCCAACGGACATTTTACTGTTTTAAAAGTGTGCACACTATTTTTATTTTTATTTTTTTCTGACAGTTGGGTTACAATTCTGTATTCTGTACAACCTAATCAACTTACCTTAACCACTGTAAAAATGATATGAGTGGCTACTCGACTTTCACTCTGGTGTTTGCTTCATCATTGTTGCTCAGTAATGTGGCTCCTTCCGAATTTAGTATCTTCTGATTCTGGTTCAGGTCTTATAATCAGCCCAAGTGGTTATAATACCGTAATTCTCTTTTACATCTTTAAATTTGGTTCCAGGAGGAACAGGGAGACAGACTGTGACAGCATGTCCAAGATGCACTGTCTGAAACTTTGGCAGAGATAACAGGGATATCAGCAGAAGGATGGAGCAAAGCAGGAAGTAGAAGTGATATCATGAACTTATTAACACACAGCTGAATTTGTCTGTTAGCATTAAGGCAGGTTCCACTGAGATTTGAACTCAGATCACTGGATTCAGAGTCCAGAGTGCTCACCGTTACACCATGAAACCTCTGTACAGACCCAGCAGACAGCTGTGCCACAGCAACAACAAGCTTTTGACTTTTCATTTGTTTGGAGAGGACCAAACACTTGATGTGTGGCTGGAGAATGACATGTCCCCAGCAAACAGACAAGAAAAGTAAAGAACAATGCTGGACCGACTGGAGGGGCGATATTAAGGCACAAGAGACTTGAGGACACAGAGATTGACCAGACTGAAGCCGACAGACACGAAAAAAAACCTAAAACTGCTAAAAGACTGCTTAGTGGAGACCAAACTGGAGACAGATTTTTAATGTATGACGCTGAACGCAGAGATCAGCTGCTGCGGGACTTTTATCCATCAGTACAAAATAATAGAAACCAAACTCTGTCTCCAGCTACGTCTCTCTCAGGTCTGGGATGTCCCGTCACTTCTCCACATTTTACATTATTTCCCTGAATAACTGCAAAGAAATAAGTTTTCCTGCCTGCCGGCCTAAATACAATATGATAATTAAAGCTAGGAAACACTGCTCTACAATATATACACTAAAACACAATATCGACACACTTTGCCAGGAACACACAATATTTGTCAGTATATACAGTATGTTATTTCTGTAATGCTGACTTTCCTCAAATACCAGACCTGTTACATGGGATGATAATTAAATTATTACAGCAATGGGCTGATAGAACAAGCTCGCTGCTGGTCCTGTGGCAGGACATACGCAGAAGGTTCTGCCACAGGGCTTTGATGGTGGTGGCCTGCTGGTTGCTCAGTGTTTGTCCAGTTTCAGTCCTCAGCCCCATCAAATACTCTGCCAGGCTGTCCACTCGGTCCATCCCTGGGACACTGCGCTCATCCACACCCTGATAAATATAACACATATATAGAACATATATATAGAACACACAATATGACAGGCAGAAGAATAACACACCTGTCAGAGTGTAACTTGTCACAGCATCAGATTATTGTATTTTTGGATAAGAAAAATAACCTCATCATGATAACTCACCAGAGTAAACAGCAGGCGGCTGAAAAGAGGGGAAGAGCTTCCTTCCGAGCACCTTGACGCTGTAGATGTTGACGCAGTGAAAAGGGTCCCCTGAGTGGCTGAAAGCAGTGAGGGAGGCTTCACTACCAGGGATGCAGCTTCACAGTCCTGGTTCATCTGTGGAGGCCCCCCGGGGGTACAGCTGGAGATTCAGGCTGTTGCCTTCAGATAGTAACCATGTGATCAATAACTGTAGCTTCATTTGTTTAACATTCATTGTGTCACTATTTCCAGGATGATAATGATAATCATCATCATCATCATCATCATCATCATAAGCACAATAATGATATTATGAAGAACTGCAAGAGAACATGCTCTAACATTATAACGTTACTGTAAGTAGAATGAGGTGATAAAACGTTATGATTCTGCGTTGTTCTCTGAGGAAAACCAGGATAAAGTCTAAAGTCAACATTCAACATCATTTTATCTGAATCTACACAGACCAGGACAGTAATTAACAGCGACTCTCTCTGCACCGACGTGCACCAAGACAGTAACGTTATGCAACGACAGTAATGCCGATATAGCGCTCGTCATATAGCGTAACAGCGTAAAGAAGCTAGCTAGCTCGTCGACAAAATCAAACAAGCATAAAATAAGTTCGCCAGCAGCAGCAGCTCACCTCTTTATGTCGGCGGATGAAACTTGAGAGCAGCAGAAGCGGACCGGGACACTTGAAGCGGCTTCAGACGTGAACACTGCGGCCGGCTCCCGTTGCCGGGTTTATTTTCGTACTGGAGCGGAAGCCGGAAGTGATTGGCTGCGCTACCTGTTGCTATGGCTACCTGGAGGGGTTTTTTTTTCAGGTCACGGAGCAAAGAAATTGCTTTGAACTGTGACGTCACTTGCTTTTTGACATCAAAGCACATCAATAGCTATGACTCCTCATGCTCTGCTGTTCACATCAGTTCCAGATATTTTTCATTTATTCATTTTTATATCGAGAGACAACAAAATAAGATAAGATGGATCGTTGGCTGAAACGCAAAGAGGACAAAGAAAATCTTCTCGACAACATTTGTGTAGCTCCTGAGGAAATAGACGCCTCAGAGCTGCACAATATGTTCTTGGAAGAACGAGAAGACGACCGCAGAGGACAGTCTCGTGGTCGAGACCTAGAAGGGAGATATAAATGGCTTAAAGCTGGGAAAAAAGCAATCAGTGACTTAAGCAAAGACCTTCGCAAGAAATCAGGCAACCTGCACAGTAAACTCAAGCGCCAGATAGAACTGGAGGAAAAATGTCAGGCTGCTGAAAAAGAAATAGAAATCATAGTCCAAAACAACCACAGTCTTGAGCGAGAAATTGTTGGAGGACAGAGGCAAATGAGGGACCATCAAGTTTTGGAGGATGAATATGAGGCTAAACTGAGTGTAAACAAACGCTTGAGCCAGGAATGGAAGAAGCTGCAGCAAATGGTTCAGGACCTCCGGAAGAAAATCTCCAGGCAGAACGACTTGGAAAAGAAAATTCAAACAACTCAGGAGGAGAATCAAACCTTGAGCCAACTCATCGCTGTCCAAGAACGACAGCAGCAGGCTTTGACCGAGAAACTTCGCGATGAACAAGAGATGCAGGCCGCGTATGCATCAGAGAAAGCTAAGAAAAAGGAAAGGATGGACCACCTTCACAACCTCCAAAGCAGAATCCTGGATTTGACAGCAGAGTACGAACAGGTGAAACCCTGGCTCGATCGGTATCAACAGAACAAAACTGAGCTGAACAGGTTTGACAATGAGAAGGTTGCCCTCGTGCAGGAACGTCAGGAAATTCTCAACAAGATTAGACAGCAACAGTCTCTTGTAAGGGAGAATAAAGACATCACATCTGCCGCAGAGACCATTCGCCGAGAGATTTCTGTTCTCCGCAAACAAATTCAGGAGCTCCGTCAGGAGGACAGACGCTGGACGGCTGGACAACAAGCTGGGAAACGCTGAAACCATCAAAGCCAAATAAAGGAAGGAGGACGTGAGCTTAGATAAGGTCCTGCTGCACATTGAGAGGAAGGAGGAGGAGCAGCAGGCCCATCAGTCCCTCTTAGACTGGCCAAACAGGCGCTAGGGGGGACAGCACGTGCAGCAGGACCGACATAAACGCCGTCTGAATCAACCAGAGGGGACTTCGGGCTGCGTTGTAGTTTTACTGTAACACAGTAAGGCTTCAGCTCCCAGCCCTGCTTCCTTCTGTGTTCTTCCTTCAGATGTGGGGTTTTCTCCGGGTGCTCCGGTTCGCCCATTGACAAAGTCAATCAAAAAAATGTAGCAGTCCACACGACTTGTTTCCACAAGGCACCAAGCTTGTTTCCATGATCCTTTGCAAACTTCTACACTGAATTTTGTGGCGAGGACGCAGGAAACTTTTCTTCTGATGACTTCCATGAAGGTCATTATTAGTCCAGATGTTGCTGCGCTCCTTTGCTTTTTTCTCTAAAAGAAATAAATAAAAGTTTAATCTTCATTTTCTACTCACTTAAGTATTCATTGATAAGCTCTGTTCTCATGTGCAGAGCAAATAATATCTATATATCTAAATAATAAATATCTAATATACAGTATATATCAAATATATTCTCATTTTATTCTTTTATTTTTTCAAAGATAGCTGTGTTCCATATTTTTGTTTCAAAGGCTTTTAAATAAGTACAATCGGTGTCAAGTACGTCTCAACAAGCCTACATTTGAAAGAGGAGTCATTAAAAAGCTGTTGAAACAATGGTTTCATGTCAGTAAAGTATATGTATCTAAAATGCTTTCATCTTACAACCAAAGTCAGGCCAGTTTCAACCTGTACATACAGAGGACTGATAAATAAAAGGAAATAACCGACTAAATGAAAAGAGATGCTTCACTATGAGAAACTGTCAAGAAACTGTCCAGAACAAAACCCCCGTAAAACTGCAGACTACACTTGGTTTTTATGCTCACTAAACTGATGAGATATAGCCCAACATGTTAATAGTGAGCTTTAGAAGTGTTGGCAGGCTGATTTTCTGTTTGTTTCAGTCTTTTAAAGCAGTCAGGCTCGCTGTAGCCCCCTGCCCCCAGTCATTCTGCTAAGCTAAGCTAACCATTTCCTGCCTCTAGCCTCTCATTTAACAGACAGACACAACAGCAGCCGTTTTATCTAAAAGCTAACAAGCATATTTCCCAAAGTGTCTAAATACTCCTTTTCATCTCTAGAAGTCTTAACTGTTGAAATATGCGATTGAAAATAAAACCACTGCAAAATGATCAAACATGAGGTGATCTAGTGCACGACAGCATGTTCAAGAGTTTTATCACGCTCGTGACTGCAGCAAATGATACTGATACTGTCGGTCTGTGGATTTTTATCTTTTTATTTATTTTTTGCACAGCCCTGAACCGTTAGCGGTGATCAATGTGGGCATGTTGCAGATATCAAACATCTAAAAGACAAGAAATATCAGTGCAGAAATGCCAAAAATTGCCAGGTTGGTTTTTATTGAACCGTAGGATGTTCTGCTCATTGCATGGCTTGGTTTCCAAAAAACCAAAAACAAACAGTATTTCATATCTGTGTAGAATCCAAGGTTGGTTGGTCTCTAACGGTGACGGTGGCTTTAGCACCAACAGCATTTTATAGAAAGGAGAAAGAAAAAGGACAAACTGTTATCAATTTTAACAACAATGATCACATGTATTTACCAAACGGGCCTTTTTGGGTCACAGCTGCTCATTGTTAGGAGTCCTCATTAGAATGAAGGTTTAGGTTCATTTCAAACATGTAGTTATTCTTTATTCAGGGTATTTAATTGTCATGCATTGCACAAGGAACAGCGGTTGTAGCCCCCTCCATGCTCCACACATATCAAATGTGGAAACAGTTGTTCAAGGAACGAGGAAGTTCCTGATTTTCATATAATACCCTATAGGTGTTACGTATGACTTCACCTCATCTTCATCTCAACAGCAGGTCCCACCTGATCTGAACTCAGATGGCTGGATTCAGAGTCCACACAGATAAAGGAGCAACAGTTACCTGAGACAGACAAAGACAATGTGCTATAAATGATTATTGTACTGAGCACAATGAATAAGATCATTACCAAAACAACACAACATGATAGAGTCTATCCACAGAAGGAGGAACATCACACTGACCCCTACAAATGGCTTTTGGTGTGAATGCTTGACAAAAGAAAACAGGTAAAAAGTTCCTGCATCATCAGTGGACCTCTCTCTGAAGTGGAAGCCTCAGAAGTTGGGGGTGTTTGTGGATTATGAGGAGAGTCTGGTCTCTTTTTGTGATGTCGATCAGTGGTCCCCAACCTTTTTATCACCGTGGACCGGTCAACACTTGACAATTTTACAGCGGCCCGGGAGGGGAGGGGCTGTACGTAGATTCTTTATATTGTAAATATAATAATAAACGTACATCCACTGTGTACTCGTATGCAACTTTATTAGCAGCTTCCTCCTAACATTGTCTTTTAATCCAGGGTGCTTGGTCTCCAGGTGAAGCAGTTTTGAGGCTTCATCGCCTCATTAGAGAGCCGGTCGCTGCATATTTTATGCAGAGCGGGCTCGGTGTGTGGGAATCACCTGTCGAGACAAATCCATATTTCAAGTAGGACTCCTGGTATCGTCAGTTAAAAGCTTTCTTTTTCTTGGAAGTCGTCGGCTCTTCTTCTGTCTCTTCACTGGGCCTTTTCCCCTTCGCAAAGAAACTTCCCAAACACGTCTGTTTTTTACTCATTTTGCGAGCTTGTGGGTTAAATTTGAGCTATGGTGTCCTCTTCTCTACCTAACCTATTTGGGCTTCCTGGACTACAGGAAACAGGAAGTTAAAGATCTGGGCATCCACCCCAGAGACTGCTCTTTCAACCCCGGAGTGTTTGTGGCAGAAATCAGCGAATGGAAGAAGCAGAAGGCAAGGCAAGGCAAATTTATTTATTTATTTATTTATTCATACATCAGGCCAAAGTAGAAGAGCTACTTGATAGTGTGAATGCTGAGTCAGCATCATTCCTCCATGATTTCCAAAAAGAGTTTCAAATGCTGACTCGTCAGACCACAGGACAGAATCCAGTCTGTTTTTGATGCAGTGCTGTCTGAGGCCTGAGGATCACAGCCAGCCAGTATTTCCAGTCTTGTGCCTGCGTACAGAGATTTCTTCAGATTCTCTGAATCTTTTAATGACATTTTGTTCTGTAGGCAATGAAATCCCCAAATTCTTTGTAATTTTACACTGAGAAACATTCTTCTTAAATTGTTGCCAGCGCAGTGTGTCACAGAGTGGTGGACCCCTCCCCATCATTACTTCACAAAGACTCAGCCTCTCTGAGGCTCTTTTTACACCCCATCATGTCACTAACCTGCTGCCAGGTCACCTCATTAACTGTGACATGTTTTGCTGCCACCGTCCAACTTTTGAAACATGTTGCCGGCATCGAATTCTAAATGAGGATATTATTTTCATAATCAATGAAATTTCTCAGTTTTAACATTTCAGTTAAATATTGGGTTTCAGTGTTTTTCAAATCATCACGTTCTGTTTTCCATTTCACACACAGTCCCAACTTTTTTGGGAACAAGTTGTATACAGATTAAGTTGAAGTAATTAAATAATCACTTATTAAAATAAGTATATGTTCTGAAAAAAACTCCAAAACAATACAGATATGTAAACGGTGGACACTGTGTGCAGGAATAAAAATGACTGCAAGTCATTTCTATTCAAACACAGTGACCTGCTTTTCTGTGGCCTGTTAACTCCACTAGATGGAGCTCTTGAGTCAAGAGTGTTTGACTGCGGCCTTTTCTGATTTTTTGAAGAGAAAAAGTGTAAAAACAAAAATTAAAGTCTTCAAGATTTAAACTTTATAGAGTTGAAAGAAGTTGGAGAACTTGTCTTATGTTGCATCCCTTTTGAAACATACATTTCACACACACACACACTCACACACACACACACACACACTGTAACTTGTCCTCTTGACATTAGTTTTCTGGAGCTGGTTCTGAACTACATATTAGATGATGTATTGTAGTTTGGTGTAAGGTGAACAGAGATGCTGCCCAGCATGCAGCAACAGAGACACACTCATGGATTTAATTCTGATTTCCTGCGTTGCTACTGCTGTTTCTGTGTTTTACATCTGGTTCCCCGATGTGTAGTGTGTCTGCAGTTCCTGACTGTTGGTCCATGACCCAAAACACATTTATAAGATGTCAACTTGAGATTTGAGACGTTGCAGTTTTCACTCTTTTCTGATGTTTTATACACCAAAGGATTAAGACAATAATATGCAGAGTAATCGATAATGAAAATAATCATTAATAATATAAAAATAATAATAATAATCGTAGTTTCATGCTATTAAATAAATAAATAAAAATGAAGAACCTTTAGTTCTTTAAAGAACCACATTTAGTTTGTGAAAAGCCTTCCTGTAAATAAAGAGGCTCTGCAACTGGTGGACAGAGCCTTTTGAAGAACCATCATTTTTCTGACTCTGTGTGTGTGTGTGTGTGTGTGTGTGTGTGTGTGTGTGTGTGTGTGTGCATGTGTGTGCATGTGTGTGTGTGTGTGCGTGTGTGTGTGTATCCCGCAACATCTACTGTTTAAGTGTGTGAGGAAGGAGAAATGTGTTTGAGTGTGAACTCTGACCACTGATGGCCAGAAAAGTGTTATTATCTGTATTATATAAGTGTTCATCACAGTGGCTCAGTGTATTTCACACACGTATGTGTTGTTTTTTAATTTGCACTCTCTGCTGTATATCTGGCAGCGACATTTGTAGGGTGGATCAATATTGTTTTATTCTAGAGGTGAACTGACAAACTTCTCCCAGCCTGGTTGGAGTCATACTACAGGACTTGATTAAGGACATCAAAGAAGAATCAGTGACACATGGCCAGTTAACAGCAGGATGAGCCTCCACTAACCTGATAAACTCTCAGTACCCCACGTCTCCAGACGAGGCCAGGACGCTCACACCACAGTGTGAACAAAGAACAAAAATAAAATGTGCAACATGACGTGTTTGTTGGAACTATGAGAGAAACACAAAACTGGTGCAGAAATAGTAAGAACTGAACTAACAAGAACAGGTTAGAGCTAACGCTACTCCAGGAAAAGGGTTTGAGTTCTGCTACCAAACACAAGGACGCCTCAGACTGCAGGAGTCTGTCTGTGCTCGAGGAGAGAGAGAGCACAGACACAGCCCTGTAATAACAAGGGATGATCAGCTGTATTGATTTCAGTTTATTGTTCCATTTGTCTCTTCACTCTTACATCTTTGGGCCCCTAACCCTCTGGTGCCTGACCCTTCATTTTGGGGCCTGCTGGGCATCCAGTTCAATATGGCCTTGAACAGAGCTGCACAGAACAGTTTTAAAAACAAGAACTTTCTGAAAGGAACCCCACATTAGAACTGAAGAAACTCTGAACACAGCACGCCCAGCCAACTATGTGTGAAGATGTTACCTCCTTGCTGCAAGACGGGTAGAAAGAGAGAGAGCGTGACATGTAGACCATCAGCAGCGAGGAGGAGCGAACATGCCTGAGAGGGCGCGGAGATGCCAGAGAATCTGCAGGGAAAAATGTTGGGCCTCCCTCCCCTTTCAAAGCAACCTTTCTTTAACCCAACGACCCATCAGATGAACTTAGCTTTTCCTGTGAGCGTGGCTTGATGATATAGAATAATAAGAGTACTTTAGAAGAATAGGATTTGCCACCAACATCTTTATGTTCATGTTGGCGCCTCTCAGTGGCTGAATGCGGCCTTTCATGGTTTAATGTTGGAGTTTTACTTCATTTAGTTTAGTTCATTTCCAACCAAAAATTACTTCCCCTGTTTTCCATTTCCATCAGAGATACACTTTCCCAATCCATCCCATCCCTTTCAATGGGAAACACAATCTGTGCATCACAAAGCATCACATCAGGTCCTGAGTGCACACCAGATGCACCAAACACACACGAGAAGTAATCAAGGCACAGAAGCAGGGATGTCCACATCTGGTAAGTGAATGTGATGAAATTGCTGCTTTGCTGGACGGATGATGTGCAACAAGATGCCATCAGAGTGTGGAACTCTCACAGAAAACAAAAGAGATGCATGTTTTGACATTGCAGTGGTAATTTGTCCATAAAAAACTGTGCTTCAAACTCGAAACAAGCTCCAAAACAAAAGGTCACTAATGCATCACAGTGATGTATCGTACCCAGACAAAAGCCCGCTGAACATACAGTTAATACGTTTGGTTTATTTAACCCTGACGATTAAAACAACAACAATAGAACAAAGCCATCAGCCATCATGGCTCCAGCTGCCACTTCTTGCCTCTTGCTCTGGTTAAAGAAACCACAGACTCTCCCAGGTGCTGATCTGACACCTGCCAGTCTATATAAAGCCTGAGGCTGATCATTTCTGGGGTCCTAATGTGGAGGTTTAAAGGTCCTACAAGTTCATTTTTATTAATGGTCTGAGCACACAGAACTGTTCTCTGCAGTGCAGAAAATAATGATTCTCTTCTGTACTTTCACTGTATTTTACCTTCTGGACATCTTTCTTATTATTTTCCTACTTTTGTTTGACTTCAAGCTCCAGAAATATGATTGATATGGTTGAAGTTGTGTCACGCTATTGCTTGTCCTTGAGCTCTGCCAACTGCATGCCTAACCTGATCCCCCTCCTGAGAGGAGCAGGCAAGCCCTATTAGCCTGCAGCCAAAACACACAGAAGTTTTAACCCAGACACAGTCTCCCAGGTGGCAGCAGGCTATCACTGGAGTGTGTGTGTTTGATGTCTGTGTGTGTGTGTATGTTGATGAATCCGAGCAGCCAAGAAGCAGAGAAGTGGACCTAATCTCCTGTCATCAGTCTGTGTACAGCGATGAAGAGTTTGCACTCTGGACCCTCATCATGACCTCTGACACTGAACACAGATGCAGTGACAGCTGTTTCCCACAGCAGGGCAAAATGTAAAGTGTTGGTTGGGAAATCGGTCCTGAAATCTGATTGGAGTGTGTGCATGCCTGTGTGTGTGTGTGTGTGTGTGTGTGTGAGTGTGTGTGTGTGTGTGAGCGTGTGTATCTGGATTTTAGTGAGTGCGAGTCAGAGAAACATGCACAGGGTGCTGCACACAAACGGGACGCATTCACTTCCGACCTGTTCTTTACCATGTTATCCTGTGTGTCTTCTGTCTCCATGACAACCAGAGCTCTCTACACAGTGTGTGTGTGTGTGTGTTTGTTTGTTTGTTTGTGATGTTGCCTGTTATTAAAACCCAAAGGCAGCCACCATGTGATATTAGTGTGTAATGTGTGTGAAGTGTGAAATTGGCGTGTATTTAAAGGTGTGTATGATTTAACAGGATCTATTGTCAGAAATGGAATATAACATTCATCATCATGCTTTCATTAGAGTATGATCACTTGAACATGACAGCTGTTGTGTTTTTGCTACCTTAGAATGAGCAGTTTATGTCGACTTAGGGAACGAGTTTGATTCCACAGATGCCGCCATGTTTTTGTACAGTAGCCCAGAAAGGACAAACAACTGGCCTCTCACGTTGTTTGTGTCTTTAGCAGCCACTGCAGGCTCTCCCAGATACCTGTCAGGGGAGGGTCAGGCCAGGGGAGATCAGTTGGCTGAAAACTTCTCTGCTAGATGCCACTAACTCCTACACGCTGGACCAAATAATCAAGATGCTAATGAAACTGTCTTTCATTACATTTCTGTTCTGCACATTGAATCACATTCCTCTTCAGTTCACACAGTGTAATGACTCGTGATGGAAGATTACTGATGTCCACGTTCTTTGTTCATTCTTGACTTGATCCACCCTCATTCAAGGTAGTTGTGATCCATTGTGGGCCCCTCTGCGCAGACTGGAATCCTGCCAACTATAGAGGTCTCACCTCTTACCTGTTCCTCCCCCTTTAAATTTCACAAATATTACACCTTAAATGTCATTAAATAGTCTACATTTGAATTGATAGGCTCTTATTTACAAGAGTTTTTCTGTCCTTTCCCCCCAAATTAGACATATTATGGTGCACCAGAGTCAACGTTTGATAAGTGCCCCCCCCCACCCCTGTGTATTTTTACACACAGCATCACAGCATGAGGGCTGATCTTAGGTCTGATAACAGAAAAGTCTTCTTAAAGAAAATCTCACATTTTTATCATTAACTAGCACATGGCACGTAACATACATACATTCAAAAAAAACATGAAATAATCATGTGTGAGTGTTACCAAAGAGATGTAGCAATGGAAAAGTTCATCTTTTAAAAACTGACTTCTTACAAAGATGCATAGGACACAAGTCATTATTTACAGCTATTTTCATCGTTCCTCATGTTTAATTCCTGCTGTGTGAGCAAGCAGCAAACAGGAAGCTGCCAAAATCTCTGACAAGGTGTTGAGGGCTGTACAAACTGCCTGTTATATAGAATCTATCCACTAGATGGCGGTACGCTGCTCATACTGCGATGATGAACTGGTCACAATCATTTTTAGGTTTCAACCATGTTGAATAAAAACGCTATTTAACTTAACATTGCCATACATCCCTTATGGTTAATGTGCTGATTATGATCTGATTATGAGCCTGAGCACATAACAGCTTAGTAAACGCCTGTTGCCATGATTGTGCTTTGCAGTTGTTATGGCTGATACAACTGTGGATGTGTAATATGTAAAGGGTGGTCCGCTGCATCCCATGCTAAAGGAGACACAAAGTCCAACAGCTCTTTTCATGGCTGCTGGTTAGATTCTGTGGGCACATGTGATGGATGAGTGGAGCGTAGCACTGAGGGGCCTGGGTAAACAGAGATGGGGCTGGACAGGAGGAACAGGGAGACGGACTGTGATCATTCCCATCCTCTGTGACTCATGATATCCCCCTATAGTCACTGTAAACTTCATACAGCAACTTTTTGCTGTATGTTTTAAGTGTCAGAAGTACATCCTCTAAACATTAAGTCAGGGGTTTGATCCGTGCCTGATCTGCTCTGCGTGTCCTCAGCTAAGATGCTGAACCCTAAATTGCTCCTGATGATCTGTGCGTGTGAATGTGGCATGTGCTGTAAAGCACTTTGAGTGGCTGCTAGACACAGCATTAGATAGAGGCAGCAGCATGATCATAACATGTGCATCACTGCCCTGAGCTCAAGCAACGCTAACAACGGAGGGAAGTTTGTTTGCTTTGTTAGGTATAGCTAGATGTTTTGCTGGTATGCTCTTATTGACTCAAATATTCTTTATATTTACAGGACACATTAAAGGTTTGGCTCAAGTTTTATCTATTTTGCAGGGATTGCAGGGATTGGCTCTCTATGATGGCATCACAAAGGTTGATTGGTTCAGACAGCTGTTATCCCACATTAAATGTTGGTCTCAGGACAACAACCTCTCTGCAAAATCAGAACGTACCATGAAGCAGATAAGAAAATCTGTATGGATGGTGGAATGGCTTATGTCCTGGCATTGGTGGTATAGTGGTGAGCATGGCTGCTTCCCAAGCAGTTGACCTGGGTTTGATTCCCGGCCAATGCATAACAGATGTTGTGGCTCGTCATCTGGACAAAGTGAGGACCTTGTTGCAAATCAGATTGAAACTCTGTGACTGTCCGCAACATGATGCTCCTCAGACAGTCTGCTTTAAACTTTCTCTCTCGGGAGTTTCCTAGTGCATCACCACCTCAGCTATGAGAGCACTGAATCCTAGCCGCTAAACCATCAGGCACCCATCTTCACCTAATGCAAAAACTGATGAAAATACAAAGACATGACAGGACTCAACAGTTCTTTGGTTTACTACAGATTGGCAAACTGACGATGTGACTCAACTTCCTGAAGTGATTTCAATAAGAATCATAAAGATGCTGCTCACCAAAGCTAAAGAAATCAGCTGAAATAGCAAAAATCTCAGCACTTGGATAAACAACACATTCCTACTTCACTGACACTGTGTGAAGACTCTGCATTGTTTAGTGCTGGAGGACGATGTTTCTTTGTTGATTCTTGACTTAGTCCACACTGATCATCTTAACTGGCAAAGGTCCATTTCACCTGGAAAACCAGGTCATCCCAAGGTGGGGGTAGCCGTGGTGGGGCGGTCAAGGTGCAGGACGACAAGTCCATTGGGGTTTCCCCAAACAGACTGGACTCCTGCCAGCTACTCTGACCTGTTCTTCCCTTTATTCCAGTGTGAGATGGGTGTATGTTGGAACAATGAGTTATGTATAAACATGGATGAGCCACATATAAAATGGAGGAGGGCACAGAGAGCAAAAAACAATGTGGCTGGTGGATTCAGATTCAGTCGAGCATGTAAATGTTATGTCCAGTGCTGGAAATTGTTCATCGTGTGCTGAAATTGGGATTTAGAATGGTGATGAAATGGTCTCCATCACAGCATTGGTGGTATAGTGGTGAGCATAGCTGCTTCCCAAGCAGTTGACCCGGGTTCGATTCCCGGCCAATGCATGATATGTCTTGACCTTTCATCAGGAGGACTTCTGGAAGAAGAAAGAACTCTGTGTTGTTTCAAGAACTACAGCTCTGAAGGTAGCTGCTGAACAGATTCAGACTTATATGAACAAAATCTTGGCTTGTAGCTTGTTTTTTTATTACCACTCAGGAAAATAGTTACTAAATTTTTTTTGAATAAAAATAGTTTTTTTCTAGGCGAGTGGGGCAGATGAGCATCAGGAGGTACTGAATTGTGACATGGGAGAAAGCTTGAGAAAACTAAAAGTACGTTCCCTGGTCGGGAATTGAACCCTGGCAGCAGTGGTGAGAGCACCGAATCCAAGCCTGGCTGCAGGACCATTAGGGACTGAGGGACCCCCTGGTTTTCAGTAGGAGATAAAAAAATGTACCATCCTCCCTGAAGTTTGGCTTTTGTGTCTCACTGACATTTCTAAACTGTCACAGCCAATTTCATCTGGCTTCATGATAGTTTACATCGTTCCTGCTGAAAATTATACAGAATATTACCATGATCTTACCTGCTCATGTCAAGAAGCATGAGGTCAGACAGTGGCATTGTAATTAAAGTCAGAAAAGGCCACACCCTTCACACCAGTCCAATTGACTTGAAACTGGGCACACAACGGACCATAAAAAGTCCACCATGCATGGATATTTAGCTAATTAGCATGAAGTGAAAAACAGTGGTGTGATGTAAATTTTGGATTTTGACTGTATCAACACCAAAATGAGTGTACAGCATTCCAGGACTGATTTACACATTGCTATTAACAAGGTCAGTTCAGAAACAAGCCACAAAACTTTGGGGCTGGGTGGGAAAATTAACATAAAGTGTTAATGATTTGTTCAGTCATAACAAATCTTCTGTTTGGGAAAAAGCCGACCAACGTATTTCGAGCCCAACACATAGGGGGTGCTATAAACACCAAAAATGCGTAATTCCAAACCCAGACACAGCACCGGGAACAAATTCAGTATCATGGCCAGTCATTCTTCAACATGTAGACTGCAGGGACCAGGAAGCCAACCCCCGACCTTCTGATAACTCGACTACTCTAACGTCTGAGTATTGTATGTATTACTGAAAATATACTTGAAAATTATTTGACAGCAATCATGTCAAAAGTGCACTTTAAATATTGAACTTAAATTTGACTAAGGACATGTTTTACTGTAGTATAGTTATTGAATGTACGCCTTCAATCTGTTTAACTACACGTTTAAATAAATGAACTGGAAACATACTTTGCAATATTTAAATATAATTTAAGTATATCTTTTTTTCACCTGGGGCACCATACCCACAGACAGTCTTGAGGGGGCAGCATCTGCATACACACTGACCACAGCAGTCACACTATGATGCTCATGTGTATAATAGTACAACCAATGGCAATACTTAAGCAAAAAATACCTCCACATGTGAAAATCATTCATCACGCAGTGCTCACATACACACACAAAGATGCAGTTTTATTCATTTATTTGTATATATACTGCAGTATACAGCAATTACTACACAAACACCTAGAAAGAAAAATAAATCAATACTTGAACCTGCCGTGCTTTATTTCTCACAAACTGCTCGCTTTAATTGGAAACAAATAAACGGTGCAGCTGGTGCAGTGATGGAAACACAGGTTGGACAGACCTGTTGTATATGTGCTCTCTGGAAACACAGTACGCTGTATATAACTACCACACAAAACCAAAAAAACCCAAATAAATAAACACTAAACCTTTCAAGTGCTTCATTCCTTAAACCTCCTGGTTGAATTGAGCAAATAAACTGTGTGTCTGCAAAATTAAACCGCTCATAAATTCAAAGCTAGACAGAGAAGACTCACAGCTTTGAAGAGATCTGTAATAAAATAAAAATGAAAAATCCACACACAGCTGTGCAGCTGATGCAATCATGAAAACAGGTTGTACAGACCTGAGGTATAAGTTCAGTCTGGAAATCGCACACGCTGAGGAAGACTGCCTGTCTTCACTGTGTTTACAGCACACATGTACTGAGCTTCTCACAGAAATATAATCTTTTTCTCTGCTGCTCATACAGGACAGAACTGCAATAAAAAAAGTCAGTGCTAAAACACAACTGTGCAGGTGATGCAAGTTGTAGGTTGTACAAACCGCTCCATCCACCAGGATTCATGTGTTCATACGTCTTTCTCATTTGTTTACACGACAGAGGCCTGACGTAAGCAGCTGTCAAAAGCCAAAAGAACAGACTGAGCAGAAAGAGACCACATGTGCTAGGTTAAAACTGATTGTGGTGTGTGTGACACTTTTAAATCAAGGAGCTCTGCAAATTCCTCTGACATCTCCAAGAGAGAGGTGTAAGAAGCGAGCGTGATTTTTTGGGCTTCTCACAAATTCTTTGCCCCACAAACCACACATGGACGGGTGGTGTGTGGGTGAAGTTCACTGGCACCTGATTCAAATAAACAGGGCACGCTGAGAAAACAATGGAGCCCCAGAACCAGTTAACACCAACATTTCCTCAGCCGATGGAATAAATGACCACAGGGAGGCTGCAGAGTGTCTAACACCTCATTCACACCACCCAGTGGCAGGTTGAGCCTCTGCAGATATGGACTCCAGCACCTGCAGGCGTATGCTGGATCTTATTGGTCTCTTTGTGTGCTGAGGGCTTTACCCAAGTTTGCTTTGGTCGCTTTATTCCTGACATTGTTTGCCTCCAGAAGAGCAGGCCAGTCTCAGAGAGGCCATTCCTCTCCTCGTTTGGTAGTGAGTGCAGAAACAATGGAAGAAGTTCCTCTGTTTCATACTTTTGACCAAACATTTTTGCAAGAATGAATTTGGTAATGCACCTGGAAAGTAGCCAATCATGTTCACCCATGTACTGCTATCTTTGCAATGTCCTCCTATAAGCCCTTCATGTCATTGCAGTGGAACTTCCTCTAACCTCTAACATGCTTGCAGTGTTACCCTAACACCCTGCAAAGTCTCTTATTCTGTGTTTTTTCATTTCTGATGCTGTCTTGTTTTCTTAAAATACATAATGCTCCTGCACCTCCTCCTTTAACTTTAACTGTAACCATGTTGAAGTCCATCCACCCTAACTCCAGTCTTCTTTGTCTTCTTTGGCCATTTCTGCTGCCAAGCAATGATGTTCCCCGGCTGGAAGTGGCTGGCTCGGCTCCCTCTGTGAGTCTGTGTTGTGTTCTCCAGTGAAACAAGCAGAGCGTGACAGTCAGAGAATGAACAAAGTGCTGATGTCTGTGTGGGCATCGCCTGGCAGATCATGCTAATAAGGAGGCACACCAGTGTCTCAGAGGACAAAACCCCGCTTCTTAAACCACGTTTCTTGCTTTGGAAGTTGGATTTTGGCAGACAGCCACAGCCTGTTGCAGCTTGTCCAGTTAACCTCTCACCTTCAGCACCATGGACAGCGCCGCGGAGAAGCCGCAGCGATGAGCGTCAGGGCTCATTAGGGCCTGATGCGCAGCAACTGTTACAACGCCACTGAGACAAAGACACTCTCGCTCGACAGTAATCCTTTACCCACCTCTCCTTTCCCTTGATTTTAGAATTGTTAATTTATTGGAAATAAAGATATAATTTTTTTTTTTTTCCTTGCAAACCGACTCTTCCTGATATCCGCACCTCACATTTTTTGGTGCCGAAAACCCGGGAGAAGAAACACAAAAAACAAAAGGGAATGAAGGACAACTAAAGACGCGGATAACAGGACGATTCAACAATGTCGAATTTGCAAAGACAAAAGAAATTAAGAGGAGCAGTACGGGCCGCTACGACACGACTTTTGGACAAGATTGATCGGGAGGTTGGCAAAGAGGATCCCAGCACAGATGTGTTGGAAGAATACTTGAATCAACTAATGGCGAGAGAGTCGGCTTTACTGGATAGTGACCGTGAAATTGAAGCGGAATCAGCAGTGGATGAATTGGAAGATGAGGTTAATATGGCCTTTGAATATATGGATCGAATCACGTCAAGAAAGACCAGGATAAAACGCATCCTAAGGAGAAATGCGGAGGACAATGAGAGCACAGTTTCAGCGACTTCCCAACACTCAACCAATGAGGTGAGAAGACAAGCAGTCAAGTTGCCAAAATTGATCATTGAAAGATTTTCTGGAGATGTCAGTAAGTGGCAAAGGTTTTGGAGTCAGTTTGAGACAGCTGTTGACAAAAATGCAAGTTTAACTAAGTCTGATAAATTTACATATTTGAAATCATTTTTATATGGTACAGCAGCTAATGTAGTTATGGGACTTTCTTTGTCAGACGAAAATTATGACAATGCAAAGAAAATGCTTATTAGCAGGTTTGGGCGTAAAGATCTCATTATAAATGCACATATGAATAAATTGTTAAATCTGACTCCAGTTAAAAAGGCCTGTGATGTCACAGCCTTACGCAGGCTATATGATGACGTTGAGATTCAAGTACGCAGTTTAGGTTCAATGGGAGTAGTCTCAGACACTTATGGCAACTTGCTCTGCCCAATCCTCATGAAAATGATACCAGAAGAAATGGCTTTGCAGTTCACCCGTCTAAACGGTAGTGAACGAGAAGAGGATGATGCCAATAATGACAACGCGTTCAGTGTCCAAAGCCTGATGATGTTTTTCCAAAAGGAAGTTGAAAGTCGTGAAAGGACAGCCAATCTCACCCAGAGTGTGCAACAATCTGACAAAGAGAAACAATGGGAAAGGTCCTATGTGGAGAAAAGAATACCGGAAAAAAGGAGATCTTACACAGCCTCTACCGCCTCGTTTTATGCTGCCAGCGTTAGAGATGAGCAGAAGTGTATATTTTGTGGAGGAAATAACCATAGATCTAAGAACTGTACAGAACTGACTCTTGAACTGAGGAGGGAAAAATTAAGAAAAGAAGGCAAGTGTTTTGTGTGAGTGACCTGTAAGAAAGTGAAGGTGCGTTTATGGAACGTCAGAAATAATCAGAATATTGAAGTTCAGCTATTGGAGACGCCCAAGGTCAGCTCTTCAATTATCAAAATGGCAAGTGAAACAATAAGAAATGGTTTGGAGTCGAGAGGAATGCCTGTGGCGGATGTTCCCGTGAGAGGAATGGAGTCAGAAGAACTGGGAGTCCTGATTGGAGGAGACCAGTACTGGAGGATTGTCACTGGCAAAGTTGAAAAGCTGGAAGACGGACTAGTCGCGCTGGAAAGTGTGTTTGGATGGCTGGTGCAAGGAGAGGTCACAACCTTGAATGTTGTCACCGAAGTTGTTGACGCTGAATTGTTGCATGTCTGTGTTGAGCGAGATCAAGCACTCTCCAACCAGTTGCGCAGCTTTTGGGAACTGGAATCACTCGGAATATGTAAGGAGGAATCACCTTCCGAAACAGATGAAACAGTTCTGAAAACATTTGAAGAAACTGTGAAGTTTGTTGATGGCAGGTATGAAGTCCGACTGCCCTGGAAAAATGAGCATGTAACTATGTCTTCAAATTATGTTACAGCAAAAAACAGATTTGACAATCTAATGAGAAGGCTTAGAAATGATCCAACTCTTTTTGATAAATATGATGCAATTATTCAAAACTATCTAAAAGAAGGTATAGTGGAAATGGTAAATGATAATGTGACAAACGGCCCAGTGTATTATTTACCACATCATCCAGTCATAAAAGAAGAAAGAGTTACGACGAAACTTACGGATAAAAGAGACTTGAATGTTGTATTTTTAGATCTGGCTAATGCGTTTGGGTCAGTGCCACATAACCTTATTTGGAGTTCCTTTGACTACTTTAAAGTGCCGGAGATAGTTGTTAACTTGGTGAAAGCATATTTCCAAGACATCAGACTGTGTGCAAGTATCGCAGAGCTCACAACAGGCTGGCAAAGATTGGAGGTTGGTATTATGGCAGGATGTACAGTGTCCCCGCTAGCTTTCACAATGGCTATGGAGGTAATTATTAGGGCTTCCAAGTGGGTCGTAGGTGGAGAGAGACGGCAGAATGGAATGCGTCTTCCACCAATTAGGGCTTATATGGATGATATGACACTGCTAACTTCAACAGTGCCATGTACAAGGAGGTTGTTAGATAAAGTCAATCAGAATCTCAAGTGGGCTAGTATGAAGATTAAGCCTAGTAAGTCAAGGAGTATTTCAATATACAGAGGGAAAGTAAGTGATAGGAAGTTTGCTATAGATGGTGAGTAAATCCCAACAATTAGGGAGAAATCAGTTAAGAGTCTAGGACGGTGGTACAATGTGGACCTGAATGATGTTGAACAGGTTGTGCAATTTAGAAAGGATGTTGGAAAAGGGCTGGAGAGAATAGATAAATCAGGGCTCCCAGGAAAACTGAGGTTGTGGTGCTTGCAGTTTGGCTTGTATCCTAGGTTAATGTAGCCAATGTCAGTATATGAAGTCCCATTATCTGTAGCAGAGAGAATGGAAAGGCTAGTTAGCTCTTATATTAGAAAATGGTTGGGTGCTCCCAGGTGCTTAAGCAATGTAGCTTTGTATGGGAAAGGAATGCTTCAGCTGCCAGTATCCAGTCTAACAGAGGAGTTTAAATGCACTAAGGTTAGGACAGAACTTTTATTATCTGGGAGTAAGGACATGTTAGTTAGCAATGTGGTTCCGAATCCTTCTGGGGGGAGGAAATGGAACCCGAGGTCAGCAGTGCAGGAGGCAGGGGCAGCTCTTAGGCATGCAGAAATAGTAGGAAATGTTCAATTTGGCCGGGGAGGCTTGGGGCTTGGCCCAGGCAAACCAGTGTGGAATAAAGCAGGTCTAAAGGAGAAAAGAAAGCTTGTAGTGGAACAGGTGCGTAGGCAGGAGGAGTTGTTAAGAGGGGCAAAAGCAGTTGGTCAAGCCAAACAGGGACAATGGTTGAATTGGGAAGGTGTTGAGAAGAGGAAACTTAGTTGGAGGGACCTGTGGAATATGGAGGAAGGCCGTATTAAATTTCTGATAGGGGCGACATACGATGTGTTGCCAACCCCGCAGAACCTAAGTCTCTGGGTACAGGGCGATCAATCGTGCCCACTCTGCTCAGGTACAGCAAGTTTAAAGCACATTTTGTCAGGTTGTAGAATTAGCTTATCACAAGGCCGGTATACATGGTGGCATAATCAGGTGCTGAGAAGCTTAGCCGCAGGCATTGAGGAGAGAAGGAAGCAGGTGAATTCTGGAAGTTCTAGAAAGGAGAGAGGAGAGAGAGGAGGACATGCATGCCTAACCCGGCAAGAGAAGAGGTTAAAGTCTGAACAAGACACCTCTCCTCTGCTCTGCTTTCCCCGCCCCATCTTCTCGCTCTGCCAATAGGAAGAGAACCAGGAAGAGGAAGTTTAGATAAGGTGGGGGTGTGGCCAGCTAGAGTCTCTCTTTGGGACCATGCGGCCTGTTCAGGTGAGTGTGCTTGGTAAGATACAGAGTTGGCTTGTTTTTTTATCTTTTTGGTTGTTTTCCTGTTTTGTTTGCTTCTTGAAGGAAAGGGTTTGTTTTCCTGCTTTGTTTGCTTTTTGAAGGAAATGGTAGGGTTTGCTGCTTCTTGAAGGAAATGTTAGAAGAGGCTGTTAAATCTAGTCTGTGGTTTAGGCCTCCACCTTCAGCACCCTCTAAATTTTCCACCCCCTACCCGAACAAGGGTCTGTATCCAATCCCTACTTTCATCTTTTGACTCTACCTCTTTATTTTCTATCCCCTACCCGAACCAGGGTTTGTATTCCCACCCCGCTTTTTCTTGGTGCAGTTGGTGAGAGGCAGGGGTAGATGATGGTAGTGTGGCAATCGGCAGTTACATGTGGCATCTAGGCCTGTGGTAGCATTGTAGCAGCTAACAATAGCTAAAGCGGTGAGAGTATGATAGTATCTTAGCAGTTAGTATTGGTAGCTAGCAGTTAACATTAACAGTATAGGTGAATCTAGCTTTATTGTCTTCTTCTGTTCTTCTTAGCAGGTAGCGGTTAGCACGTAACATTAGCTAAATGGTAGCATCGGAACTGTATTGTCTTCTTCTGTTCTTCCTAGCGGTTAGCATTAGCATTAGCAATAGTTAAATGGTAGCATCGGTACTGGCCACTACCTGGAGCATCTCTGGGTCAGTTGAACGTGGCGGTGCTGTTTGGATTGTGTAGGAGCAGTGTGAACTGGCACTAGGGGGGGTGACTCTGGGACGCCGGAGTTCACTGCCTAACCTCCTGGAGGTGCAGTGGGACTAAGTAGGCGAAACACTGTTGAAGGGAGGTTTCCACCTGATGACCCCCAGAGACGTGTTAGGAATCACTGCTCTTTGGCATGTATAGAGGCAGATTAGAGCTCCAAGGTTCTTCACTGAGAATGAATCCTCTTTTTGAGCACAAGTATCTTGTGTTTAAATTAACTAGAGTTGTATTCGATGCCTCCTCTCATGAGAAAACTAGCTGTTCATTAAACGAGTGTCTGTCTATAGGTCCCAATTTAAATCCTGAACTTTTGAACATTCTGATTAAATTCAGACAATATCCAGTAGCTGTAATGGCAGATATTAAGTCAGCCTTTCTGCAAATATCCCTTGACAAAAGTGACAGAGATGCACTGAGATTCCTCTGGACAAATGACAAGCCGATGTCGCAAAGGGAGATACAGGTAAAAACACTCAGGATGACGAGAGTCCCGTTTGGAGTGTCATCGAGCCCCTTTCTGTTGGCAGCTACTGTACGACACCATTTAAAACAGTATGAAGAAGAAAATCCTGAAGTCGTACGGATAATAAGAGAATGTCTTTATGTGGATGATTTCATAAGTGGAGCCGACGACAGTGGCGCAGCTGAAGAGCTGTGCGTAAAGGCTAGAGAAATCATGGCGAGTGCGGGAATGGATCTTTGTAAGTGTAAAACAAACAGTCCTGAACTACAACAAAAATGGTCACAAGAACAACAAGACAAGGGAAGGATTCCACCCCATTGAAGGTCCTGGGCCTCGTCTGGAAGAGTGAAACGGATGAATTCGTTTTTGAAATGGCGGAGGTGATAAATTATGTCAAGGATAAAACACTCACAAAAAGAGCAGTGCTCCAAACAGCATCAAGAATATTCGATCCTATTGGCTTCTTGTCCCCATTTATTATCAGAGCAAAAATCATGTTTCAAGAGATGTGGGAAAGAGGCTTGGACTGGGATGAAGAGCTGCCGACGGATTTGGCCGCATGTTGGAAAGCATGGTGTGAGGAACTGCAAGATGTGAGTAAAGTGTCAATTAACAGACGTTATGATAAACAGTTAAATCAGAACAAAAACTTTCAAGAAATGCAGGAAATTCATGTATTTTGTGACGCTAGTGAACGAGCCTACTGTGCCGCTGCGTATTTACGCACGACCAAGTCAGATGGAACGAACACTGTGAGTTTAATCTCTGCCAAAACCAAGGTGGCTCCACTGAAACGAGTAACTCTGCCTCGACTGGAATTGCTGGAAGCCCTCATCGGCGCAAGACTTGGTAATTATTTGGGCAAGAATTTAAGTCTGAATAACGTTAAATGTAATTTCTGGACTGACTTGATGATTACCATTCATTTGATTAAAAGCACAGCAAAGCAATGGTAGCCGTGTGTGGCTAACAGAGTAGCGGAAATCCAGAGTCTTACGCTGCCGGAGAACTGGAGACACTGCAAAGGAAAAGAAAATCCTGCTGATCATGGAACTCGTGGACTCAGCTCAGAGGCACTTGCAGTTGATCAACTGTGGTGGAATGGACCAAGTTGGTTACACTCAGCCGACCTAACATCTGTGGAGGAGGTAAATACACCTCTACCGATTGGTGAGTGTATCGCTCAAAATCAGGTAACAGATGACGTGGAGGATGTTTGTTCTGTAACTGAGCCCATTCTGAAATTGAAAAATTACAGCAGTTTAAATAAGTTGCTTAGAGTGACTGCGTGGGTAATGAGATTTGTGCATAATTTGCGCAACGCAGAAAACCAACGAGGAGAGCTCTGCGCTCAGGAGATTGAAGCAGCAGAAAAATATTGGATCAGGCTGACACAAATGAAATCTTTCTCCAAGGAAATTAGACATTTGGAAACAAAGGGGGAATTGGACAGAACATCAAGGATTCTTACCTTGAAACCCTTTCTGGATGAAGAAAATTTAATGCGAGTTGGAGGCCGCCTGCAAAAAACAAACTGGACTTACGGCCAAAAACATCCATGGATTCTGCCCTCAGAGGACAAGTTTTCCGAGTTGTTAATAAAAAGGTCCCACGATGACGTCATGCACTCTGGTCTACAGGACACCTTGACCCAAGTTAGAGAAAGGTATTGGCTACTAAGAGGCAGACAAATTACGAAGAAAATTGTAGAAAAATGTCTGATATGTCGCAAAGGTAAGGTTAAAGCTGGTCAGCAACCCTTTCCACCTTTACCACGTGATCGTGTTACAGAAGCTCAGCCATTTGAAGTCGTTGGTGTAGATTTTGCTGGTCCCCTATTTGTTTAACCAGACAGACAGAAAACATATATCGCTCTGTTTACCTGTGCGGTTACTCGGGCAGTCCATCTGGAGTTAGTCTCTGAATTATCCACAGATGCGTTTTTGCTGTCTTTTCGGAGATTTATTGCACGAAGGGGAATTTGCACTACAATCTACTCTGATAACGCAAAAACCTTTAAGCGAGCAGAACAGGATTTAAAGGAAATGTGGAATATGATGAAAGGAGAAAAGATGAAAAACTTTTTTTCTGGAAAGAAAATCACATGGAAATACATAGTGGAAAGAGCTGCATGGTGGGGCGGGATGTGGGAACGTCTTGTTCGCTCCGTCAAAACCTGCATCAGGAGGGTCCTTGGAAGGGCCTATCTGACGTATGAGGAGATGCAAACTTTGATAACAGAAGTGGAAGCAGTGATCAATTCAAGGCCGCTTACCTATTTGCATACTGACTCTCAGGATCCATCACCCCTCACCCCAGCTCATTTCCTGATCGGACAAAGAATAACCACCTTACCCTCTCAGCCCGTTCAGGTCACAGACACCAGGAAGGTGGATGGAGAGCAACTGACGAAACGCTGGAACTACCGTCGCAAACTGGTGGGTGAGTTTTGGAACAGATGGAAAACAGAATATCTAATGGAGTTGCGTTCCGCTCACTGTACCAGAAATGTGAAATCAACTTCATTCAAGGTTGGAGATTTTGTCCTCGTTCATGATGAGAGGTCGCCACGTCATATGTGGAGGATGGGTCGAGTGGAGGAAGTGTTTCAAGGCCGTGATGGAAAAGTAAGATCATGTTCCATTCGTTAACCTTTTAATATTATTCTAAGTAGACCTATTCAATTGCTTTATCATCTGGAATTGGAGTGATGAACGTGTTAATCGTTCATCGGCCCGGAGTTTGTTGCAGCTTGTCCAGTTAACCTCTCACCTTCAGCACCATGGACAGCGCCGCGGAGAAGCCGCAGCGATGAGCGTCAGGGCTCATTAGGGCCTGATGCGCAGCACCTGTTACGACGCCACTGAGACAAAGACACTCTCGCTCGACAGTAATCCTTTACCCACCTCTCCTTTCCCTTGATTTTAGAATTGTTAATTTATAGGAAATAAAGATATATATTTTTTTTTTCTTGCAAACTGACTCTTCCTGATATCCGCACCTCACACAGCCGAAACTCTGTCACCACAAAGGGGAGGTGCTTCCTGTTGCCAACCTGTGATCCCGAGCATGACCACTGCAGGTAAATTTCCTTTCATTCTCCCAGCTTTGCCTCGTGTGATCACATCATCACCAGAACTGTCCAGCTAATGAGTGACCATCAGTCTGTGTGTTTCCATTTGGTTTGTGTAGCTCAAAGAGTCGACGCCTCAGGTTCAGCTGAACTTTATTCTACATCTTTGCACTGAATGAGGACTCGTTAGCAGCCAGTGTGAACAGGAGGAACCATTAAAAGGACTGATGACGATTTCTGTGGAGATATTTCAGCATTTATTACATTAAGAAAGGAAAATTATTACAGTACTGGCAGTTATTACTTTACTGGCTTCTACAGCGCTCCACCATCCTCCATATGAAGTCTAATCTGCATACTTGGCCATGCAAAAATTGCATTCATTCACACTGCAGCCCTTCCAGTTGAGTTCATTATATTGCATGTCTGTATGTTTAAGTGGGTGGAGATTAGCAGCAGGACAGCCCCCCTCTTCTAAACAGAAGTATCAGTTCCTCCTCAGTAACATGCCTGATGAGGATGCAGACAGAGCAGACATAAGTACACACACACCTTAGGGGGCATGTTCCCTCATGTGTAACAGCCTTGTTTCATCCAAAGGAGAGACTTTCTGAGGAACTGGAGAGATGCAGAGACTCACAAAACTAAACTAACAATCAGGACCACTACACTTAATTTCTTCTTTCCTCATTAAGCCCTGTGTAGACCCTGGAGCAAGTTTAGCAATAGAACTGGTCAACAGCGTTGCCATGGTGTCCGTGTCATTATTATGGCCTGTAACTATGAAAGTGTGTTTCAGTTGTGCAGAGGTCTTCTGTAGCGGTGATGGAGAGCAGCAGTAAGTGTCAGCAGAGAGGCTGCTGGCTGCAGCTTCCACACACTCGCTGCTGATTTATCTGCACCATTTGCTCTGCAGATAATCCTTATCACTGTGACAAGCCACTTAGTCCAATCAAGATCATGACGTGGACTGCTTCCACGGTGCTATCTGATGGTGTGTTCATGTTCTGTGAAATGTACTGTAAATTCAAGACTCTATCATGGCAAAGCAACGTCACATCAACGTTTTATTGAACTATACCACAGCTGAAGTTAAACATGGCAGTTAAAGGAGAGCTCTAGAGAATAATAGATTTTTGATGTGGAACAGATTTTAGTGCACATTAGAATATTTTAATTGATTAAAAAAAATCCAATACATTTAACATTAACTGATCTCTGTTCTTATGAGCAAATCAGCTGTTAACAGTTAAAGCAACAGTAGCACTTACAAAGTGTGGTATGAGAGACAGCTTTGTGCTTTCAGAGTATTTATCTTCATCTATGCTGTTTTCATACGATATGATGCTTCAATGACAAATGTACTCTGTATACAGCTTTTCTAATCTTACTTACTCAAAGCGCAAAGTGTGCATTCACCCATTCACACACACCGATGGCAACTTGTACACTGCTGAGTCCAGGGGTGGAACCACCGAACAACCGCTCTACCTCCTGAGCCGTGGCGGCCGCTGAAGATGTGACTCACTATGTTTTGAGGGCATAATGAAAGTCTTTTGCACAAAAATATTACACAATCCTGTGGTTATACTTTATTGCCTCTCTCCATCACAGCCAGATAGAATTGATGTTTCCTGAATTCATGGCCACATGATTCAAAGACCTAGAAACAGGGGGGCGGGTCAACTTACTTATGCAATAGTGTTGAAATATTTCAGTCTGGAACAAAGTGGCTCTGACTCAAAGCGCTTTGAGTAAGTAAGAATCAATATTTTTTCCTGTTGATTAACAATGGATCAAGTGACTAGGTGTAATGTGGAAGGTGTTACTTGAAGTGATGAACCCACAGAGAAATGATGACCAACTCTTCAGTTCCCCTCGGCTTTTTAGCCTCTTTGAACCCACTGCACGCGGCCTGGCCTGCACTCAATGACAGTAAAACAGAGTTATCAACAACCTGTGAAGAAAGTAAGTCGAACATCAGCAGAACCAACAACAGTTTTCTTTCAGGAGAGGATGGAGACCAAACTGGAGCTAAGAGTAAGTGAATAGTGGCCATAAACAAGAGTCCAAATGAATGAATGCTAATGCTGTTCTGTGTCTGCTGCATGTGCATACAACATCATCATGTTTTTCCAAAAAAGCACACATACTCTTTTATGAGCAGAACCTAGCATTCTGTACATCCAGTCAATCCAATTTATCATATCTGAGCTCTTTCACCTCAGTGTCGTCTCTTTTCTAGTGGAAAACAGTGTACTGTGTTAAAATCAGTATTTGATGTTTCTGCTTTTATGCTCAGTAAAAAGTCAGTGTCCCTTGTTTCTGGGGGGTAGGCAGGTCCAACTGCACTGCATTAGAGATAAAGCAGGGCTCCACTGCTCCTGCCTCTGCTAAATCCACACTCCAAACCACATCTTAATTGGCTTTAAACAGCTGCATATCTCCCTCTCTCCTCTCTGTGCTGGCCTCCGTCAGTGTGGCAGTGAATGTGGACAGACAGGGATAAATTATGACCCTCCATGCTCTTAACTCCTGTCCTCCTTCTCTTTCTATGTGGCTAGCTCTGCTCTGAATCAGCTCTGGTCTGCTCTCCTCTGCATCAGCTGTTCCTTCATGTCTTCCCTCATCCCTCCTTCAGCAAACTCCACTGTTGGAAGCAGCAGTTCAGGCTCTGTTGTGATTTCTGCTCTAAACCAGGAGAGTAACTAAACTCTGATTAACAGGCCAAGAGCTCTGTGTGCACGTTTCACAGTTTCGAGACTGGAGTTGGTTGATGCAGTGTTGTTTAAATCTGTTACACCCTAAAAGAACACGTTAATCAGCGGGAGCAGATGTTTGCCGTGTTCAAGAAAACATCATTTGCATACGGTTTATTCCTTCAGTTGATCACCTGCAGGGGGTCCGCAGGCCCTTGGCTGTTTACATCAGAGGCCCAAATTCTGCTGCTTGAGAGAATAAAACAAATAGAAGTCAAAGTCTAACTTCAAACTGGTCTGCAGATTCTACACTTCTTCTTGTTTTCCTGTTGATGGCAGATTGTGAAGATGGTTTAAATCAGAGATTGATGACAAGAAATGATTGCCTCTGATTTGTTGAATAGTGTATTTGTAAGCTGTTATTATGAGCTAAAAGCAGGGCTGTTGCTGAAGTGCAGTAGTGTCTCTCTGCTCCTGTTTGCCTCAGGAAGTCGGCCTCGCCTGCCTGTGAACAACAGTTCATAGCGAGGTTTCCCTTGTAAGCAAATCTTATTTCTGGCGTGCTCTCTGAGCGCTGGGCGTGTGCCATGGCCCTCCAGTGAGTCTCTTGTTTGGGTGCCTGTGAAACAGTTAACAAAGGTCTGACGGGTGGGACTGCAGAGCCCCTTCACAATACTGAAACAGATCCAGTTTCTCTTTGCTAATAAACACTGCAGGGTGGTTCCAAGGACTCCGAGTACAACAGAGCCAACACGTGTTGCTCATATTTTATCAACGTTTCACGTTTGTGCTTGAAGCCAGCGGCGTTGCAGCATAACAATGAAGTGCAGAGTAATGTGTTGATAAGAGGGCTGTTTGAGAATGCAAAACCCCAAATACTTTAAAAGATCTGAGCGCAGGACGTGAACATGAAGAATTTATGAGACCAGCTCCGTACTGTGCCAGTTATCACCTGTCTTGTCTCATTTAAGCCACACTGGCAGCTGGGCTCGAGAAATGAGAATTTCAATCACTTTGGGGATCCCTTAACTTTTCATCTAGGATCAGTGTTATACTAAAGGCAGATGGAAAACAACAGACCTGACACACATCAGTTAGCATTATGAACATGTGAGGGAGGGGTAGGCAACCTTTTCTGTGATGAGTGTCAGTTTACAAAGATGAAGACGACCAGCTTGCAGTGACATCTGTTGATGTGTAATTTATCTGCAGTGTCATTTCTGCTCCTCTCAGCAGTTCCATAACCCTGGAGATGAAGGTCTTTACTCTGCAGTCCATCAAGCTAAACCTCTGCACGGTGGAGGGAAGGCTCCTTCATGCAGTCTCCCTCTGTGAATGGTTTCCCATGTTTAGCAACACACTCTGCTCCACCCAGCTTTATTCTCTCATCTTTGAAGTTTTTCTTCATGCTTAGTTTCAAAATGATGCTTTTATGCTTTCACAGCAAAATGCACAGACAGTTCTGTTTTCTCTTTGTTGTTCAGCGGGCTGAGGAGGCTGGCTCGATTTTCTCTCAGTGTCGCATGCAGATTGGCGCAGTGTGGACTCCTGTTTGCCAGGCAGTTAATGGGTTAACCACTGCTGGTTTAGATGTACAATACTACACTCCATGCCAGGGGTTCTCAAACTTATTACTCAAAGGTCACACATCTCATTTTATTCAGGGTCTGAGGTCTGAAACGATTAGCAATAACATAATAATATTCAATTCATTAACGTCACATCTCTTGTGATTGGGACAGCATGAAACTGAGGCAGTTAAGGCTCAGACAGTTAGTCCATATTTATATCAGACTCAGACATATTCTTAAAATCACATTTGCACTAGTGATAAAAATTGTGCACCAGAGAAAAAAAGACACACTCTCCTCTGGTTGTGGAGAATAGAATCAACGCACCCTGCTCTACCTCGCCTTTCCATTTCAATGTCAAGTTGCTAAAGGAGGTGTGTCGTTCCCAATCATCACCATCAACGTTTGCACTTTAAGTAGCCTAGGCAACAGTCCTTCAACTTGCTGGATGAGCAGCAGTGATCTCACTTCACCTGCAGAAGGAAGACATGTTCATTGAAAGTTTCTCTTTTTAAGAGTTGCCATCTTCGCGTCTCTTCTCTCTTTTTCTCTGGAGGTGGAAGGTTTATGACCTGCCAGCAGCCGTGGATGCAGCATGTGACGACATCACAGCAGAGTCATGCAGAGGGTGGATTCGCCGCTCCAGGAGATACTTTCCTCGCTGCATCGCAAGGGATGATATCTGTTGTGATGTAGATGAAAACATGTGGCCAGACAGACAGGAACGTCTGGATGTGCCAGCATGATTTACCTTTGTTCAGTCACAATATGTACTGTTATATTGTTCACATTTGTGCACAGCTCTACCAAAAGGTTGTTTCTTATGTTTGTTCTAAATAAGGTGACTGCTGTGTATTTTTCTGTTGCACAATGCTGTAGAATTGCAAAGGACATATATATTTTCACATTTACAGTAAAAATGTGAAACGTACGTATTCAGTGTCTTGTACTCACTTACTCCCCAAACTACAACAATGTGTAACTTTACTGTTGTTTTCAATGGTGGTACAAGTAGTTTATAGTGCAGTCCTGAGTATTTTCAGGTGGTGTCACAGAGTTCTGACCTTTTTTGGAAAACACTGAGAGAATAAATTGTCATAATGAAAACATGACAAAGCCATTTGACTGTCTTGTTCATACACGATGGTGTCAAGACTTCTCATTTTGGTGACACTGGCAGTTTCATTGACATAAATACTTGCTTTTGAGGGATGAACTATCCATTTTTAGCAAGTGATGTGCTTTTGCAGGTTATCCACTAGGGTTTGCAGTTTGCACGAATTGTTTTGAGAAACTGTTGCAAATTTTAAGAGCGATGTGACAAACGCACCAAAGTGATCATTACTTTACCTGTCTGTCTACATGAGTTGTTTAATTCTTATTTGCTGGTGTCAGATGGATGTAGAATACATGGGTTTGGTTTCTGCGGTCCGTCACTTATGGTCGTATGTGTTTTTTTCCAGTCCCACACGGTACTTCACAATGTGGCGAAGGATCAGAGGAGGTAGACCAGCGCATGTAGTGAGTGGCTGATGGTTGAACGGCTTGCAGGTGAGGAAGTCCAGGCAACTGCAGAGCAGAAGAGGGAAGTGGGAACAGGTGTGTGTCTGGGTGGGCAGTCAGGTCATGGGGATCGGATGAGAAGAGCACCGATGGGCCTGAGAAAACAGAAATGTGGCTGAAGAGGAGGAACAGGGAGACAGACTGTGACAGCATGTCCATCCCGTCCACCTGGTCCCTCTAATGTCTGACCGAAGGTTTTACCCTGGTTTGACAGATGATGACCTTCCTCATTCAGACTCAGTGTTTCGAACCTGTTTTGCAGTGAGGGTTTAAGTGTTGGAGTGAGCGTTGGTGCCCCCTGATTTAATTTCTTGCTGGATTTGCCTTTTAAAGGCTGTTTCTTTCATTAATGTGAGTCTCTGTAAATGTCCAGGATGCACTGTCCGAAACGTTGGCAGAGATAGCAGGGATATCAGGAGAAGGATGGAAGCAAAGCAGGAAGTAGAAGTGACGTTAATTTTACAGTTATGAGAGTGAACTGAATTGAATGATGATGTAATACTCTGAGCAAATGCATATTTTGGTTATTATTTTATGCCGATGTGTATATATTTAAAGGGGAAGTATTTTATTTTTCTAATGCCAATTTGAAGGAAGAAAAATATAATATATATAAATATAAAACAGTAAAACAGTTTTATTTTGGACAATGCAATTTATTGAGAACATTTATGCTATTTTGACTGAATTTAAAGCCACTAGAGAGTGATTTTTGGTGCAGTTCTCTCACATGAATAGGCCTATAGTGTGAGAGTAACTTCAGCACACTTCTTTAACCTCTGTGTCTAACTCAAAATGAATATTGTTATGTTATTTGGTTCTGATGTGGTTCTGATCAATGAATTTTTGAATGTTAATGGTTACTTACCATAAGTCTTTGAGCACTTTAATGTTGGTTTTCACAAATGATACACTTGAGATTAAAGTTGTACAACTGAGAGAAATTTGAATAGAGATGAAGATTTATGTCAGAGTTAGATGCAATTCTGTGCATTTTTTGCTATTTGATATTTGATATCCCTTTTGATGCATGTGAGTATAGATGGTGTTGAATGTGAATTGTGTGACCTGTCTACAGGTCAGGTTTTTGGAGGACGGAAGATGTTTGAGGTTCAGGACAACTACCTGCCGTGACAGATGGCGAGCCGACCCCCCGGAAGAGAGTTCAGCACTGAAGGAATCTCCACGTACCCGCCCATTCACACACACACACACCTGCAGAACATTACAAGGACCTTTGGAAGCAGGTGAACTTACAGCGACTTGACAACAACAAACCTGCAACAACTCCTATTCGACATGAGGGCCCCAACGGACATTTTACTGTTTTAAAAGTGTGCACACTATTTTTATTTTTATTTTTTCTGACAGTTGGGTTACAATTCTGTATTCTGTACAACCTAATCAACTTACCTTAAGCACTGTAAAAATGATATGAGTGGCTACTCGACTTTCACTCTGGTGTTTGCTTCATCATTGTTGCTCAGTAATGTGGCTCCTTCCGAATTTAGTATCTTCTGATTCTGGTCCAGGTCTTATAATCAGTCCAAGTGGTTATAAAACCGTAATTCTCTTTTACATCTTTAAAATTGGTTCCAGGAGGAACAGGGAGACAGACTGTGACAGCATGTCCAAGATGCACTGTCTGAAACTTTGGCAGAGATAACAGGGATATCAGCAGAAGGATGGAGCAAAGCAGGAAGTAGAAGTGATATCATGAACTTATTAACACACAGCTGAATTTGTCTGTTAGCATTAAGGCAGGTTCCACTGAGATTTGAACTCAGATCACTGGATTCAGAGTCCAGAGTGCTCACCGTTACACCATGAAACCTCTGTACAGACTCAGCAGACAGCTGTGCCACAGCAACAACAAGCTTTTGACTTTTCATTTGTTTGGAGAGGACCAAACACTTGATGTGTGGCTGGAGAATGACATGTCCCCAGCAAACAGACAAGAAAAGTAAAGAACAACGCTGGACCGACTGGAGGGGCGATATTAAGGCACAAGAGACTTGAGGACACAGAGATTGACCAGACTGAAGCCGACAGACACGAAAAAAAGACCAAGAGAAACACAGCATGGGCGATCGACCTGCTAAAAGACTGCTTTGTGGAGACCAAACTGGAGACAGATTTTTAATGTATGACGCTGAACGCAGAGATCAGCTGCTGCGGGACTTTTATCCATCAGTACAAAATAATAGAAACCAAACTCTGTCTCCAGCTACGTCTCTCTCAGGTCTGGGATGTCCCGTCACTTCTCCACATTTTACATTATTTCTCTGAATAACTGCAAAGAAATAAGTTTTCCTGCCTGCCGGCCTAAATACAATATGATAATTAAAGCTAGGAAACACTGCTCTACAATATATACACTTAAACACAATATCGACACACTTTGCCAGGAACACACAATATTTGTCAGTATATACAGTATGTTATTTCTGTAATGCTGACTTTCCTCAAATACCAGACCTGTTACATGGGATGATAATTAAATTATTACAGCAATGGGCTGATAGAACAAGCTCGCTGCTGGTCCTGTGGCAGGACATACGCAGAAGGTTCTGCCACAGGGCTTTGATGGTGGTGGCCTGCTGGTTGCTCAGTGTTTGTCCAGTTTCAGTCCTCAGCCCCATCAAATACTCTGCCAGGCTGTCCACTCGGTCCATCCCTGGGACACTGCGCTCATCCACACCCTGATAAATATAACACATATATAGAACATATATATATAACACACAATATGACAGGCAGAAGAATAACACACCTGTCAGAGTGTAACTTGTCACAGCATCAGATTATTGTATTTTTGGATAAGAAAAATAACCTCATCATGATAACTCACCAGAGTAAACAGCAGGCGGCTGAAAAGAGGGGAAGAGCTTCCTTCCGAGCACCTTGACGCTGTAGATGTTGACGCAGTGAAAAGGGTCCCCTGAGTGGCTGAAAGCAGTGAGGGAGGCTTCACTACCAGGGATGCAGCTTCACAGTCCTGGTTCATCTGTGGAGGCCCCCCGGGGGTACAGCTGGAGATTCAGGCTGTTGCCTTCAGATAGTAACCATGTGATCAATAACTGTAGCTTCATTTGTTTAACATTCATTGTGTCACTATTTCCAGGATGATAATGATAATCATCATCACCATCATCATCATCATCATAAGCACAATAATGATATTAAGAAGAACTGCAAGAGAACATGCTCTAACATTATAACGTTACTGTAAGTAGAATGAGGTGATAAAACGTTATGATTCTGCGTTGTTCTCTGAGGAAAACCAGTACAAAGTCTAAATTCAACATTCAACATCATTTTATCTGAATCTACACAGACCAGGACAGTAATTAACAGCGACTCTCTCTGCACCGACGTGCACCAAGACAGTAACGTTATGCAACGACAGTAATGCCGATATAGCGCTCGTCATATAGCGTAACAGCGTAAAGAAGCTAGCTAGCTCGTCGACAAAATCAAACAAGCATAAAATAAGTTCGCCAGCAGCAGCAGCTCACCTCTTTATGTCGGCGGATGAAACTTGAGAGCAGCAGAAGCGGACCGGGACACTTGAAGCGGCTTCAGACGTGAACACTGCGGCCGGCTCCCGTTGCCGGGTTTATTTTCGTACTGGAGCGGAAGCCGGAAGTGATTGGCTGCGCTACCTGTTGCTATGGCTACCTGGAGGGGTTTTTTTTTCAGGTCACGGAGCAAAGAAATTGCTTTGAACTGTGACGTCACTTGCTTTTTGACATCAAAGCACATCAATAGCTATGACTCCTCATGCTCTGCTGTTCACATCAGTTCCAGATATTTTTCATTTATTCATTTTTATATCGAGAGACAACAAAATAAGATAAGATGGATCGTTGGCTGAAACGCAAAGAGGACAAAGAAAATCTTCTCGACAACATTTGTGTAGCTCCTGAGGAAATAGACGCCTCAGAGCTGCACAATATGTTCTTGGAAGAACGAGAAGACGACCGCAGAGGACAGTCTCGTGGTCGAGACCTAGAAGGGAGATATAAATGGCTTAAAGCTGGGAAAAAAGCAATCAGTAACTTAAGCAAAGACCTTCGCAAGAAATCAGGCAACCTGCACAGTAAACTCAAGCGCCAGATAGAACTGGAGGAAAAATGTCAGGCTGCTGAAAAAGAAATAGAAATCATAGTCCAAAACAACCACAGTCTTGAGCGAGAAATTGTTGGAGGACAGAGGCAAATGAGGGACCATCAAGTTTTGGAGGATGAATATGAGGCTAAACTGAGTGTAAACAAACGCTTGAGCCAGGAATGGAAGAAGCTGCAGCAAACGGTTCAGGACCTCCGGAAGAAAATCTCCAGGCAGAACGACTTGGAAAAGAAAATTCAAACAACTCAGGAGGAGAATCAAACCTTGAGCCAACTCATCGCTGTCCAAGAACGACAGCAGCAGGCTTTGACCGAGAAACTTCGCGATGAACAAGAGATGCAGGCCGCGTATGCATCAGAGAAAGCTAAGAAAAAGGAAAGGATGGACCACCTTCACAACCTCCAAAGCAGAATCCTGGATTTGACAGCAGAGTACGAACAGGTGAAACCCTGGCTCGATCGGTATCAACAGAACAAAACTGAGCTGAACAGGTTTGACAATGAGAAGGTTGCCCTCGTGCAGGAACGTCAGGAAATTCTCAACAAGATTAGACAGCAACAGTCTCTTGTAAGGGAGAATAAAGACATCACATCTGCCGCAGAGACCGTTCGCCGAGAGATTTCTGTTCTCCGCAAACAAATTCAGGAGCTCCGTCAGGAGGACAGACGCTGGACGGCTGGACAACAAGCTGGGAAACGCTGAAACCATCAAAGCCAAATAAAGGAAGGAGGACGTGAGCTTAGATAAGGTCCTGCTGCACATTGAGAGGAAGGAGGAGGAGCAGCAGGCCCATCAGTCCCTCTTAGACTGGCCAAACAGGCGCTAGGGGGGACAGCACGTGCAGCTGGACCGACATAAGCGCCGTCTGAATCAACCAGAGGGGACTTCGGGCTGCGTTGTAGTTTTACTGTAACACAGTAAGGCTTCAGCTCCCAGCCCTGCTTCCTTCTGTGTTCTTCCTTCAGATGTGGGGTTTTCTCCGGGTGCTCCGGTTCGCCCATTGACAAAGTCAATCAAAAAAATGTAGCAGTCCACACGACTTGTTTCCACAAGGCACCAAGCTTGTTTCCATGATCCTTTGCAAACTTCTACACTGAATTTTGTGGCGAGGACGCAGGAAACTTTTCTTCTGATGACTTCCATGAAGGTCATTATTAGTCCAGATGTTGCTGCGCTCCTTTGCTTTTTTCTCTAAATAAATAAATAAAACTTTAATCTTCATTTTCTACTCACTTAAGTATTCATTGATAAGCTCTGTTCTGATGTGCAGAGCAAATAATATCTATATATCTAAATAATAAATATCTAATATACAGTATATATCAAATATATTCTCATTTTATTCTTTTATTTTTTCAAAGATAGCTGTGTTCCATATTTTTGTTTCAAAGGCTTTTAAATAAGTACAATCGGTGTCAAGTACGTCTCAACAAGCCTACATTTGAAAGAGGAGTAATTAAAAAGCTGTTGAAACAATGGTTTCATGTCAGTAAAGTATATGTATCTAAAATGCTTTCATCTTACAACCAAAGTCAGGCCAGTTTCAACCTGTACATACAGAGGACTGATAAATAAAAGGAAATAACCGACTAAATGAATAGAGATGCTTCACTATGAGAAACTGTCAAGAAACTGTCCAGAACAAAACCCCCGTAAAACTGCAGACTACACTTGGTTTTTATGCTCACTAAACTGATGAGATATAGCCCAACATGTTAATAGTGAGCTTTAGAAGTGTTGGCAGGCTGATTTTCTGTTTGTTTCAGTCTTTTAAAGCAGTCAGGCTCGCTGTAGCCCCCTGCCCCCAGTCATTCTGCTAAGCTAAGCTAACCATTTCCTGCCTCTAGCCTCTCATTTAACAGACAGACACAACAGCAGCCGTTTTAGCTAAAAGCTAACAAGCATAATTCCCAAAGTGTCTAAATACTCCTTTTAATCTCTAGAAGTCTTAACTGTTGAAATATGCGATTGAAAATAAAACCACTGCAAAATGATCAAACATGAGGTGATCTAGTGCACGACAGCATGTTCAAGAGTTTTATCACGCTCGTGACTGCAGCAAATGATACTGATACTGTCGGTCTGTGGATTTTTATCTATTTATTTATTTTTTGCACAGCCCTGAACTGTTAGCGGTGATCAATGTGGGCATGTTGCAGATATCAAACATCTAAAAGACAAGAAATATCAGTGCAGAAACGCCAAAAATTGCCAGCTTGGTTTTTATTGAACCGTAGGATGTTCTGCTCATTGCATGTCTTGGTTTCCAAAATAACAAAAACAAACAGTGTTTCATATCTGTGTAGAATCCAAGGTTGGTTGGTCTCTAACGGTGACGGTGGCTTTAGCACCAACAGCATTTTATAGAAAGGAGAAAGAAAAAGGACAAACTGTTATCAATTTTAACAACAATGATCACATGTATTTACCAAACGGGCCTTTTTGGGTCACAGCTGCTCATTGTTAGCAGTCCTCATTAGAATGAAGGTTTAGGTTCATTTCAAACATGTAGTTATTCTTTATTCAGGGTATTTAATTGTCATGCATTGCACAAGGAACAGCGGTTGTAGCCCCCTCCATGCTCCACACATATCAAATGTGTAAACAGATGTTCAAACATTTCAATAAAAAACAGAAAAAAATATATAAAATGGGCAACAAAATAGAACAAACTACGTAAAAGTGGTGCTTAAGAAACAAATATCAAGGAAGAAATTTCCATGGTATCCATCAATCAATCTGTCTATTTGTATGTGTGTGTGTGTGTGTTTGTGTGTGTGTGTGTGTGTGTGTGTTTGTGTGTTTGTGTATAAATAGGCAAACAAAACTTTGTCATCTTCTTAAACAGCTGATTCTTCTCCAGTTTTGTGGTTATATATGTGTGATAGATGGGCCGATATCATCAATGTAGCTTCATGTGCAGGTGCTGCTGCACTGAGAAGGGCTGCATGTCAGCGGTGGGGGTCAAATCCACGTCCTCATAGGTCACTGCGCCCTGAAGGCAGCACCTTGGACCACTCAGCCATCCTGACTGCTGTGTGCTACAGTTATTCATTCTGGAAGTTCCTGATTTTCATATAATACCCTATAGGTGTTACGTATGACTTCACCTCATCTTCATCTCAACAGCAGGTCCCACCTGATCTGAACTCAGATGGCTGGATTCAGAGTCCACACAGATAAAGGAGCAACAGTTACCTGAGACAGACAAAGACAATGTGCTATAAATGATTATTGTACTGAGCACAATGAATAAGATCATTACCAAAACAACACAACATGATAGAGTCTATTGACAGAAGGAGGAACATCACACTGACCCCTACAAATGGCTTTTGGTGTGAATGCTTGACAAAAGAAAACAGGTAAAAAGTTCCTGCATCATCAGTGGACCTCTCTCTGAAGTGGAAGCCTCAGAAGTTGGGGGTGTTTGTGGATTATGAGGAGAGTCTGGTCTCTTTTTGTGATGTCGATCAGTTGTCCCCAACCTTTTTATCACCGTGGACCGGTCAACACTTGACAATTTTACAGCGGCCCGGGAGGGGAGGGGCTGTACGTAGATTCTTTATATTGTAAATATAATAATAAACGTAAATCCACTGTGTACTCGTATGCAACTTTATTAGCAGCTTCCTCGTAACATTGTCTTTTAATCCAGTGTGCTTGGTCTCCAGGTGAAGCAGTTTTGAGGCTTCATCGCCTCATTAGAGAGCCGCTCGCTGCATATTTTATGCAGAGCGGGCTCGGTGTGTGGGAATCACCTCAAATTCATATTTCAAGTAGGACTCCTGGTATCGTCTGTTAAAAGCTTTCTTTTTCTTGGAAGTCGTCGGCTCTTCTTCTGTCTCTTCACTGGGCCTTTTCCCCTTCGCAAAGAAACTTCCCAAACACGTCTGTTTTTTACTCATTTTGCGAGCTTGTGGGTTAAATTTGAGCTATGGTGTCCTCTTCTCTACCTAACCTATTTGGGCTTCCTGGACTACAGGAAACAGGAAGTTAAAGATCTGGGCATCCACCCCAGAGACTGCTCTTTCAACCCCGGAGTGTTTGTGGCAGAAATCAGCGAATGGAAGAAGCAGAAGGCAAGGCAAGGCATATTTATTTATTTATTTATTTATTCATACATCAGGCCATTCAAAGTGCTTTACAGAAACATAAAAATACATTAAAATCATAAATACAAATACTTTCAAAGAAAGAGTGAAAGAAAGAAAGAGAGAAAATTAAAAGATAATAAAAAATAAAAATACAGATAAAATACTATAAAAATTACAAACAGAAAAATACATTTAAAGGAAAATTAAAAACAAGCCAGTAAAATACAGCAGTTTAGCATTTAGAGTGATTAAAATAATTTAGCAGATATATTTACTTCAAGTAAAAGCTGTTTTCAACTGTGATTGTGACAGTCGGTGCAGGCCTCAGGTGTGCAGGGAGATTGTTCCACAGGTGAGGAGCATAATAACTGAAAGCTATTTTTCTGGTGTCTTTAATCCTAACACACGATCTTCAAACAGAGAAGATCAACAGAGGTACAGCAGTGTAAATACTTCATTTCAAGTAAAAACCCTGGATTCAAGTTTTACTGAAGTAAAAGTACAGGAGAAAGAAAAGTAAAATGCACTTAAGTATTAAAAGTAAGAGAACCCGATGCAGAGCGGGGCCTTTATACTGAAGAATACAAGAGATTATCATCTATACATTAACATGTTAGCAGCATGTGAGCACCACTTCATTGATCATATAACTGAAAATCCATCCCATTGAGTCTTAAAAGAAATGTTTTCTTTAATAATTAAAAAAAGAATAGAAAAAAGAAAAATGGTGCATTATTCTAAAAATATGTTTTTGCAGATTTTTGCAGCGTGTGCAACTTCTGCAATCTTTCAAATATAATAGAGCAACAAGTATTTCTGTCTGAAATGTGGTGAGATAGAAGGAACATGTATGTGAAATCTATACTCAATGACAGTATTTGAATAAATATGCTTCGTTACTTTCCACCCCTGGTGGTCGAGAGCTCCAGAAGAGCTACTTGTTAGTGTGAATGCTGAGTCAGCATCATTCCTCCATGATTTCCAAAAAGAGTTTCAAATGCTGACTCGTCAGACCGCAGGACAGAATCCAGTCTGTTTTGGATGCAGTGCTGTCTGAGGCCTGAGGATCACAGCCAGCCAGTATTTCCAGTCTTGTGCCTGCGTACAGAGATTTCTTCAGATTCTCTGAATCTTTTAATGACATTTTGTTCTGTAGGCAATGAAATCCCCAAATTCTTTGTAGTTTTACACTGAGAAACATTCTTCTTAAATTGTTGCCAGCGCAGTGTGTCACAGAGTGGTGAACCCCTCCCCATCATTACTTCACAAAGACTCAGCCTCTCTGAGGCTCTTTTTACACCCCATCATGTCACTAACCTGCTGCCAGGTCACCTCATTAACTGTGACATGTTTTGCTGCCACCGTCCAACTTTTTGAAACATGTTGCCGGCATCGAATTCTAAATGAGGATATTATTTTCATAATCAATGAAATTTCTCAGTTTTAACATTTCATATATGCTATTGTCAGTTAAATATTGGGTGTCAGTGTTTTTCAAATCATCACGTTCTGTTTTCCATTTCACACACAGTCCCAACTTTTTTGGGAACAAGTTGTATACAGATTAAGTTGAAGTAATTAAATAATCACTTATTAAAATAAGGATATGTTCTGAAAAAAACTCCAAAACAATACAGATATGTAAACGGTGGACACTGTGTGCAGGAATAAAAATGACTCCAAGTCATTTCTATTCAAACTCAAAGTGACCTGCTTTTCTGTGGCCTGTTAACTCCACTAGATGGAGCTCTTGAGTCAAGAGTGTTTGACTGCGGCCTTTTCTGATTTTTTGAACAGAAAAAGTGTAAAAATAAAATTAAAGTCTTCAAGATTTAAACTTTATAGAGTTGAAAGAAGTTGGATAACTTGTCTTATGTTGCATCCCTTTTGAAACATACATTTCACACACACACACACACACTGTAACTTGTCCTGTTGACATTAGTTTTCTGGAGCTGGTTCTGAACTACATATTAGATGATGTATTGTAGTTTGGTGTGAGGTGAACAGAGATGCTGCCCAGCATGCAGCAACAGAGACACACTCATGGATTTAATTCTGATTACCTGCGTTGCTACTGCTGTTTCTGTGTTTTACATCTGGTTCCACGGTGTGTAGTGTGTCTGCAGTTCCTGACTGTTGCTCCATGACCCAAAACACATTTATAAGATGTCAACTTGGGATTTGAGACGTTGCAGTTTTCACTCTTTTCTGATGTTTTATACACCAAAGAATTAAGAAAAAATATGCGATAATGAAAATAATCATTTATAAAATAATAATAATAATAATAATAACAATAATAATAATAATAATAATAATCGTAGTTTCATGCTATTAATAGCCACCAAATAATTCCAATAAAAATGAAGAACCTTTAGTTCTTTAAAGAACCACATTTAGTTTGTGAAAAGCCTTCCTGTAAATAAAGAGGCTCTGCAACTGGTGGACAGAGCCTTTTGAAGAACCATCATTTTTCTGACTGTGTGTGTGTGTGTGTGTGTGTGTGTGTGTGTGTGTGTGTGTGTGTGTGTGCGTGTGTGTGTATCCCGCAACATCTACAAGTGTGTGAGGAAGGAGAAATGTGTTTGAGTGTGAACTCTGACCACTGATGGCCAGAAAAGTGTTATTATCTGTATTATATAAGTGTTCCATCACAGTGGCTCAGTGTATTTCACACACGTATGTGTTGTTTTTTAATTTGCACTCTCTGCTGTATATCTGGCAGCGACATTTGTAGGGTGGATCAATATTGTTTTATTCTAGAGGTGAACTGACAAACTTCTCCCAGCCTGGTTGGAGTCATACTACAGGACTTGATTAAGGACATCAAAGAAGAATCAGTGACACATGGCCAGTTAACAGCAGGATGAGCCTCCACTAACCTGATAAACTCTCAGTACCCCACGTCTCCAGACGAGGCCAGGACGCTCACACCACAGTGTGAACAAAGAACAAAAAAAAATGTGTAACACGACGTGTTTGTTGGAACTATGAGAGAAACACAAAACTGGTGCAGAAATAGTAAGAACTGAACTAACAAGAACAGGTTAGAGCTAACGCTACTCCAGGAAAAGGGTTTGAGTTCTGCTACCAAACACAAGGACGCCTCAGACTGCAGGAGTCTGTCTGTGCTCGAGGAGAGAGAGAGCACAGACACAGCCCTGTAATAACAAGGGATGATCAGCTGTATTGATTTCAGTTTATTGTTCCATTTGTCTCTTCACTCTTACATCTTTGGGCCCCTAACCCTCTGGTGCCTGACCCTTCATTTTGGGGCCTGCTGGGCACCCAGTTCAATACGGCCCTCAACAGAGCTGCACAGAACAGTTTTAAAACCAAGAACTTTCTGAAAGGAGCCCCACATTAGAACTGAAGAAACTCTGAACACAGCACGCCCAGCCAACTATGTGTGAAGATGTTACCTCCTTGCTGCAAGACGGGTAGAAAGAGAGAGAGCGTGACATGTAGACCATCAGCAGCGAGGAGGAGCGAACATGCCTGAGAGGGCGCGGAGATGCCAGAGAATCTGCAGGGAAAAATGTTGGGCCTCCCTCCCCTTTCAAAGCAACCTTTCTTTAACCCAACGACCCATCAGCTGAACTTAGCTTTTCCTGTGAGCGCGGCTTGATGATATAGAATAATAAGAGTACTTAGAATAGGATTTGCCACCAACATCTTTATGTTCATGTTGGCGCCTCTCAGTGGCTGAATGCGGTGGTTTAATGTTGGAGTTTTACTTCATTTAGTTTAGTCCCCCCCCCCCACCAACCGGTTCAAACTCGACTTTAAATAGCTTGCAGACACCTCCTCCCTCAGATGTGTCTTCCTCTCATCTTCTCTAATGACTCTCTCTCTCTAATCATCTCATCTCTCTGGCTCTGTCGTCATGGAAGCTGTAATGGTGTGAGAGGAGCAGGCAAGCCCTGTTAGCCTGCAGCCAAAACACACACAAGTTTTAACCCAGACACAGTCTCCCAGGTGGCAGCAGGCTATCACTGGAGTGTGTGTGTTTGATGTCTGTGTGTGTGTGTGTGTGTGTGTGTGTGTGTGTGTGTGTATGTTGATGAAGCCGAGCAGCCAAGAAGCAGAGAAGTGGACCTAATCTCCTGTCATCAGTCTGTGTACAGCGATGAAGAGTTTGCACTCTGGACCCTCATCATGACCTCTGACACTGAACACAGATGCAGTGACAGCTGTTTCCCACAGCAGGGCAAAATGTAAAGTGTTGGTTGGGAAATCGGTCCTGAAATCTGATTGGAGTGTGTGCATGCCTGTGTGTGTGTGCTTGTGTTTGTGAGTGTGTGTGTCTTGTGTTTTTGCTACCTTAGAATGAGCAGTTTATGTCGACTTAGGGAACGGTTTTGATTCCACAGATGCCGCCATGTTTTTGTACAGTAGCCCAGAAAGGACAAACAACTGGCCTCTCACGTTGTTAGTGTCTTTAGCAGCCACTGCAGGCTCTCCCAGATACCTGTCAGGGGAGGGTCAGGCCAGGGGAGATCAGTTGGCTGAAATCTGCAACTTCTCTGCTAGATGCCACTAACTCCTCCACGCTGGACCAAATAATAAAGATGCTAATGAAACTGTCTTTGATACATTTCTGTTCTGCACATTGAATCACATTCCTCTTCAGTTCACACAGTGTAATGACTCGTGATGGAAGATTACTGATGTCCACGTTCTTTGTTCATTCTTGACTTGATCCACCCTCATTCAAGGTAGTTGTGATCCATTGTGGGCCCCTCTGCGCAGACTGGAATCCTGCCAACTATAGAGGTCTCACCTCTTACCTGTTCCTCCCCCTTTAAATTTCACAAATATTACACCTTAAATGTCATTAAATAGTCTACATTTGAATTGATAGGCTCTTATTTACAAGAGTTTTTCTGTCCTTTCCCCCCAAATTAGACATATTATGGTGCACCAGAGTCAACGTTTGATAAGTGCCCCCCCCCCACCCCTGTGTATTTTTACACACAGCATCACAGCATGAGGGCTGATCTTAGGTCTGATAACAGAAAAGTCTTCTTAAAGAAAATCTCACATTTTTATCATTAACTAGCACATGGCACGTAACATACATACATTCAAAAAAAACATGAAATAATCATGTGTGCGTGTTACCAAAGGGATGTAGCAATGGAGAAGTTCAACTTTTTAAAAACTGACTTCTTACAAAGATGCATAGGACACAAGTCATTATTTACAGCTATTTTCATCGTTCCTCATGTTTAATTCCTGCTGTGTGACCAAGCAGCAAACAGGAAGCTGCCAAAATCTCTGACAAGGTGTTGAGGGCTGTACAAACTGCCTGTTATATAGAATCTATCCACTAGATGGCGGTACGCTGCTCATACTGCGATGATGAACTGGTCACAATCATTTTTAGGTTTCAACCATGTTGAATAAAAACGCTATTTAACTTAACATTGCCATACATCCCTTATGGTTAATGTGCTGATTATGATCTGATTATGAGCCTGAGCACATAACAGCTTAGTAAACGCCTGTTGCCATGATTGTGCTTTGCAGTTGTTATGGCTGATACAACTGTGGATGTGTAATATGTAAAGGGTGGTCCGCTGCATCCCATGCTAAAGGAGACACGAAGTCCAACAGCTCTTTTCATGGCTGCTGGTTAGATTCTGTGGGCACATGTGATGGATGAGTGGAGCGTAGCACTGAGGGGCCTGGGTAAACAGAGATGGGGCTGGACAGGAGGAACAA